>NC_083342.1:95409768-96609768 GCF_019175385.1 Lycium barbarum
TATATATATATATATATATATATATAGGCGTATATGTCTACACATATATATGTGTATACATAACACATTGGGCCACTCCCTCGTCCTTTTAAATGGGACCGAGTCTAGCCCAACAGGGCCAGACCCGGCCCAAGCGTTATCTCCCAATGGGAAAAGCCCTTCTCACTTTATCAGTTAGGAAAATGAACCTTAAGGGCTTGGGAGGGTTTCCTTTGGGAGCCTTAAAGGCTTGAAGGAAACCCTAGCCGCCGCAGGGCCACCTTCTCTTTCATGTCTTTATATCGCCATTTTTAGCAAAGATACAGACCTAGTAAGGCTCTTATAGGCTTGGTTGGGTCGATTTGAGGCAAAACATTAATTGCCTCCTCCGATTTTCACCTATCTCTACCCAAACGAGGTGTTATCTTGTCCTTATTATCATGTTTTTCTCTATTTTGTGAACGTTGAACATTGATGCTCCGCAAATCTTTAATTGCTTTTGGTTGTTTGTGATTTTGAACCTCGGGTCGCTATTGGTTCTCAAGGAGCCTAGAAAATCGACCTTTTGAGGGAAAAATACGACCCTCTATTCATTTTTTACATCTAATCTTAATTGTCCAATGTGGATGTGAGGAGGAAACCCCTAAGAGGGAAGTTATCCCACATCGGGTAGGAGAGGGTTTTGAGGTTTTGTAATTTTCTATTTAAAGGACCCTATTTTCTTTGATGTAGAACATCTTTTGAGGATATTCTGAAAAAAAAAAAAGGATATAATCATCAGACTCGAAATACTTAAAGATTTCTTTCAAAAAATTGTTTGAAGTCTTTAAAAGAATTTTCTGACTCAAATAAAGAATTTTAAAAGAAAAAAGGGAAATTCTTCTCTTTGTTCTTATTTTGTTGGGTTCTATGGCTTGAGTTTGGGGTTTATAGGAGTAAATCTTCAAGTTTGAATCTTGATTTGTAGCTGCACTCGTAAAAGGTAAACTTCTCTTCCATTTAGCTTCCTTATGAGTATGAAGTTTTTAATATAATTATCCTTTAATGTTGTTTAGGCTTATAATGTTTAGGTTAATTTATTTATCTTGTTTACATATCCAGTCATGTGCTTAATGTTTGTTTGGTTTCTAGCTAAATAAGATTAACTTAGGATCATTCAGTTTTGGTTGACTGATTTAGATAATATTGAACGCTAGGTGAAACTGTCTTTAACCTTTAAACTCTATCAAGTATAACTTTTTGTGATGGGGTCTGTTGCTTGCTAGGTGGTTAAATAAAAGGAATACAAGTTTAGTTAATTCATATAGGATGAGTTGAAGTTTATTTGATATTTTGAAGTTGGTCACCTAGAGCAGAGTTGGATTAGTAGTTTATTGATGTTATGTTTTGTATAATAAGTCTTATATGATGAGTTTGCAATAATAATGTCCCTTTTTTTTTCCTGAAAGGATGTCTAGTCTAGTTAATTAGTCTAATGAGAATTCATGTTTGAATTGCTTTTGGAGCATGGCAGAATTTGTGTGAGGGTAGTATGGGACCTTGTCTAGGAAATTTCTGAATGTGCTAGATGATTGTGATGAAGTGTGATTGGATATGGCTTTGTGTAGTGAATTAATTGTTTGAGTGTTGTGTAACTTCTATAGCCACTATGTCTATTTTATGTCTCATCTTTACAAAACAAGAGAAAAGCTTGTGTTGTATAAGATGTGTTTTGACTCTGATTAATTTACCTAGACATCATTTAAATCATGTTTTATTTAAAAGAGAGGAAGGGAAAAATGAATGTATGTTGAATGAACATGGGATGTAGAGTTGTTTCTTGGCTAAATAAGTTCACTTGTAATGCAAATTGATCTCAACCCTGTTTAGTGTATTAGTTGTAAGAAGTTCACTTTGATCCTGTCATGATCCAATTTTCTTCTATGTGATTTCAAGCTATTTGTGCTATCTAGTTCTGTAAAATATCTTAGCTATTTCTTGCCAAAGCTTGAGTTTTTTTTTTTTTTTGTGAAGCAGTGTAAAGAGGTAAGCTGCTATGCTGAGGTTATTTAAAACAAGCTCTTTTTTTTTTATTTAATGTCTGCCCATGAATGGGACTAGCCTAAATTGCATTTTACATTTCTTGTTTTCAAATCTGCTGGCATGCCTGCCCTTTGGCCCATTTTAATCTGGTAAGTGCAATAATTTGCCTAGGGCAGTCCTGTGTATGGCACAACTTTCATGTCACTCTTTTAATTTGGATCTTTGAAAATTTATTAGAAGAGGGCATTTTTACCACTTCATTCTTTAAGTTGATCACGTTTTGTTATGATTTCTTGAAAAAGACATGGTGCTTTGAAGGTCTTATATTGATCCCTTTTGAACTACTTAACTACTTGAGTTCCTGGAGTCTTTGTCCCTTATGGTCTAAGGATCTAAACTATGTGAGTCCCATGTGACATGTGCTATGCTTAGTCATTAAATTTTGTCTGTTTAAGGTCTGTTAAAATGACCAGATTTCATATATGACCTTATTTGATCATGTCTCTTCTTAATGGTTTGTTGTCATGGTTTAAGTATTAAGTCATTGTTGTCTTGAAGGGTCACTTGTCTGGATTTTGGAACAGGGGATAACAATATATCTTGATGATTTTTTGTGTTAAAAAAATGAGAATTGATGTACTAAAAAGGTTTTGGTTGTCCTAAAAACAGTAGCTATAAAAGAGGATGTAGGCTTTCTTTTTTCTAAAGAGAATGTGGGATGAATACTGCTCAATCATGTGGGATCAAGTGGTTGTCTCTGAAATTCTATGATTTGCTGCTAAATACTGTCTATACTTATGAATATAAACCCAGACTTGATTTTCTTTTTGTTGCTGATCCCCACATAAGGAAGTAAACTTGTTTGTTTTTGCTGTTCATATTGTTGATTGAAATTTGAGTCTTCATCTCTCTTTCTTCTTCCTTCCTTTACTTCTTTTAGATTAAGTTGGGCTATTGGGTATGAACTTAGTCATTGGACCTTATCAGCCTAATTAATTGTGATTGTAAACTGACCTTAACCTTGTATATCTGTGTATGAAAACATTCCTTCTCTTGTATATCACTAAGTTTAGCACATAAATAGAGAGGAAAATTAGCACTTGGGGATTAAGCTTAAGCTTTCCCTGATGTCTACCATGCCTGGATTCATGAAATCTCTTAGATCTTGTATGGCATCAGGATTGAGAAAGTGAAAGTTTTCCTTTTGGTCCTATTTTAGCATCTCTATAGCTGTGTATATCTGTGGTATATAAGGTGGAAAAAAATGTATATCTACTCTATGGACAAAAATTCTTGTGATCTGTTCTATGTTGTTGCACACTTGGGCTTTGTTTTAATTTCTATGTTCATGTGGGCTTAGTAATGTTAGGCCCATAACTTTGAATGTTGGATTTGTGTGTGTGTGGGTTTTTAACCTCAGTTCATAAGGATTAATATGTGTCTTCCTATCTGAATTTTCTTTCAAACATGGTGAATGTTTTTTTTTCCGGACAATTTGTTATGCTATGTATTCCTTTACGTAAAAATATTTTAGATGCTTTCTAATTTACATCTCCCTCTCTCTTTGCTTGAATGAAAATCCCATTGTTTTGGGGGTACTCCTACTGCGTAAATTCGTTGGGCCAAAGGCGCAATATCCTCTTTGATCGAATTTGTGGGAAATGAATAAAAGGGAAGCTAATATGTGTTATACCCCATTTTAATTGGGTTAAATTAAGGTACGGCATATTGGTGATTCCTATTTTTTTTTTATTTTAAGGAGTCGCCACCTAATTAATTTAATGGAGAATTAAGACACCTAATTTATTAACTAAGGCAAAGTTAAAACCAAACCTCCGTTAATGGTCTACTTAATTAGTGATTCTAGGTAAGGGTTCTAATTATCCTAAAGGAAAGGGGTTAGACATCCTTTAGAATCCGTTAACTACGGTTTACCAGCCAAACTTAGGTTAATTAATTAAGATTAAATAAGGTGCTGAAATTTAAGAAACTGGCTTATAATGTTACTAAGGTTTTAAAAGGAAAATATAGTACACTGTTTAAGATAAGACTTAGAGGTATGCT
Organism: Lycium barbarum; assembly: GCF_019175385.1. Classification (NCBI taxonomy): domain Eukaryota; kingdom Viridiplantae; phylum Streptophyta; class Magnoliopsida; order Solanales; family Solanaceae; genus Lycium; species Lycium barbarum. The sequence continues at coordinate 95,413,834 of NC_083342.1, forward strand.
AAGGCTTAAAATAAAATGCTATTTAAGTCAAAATTTGTAGGATAATTTACACAAAAGAGACTTCAAATGCTATTTAAAATAAACTATAAATATTGCTAAGGCCTTAAATAATAATGTTATTTAGAAAATAAAATTTGCAAAATAAAATGATTTGCATATAATTAGAAGCTTTTAAGAGAAAACTTAGCCAATTTAAACTTAGAATAAAATTATATTATATGAATATAGTGGTGTAGAAAATCTAAACTTATTTTATAAATAGATGGAAAAGGTGATGAGATTTCTTTCTCTTTTTACTAACTCTATTTAACTATGCTCGACTAAAAATATGTATAATCGGATTATCTAAAATGTTGATAAAATGTACTATGTCAGTAACATTTTAATTTTCTAAGATAATAATAAATAAAACATAATTCCTTTAATTCAAAATATGCTATCTTAAAAATCAATTATTCTAATGAAAATAAATATTATTGATGCTATGAATTTTTTTTACATAACTAGAAGCGAATGTAACTTGCGAAATTAATTATTAGTTTTCTTTAAGTTAACCGCCCCTTGTTTAAACTAATTCCCACACTAATCCCTTTATAATTCATCTAAGCTAGGTAAAACAACAATAAAATAAAGTGTTAGTCAACAACATAAGATTAAATGCACAAAAATAAAAGGGAGGCTGAAATAAAATTAAATGGGCTCAGCCCATTTTAGGGGCTGCCGTGGCCAGGCTGCTATTGGGCATTGGCCTAGTCATTTTTATGGACTGCTACAGCTGTTCCTGCTTATTGGGCTTGGCCCAAAACTTGTTTTCTATTTTTTTGATGCGGACAGGGGCTGGACACTAGTAGAGGTCATGTTGGGCTTTGGCCCAACATTGAATGCGGAAGAAGACGAGTCTAAGGGACTCGTATGCGAGGTTCATGCAAAGAAATGAAAGAAAAAAATTAGTATGTGGTCAATGAATTATATTAAACATATAAAATATAAACTCAAACAAGCCAGCAGATTGTATATATTCTTTCTATGTATATTTTAAGTGTACCTTGTATATACACACTCACAAGGATGTATAGAAGGTCAATATCCGAAAGCTTTTACCCCGGTCTTCCCGATGTTGCACAAGTTCCAAAGGATTTCATGAATCCTAGGCATGGCTAACACCGGGGAGGGTTCAAGCTTGATCCATAATGACCAATCTAACCTCCCTATTAATGTATTTTCATGAACATACTTGTCATATACACGCATATACATAATCCAAATACAACATGCTTGCAACACCAAAGCGTGTACGAATTTTAACAAGCACAAAACGTCACAACATTCATACAGATTATGACCTTTTGTTCCCTCACAGTTTTTTATTTTTTTTAAAAAAAAAATTAAAATTATTTTTTAGCAACAGTTCGGTTCAGTTCCAGAATTGGAAAAGAAGTGCATAGTAGAACTGATTACAAGGTCACTATTCACTACTTGCAAACTAACATATGCAACAAGGCAAGGCTACCTCGCCATTCCATAATACCACCTATATCAGTTGATAAACTATATAATTCTCACAAACTATGCCGCACCAGTTTTCAAATTAGTATCACTAGGATTTGATTGTTATAGCTGGTCAAAAGCAAACACACGGAGAACCGAACATAAGGCTAATCACAAAGACTGACTTTTGCGTAAAGGGTACTACAGTACCACTCCTGCAACACCCCTTTTCAACTAAATGAGACGACATAAATTATGTATTCCTATTTATAATCCAAGTATACATATTGCATTAAATGAAATATAAACAAACTGGACATAGACCCAAAGGACAGAAATCGAAGAAGCAGACCCAAAATACAGGTTCAACTTAATGATATATACTTTCTTGTATACACCGAGATGTATGTAGGCTGTATATACCTTGCATATTTCACGTATACTACCAAAGAAAACCACACAAAATGAGGTAAAGGATAAAATAGACATGAAATATGGCTTGTTGGATATATATCAATACACATGATAGGCTACGAACTGGAAACAAATCTTGCTACACCTACTGTTTGATAGTCGAGTTGAAAGTTTCACATAAATCCAAACAATATGCAAAAGAAAAACTTATTTCAATTAGGCCATGAGAACTGAACACACTAATAATATAAGGCATATTCTCCTACGTTAAATCAGGCAACAGTTTGTTTAGAGACTTAACGAAAACAACCAATGTATTAGAACCAATTCTGAATTTCAACATATAATTCTTAAACAAGGGAAACTTTAGGTAAATCAAGAGATACTTAAACATACTGCGAAATTACTGTTCTTCGCCCTAAACTTCTACAGTTTAGCCTAGCAAACTGTCATGTTAAGCACAAGTCACTATATGTTTATAAACAGACAAGTTTAGACCAATCCCTCCCATGAGCATACTACTAAAATTGTTCAAACTTAAGCGAGGTTTATAGGCACGTAGGCGACAAACTCAACTCAAATCATAATATTGATTTTTAGACTTTAACCAAGCCAGATCAGATTTTTAAAGGTCTTATTCATAACTTCATCGAATAACCAGTTGGGCCTTTCTCAAGGTAGAAACAAACCCGAAACCACATATCTGAACCACAAGCAGTCATGTTTATCACAACAACAAACCAAACGCTCATTCAATTGATCTCAATCCAAGTAGTCCAGGTTACTATGCCATTACTAACATAATATTAGGCTAGAATAACGTTATAGGAGGTATTATGGGCTAATCTACTCAAGGACAAGTGAAGTTCGAATGCAAATTACTATTAGTCATGCTCGACAAAACAAAACGTATAAATACAACTAAACACTCAACCAACAGGGCATGTAAACCACTACATTAGCACATACTTTATTAACTAACAAATAAAACCTAATGAGATATGCTATGTTGCTACTAACGACAACAGGAACAGACTAATGCCACATAAACACATTACATGCGAGAACTAAAAGAAATAAAAAAAAAGGAATGAAGTTCACCTTTTTCGAGTGCAGCGAACAGGGTGCGGGGTCTCCGATTCACACTCGAACACTCTCGAATCTGAGCTTGCGATGCTCGGATTCACAGCAGCAACAAGGCAAACGAAAAATACAAAAATTGATTAACACTCTTGACCTGATACTCAGACTATTGCGACTAAAAAGAATTAAGATATTTTTTTTAAGGAATTTTAGTGGCTGAAAAGAACTTCTTTTTAGAGGAGAATTTTTGCGATTTTTCCAACTCTCTTTTTCTTAAGGGGATTTGTGTGGCCAAAAACCTATAATTTTAGGGGAATTTTGCGACTCCAAAACTCTGCTTCAATGACTTAACTAACGAATATTTATAGGACTTAGATTAGGGTTTTTGTGGTTCGAAATTGGGTGGGATTTAAGATTCCAAATTTCAAATCGAAAACGTTGGGAATCTTTTTCTCTGTCGTCGATCAGAAACACGAAGAGAGAAAACAAAAACCATTAAACACTTCGTACCCGAAAGTAAAAAGGAACTGAAAAAAACAATCGAACAAAACTCATTAATTGTTTTCAGATGCAAGCAGAAGGGAAAGAAGAAGGAAACAAAACCTTACCCTATTCGACGACTGAAAAACTGACGAGGAAAGGGACAAGCGTTAATGGCCTGCGATAAATAGTATTAAAGATGTTGTAAAGTCATTGTATGAGGATGGATACGGTGTGGTGCCATAGTTAGGGTTATAAATGAGTTGGACAGGGAATGTTGGATATTTAATAATGTCTAGTTTGATGAAGTCATTGACTAAGGTATTGTGAGTGTTGTTATTGATGTTGGGAGTTGTTTACCATGTGGCGGAAGTCATAAAAAATAAAGAAGATGTTATCTAATTTTCGTTAGCTTTAGCCCAAGCTTAAGCATGTTTTGACTATCTAATTTTAGTACGAACTACCTTGAAGGTAGAAACGTTAGTATTGAAGGGAAGCATTCAAGTAATAAAGTTAGCGAATCACAAAGGTATGTAAGGCTAGTCCCTTAATTTCTAAGGCATGATTCCTATGATATTATTTTCCTCATTATCCATGACTTTCTTATATTCCGGGCAAATATGAGTCAATGTTATATAGAGCCTCTTATGAGATAAAAAGAATAAGAGATATGTTATGAATACGATAAAGGTAATGATGAATAATGATGAACCTAAGTCTAGAGATTCTAATGCCTGTGATACGATATTCTCACGATGTCATGCTATGAATATGATATGACATTTTACGAGGCTAATGATCATTATACGATTCCTTGATGTATTCATTGTTGCTAAACCCACCTTATAATGTTAGTTCTTTCAAGGTGAGGCGTGATGATTATGATTACTCCATCATGGAATCGAGGGTTCTCGACCTTACGTCACCCGATATAGTTATAGATTGTATTTGAATTCAAATGCATGCTTTATGATAGTATGTAATGATGACGATTAAAACGTGCCTAGATGGCCAAACATGTCATCGCGAAGGCGGGATGCATACGATTACACCGTACCTAGATGGTCGGACATGTCACCACGAAGGCGGGATGCATACGATTACACCGTGCCTAGATGGTTGGACATGTCACCGTGAAGGCGGGGTGCATACAATTAAATCGTGCCTAGATGGCTGGACATGTCACCGCGAAGGTGGGCTACACACGATTACGCCGTGCCTAGAGGGCTGAATATGACACCACTAGTGGGCGGCGGGCAATGATTACCCGGACGCGGATTAAAGACAATGGTACATGTGATATGTTTATATATGTGAGATGTATAAAATGTGTTTACTTTTAAAAAGTTATTCAGGTTATATTCTCATCTCGCGCTTCATGATTTCTTTATTATGTCAGTATTATTCATGTCTTACATACTCAGTATAATGTTCATACTGACGTCCTTTCTTTTTGAACGTCGTGTTCATAGTAGCTGATCAACAGGCTTTCATCAGTACTCCATTATTCCAGAGGTGCTATTTTGATATATATGATTTGTGTACATATGTTTTGGGCTTGACGGGGTCCTGTCCCGTCCTTATGTCTAGTACTCTAGTAGAGGCTCATAGATACGTATGTGTTGGCAATGTGGTCTCAGCATTTTCCTTTATATATATATATATATATATATATATATATAGATACGCTTGAAGGTGAAAAATGGTTTTTCCTATGACTAATGAGTAGTAGATTAAGTGGTGCTCAATAATTAGCTCCGGGTACCCATCATGACCCCTAGTCGGGTCGTGATAAAAGTGGTATCAGAGCAGTTCAGTCCTAGGGTGTGTCTACGAGTCGTGTCTAGTAGAGTCTTGTTTATGGTGTGTTTGCGCCACATTTATAAATCGGAGGTTACAAGGCATTTAGGAAATATGACCATTCTTCTTCTTATTCGATCGTACTATAGAGCCATGTTATAAGATTTTCTCCTCCCTGATTGTGCGTTATGACTTCAGAAATGCCAGTAAAAAGAAAAGCTACCGCCGCCCAGAAGGGCAAGGCTACTACAGCACAGCGAATGGAGAGGGAGCTACCAACGGATGTAGAAGGAGGTGAATATCATGATAAGGCTCTATCTGATACCTCTCCTATTCTAGAAGAGCAAGATGGGGCTTTAGCTCCAGCTCCTATGCCTGCCGTTCCTCTACCGGCTGCTTCGGGTCAACAAATGACCGAATATTTTCATTTATTGACACAGTTAGTCGCTACCCAGGCACAGCGGCAGAGTACGGGTCCAAGCAATAGAGCGGCTAGTACTCGAGCTTGGGATTTTATGAGTTTAAACCCTCCAGAGTTTTTCGGGTCAAAGCCGGATGAAGACCCGCAAGGTTTTATTGATGAAATGTTGAGAACATTGAAAATTAGACATGCCTCCGAAACTAAATCTGTGGAGTTGGCATCTTATAGACTCCGGAATGTGGCGGTCCTGTGGTAGAATAATTGGATATCCTTAAGAAAGAAAAATGCACCTCTCCCGATTTGATTTGTGGATGCTTTTCTTCGTCACTATTTGCCACCCGAGGTCTGTCGAGCTAGAGCGAATAGATTCTTAAATTTACAACAAGGAAATATGAGTGCCCGAGAGTATAGCCTTCATTTTAATTCATTGGCTAGATATGCTCCGACTATGGTGGCCGACATGGGAGATAGAGTGCATAGGTTTGTGATTGGCCTAGGGCCACATTTCTTCAAATATTGCTTGAGAGCTTCGTTGCAAGAGGGGATGGATATTTCCGGCATTCAGGCCCATGCCCTGAATTTAGAAGAGCAGTAACATCCGCAAATGAGTGAGCGCGATATTGATAGAGGGCAGAGTAAGAGGCCCAGATCTATAGGTACCAGTAGCGACTATAGAGAGGGATCGAGGCAGTCACATTCTAGATACGTAGTCTAGTCGGTGACTAGTGCACCTCCCCGATTTGCTGGCAGGAGATTCGACCGCTCCATTCATTTAGGACAAAGTAAGAGCTCGAGAGCTTTAGGTTCCTAGTTTAGGGATGATTAGAGCCAGAGGAGACCACCGATCCCACGATGTAGTCAGTGTAGAAAGTTACATTGGGGCCCGTGCCACCAAGGTTTAGATGCTTGTTATGTATGTGGACAGACTGAGCACTTGATGCGTGACTATCCCTCGAGGTACGGTAGAGATGGGGTTCAGCTTACAAGATCAGCAGTTGGTTCTTCCTCATCTGTGCGCCCGATAAGGCAGACTCCCTAAATTCCAGCAGTTCGAGGTAGAGGCAGAGGGGGAGCATCTAGTTTAGGTGGCACTTAACCCAGTATCTATGCTTTAGCCGGACGTCAGGACCTTGAGTCCTCCCCAGATGTGGTCACAGGTATATTATCCATATTCTCTTATGAGGTCTATGCATTGATAGATCCAGGTTCTATGTTATCTTATATTACTCCATATATTACTTGTCGTACTGGGGTGAAACCCGATCCAATTAAACCTTTTGAGGTATCTATTCCGGTTGGTGATCCCGTGATAGCTAGATAAGTATACAAGAATTGTGTGATTGTGGTATGTAATCGTCAAACTATTGCTAATTTGATTGAGCTAAAAATGTTAGATTTCGATGTGATTATGAGCATGGATTGGTTGGCTTCTTGTTATGCTGAGATTGATAGCAGAATGAAAATAGTCCGATTCCAATTTTCGAGAGAACCCATGCTAGAATGGAAGGGTAATACAGCGTCTCCTAGGGGTAGGTTTATTTCCTACCTTAAGGAAAGGAAGATGATAGCTAAAGGCTATATATATCACCTAATTCAAGTTCATGACACAGCAGCAAAGTCACCAACTTTTCAATCCGTTCCGGTAGTGAATGAATTTTCGGATATATTTCCAGATGAACTTCTAGGCCTTCCTCCGAAAAGAGAGATTTACTTTGCTGTTGATGTGTTATCGGATATTCAACCAATCTCTATTCCTCCTTATAGATTGGCCCCTGCAGAATTGAAAGAGTTGAAGGCGCAGTTAAAAGATTTGCTCGAAAAGGGATTCATTTGACCCAGTTCATCGCCATAGAGAGCACCTGTCCTATTTGTGAGAAAGAAAGATGGTTTCCTATGGATGTGTACTGATTATAGAAAACTGAACAAGGTAGCAATAAAGAATAAATACCATCTTCTAATTACCGATTATCTATTTGACCAATTACAGGGTGCTAAATGGTTTTCCAAGATTGATCTAAGATGGAGGTATCACCAGGTTAGAGTTAGAGAAGAAGATATTCCCAAAATAGCTTTTAGAACGAGATATGGCCATTATGAATTTCGAGTGATGTCCTTTGGATTGACTAATGCTCTAGCAGTGTTTATGAATATGATTAATAATGTATTCAGACCTCTCTTAGACTTGTTCATGATTGTGTTCATTGATGATATTCTCGTATACTCTCGGACAGAGGTCGAGTATGCAGACCATTTATGCATTGTCCTTGGGATTCTTCGGACTCGAGAATTGTATACAAAATTTTCAAAATATGAATTTTGGCTGAATTCTGTAACTTTTCTAGGCCACGTTATTTCAACTGATGGCATTCGAGTTAATACTTAGAAAATTGAAGCTGTGAAGACTTGGCCAAAGCCTACAACCCCTACAGACGTCTGTAGTTTTCTAGGGTTGGTAGGTTACTATAGAAGGTTTGTAGAAGGGTTTTCCTCTATTTCAGCACCATTGACGAAGCTAACTCAGAAATCAGCGAAATTTCAATGGAATGATGCTTGTGAACGCAGTTTCCAAGAATTGAAGGATAGACTAACTTCAGCCCCAGTTCTGACACTCCCAGAGGACCAGATGGTTATGTTGTGTATTGTGATGCCTCTGGTGTTGGGTTAGGTTATGTGTTAATGCAGCACAGTAAAGTCATTGCCTATGCTTCAAGGCAGTTGCGAAAACATGAAAAGAACTATCTAACCCATATCTTGAATTGGCTGCGGTTATTCATGCACTGAAAATATGGAGACATTACTTGTATGGCATTCATTTTGAAAATTATACAAATCACAAGAGTCTCCAATATATTTTTAAGCAAAAAGAGTTAAACCTATGACAGAGGCGATGGTTAGAGCTATTGAAAGATTATGATGTGAGTATTTTATATCACCCCGAAAAAGCGAATGTAGTAGCTAATACACTTAGCTGAAAATCAATGGGTAGTTTATGTGAAGTTCCTCCAGAGAAGAAAGAATTGATCCATGAGCAGCACCAGTTATCCAACCTCAGAGTTCATCTAATAGATTCAAGCAATGCAGGAATTGATATTGATAATCCAACTATTTCCTCCTTAGATATGGAGGTGAAAGAGCGTCAATATGAAGATCCTCAGTTAAGCCACTATAGAGATACATTTCATGAGAAAGAGAAGTCTCCCTTTGAAACTTCTTCAGTCGGAGTTCTTAGATATCGAAACAGAATATGTGTTCCGAATGTTACGGAATTACATCGTCAAATTCTAGAAGAAGCCCATTTCTCTCGATATTGTATTCACCCAGGAGCGGCAAAGATGTATCACGATTTTAAGCTAATGTATTGGTGGGATGGAATGAAGAAGGACACAGCAAAATTCGTAGCTCAATGCCCAAATTGAGAACAGGTAAAAATTGAGCATCAAAAGTCAGGAGGATTATTGCAAGCAATGGAGATTCCAACCTGGAAATGGGAAGTGATCAACATGAATTTTATTATGGGTTTACCTCGTTCCCAAAGCAAGTATGACTCCATAAGGGTGATCGTGGACAGACTCATGAAATCAGCTCATTTTCTTCCATTCAAAACTACATATTCAGCAGAAGATTATTCAAGGTTATATCTTAAGGAGATAGTATGAATCCATGGTATTCCGTGTCTATCATCACAGATAGAGGATCACAATTTACAGCTAATTGCTGGAAGTCTTTCCAAGAAGGCTTGGGTATTCAGGTAAGGCTTAGCACAGTGTTTCATCCACAAACTGATGGGAAAGCTGAACGCACTATTCAGACCTTGGAAGATATGTTACAGGCATGCGTGCTAGATTTCGATGGTAGTTAGGATGACCACTTACCTCTGATTAAGTTCGCATACAACAATAACTATCATTCCAGTATTCAGATGGCCCCGTATAAAGCTCTCTCTATGGAAGAAAGTGTAGATCCCCAATTGGGTGGTTTGAAGTAGGAGAGGTACAGCTAATAGGCCCTTAATTGATTCAACAAGCGGTGGAAAAGGTCAAGGTTATCCAAGATTGACTATTGACAGCCCAAAATCGCCAGAAATCTTATGCGGACAACCGTCGGCGAGACTTAGAATTCCAATTTGATGATTGGGTATTCTTAAAGGTGTCACTAATGAAAGGAACAATGAGATTTGATAAGAAAGGAAAACTAAGTCCACGATACATTGGACCTTACAAAATTGTCCGCAAAGTGGGTCAAATAGCTTATGAATTCGACTAAGCTCTAGAACTTGAATCAGTCCATCCAGTTTTTCATGTATCGATGCTTCGTAAGTGTCTTGGATATCCTACTAGAATTGTGCCAGTAGCGGATGTTCAAGTTACAGAAAGGTTGACTTATGAGGAGGTATCCATTTGCCATGTTGGATAGGCAAGTGCTGAGACTTAGAAATAAAGAGGTAGCCTCAGTTAAGGTCTTATGGAGAAACAATAATTGGGAAGAGATGACTTGGGAAGCGGAAGGAAACATGAAGTCCAAGTAACCACACTTATTTCAACCCCTGGAAGAGACCCAATATGAGACATTAACATCATGTGGTATGTATGCCTTCTTTTCATGCTTTTGGCGGTGTGCGGCATAATTTTTACTATTGTGTTGTAGCCCTGTGTGGCAATGTTGTTATGGGCTGTTGTGACAGGATGGTAGCGTCATATTACAGGGGAAACTCTGGCAAATTTTTTGCAGAATCCCCCAAAACTTAACATTCATGAATGAGTGTTTCTAAAGGGGGGACGATGTTACACCTCTCGCATTCACGATGGAAAGAACTTACGGTTTCCTAGCTAAGTATGCCTTGAAATGGAAATTTATACCCGAGTATTGAGAAGATAAGCATTTTTACCCCGTGTATAAAGGTATTACCACTATAGCTGGGGCATACCTGGCCAAAGAATTAAACTGCAGGCTATACTCTCAAGCACTCATGCTTCCCTGCTTCAGATTCAAGAACCTGCCCGCTCTGGCTCGGCGGACCTCGGGCGGCAAATAATGACAGATGAAAGCGTCAACAACCTCTTGCCAAATAGGAGGAGGTGCATTTTCTAGTCTCGACGCTATCCAATTTTTGTACCATAATACCGCCCACATCGCGGAGCCTATAAGAGGCCAACTCTACGGATTCAGTCTCAGAAGCATGCATAAGTTTCAGCGTTCTCAGCATCTCATCAATAAAGCCTTGGGGATCTTCCTCCGGTTTTGACCCAAAAAATTCCGGAGGATTTAGGGTCATAAAATCACGGACTCTCGTACTGGCTGAACGATCACCCGAACCCGCACATTGCCGTTGTGCCTGCGCGGCTACCAACTGTGTCAATAGATGTATGGCTTCGGTCATTTGTTGACCCGAAGCAGCTGGTGGGGGAATTGGGACTGAAACTCCTCCCTGCTCTTCTATACTGGGCGAGGCCTCATTTTGCGATTCTCCCTCTTCTACATTTATCGGGGGCCCTCTTTCTGCCTGTCTCTTTGTCGTAGTCTTACCCTTCTGGGGGCTGTAGCTTTCCCCTTTGGTGTCATTTCTGAAATCACAACACACTATTATGGAGGACAAAAGCTTATACATAGCTCTATCGCACGATCTTATAAGAAGAAAGACGGTCATTTTTCCTAAATGCCCGGTAGCCACTTGTTTATTAGCGTGGCGCGCTACACACCATAAACAAGGCTCTACTAGACACGGCTCGTAGACACTTCCTAGGACGAACTGCTCTGATACCATTTTTGTCATGACCCGACTAGGGGCCGCGACGGGTACCCGGGGCTGACCACTGAGCACCCCTTACTTCCTCACTCGTCATAATCATTTTAAATTTCTTTGTCATTCCGTTGAGCATAATCATAAAATGACCATTTTCTATATAATAAAAAATCTGATTTATTTATATATACATAGGCCTCCGTAGGCTAACAAAATAATATGTACAAATATGCCGTAGTCATTTAGTGAGACCAACTAACCCACACTGCATATCTACGAGCCTCTACTGAAACACCGTACATATAGACGGAACAAGACTCTGTCATGCCCAAAATGCATATATGTACCAAAAGAATAGGTATAAGCACCTCCGGACGATAGAGTGCTCTCAATCAGCTGGCAGCTACTAGGAATCTGGGTCAAGCTCGCCTCCCTGTCTACCTGTGGGCATGAACACAGCGTCCAGAGAAAACGGACGTCAGTACGAACGTTGTACTGAGTATGTAAGGCAGGAATGAAATGAGCAAGCGTATTAGAAAGATCATAAGTCATGAGAGAAGGACATAACCTGCATGAGTTTCATAAGCAACATACTTTTACATATATCATATCTTACATTATCATAGTATATGAGTTATCATATCCAATATATCTTCTCATACATCATCACATACAGCATCACATCATAATCCACATCGTTACCCGCATCCGGGTAACCCTTCAATGCCGCCCACTAGTGGTGATCATGTCCGACCCTTTAGGCTCGGTGTAAATATAGCAGCCCGCATTAGCGGTGACATGTACGGCTAACTAGGCACGGTGGAATCATATGCAGCCCGCCTTAGCGGTGACATGCCCGGCCAACTAGGCGCGGTGAAATCATATCATCACACAACTCACATTTCACATTATTAATACACCTCTCATAACATAGCACCATCCTATCAGTTCTTAGCATTATATACGTAACATAGTTACATTATCAGCTAGCATCATTAATCATCTTATTTACATGTCATACATTAGCATTAACAGTATACTCTAAATTTTAAGAATGATCAAACTATATCGGGGTGACGTAAGGTCGTAAACCCCCGATCGTATTATGAACATCTGTGAATATCGTGCCTCGCCTTGAAGGTAATAGAACGTAGGGCGAGTGTTAATAAGAACAACGTCATCACCATCGCTTCCGTACCCTTATGTGATACGTTATATCGGAAGACTCATAAGCTTCCTCTTATAAAAGGTTTAGGGAAGGTTTAAGGATTCATGCCTTTTGAAAGAAGAGATGAGCCTCACATACCTTGTCGTTTAGCTTCGTTATCGGTCACTTGCCTTCCTTCGATGTCACGTCGTTACCTTCACGAGAGGATCACATTAACATTAGTTAATCGGCTATAAGAATACATCGTTAAATCTAGAGAGTATTGGGCAGCATTTCCTTTGTTTCTATGAATTTTCCCACATTCTATTTCAGCTCCCAAACATTCACAACAACACGCACAATATCATATCAAGCAATCGTCATTTGTACACATTAAGCAAAATCCACCATTTCTCCCACATTTATGATTATGGCTCGTTATCGCATTTTTTTGCATATCTAGTACTTGTCCCATGGTCTTAACGCCTTTTATAACATATCCATAACCACAACATATTCATACTCATGATTCCCTCTAGCTACCATTCAATTACAATACTACTCATTCGTTTATAATTCACTTCCTATATTTTCTTACAATCCAAGCACCTTAGTCATTCAATACTCTAAACAACCTAATATAGCCATGAAACTTACCTTAGATGATGATGGAACAAGTCTAGAGTGCAATTCCTTCTTCTTCACCAAAATCTTGTTTCTTCCTTTTTGGGATTTCTTAGTTTGGATGACTTTTAGTTGAGGTTCATGGACTTGGATTCATGAATTTGATGTTTTTGATCTTGGTCCCCTTTGATTTATCTTGTGGATGGATGTGGGAGAATATTCTAGGCTGTTCTTGGATGGAAGAGAGGGCAAATGAAGCGGAGGAAATGAAAAGAAATGATCCCTTATGTAATTTAAAAAGCTGGCCGTGGGACTTTATACGGACCAACATACGGTCCGTATAATTTATACTGACCGTATGTTGGACCGTACATTTGGTCCAGAATGCAATCTTCATCTTGGCCAATTATACGGTCCAACATACGGCCAGTATAATTTATACGGACCGTATGTTTGACCGTATAATGCCAACTGAAGCGACTTCCGTTCTCGTCGACTCGTTTGATCTCCGATCCTTATGGAACCTTCTTAACACTTATTTAGCACTTCAATACCAATATAAGGGACGTTATTACGTGTATCTAAGACGTCATTATGCCCTCGTTGACTCGTTGCTCGTAATTCTTATCCGGTATGCAACATACGACTCACTTTCCTTAATAACTTCCTTTCCTCATCTCGGATGGTTTTGAATTCTCGTTTAGGGTCATCAATTACTATTTCATACTTCTCAAAACATCGCGTTCACTGTGACCTTCGCTCTCCTATTCTCTATACATGTACGGGGAATTTTCCAAGGTGTAACATTCTCCCCCCTTTTTGGAACATTCGTCCTCGAATGTTAAAACACTCGGGAATTCTAGAAAAATTTTGCCAGAGTTTCCCCTGTAATATGGCACTACCGATCTGTCACAACAACCCACAATATCATTGCCTCACAGGGCTACAGCATAGTATCAACACATCTATGTCCACACACGACCAAGAACATAAAAAGTAAGCATACATACCTTATGATCTCGGCGTGTCATCATTGATTTCTTCTGAAGATTGGAATAGATGCGGATATTTATCTTTCATGTTCTCCTCCACTTTTCAAGTCATTTCTTCCTTGTTATTGTTTCGCCATAAGACCTTCACTGAAGCCACCTCTTTATTCCGGAGCCTTCGCACTTGTCTGTCTAGAATAGCAACAGGCACTTCTTCATATGCTAATTTTTTTGTTACTTGGACATCATCAACCGGAACTATTATTTTAGGGTCTCCAATACACTTACGGAGCATCGAAACATGGAAAACTGGGTGCACGGACTCAAGATCTGAAGGCAAGTCGAATTCGTAGGCTACACGACCCACCTTACGGACAATTCTATAGGGTCCAATATATCTTGGGCTCAGTTTCCCCTTTTTACCGAATCTCATTACCCCTTTCATTGGTGACACCTTCAAAAATACCGAATCGTTGACTTGAAATTCCAGGTCCCCGCCGGCAGTTGTCCGCATAAGACTTTTGGCGACTTTGAGCTGTCAACAATTGGTCTCAGATCATTTTGAATTTCTCCACTGCTTGTTGAATCAATTCGGGGCTATTAGTTATAGCTCTCCTACTTCAAACCAGCCAATCGGGGATCTACATTTCCTTCCATATAGAGCTTCGTATGGAGCCATTTGAATACTGGAGTGATAGTTGTTATTATAGGCAAACTCGATCAAGGGTAAGTGATCTTCCCAACTACCACCAAAATCTAATATGCATGCCCTTAACATATCCTCCAAAGTCTGAATAGTTCGCTCGGCCTGCCCATCGGTCTGCGGGTGAAATGTCGTACTAAACTTCACTTGGGTACCTAAACCCTCTTGAAAGGACTTCCAGAACTTAGCTGTGAACTGTACCCCTCTGTCTGTAATAATGGATATCGGGATACCATGGAGCCGCACAATCTCTTTCAGGTACAATTTAGCGTAGTCTTCAGTCGAATACGTGGTTCTGACTGGAAGAAAATGAGCTGCTTTCGTCAACCTATCCACAATCACCCATATAGAATCATGTTTGCCTCGGGAGCGGGGTAATCCTACAACAAAATCCATGTTGACCACTTCCTATTTCCATATAGGAATTTCCATCTCTTGCAATAAGCCTCCTGGCTTCTGATGTTCAATCTTCACTTGTTGACAATTCGGACATTGAGCCGCAAACTCTGCTATATTTTTCTTCATGCCATCCCACCAATATAACATTCTGAGATCGTTATGCATCTTTGTTGCACCCGGGTGAATAGAATACCGAGAATAGTGTGCTTCCTCCATAATCCGTTGACGCAATTCTGCCACATCCGGCACACATAGTCTACCTCGATATCTAAGGACCCCATCTGTGGAAACTTCAAGTGGAGACTTCTCTTTTCACGAGACACTTCTTTGTAATGACACATTTGTGGATCTTCATACTGGCTTTCTTTTATTTCAATATTCAAAGGCGAGGTTATAGGATCATTAACACTGATTCCTGCGCTTCCCGAATCAATCACCCGCACTCCAAGTTTAGCTAACTGGTAAAGCTCATGAACTATTTCCTTCTTCTCTGGAGGGACTTCAATTAAAATGCCCATTGATCGACGGCTAAGCGCGTCGGCTACTACATTCGCCTTCCCGGGGTGGTATAAAATGTTCACGTCATAGTCTTTCAACAATTCTAGCCACCGCCTCTGCCGCAGGTTCAACTCCTTCTGCTTGAAAATATATTGAAGGCTCTTGTGATCGGTGTAAATGTAGACGTGCACACCATACAAATAACGCCTCCATATCTTCAACGCGTGAATAACCGCAGCCAATTCGAGATCATGAGTGGGGTAATTCTTTTCGTGTTTCCGCAACTGTCTTGAGGCATATGCAATAACTCTGCCATGCTGCATCAGTACGCATCCTAATCCCACACCAGAAGCATCACAATATATAACATAACCATCTGGCCCGTCCGGAAGTGTTAGAACTGGAGCTGAAGTCAATCTGTCTTTCAACTCTTGAAAACTGCGCTCGCAGCTATCACTTCATTGAAACTTGGCTGATTTCTGGGTTAGCTTCGTCAACGGGACTGCGATGGAAGAAAATCCCTCTACGAAACTTCTATAGTAGCCTGCCAATCCCAGAAAGCTACGCACTTCTGTGGGTGTCGTAGGTCTCGGCCAATTATTTACAGCTTTAATATTTTGAGAATCAACCCGTATACCATCATCTGAAATAATATGGTCTACAAATGTCACAGAATTTAGCCAAAACTCGCACTTTGGGAACTTTGCATATAACTCCCGAGCTCGGAGAATTCCCAGCACAGTTCTCAAGTGATCTGCATGTTCTGCTTCTGTGCGAGAATATACTAGGATATCATCAATAAATACTATCACGAAAAGATCCAGGAATGGCCTGAATACATTATTCATTAAATTCATGAAAACCGCCGGGGCATTAGTCAACCCAAACGACATTACTCGGAATTCATAATGGCCGTATCTGGTCCTGAAAGCAGTTTTGGGAACATCCACTTCTCTAACTCTAACTTGGTGATAACCTGATCGCAAATCTATTTTAGAAAACCATTTAGCGCCCTGCAGCTGATCAAACAAGTCATCAATCCTGGGAAGTGGATATTTATTCTTTATCGTCACTTTATTTAATTACCTATAATCAATGCACATTCGTAGGGAACCGTCTTTCTTTCTCACGAACAAGACCGGCGCTCCCCACGGCAACGAACTAGGCCTTATAAACCCTTTTTCAAGCAAATCTTGCAACTGCACCTTCAGCTCTTTCAACTCTGCCGGAGCCATTCGATAAGGGGGAATAGAAACAGGCCCGGTATCCTGCAATACATTAATAGCAAACTCAATTTCCCTTTCTAGAGGAAGACTTGGAAGTTCATCTGGGAATTCATTCACTACCGGAACAGATTTAAGAGTCGGTGACTTCGCCTCAGTATCGTGAACCCGAACTAGATGATAAATATATCCTTTGGCTATCATTTTCCTTTCCTTGAGGTAGGAAATAACCCTACCCTTTGGGGATGCTGTATTACCCTTCCATTCAGGTACGGGCTCTCCCGGAAATCGAAATCGAACCATTTTTGTTTGGCAATCAACATTAGCATAGCACGAGGCCAACCAATCCATGCCCATAATACGTCGAAATCTATCATTTCTAGCTCAATTAAATTGACTCTGGTTCGACGATCACATATCACAACCACACAATCCTTATACAGTTTCCTCGCTATTACGGGATCACCAACCGGAATGAACACTTCGAAAGGTTTAATTGGCACGGGTTTCACCCCAATGCAATCAGCAACATACAGAGTAACATAAGAGAAGATAGAACCCGGATCGATCAAAGCATACACGTCACGGGAAAATATAGTCAATGTACCTGTGACAACGTCTGGGAGGACTCGAGATCCTGTCGTCCCGCTAGAGCATATACTCGGGGCTGAGTGGCACCTGGAGTAGATGCTGCCCCTCTGCCTCTGCCTCGGCCGGCTGCCATCTGGGGAGTCTGTGCTATCGAACGTGCTGATGAAGATCCAGCTAATGAGCCTGTGGGCTGAGCCTCACCTCTACCATACCGCAAGGGACAATCTCGCATCAAATGCCCATTCTGTCCACAAACGTAACAAGCATCTGTGCCTTGTCGACACGGCCCTGAGTGTAATTTACGACACTCGCTGCATCGTGGAACTGGCGGTCTTCCTCGGCTATTATCACCATCAAACTGGGAACCTGGGGCCCTCGAACTCTGGCCCTGTCCTGACCGGGAAGAACAATCAAACCTCCTATCTGCAACCCTGGGAGGCGCACTAGTCTCTGACTGGCCGGAATATCAGGAATGGGTCTGTCTCGGTCCTCCTCTGTACTCACTGCTCACTCCCAAGGATCTAGCCCTTTTACCTTGTCTTCTGTCAATATCGCGATCACTTCCTTGCGGCCGTTGTCGTTCCTCAAGATTCTGGGAATGGGCCTGTATACGGGAGATGCCCATCCCATCTTGCAATGAAGCTGTCAAATAGTTTTTGAACAAGTGTGGTCCCAAACCACTCACATACCTGTGCACACGATCCCCCATATCAGCCACTATTGCCGGGGCATACCTGGCCAGAGAATTAAACTGCAGGCTATACTCTCGAGCACTCATGCTTCCCTGATTCAGATTTAAGAACCTGTCCGCTTTGGCTCGGCGGACCTCGGGCGGCAAATAATGACGGACGAAAGCGTCAACAACCTCTTGCCAAACAGGAGGAGGTGCATTTTCTGGTCTCGACGCTATCCAATTGTTGTACCATAATACCGCCCACATCGCGGAGCCTATAAGAGGCCAACTCCACGGATTCAGTCTCAGAAGCATGAATAAGCTTTAGCGTTCTCAGCATCTCGTCAATAAAGCCTTGGGGATCTTCCTCCGGTTTTGACCCGAAAAATTTCGGATGATTTAGGGTCATAAAATCACGGGCTCTCGTACTGTTTGAACGATCACCCAAACCCGCACCTTGCCACTGCACTTGCGCGGCTACCAACTGTGTCAATAGATGTATGGATTCGGTCATTTGTTGACCCGAAGCAGCTGGTGGGGGAATTGGGGCTGAAACTCCTCCCTACTCATCTATACTGGGCGAGGCCTCATTTTGCGATTCACCCTCTTCTACATTCATCGGGGGCCCTCTTTTTGCCCGTCTCTTTGTCATAGTCTTGCCCTTCTGGGCGGCTGTAGTTTTCCCCTTTGGCGGCATTTCTGAAATCACAATACACTATTAGGGAGGACAAAAGCTTATACATGGCTCTATCGCACGATCTTATAAGAAGAAAGACGGTCATTTTTCCAAAATGTCCGGTAGCCTCTTGTTTATTAGTGTGGCGCGCTACACACCATAAACAAGACTCTACTAGACACGGCTAGTAGACACTTCCTAGGACGAACTGCTCTGATACCACTTTTGTCACGACCCGACTAGGGGCCGCAACGGGTACCCGGGGCTGACCACTGAGCACCCCTTACTTCCTCACTCGTCATAATCATTTTACATTTCTTTGTCATTCCGTAGAGCATAGTCATAAAATGACCATTTTATATATATAAAACAATATGATTGATTTATATATACATAGGCCTTCGTAGGGTAACAAAATAATATGTACAAATATGCCGTAGTCATTTAGTGAGACCAACTAACCCACACTGCGTATCTACGAGCCTCTACTGAAACACCGTACATATAGACGGAACAAGACTCCGTCGTGCCAAAAATGGATATATGTACCAAAAGAATAGGCATAAGCACCTCCGGACGATAGAGTGCTCTCAATCAGCTGGCAGCTACTAGGAATCTGGGTTAAGCTCGCCTCCCTGTCTACCTGTGGGCATGAACACAGCATCCAAAGAAGACGGACGTCAGTACGAACGTTGTACTGAGTATGTAAGGCAGGAATGAAATGAGCAAGCGTACTAGAAAGATCATAAGTCATGAGAGAAGGACATAACCTGCATGAGTTTCATAAGCAACATACTTTTACATATATCATATCTTACATTATCATAGTATATGTGTTATAATATCCAATATATCTTCTCATACATCATCACATATAGCATCACATCATAATCCACATCGTTACCCGCGTCCGGGTAACCCTTCAATGCCGCCCACTAGTGGTGATCATGTCCGGCCCTTTAGGCTCGGTGTAAATATAGCAGCCCGCATTAGCGGTGACATGTCCGGCCAACTAGGCGTGGTGGAATCATATGCAGCCCGCCTTAGCGGTGAAATGCCCGGCCAACTAGGCGCGGTGAAATCATATCATCACACAACTCACATTTCATATTATTAATACACCTCTCATAACATAGCATCATCCTATCAGTTCTTAGCATTATATACATAACTAGTTACATTATCAGCTAGTATCATTAATCATCTTATTTACATGTCATACATTAGTAATAACAGTATACTCCAAATTTTAAGAATGATCACACTATATCGGGGTGACGTAAGGTCGTAAACCCCCGATCGTATTATGAGCATCCGTAAATATCATGCCTCGCCTTGAAGGGAATAGAACGTAGGGCGAGTGTTAATAAGAACAACGTCATCACCTTCGCTTCCGTGCCCTTATGTGATTCGTTATATCGGAAGACTCATAAGCATCCTCTTATAAAAGGATTAGGGAAGGTTTAAGGATTCATGCCTTTTGAAAGAAGAGACGAGCCTCACATACCTTGTCGTTTAGTTTCGTTATCGGTCACTTGCCTTCCTTCGATGTCACGTCGAGAGGATCGCATTAACATTAGTTAATCGGCTATAAGAATACATCGTTAATTCTAGAGAGAACTGGGCAGCATTTCCATTGTTTCTATGACTTTTCCCACCTTCTATTTCAGCTCCCAAACATTCACAACAACACGCACAATATCATATCAAGCAATCGTCATTTGTACACATTAAGCAAAATCCACCATTTCTCCCACATTTATGATTATGGCTCGTTATCGCATTTTTTTGCATATCTAGTACTTGTCCCATGGTCTAAACACCTTTTATAACATATCGATAACCACAACATATTCATACTCTTGATTCCCTCTAGCTACCATTCAATTACAATACTACTCATTCATTTATAATTCACTTCCTATATTTTCTTACAATCCAAGCACCTTAGTCCTTCAATACTCTAAACAACCTAATATAGCTATGAAACTTACCTTGGATGATGATGGAACAAGTCTAGAGTGGAATTCCTTCTTCTTCACCAAAATGTTGTTTCTTCCTTTGTTATATCCCGTATTTTATACATTCGGATATTTCAAGGTGGTCGTGGTAAGTTAAGGGCAAGACCATTTTCAAAAATTATTTTAATGCACAAGTTGTTGTGAATATTGTGTATGAACATTATTAGTATGGAAATATTGAGAAAGGCTAAGGGTAAAAAGGGAAATTCACAAAAGGTTTCATGGTAATATTGTGGAAGACTAGGGGCAAAATGGGAATTTCACCCAAAATTCAAGAAAATTCTTGAATGGCCCATTTTGACCATGTGGCCGTCCAAGCCAAGGTGGGCTTGGCCCACATGGATGAGTTATATGTATGTATATATATGACATAGTATTCATATTTCACACACCAAATTCTAGAACCTTGAAGAAAAAAAAAGAAGAAGAAGAAAGAGGAGCAAGGTTCGGCCATGGCTCCCAAAATTGAGCCATGGAAAATTGACCAAGAAAAATTATTTTCTTCTAGCTTTTCCATCAATTGGAACGTCCTTAACAACATGGAGTGGTTGTTGGTACAAGCAAAGCATTCATTTGGACAACTTATAAGCCTAGCCGAATGAAGGAGCTAAGTGAAAAAGGTATGTATTCAATCTTCTTTCATGTGTTATGGATGATTGTGAGTATTGTGGTATGTAGAAAAGAATGAAATTCATGAAAGTATGTGTATATAGTTCATGGCCGAATGAGGGTATGTTCCTAAGATGAGATGAATTGATTTTTATTTAGTAGTTTGATTGTTGTGTTATGGATTCTATGATGTAAATCGAATGAAAACCATGAATTTAGTGTGTTGGAGTGGTGGCCGTGTGGTGTGGAGCTTGGCCGTGTGTGTGTGTTGTGTTGTATAGGATGATGAATTAATCTTGTCTAGTATTTTGGTTGTTGTTGTAATGAATTCTATAATGAAAATGAAAGTTTAATGATTCTAGTGAAGTTGTAATGGTTGGAGAGTTGTTTTAGAAGTTAATGTGATTTGAACATAATCTTCTTGTAATTATGGAAGACAATGTTGTTAGTATGAAAATTATTGGTGGAATTTATGAAGTTGGAAGAGAAGAAACGTGTTGTTATCGTTCTTGTTGAATGTGGAAGGTTTCGGGTGAAGTGGTATGTTGGTTGGGTTGTTTGAACATTTTATGAATTGTTTGAAAGTTCTTGAATTATGTTAGTATATATTTTGAAATAATTGTTGGAGTTGGAGATGTAATTGTTGATATTGTTGTTAATAGTTTGGCCGAGTTGAATTCTCGGATTGTTGATTGTTGATTTGACCGAGTTAGATTCTCGGGGATGGTGTATTTACAGGGCAAATGCTGCCGAAATTTCGATAGACTCTAAGTGAAGTTATGTGAGAAACTAAGGCAAGCATGTGACGACGAATCTAACGATTATGTGAATCTTCTTGAATGTAGACTAGCAAGCTTGGACAATTAAGCATAGCTAATAGGACGCGGAGCAGGTATGTAAGGCTTACCCTTTCTTTCTTTTGGCATGTCCTAGAGCCAAGTAAGGTATGATATGAATCTTGGGGTTATTCTATTCTGTGATTCCGAGTTTGTTTATGATTTTTATTCACTTTTGATATGTTTTTAAAAGAGTTCTGTAAGTATGATAGCACGTTTGATCATTCCGTCGAGTCTTTGATATATTTTGATGTGTACATATAGTTCCAAAAGCTCTATTTGATTTGATCCATAACAATATCCGAAAGGTACTTGACATGATTACGGCTTTGATTTTCCAAAAATGGCTTCTGAAACGCTTGTAGAACGTTCTGTACTTCAAACGCTCATAACTTTCTCATACTAAGTCGGATTGACCCGAAACTCATTTCTGAGCCTTCAGGGGTCGGTAAGTATACTTATCCATCGAGTCTTGATTTATGTGCATTTAGTTTCTCACTACTCTGCTCGTGCATGTGTCATTACTTCTTTCGCCGAGTCCCGGGCCGGTATGCATCGTGCATATGGTTCGCCGGGTCCCCCGCTTGAGGGCCGGGTGCCATACATGTATTCCAGAGTTAGATGTGTTACGGTGTTATGATGTGTTTATGGTTCGTCGAACCACATATGGTGTGATTTTATGATGTGATATTATGATGTGTGTCGGAGATTACAGAGCAAATCTTCTGGAGTTAGATGTGTGTGGCGCCAAAGGCAGGGTGGCGCCACGTTTCCCCGGGTCCCGCAAGGGACCGGATACCGTTCTTGGCATGCATGGTTTGTGTTTCCAGTAAGTGTTTTTATTACTTTTCATATTGTGCTTACTTTCTGTTCTAATCTTCTGTACTATTTATTCTGCTTGTGATTCTGTTCATATTACTCTATGCCTTACATGCTCAGTACATATTTCGTGCTGACCCCCCTTTCTTCGGGGGCTGCGTTTCATGCCACGCAGGTACACCCAGATGATGTAGAAGACTTTGCTAGGAGGTGTTTCAGCGGGATTGGCGAACTCCACTTCCTTCCGGAGTGTTGCCCAGTCAGAGCGTATATTAGCTGTGATTTCTGATTTGTGTTAGAGACTTTACAGACAGAGTCATGGGTACAGAATATCAGTTTTGTAAGCGGCTCCATCAGCCGACGTGCCATTTTGTGATATGTTACAGATTCCATATGACTACAGATTTCGTTTGATTTGAAAACGCAAGAAAGAAAGTTCTGAAAGCCTTACTATGAGTTTCTTGTTTATTTGATTTGAAAGTCTGAAAAGAGTATGTATGAAATAAGAGTCTGAGGGTTCGCTCGACTCTGAATATGGGGTCGGGTGCCCATCACACCCCGGCAAGGCTAGAGTGTGACATCCTTTTTGGGATTTCTTAGTTTGGATGACTTTTAGTTGAGTTTCATGGACTTCGATTCATGAATTTGATGTTTTCGATCTTGGTCCCCTTTGATTTCTCTTGTGGATGGATGTGGGAGAATATTCTAGGGTGTTCTTGGACGGAAGATAGGGGAAATGAAGTGAAGGGAATGAAAAGAAATGATCCCTTATGTAATTTAAAAAGCTGGCCGTGGGACTTTATACGGACCAACATACGGTCCGTATAATTTATACTGACCGTATGTTGGACCGTACATTTGGTCCAGAATGCAACCTTCATCTTGGCCAATTATACGGTCCAACATACGGCCAGTATAATTTATACGGACCGTATGTTTGGCCGTATAATGCCAACTGAAGCGACTTCCGTTCTCGTCGACTCGCTTGATCTCCGATCCTTATGGAACCTTCTTAACACTTATTTAGCACTTCAATACCAATCTTAGGGACGTTATTACGTGTCTCTTAGATGTCATTATTCCCTCGTTGACTCATTGCTCGTAATTCATATCCGATATGCAACATACGACTCACTTTCCTTAATAACTTCCATTCCTCATCTCGGATGGTTTTGAATTCTCGTTTAGGGTCATCAATTACTATTTCGTACTTCTCAAAACATCGTGTTCACTGTGACCTTCTCTCTCCTATTTGTTGTACATGTACAGGGAATTTTCCAAGGTGTAACAGGAATCGGGGGTTGTCGACCTTACGTCACCCCGATATGGTTATAGTTTGTCTTTGAATTCTAATTCATCCTTTATGATAGTATGTGATGATGACGATTACACCATGACTAGATGGCTTGACATGTCACCACCAATGCGTGTTGCATATGATTACACCGTGCCTAGATGGCCAGACATGTCACCGCGAAGGCAGGCTGCATACGATTACACCGTGCCTAGATGGCCAGACATGTCACCGCGAAGGCGGGCTGCATACTATTACACCGTGACTAGATGGCCAGACAAGTCACCGCGAAGGCGGGATGCATACGATTACACCATGCCTAGATGGCAGGACATGACACCGCAAAGACGGGCTGCATACGATTACATCGTGCCTAGATGGCCGGACATGACACCGCGTAGGCAGGCTGCATACGATTACACCGTGCCTAGATGGCCGGACATGTCACTGCATAGGCGGGCTACATACGATTATACCGTGCCTAGATTGCCAGACATGTCACCATGAAGGCGGGCTGCACACGATTACACCGTTCCTAGAGAGCCGGACATGACACCACTAGTGGGCGGCGGGCGATGATTACCCAGACGCGGATTAACGATGATGGTACATGTGATATGTTTATATATGTGAGATGTATAAAATGTGTTTACTTTTAAAAAGTTATTCAGGTTATATTCTCATCTCATGCTTCATGATTTCTTTATTATGTCAGTATTATTCATGTCTTACATACTCAGTACAATGTTCATACTGACCTTCTTTCTTTTTGGACGCTGAGTTCATGCCCACAGGTAGATAGGGAGGTACCCAGATTCATAGTAGCTGATCAGCGAACTTTCAGGAGCACTTCATTATTCCGGAGGTGCTATTTTGATATATATTATTTGTGTACATATGTTTTGGGCATGATGGGGTCCTGTCCCGTTCTTATGTCTAGTACTCTAGTAGAGGCTCATAGATACGTATGTGTGGGTAATATGGTCTCAGGATTTTCCTCATTATATATATATATATATATATATATATATATATATATATATATATATATATATATATATATATGTTATATCCCGTATTTTGTACGTTCGGATATTTCAAGGTAGTCGTGGTAAGTTAAGGGAATGACCATCTTCCAAAATTATTTTAATGTATAAGTTGGTTATGAATATTATTTATGAACATTATTAGTATGGAAATATTGAGAAGAGGCTAAGGGCAAAACGGGAAATTCACAAAATGGCCCATGGTAATATTGCGGAAGACTAAGGGCAAAATGGGAATTTCACAAAATTTCTTGAAGGTACTTGAAGGGCCATTGGCCATGTGACATATATGTGTGAGGGTTCCACTCTTATATGGGCCATGTGTATATATATGTGTGTGTGGGTGATGACCAAGCAAGAGAATTATTAGTCATCTTTCCAATTCTAGAATCTTGTAGAAAAAAGGCATGTGTTCAATCCTCTTTCACACGTGTTAGGAGTGATTTGTGCATGTTATAGTAGTGAGAAATGGATGAAATTCATGAAATATATGCATGTTGGTTGTAGTCGTGAGGGTGGTTGTCTTGTGTAGAAGTGATGAATTAATTTTACTTGGTATTTTAGTTGTTGTTGTTGAGGGTTCTATGATGCAAATGAATATAAAGTATTTATATTTTGATTAAATATGACTTTCCTACAATTGGTATGTAAAATTGATAAAAGAGTATTAGATGAGCGAGATAAGTAAGAGAAAGTGAGCGGTGCTCGGTAACTAGCTCCGGGTACCCGTCGCGGCCCCTAGCTGGGTCGTGACAGAAGTGGTATCAGAGCAGTTCGCCCTAGGAAGTGTCTACGAGCCGTGTCTAGTAGAGTCTTGTTTATGGTGTGTTGCGCGCCACGCTAATAGACAAGACGCTACAGGGCATTTAGGAAAATGACCATCTTTCTTCTCATGAAATCATGCGATAGAGCCATGCATAAGATTATGTTATTCCTAAAAGTGCGTTATGGTTTCAGAAAAATGCCGCCAAAAGGAAAAGCTACATCTGCCTAGAAAGGCAAAGCTACGACGAAGAAGCGGGCAGAAAGGGAGCCTCCGACAGAGGTAGAGGAAAGTGAATCGCAGAGTGAGGCCGCGCCCAATGTAGAAGAGCATGGAGGAGCCTCAACTCCGATTCCTCTACCGGGTGCTGCGGGTCAACAAGTGTCCGAGGCCATACATTTATTGACGCAGTTGGTTGCCGTTCAGGCACAACGATAGAATGCGGGCCCAAGTGATCGTTCAGCCAGTACCAGAGCCCGTGATTTCCTTAATCTAAATCCTCCAGAATTTTTTGGGTCGAAGCCGGATGAGGACCCACAAGGTTTTATCGATGAGATATTGCGGACGCTGAAACTTATGCATGCTTCTGAGACTGAATCTATAGAGCTGGCCTCATATAGACTTCGCGACGTGGCGGTGCTATGGTATAAGAATTGGGTGATAACAAGAGGAGAGAATGCACCACCTGCCGTGTGGCAAGAGTTTGCAGATGCCTTTATTCGTCACTATTTGCCACCTGAAGTCCGCCGAGCTAGAGCGGACAGGTTCTTGAATTTGAAACAGGGAAGCATAAGTGCCCGAGAGTATAGTATGCAATTCAATTCATTGGCCCAGTATGCTCTGACTATGTTGGCTGACATGGGAGATCGAGTCTATAGATTTGTGAGTGGTTTAAGACCACACTTGTTCAGAGATTGTCTGACAGCCTCTTTGCAAGACGGGATGGATATTTCCCGGATACAGGCCCATGCTCAGAACCTCGAGGAACGACAACGACAGCAGAGAAGTGATCGTGATGGTGACAGAAGACAAGGTAAGAGGGCTAGATCTATGGGGGAGAACAGTGAGTACCGAGGGGGATCGAGACAGACATATTCTAGGCACTCAGGTCAGTCAGTGACTAGTACACCTCCTAGATTCTCAGATAGGAGGGTTGATCGCTCAACTCAGTCAGGCCAGGGGCAGAGTTCGAGGGCCTCAGATTCGCAGTCCAGGGGAGACTTTAGCCAGAGAATACCTCCAGTACCGCGGTGTAGCCAGTGTGGCAAATTACATTCCGGACAGTGTCGTCAGGGTTCGGATGCTTGTTATGCTTGCGGGCAAGTTGGTCACATGATGAGAGATTGCCCCTCAGCGAGAGATAGAGCTGGGACTCAGCCTACAGGTTCAGCAGCGGGTTCTTCTTCAGCACGCCCGACAGCACAGACTCCTCATACTACGGCAGGTAGGGGCAGAGGTAGAGGGGGAACATCTACTTCAGGTGCTGTTCAGCCCCGTGTGTATGCTTTAGCTGGGCGACAGGATCTTGAGTCTTCCCCAGATGTTGTCACAGGTACCTTGACTATATTTTTCTGTGACGTATATGCTCTGATTGATCCAGGTTCTACCTTCTCATATATTACTCCGTATATCGCTGATTGTGTTGGGGTAAGACCTGAGCCAATTAAACCTTTCGAGGTATTCACTCCGGTTGGTGATCCTGTAATAGAGAGGCAAGTATATCAGAACTGTATAGTCATTATAGGTGGTCGTCAGACAAGGGCTGATCTAATTGAACTTGAGATGATATATTTTGACGTAATTATGGGTATGGACTGGTTGGCATCATACTATGCTAATGTTTGTAGCCGGACAAAGGTAGTTCGATTCCAATTTCCTGGGGAGCCCATACTCGAGTGGAAGGGTAATACAATTTCCCCAAAGGGTAGGTTTATTTCCTACCTTAAGGCGAGAAAGATGATAGCCAAGGGTTATATTTGTCATCTAGTTCGGGTTCATGACACGGAAGCGGATGTGTCAACTTTCCAGTCTATCCCGGTAGTAAATGAATTCCCAGATGTGTTTCCCGACGAGTTACCAGGCCTTCCTCCAGAAAGGGAGATCGACTTTGCTATTGATGTACTACCAGACACAGAGCCTATTTCTATTCCTCCATATCGAATGGCTCCAGCAGAACTGAAAGAGCTAAAAGCCCAGCTAAAAGATTTACTTGAGAAGGGGTTTATAAGGCCTAGTTCCTCGCCATGGGGAGCACCAGTCCTGTTCGTAAGGAAGAAAGATGGATCTGTACGAATGTGCATCGACTACAGGCAGTTGAACAAGGTGACAATAAAGAATAAATACCCTCTTCCTAGAATTGATGACTTGTTCGATCAATTGCAGGGCGCTAAGTGGTTTTCCAAGATAGACCTAAGATCGGGTTATCATCAAGTGAGGATCAGAGAAGAAGACATTCCCAAGACAGCCTTCAGAACGAGGTACGACCATTATGAGTTCCGAGTAATGTCGTTTGGGTTGACAAATGCCCCGGCAGTGTTTATGAATTTAATGAATAATGTGTTCAAGCCGTTCTTGGACCTTTTTGTAATAGTGTTTATCGATGATATCCTGGTGTATTCTCGCACAGAATCGGAACATGCAGATCATCTAAGAATTGTTCTTGGCGTTCTTCGAGATCGGGAATTGTATGCAAAGTTTTCGAAGTGCGAGTTTTGGCTAAACTCAGTGGCATTTCTAGGCCATGTTATTTCAGATGATGGTATCCGAGTCGACACTCAGAAAATAGAAGCTGTGAAGACTTGGCCAAGGCCTACAACACCCATAGAAGTTCGTAGTTTCCTTGGGTTAGCAGGATACTATAGAAGATTTGTAGAGGGCTTCTAATCTATTTCAGCCCCATTGACAAAGTTAACCCAGAAGTCAGCTAAATTCCAATGGAGTGATGCCTGTGAGCGTAGCTTCCAAGAGTTGAAAAACAGGTTGACCTCAGCACCAGTGCTAACACTGCCAGAAGGATCAGATGGCTATGTAGTATATTGTGACGCCTCCGGTGTGGGATTAGGATGTGTATTCATGCAGAATGGGAAAGTTATTGCATATGCTTCGAGACAGTTGCGAAAACATGAACAGAATTATCCCACTCATGATCTTGAGCTAGCTGCGGTCATTCATGCATTGAAAATGTGGAGACACTATTTATATGGTGTGCACGTGGACATCTATACGGATCACAAAAGCCTTCAATATATTTTCAAACAGAAGGAGTTGAACCTGCGGCAAAAGAGATGGTTAGAATTACTGAAGGATTATGATGTGAACATTCTATATCATCCAAGGAAGGCGAATGTAGTAGCAGATGCACTTAGCCGCCGATAGATGGGTAGATTATGTGGGGTTATTTCGGGAAAGCGAGAAATGGTTCGTGAGGTCCATCGGTTAGCAAGTATCGGCGTACGACCAATTGATTCAGGAGATGCAAGTATTAGCATCCATGACCCCACAGTTTCATCATTGAATCTAGAAGTGAAGGAACGGCAATATGCAGATACTCAGTTAAGCCACTATCGAGATCTATCTCAGGAAAAGGAAGAGTCTCCATTCGAAGTTTCCATAGAAGGGGTTCTTAGATATCGAGGCCGGCTATGTGTACCGAATGTGGAAAACTTGCGCCAACGGATTTTAGAGGAAGCATATTATTCCCGGTATTCTATTCATCCAGGTGCAACCAAGATGTGCCACGATCTCAAATTGGTATACTGGTGGGATGGCATGAAGCGAGACATAGCAGAATTTGTAGCACAGTGTCCGAATTGCCCGCAAGTGAAGGCCGAGCATCAAAAGCCAGGAGGGTTATTGCAAGCAATGGAAATTCCTACGTGGAAATGGGAAGAAATTAACATGGATTTTGTGGTAGGATTACCCCGTATGCGAAGGAAGTATGATTCTATATGGGTGATCGTGGATAGACTCACGAAAGCAACTCATTTTCTCCCTGTTAGAACCACATATTCAGCGGAAGATTATGCTAAATTGTATCTCAAGGAGATTGTATGACTTCACGGTATTCCTTTGGCCATTATCACAGACAGAGGGGCACAGTTCATAGCCAAGTTCTGGAAGTCCTTTCAAGAAGGTCTAGGTACCCAAGTTAAGCTCAGCACGGCGTTCCATCCGCAGACTGACGGACAAGCCGAGCGCACTATTCAGACCTTAGAGGATATGCTACGGGCATGTGTATTGGACTTTGGCGGTAGTTGGGATGAGCATTTTCCTCTTATTGAATTTGCCTATAATAACAGCTATCATTCCAGCATTCAAATGGCCCCGTATGAAGCCTTATATGGAAAAAAATGCAGATCTCCAATTGGATGGTTTGAAACCGGAGAAGTACAATTGATAGGCCCCGACTTGATCCAACAAGTAGTTGAAAAGGTTAAAGTGATTCGAGACCGACTGTTAACAGCTCAAAGTCGCCAAAAGTCTTATGTAGATAATCGCCAACGAGATTTGGAATTTTAGGTGGGCGATTGGGTGTTCCTGAAGGTATCGCCGATGAAGGGAGTGATGAGATTTGGCAAGAAAGGAAAGCTAAGTCCCAGATATATCGGACCCTACCAAATCATTCGCAAGGTGGGTCGAGTAGCCTACGAATTGGACTTGCCTTCAGAGCTCGAATCCGTGCATCCAGTATTCCATGTTTCGATGCTCCGCAAGTGTATTGGAGACCTAACAAGAATAGTTCTCATTGATGATGTGCAAGTAACAGAGGAGATAACATACGAGGAGATTCCCATTGCTATTTTGGATAGACAAGTACGAAGGCTTCGGAATAAAGAGGTTGCTTCAGTCAAAGTTCTATGGCGGAACAATAATCGGGAAGAAATGACTTGGGAAGTGGAGGAGAAGATGAAATCTATGTACCCCCATTTTTTCCAATCCCCAGAAGAGATTCAAGATGAGACGTCGATGGTGTAAGGTACGTATGTTTTAGTTTTATGTTTTTGGCAGTGTGTGGCCATAAATGTGTTGATATTGTGATATAGCCCTGTGAGGCGAAGAAATTGTGGGTGTTGTAATGGAAAGGTAGTATCCAACTTACAAGGGAAACTCTGGCAAAAAACAATTTCCAGAATCCCCGAGTGTCAAACATTCGAGGACGAATGTTCCAAAAGGGGGGAAGAATGTTACACCTCGGAACTTTTCCGTACTTGTATGATGAGTGGAATGATAAAAAATTGAGTAAATGATGTTTTATTAAGTCGGGAATGGCTAATTAAGAATTTTTGGAAATAAGAAAGTCGCGGAAAACTTTTCAGACCAGTGGTCGTATATGGCACTATACGGCCCGTAAAGTGATTTACGGACCGTATAGTGCAGTCGTCCTCCAGCTTGTCAAAAATCTCAACTTTCTGTAAATGTATATGGTTAAAAACGACCCAGTTTACGGCCCGTAAACTGGTTTACGGACCGTAAACCAGGTCGTAAACTACCATGTCCATCAGCCAAAACTGTCTGTCTTTGAAATGGTTAAACACGACTTGGAGGACGGCCCGTAAACTGGTTTACGTACCGTAAACCTCAGTCGTAAATTGCCATAATCCCCAGCCAAACTTTCTGTTTTGGAATGCTTAAAAACGACTACAGTGGACGGACCGTAAATCAAAATACGGTCCGTATATGGTGGTTTACGACCACTGTTCATCCCGACAAGAATTCATTAAAGATCAGATTTGTGATTTTTAAAGGGGACCTAAGCCTCATTTCAACTCATTATTCATTCAACCAACTCAAGAGACTTCTAGAACCCTCCAAATATTTCCTCCACAAGAATTCAGGAGAATCAAAGGAGATATCAAGATTATCAAAACCAAATTCATAAAAATAAGTGTAAGAACACATCAAAGGATCTTCTAAGTCAAGAAATTCCCAAGAAGGTGGAACTAGGGTTTTGGCTAATTGAAGTATTTCAACTTAAGGATTGTTCAACCATCATCCAAGGTAAGTTTCATGATTATTCCATGTTGTTTGAAGTATTGGAAAGCTTAGACACTTGAAATGTAGAAGAACATAGAAATGGGTCATTATGGAGTGAATAGTGACATAAATGAATGATAGTGGAATTGGACTATGAATATTGAAGTGTTGTGAGTACTAATACGTTATAAATGATGTTTATATCATGAAACAAGCATTAAATACATGAAAACGCAAGGATGAGCTAGAAGTAGAAATAAGGGAAAATTGGAGGAAAATGGTGGATTTTGCCAAATGTACGTAAATGACGATTGTCGATCATGATATTGAGAATAATATTATGAATATTGGGAGTTGATATAGAACGTGAGAAAAGTAGTATGAGCGAAGGAAGCGCTGTCCGACTTCTCCTAGAATTAGCGACGCATTCTTATAGTTAGCTTACTAATGTTGATACGAATTCTCTTGTGAAGGTAACGACGTGATGTCAACGGAGAACAAGTGAGCAATATCTTAGCTAAGCAACCAAGGTATGTGAGGCTAGTCCTTCTTTCTAATGGCATGAATCTTTTAGTTTGAATCCCTATTTCTTTCATGAGTTCTTACATTCTAAGAAGTTAAAAGCTTATACTTATGAATGTCTATATGAGATAAGTTATACGATATGATGACACTAGAATGATGATGATGTTATTCCTTGCCTACACTCACCTTATGTACTAGTCCTTTCAAGGTGAGGCAGAATGTCCATGATGGTTCCATAATGTAATCGGGGGATCACGACCTTACGTCACCCCGATAGAGTAAAGTTGATCATGAGTCTTATATATGCATTATGATAAGATAAGTATTTTATGATAAGCATATGACTATGAGTATTTACGTTAAGCATGTCATGATTGCATTCACACCGGGCCTAGTTGGCCGGGCAGACACCGCTTCAGCGGGCGGCGATACGGATACACCACGACCTACGGGTGTGGGCAGACACCACTAGTGGGCGGCATGAGATGGTACCCCGGACGCGGGTGGCCTGGACGCGGGCTAATATTATTGATATTCACACCGTTCTGACATGGACAGGAAGCTTGCATATGATGCATACATGTCATGATGATGAGTATGAGTAAGATAGCATGGATTACTTCATTATGATTATCAGTTAGATCCAGATGTCTCATGTTGATGTTATCCTCATATTATTGATGTTTCCTTTCATTATGTATGCTTCTCATACTGGGTACAATATTCGTACTGATGTCCTTTCTTCGGACGCTGTGTTCATGCCCACAGGTAGACAGGGAGGGGAGCTTGGCCCAGACCCTCAGTAGCTGTCAGCTGATAGATAGCACTCCATTGTTCGGAGGTGCTTATGGCTATTCTTTTGATGTACCTTCATATATGCATATTTTGGGCATGGCGGAGTCTTGTTTCGTCTATGTATTCATTATGTTAGTAGAGGCTCGTAGATACGCAGTGTGGGTTAGATGGTCTCACAAGATGTTTTCATGTGTATGTATATTATTTTGATGGCCAAGGGTCAAATGTATATAAAGTATTTATATTTTGATTAAATATGACTTTCCTACAATTGGTATGTAAAATTGATAAAAGAGTATTAGATGAGCGAGATAAGTAAGAGAAAGTGAGCGGTGCTCGGTAACTAGCTCCGGGTACCCGTCGCGGCCCCTAGCTGGGTCGTGACATTAAGGCTCGCCCTTTTCTTTCAAAGGCATGAATCCTGCGTTATGATTTTATAAATATGACATATCTTCCTTGTTTTCAAAAGTTAGAAGTCTATGGTCCCAAGGCAATGATTATTTTCCCGATAACCCGTCTATGTTTTCCAAAATGTGTGTATTTTTCCAAAACAAAGGTTTATGGTATTGTAAGCTTTCATGACAATAACGAGGGATATGTTTTACAATGACATTGATGACGTCGAGCATGAGAATATTTCTATGATGACTATGATAAGAATGATTTCATGTTCGAAAGGTACTTGATATGATTATTGCTTTGATTTTCCAAAAATGGCTTCCGAAACGTTCGTAGAAGGTTCTGTACTTCAAACGCTCATAACTTTCTTATACTAAGTCGGATTGACCCGAAACTTGTTTCTTAGCCTTCATGTGTCGATTTATGTACGTACCCATCGAGTCTTAACGCTGCCGTTCGTTGCTAGTCTCACCTTATAATAATTGTTCCTTCGAGGTGAGATATATCGATGATGATTATTCCATAATATAAATCGGAGGTTACCGACCTTACGTCACTCCGATAGAGTTGTAGCTTTCACTTGGGCTCTCATGCATGCTTTATAATTATGTATGTATTTTAATAACACCGTGCCTACATGGCCGGGCAGTATAACACTGCGCCGTCCAATGGGCGGCCGGGCAGACACACCACTGCAGTAGGCAGTTTATTACTACCCCGAACGCGGGCTAATGATGATCACACCGTGCCTAAATGGCCGGACACTATTACACCGTGCCTAAATGGCCGGGCAGCATTACACCGTACCTATATGGTCAGGCAGTTTACTTGCAAATATTTATATGTTTTTTTTTAAAGAAAGCTAGAATGCATGGCATCCGCCCTAAGAGGCACTCAGATGTACAGGTTACTCTTTTACTTCATGACATGCTCTATATTTCCATTCCGTTATTATTCGTATTTGTATCCTTTACTATGTTACTATTCATGCCTTACATACTCAGTACATTGCTCGTACTGACCCCCTTTCTTCGGGGGCTGCGTTTCATGCCGCGCAGGTACACCCAGATGAGTAGGAGCTATTATAGAAGATGTTCCAGCGAAGTTGGCAAGCTCCATTTGCTCTGGAGTGTTGCCGGGTCAGAGTACTATGCTATGATGTCTTGTTCGAAGTTAGAGACTTTGCAGACAGAGTCGTGGGTGTAGTATGTCAGTCTTGAAAGCGGCTTCATCAGCCGACGTGTCTCATTATGTATTATGTTACCGATCCATTATGACTACATATTATACTTGATCGGAGTACGATGAAAGAAATATTCTGAAATTTTAGCTATGTTTTTCATTTCTTATTGATGTAAGAGTCTAAAGAGATTAAGTATGTAATAAGAGTCAGCGGGTTCGCTCGGCTCTGAATATGGGGTCGGGTGCCCATCACACCCTAGTAAGGTTGGGGTGTGACAATATATATAGCAGAAGAGCTTATGCGGTGCTCGGTAGTTAGCTCCGGGTACCCGTCATGGCCCCTAGTCTGGTTGTGACACATGGAAAAAGTCCTAAAGAGCTGATCCGTCATTCTGTAAATCTGTATCGTGAAATGTAGGTTCCCAAGAAAATAAAAGGGGACATCAGTACATTGGAATTGTACTGGTAAGTACAGAAACTGAATGAAATAAGCATGGCACATGAAGTAATAGAACTGAAACTATAAGCTGAACATGGACATGAACATAATTTGACATGAATAAAAATATTTTAAGTCTATATAGATATCTGCGGGAGAGCATTAGTATAAACTACATGTAGACACCACATAAGCATGTGGCATCCAATCTCTACCCGATCAGCTAAGTCATCTTGTAACTTGTCGGGGTACAAGACATGAGCATGAATTTGAATGGATCTAATAACCCGCAATGGGTAAACATGAATTAAGGAATCATCCTAACTAGGTGGAGCAATCCTCATCCTACGCTGGCATATGTAGTTTCAGGTTGTCTGAGCCTTCTCTGTAATTTGTTCAATTCCCAAAACATGAACATGGAGATAACTGTCTTAGTAGCCCATGAATTAAATAAACATGATGAATGATTATAGTATAACATGAAGATAGATATATTGTATAATTTGTATGAAAATATGAAAGCATGTAGAAGTTCATGAAAATAAACATAAAATTTCATAAATTGCATTTAAGAAGCCACATAATGCAAAGTATGGGTTTTCCTGGATTACAGATAGATTCTTAATAACAAAAATGCACTATGAAGAACACAATAAAGAATTAATAATTCAACATGGTACATCATGGTACATGAACTTAGGGTTATCATGAACATGGGTGAAAATCCTAGTTTTGATAAAACTTTCTATAATAATGGAAAAACGGGGGTGGGGGGTGGGGAAGAACAATGATGCTCCCACATGTAGATAAAAACCTTACATGCCTGTTAATGCTCTAGAACTTGTAACTAATGGTTTGAACTTGAGAAGAATCCCAAAAGCCTTAATCTTGAATCCTTGTGATGAGTTTTCTTGAAACCCGTAGGTTAGGATTAATGAATTCTTATTTAGAAATCATGGATATAGATTAGAATTCACTTGAAAGACTTGGAATAGACTTACCTTGATGTATTTTAATGTTGGGAGGGGAGAACCCTCTTGCTAGGGCTTGAGAATATCAATAGTGGGATTAAAAACTAAAGTCCCGAATTTATACTATTTACCGAAGCGAGGAAAGTACGAGCTAGAGGTACGGCCTGTATACATAAGTACGTCTCGTACCTTGTAGGCTATATTCCAGAAACTAACAATTTTTGTGAGTGAGGTATATCTTCAAAAAATTCGGCCCGTACTTTAAAGTATGGTCCGTATAAAATGTACAAGATTGAAGTACGGCCCGCATAATTTGTTTGTATCTGGACTATCAAATTCTAGTGGTTATATTTTCTCCCTGGTGTAGTACGTCCAAAAGGTACGGCCCATACATAAATGTACGACCCGTACAAATGACGTAGAATATCATTTTAATGATTTGAGGAAAATTCTCAATTCTCACACTTCCCATCTTAGTTTCTAAGTCTCTGAATCATGAATAGGCTTAGTTTAAAGGTATGAGGTGTTACAGAAACATGGAATACAGGAGTGGTGGCAAGGCTAACTCATAAGCAATAGCACAAAAATGATGAGTATCTCAAATGGGCCAACGTACCTCGGGCTCAACTTGCCTCTCTTCCCAAATCACATCATATCACACCTCAATTCCGATAGGGCATAATGGGCACCCAACCCTTACTTATACTGAGCGAACCCTCTGGCATTGACATAATGAAACTGGACATATATAAAAAAATCAAAAATATAATAAAGTACTTTCCGTCAGACAATAGAAATTTGCGAACGATACTCAATTAATCAAAAAGCGATTAAGTCAAGCTAACATGCTTTACTCAACGCATGACATCTTAACATACTAACCACAGGA
This sequence comes from Lycium barbarum, assembly GCF_019175385.1. NCBI lineage: Eukaryota > Viridiplantae > Streptophyta > Magnoliopsida > Solanales > Solanaceae > Lycium > Lycium barbarum. The sequence continues at coordinate 95,451,344 of NC_083342.1, forward strand.
CACTATCTGCAAAGTCTCTAAGAGTAAATACCTGAATCATATGATTCGGGACAAGGCCCCGCCATACCCATACACACATATGATAACCGTAATGACTCGGCACTGCTCCAGGAAGAAAATGGAGTTTGCCAATCCCAGCTGATAGCCAACCATCCTAGCTAAATACTTTTACGTGCAAAATAATCTGGGACTGTGTGGCATGAACACAGTGCCCCCAGGAAAAGGGACGTCAGTACGAACAATGTACCGAGTATGTAAGGCATAAGAACATCAAGTATAGATGGATCATGAAAACCAGTATCAATAATTGAATGCATTTGTGGCTATCTGAGAATATCTGCGTAACTCTATATGACTAAAACTGACTCTATGGCGTATGATAGGCATAGATTATAATATACTGATATTGCCATGGAATGTACAACCCGATCCATATATAATATAATAATGTCGAGAAACGTACGGCCCGATCCATATATAATATAATAATGCCGAGGTACGTACGGCCCGATCCGTATATAATATAATAATCATATATATACCGTACCCGGCCCTCTAGTGAGGGGCTCGGTGAATAATGCAATGAAACTGTGCACGAATACATACCCGGCCTGGGACTCGGTGAATAATATATTAACGGCATGCACGAGTAGAATATCATGAGCAACCATATGGAAACTATATCATCATCTGGGACTCAATAGAATAATTTAGAATGAACTAAGACTTTGAGAATCAAAGAGAACTATCATGTCAAATACCACTGAGAACTAGAATTCATTGGAATTATGTACGTTCATCGTTCGCTCTTTTTATGTAATACATGCCAAAAAGAAAGAAGGGATAGCCTTAACATACCTGGTCTTAGCTCAACGGCTCAAGAACTCAACTTGTATCTGCTCCACGATCTATATCTAAAAACAATGATACTATCGTTAATTACACAAATGATTCTCTTAATCGTATAATGAAACTTTAACTTATCCTAAAATAAAATGGGAAGCACCTCCCCCGTTCTTGTCATTTTCCCAAACTACATATATCAACAACAACAACCAAAACAATCCAGCAAGACTAACAATAACAATTATAATCCCTTTCATTCCTTCTTGGACCTAAATCAGCAACAGCACAAGAGTATACATAATACATCCCAATATACGCTCATATACAATGTCTTTATACATTCACCTCTTTTCCTATTCATGAAGTATAACAACAATAATAATACAACAACAACAACCCAGTGAAATCCCACATCGTGGGGTCTGGGGAGGGTAAAGTGTACGCAGACCTTACTCCTACCAAGGTAAGTATAACAACAATAATATCAACTAATATCTTAATACAAGGAAAATCCACCAACAACACATTAATAATATGCCCTACACGAGCTACCAAACCCCCTCCGATCTCCATACCATAAGAAAACTGTCACACCCTAACCTTACTAGGGTGTGATGGGCACCCGACCCTTACTTAGGGCCGAGCGAACCCTCTGACTCCTACCACATGCGTATTCTTTTCAGAATTTTAAAATCAAACAGAACTAAATACATAGTAATACTCTCAGAAATATCATGTTGTCATTCTCAAATCAAACAGAATTTGTAATCATATAGAATTTATTACATAATACAAAATGATACATCGGCTGATGGAGCCGCTTAAAGAACTGAAAACCAATACCCACGACTCTGTCTGCAAAGTCTCTAACTTCGAACAAAACATCATAGCTCATATACTCTAACTCGGCAACATTGCAGGAGCAAATGGAGTTGCCAATCCAGCTGAAGCATTTTCTAGCAATGTCCTTTACTCATCTGGGTGTACCTGCGTGGCATGAAACGCAGCCCCCGAAGAAAGAGGGTCAGTACGGAAAAATGTACTGAGCATGTAAGGCAAGAATCATAATAGGAAAATCGTAACTGACATAAGGAGTACAGAAAAATACACAATGTCCAGAATACCAAAGTCTTACCTTTAGAACATAAATCATGCATATCATTATCACATACCGTACCCGGCCCGTTATGGGACTCGGTGAATGAAATCGTGCGTGCGAACATCATATATCATACACATACCGTACCCGGCCCGTTAAGGGACTCGGTGATAAAATCATGTCATTCCTGCGCTCATATCAGCAGGCATGCATATACATATACATATATAATATACCGTACCCGGCCCTCTAGTGAGGGACTCGGTGAATGGAGTCATACGGTACCCGGCCCGTTAAGGGACTCGGTAAATGAAATTATGCGCACATATATCGTACCCGGCCCATTAAGGGACTCGGTGCCATAATCATGTCATCACATACATATATCGTACCCGGCCCATCATGGGTCTTGGTGCCATAATTATATCATCATATACATATACCGTACCTGACCGGTTAAGGGACTCGGTGAACAATGCAGTGGAATACACACGATAACATATCCTGGCCCGGGCTCAGTGAATAGACATATTAAGACTTGCACGAACAGAATAGTGCGAAACAACATGCACACAAATCAAGACTCGATAGATACGTACACTTACCGACATTTGACAGTTCAGAAACAAATTTCGGGTCAATCCGACTTAGTATGAGAAAGTTATAAGCGTTTGAAGTACAAAACCTTCTACGAACATTTCAGAAGCCGTTTTTGGAAAAATCGGAGCAAAAATCATATTAAGTACCTTTTGAATATTATTATGGATCAAATCAATATGCCTACATCATATATCGTATATACATATAACAAAATCATGCATGCATACTTATAGAACATTAAACAGAGTGTTGTTGCGGAATGCGCAGCCCGATCCATAATATAACATATTACTGCCGAGGAACGTTCGGCCCGATCCAAGACAGTATACATAAGTTAGAAGCATTAATACTTACAGAACCATTTTAAAAACATAAACTCTTCTACTTGACTCATTATCCAATTATGTAATAATTTTAACCATAGTGAGTATACTCATATCAATAGGCCAATAAGAATCGTAGACAACTTCGGGAACTTATCAAATAGAGCTTTGGAATCATGGGTACGTATCGAAGCCATATGAAGTGTCTTACGGAGATAAAAAATAGTGGCCATCCTAGTGGCTCTAAGAATCGGAATCTCTCTTTGAAATCATGCATATACATCATATACTTATTCATATGGATCATGCCAAAGGAAAGAAAAGGGTAAGCCTTACATACCCGTGCCACGCCTTATTAGCTACGCTTATTTATCCAAACTTGCTAGTCTACATTCAAGAAGGTTGACATAATCGTTAGATTCATCGACATATACTCATCTTATTCTTTTAAATGAATTCACTTATATTTTACCGAAATTCGGCAGCATTTCCCCTGTAAATACACCATCCCCGAGATTTCATCTCGGCCAATTTTTATCAACAACAATCCGAGAATTTAACTCGGCCAAAATATCAACAACAATGCCAACAATTATTCTAACAATTTCCATAATCAATCCAAAATATTTTCTAACATTAACAACTCTTATCACATAATTCAACGACATTTCATTTGTATCCAATTCCATCATACATAGTCAAGCCAACATCAATGCTTACACATTCAAATGCTTGCCCAAGACCTTACAAACACAATTCAAGAATTCTTCAAACAAGTCATACAATATTCAAAGCGATCTAGCCAATATGCAATTTCACCCGAAACCTTCCAAAAGCAACAAGAACCATAACAACACATTTCTTTCTTCCAAATTCATCAACCACACCAACAATTCACACGTTAACAACATCATTCTCATAAATTCAAGAAACTATATTAGATTCACATTAGTTTCCACAACAAGCCATAAACAACTATAACATCAACTTTGAATCATTAAACTTTTATTTGCACCATAGAAGCCACAACACAACATCCCAAACATACAAAATAAAATCAGTTCTTCACACCTTCACAATACAACAACTACACGGCCACAACACAACCCACACGGCTCAACACCAACATGCAAGGTTTCATGGTTTTCATTCATTTTACATCATGGAATTCACAACGCAACAATCAAACTACTAAATAAAATCAATTCAGCTCATCCTATCATCATAGCCCTATTCAGCCACCATCACATACATATATATATTCCATGAATTTCATTCGTTTCTACGTACTATAGTATTCACAAATCATCTCCAACACATAGAAAAGAGGATTAAATCTTACCTTTTTCCTTAAACTTCCTTCTTGGCTAGAATTATAGATTGCAAGAATAAGTGTTTTTCTTGCTCCATGTTATTAGGGACGTTCCATTTGGTTGATTTGCTAGAAGAAAACAATTTTTCTTGATCAATTTTCTTTTTTTTATTTTTTTTCTCTTCATGGCCGAATGGCCCTAGTTCTTTCTTTCCCTCTTTTTTTTCTCCAAGTTTCTATAAAATTCTAAGTGATAAAGATGATTAATGAATAATTTGTCATCTTTCCTCTATTTAATTTGCATCCATGTGGGCCAAAGCCCACAACCCCTTACACGGCCCACTAGGCCTTTTGGTTTCAAGACTAAATTTTTTATTTTTTTTTGTCTTGCAATTCATAAAAAATAATTTTCCAAATTTTTGAATTTGCCCTTAGCCTTTCCACAATATTACCACGAACCATTTTGCGAATTTACCTTTTTTTTACCCTTGGCCTTTCTCAATATTTCCACACTAATAATATTCATAAATAATATTCATCAACAACTTGTATATTAAAATAATTTCGGGAAATAGTCTTTCCCTCCACATTCCATGATTACCTCGACCCATCCGAACGTACAAGGTACGGGCTATAACATCCTCCCCCCCTTTAAAACATTCGTCCTCGAATGTTCAACTGATCTTATAGGCTGTCATAATACTTCGGGAGGGTTCCTTCACATAGTTGTCTTTTCTTCATGCTCGTTCCTTATCCTTTACCCTATTCCCTTTATAATCGAACTCTTTGGTCTTTACATGAATCCTTGTTCCGTATCATAGGTTTTTCTAATCCATTGTGCCAACTTATTATCCTTGTCCTTCCCAGGTCATCTATTGACATAAGCATACTTTTTTTCGATGTCTTTGTATTGGCGCTCGTTTCGCCCATCGTTATTCCTTGTTGACTCTCCGATGTGGATTCTTAACAAATATGATTGAGTATCGTTTCACGTCGATGATTCATATACTTTCATAGCGTATATTCTCATATTCCGCACAATTACTGGTCCATGAACTATTTTCTAGTATTCGACGAATCCTTTTTGCTCCTTCACAAACGCTGCGTTCTTTCTTTCTTTCAAAAATTTCCAAACCACCAATCATAGGTACTTTATTACAATAGTCGTTCTTATCCGAAATATCCTTTGAGTCTTATCATCCTCTCCATTATTCTTTGTAAACTTAGCTTGTAAGAATTTTCTTAAGGTGTCTTTCATTCTTTCCCTTTATGTCGGCTTCACGGTACATTCATTGTCAATTCGTTTCTGCTCCTTTCATACATTCTCTTGGTATGCCGATATATTTAAGCTCCGGCCTCGAGCTAATAGATTTCCTTTCGTGACGCTTGAAGATGTTGTAATTCCTTTCTAAGTCTAATATAATATGGTCTCCCCCCCCTCCCCTTTAAAGGGGCTCCTTGTGTCAACAGTCCTTTTGTGAAGTTTTTGTTTACATGTTACTCCTCGTCTTTCTTTCCAACTCTGCGCACCTCATACCGAAAATTTTTATCCTAAATTTTTCTTTTACTTTCTGCTTATACCATCATTTTGTCCATATTCCCATACTCTTTTGTCCACTATTAATCCTTCTGCCCATTTAGTTCGCTTACTCGCAAGTTTTCTTAACTATGGGCTTGTGTTACAACCGTGCGTCCATATCTATCAAGCGTCCCGCTACTTTTGTTCTTCGCATAGGAGCCTTACAGTTCACACTCTCTCTATCCTCGCTCAGCAAACCTTTAACTATACTTATGGCACTATGACCGAAAGGTCTTCCATGCACATTCCTTGCATTTCACTTCCAATTCTTCTAAGACCGCAACCTTCAGACTTCGCATGATTCCTTATTCCATATCATTAATTTTTTCCAATCACAGTGTCGACCCATCATACTTGTTCTTTCCTTGGTGCGTAACCGGGTTCCCATCGCTAATTCGTCAAAGTATCATTCTTACTCCTATGATTAAAGATTTCCAATTGTTTTATTTCCAAAGGTTCTTCTTTTCCTTGGACTATCCCATTAGTATATTTTTCCTACTTTCATCCTTAACCTTCCCTATGTTCCTTCCTCCTCGAACACTTTTCTGCTTTTGCCATTTGTGGCATCGACTCTGAAGTTTACGAAATTTTCACTTTAAGCTCGCAAATCTGTTTCATTTCTAGATCATCCTTTCAGGAGAACACTTTTACGTCCGAGGTAATCACATTAACGCGACTGCATATTGTCCCTTTATATGCCAAATCTCCTGTCATCGTCACAAGGCTTTATCGTTCTTTTTCTTACTTCACACTTCTTGTCATAGTCACTATTTCTTTAGTCCCACTTATTGAAATTGGTTCTCGAACCTCACACATTCCTCTTTTGCTCCATATGACCGCATCTTATCCTTTTCATATGCCTATCTTCGAATTTTTATTCAAATAGTCTCGTACTTTGCCGGTAATTTCTCTCGGGCTTCCCTCACCGGGATTTCTTACCTTTTTCCGACATTTTGGTCTCTTTGTCTTCCATCTACTCACTCTCTTTCTTTTTCAAATATCGTTGTATTATAACCTTTCCAGTCTTAGCCTGTAGTGAAAATAATAACAGCTTGCCTTATAGCACTTGCACCATTTATTTCTGTTGTCATTTAAGCTTCGGTTCCCTCACTCAATTAATGCCTTCCACACCGTAGCGCCGGTTGCTGGGACTCACATGTCCGCCGATACGATCACAAATGGGATGTCGTACGCATTCATACATACATATATAATTATTACCACTAGCCCACAAAATACCTCCAAATGCTATTCAAGCCTATCTTAATTCCAGAGCTGTGACGTACTTTCTGTTTCTTCTCTAATCTAGCCTGTCGCGTGCTATGTGACCTTTTATGGTCTCCAACCATCCCGTATATTCTAATTTTACTCAGGCTATTCTAGCTTTTCATTTGTCTCTTATGTCGGAATATATATGATTTTTAGTTCACTTCCTAGGGGGGTCACCCATCCTAAAATTACTCCCACCTTAGCACGCTTAACCTCGAAACTTTGATGAAATACAGTGCCTTAATGCTGATATAATCGCGTCCGCTTCCTCATATGGCCTTTATTACATGATTTGGGGCTAATCGAGGTCTTACAGATTCCGAGAAATTCTCGTAACACGCCCTTCTTTGTACAATTACTATTTTACCCTTTTCAATTCCCAATGTTCAGTTTTCACTTATGTGTATGATTATTGCCTGTCCTGGGCTTCCAGATTCCCGATGGTAGCCAACATACCTTCATCGCCGTTACTTATGAATATTTCGAGTATCAGCCTGTTCGGATTTTTACTCACCATTCTTACATAGTAATCTTCAACGAAGCTGATTGTCGACTTTCTCGGAATCCTTTAGCAGACCTTGTTCTTACTAAACCATTCTTTCCTTTCAAAATTTGTACACTGCAAATATCAACAATGCCTTACAGAGCATACGGCTATTTACCACATTCTAGCCATCCGGAACTGCCAATTTCAGGTAACAGAACAAATATATCCATACTTACCTCCTTCCGTCGTATGTAAGGCTTATATGTGGAATTTCATTTGTCCTATGACTTGGCTCTATCGCACAATCTATGACAGAAAGAAAGTCAACAATCCCTAGATGCCCCGTAGCCTCCTGTTTATAAATGTGGCGCGCTTCACACCATAAACAGGACTCTACCGGACACGACTTTGCAGACAACCCCTAGGACAGACCTGCTCTGATACCACTTTGTCACACCCTAACCTTACTAGGGTGTGATTGGCACCCGACCCTTACTTAGGGCCGAGCGAACCCTATGACTCCTACCACATACGTATTCTTTTCAGACTTTAAAATCAAACAGAACTGAATACATAGTAATACACTCAGAAATATCATGTTGTCATTCTCAAATCAAACAGAATCTGTAATCATATAGAATTTATTACATAATACAGAATGACACATCGGCTAATGGAGCCGCTTACAGAACTGACAACCAATACCCACGACTCTGTCTGCAAAGTCTCTAACTTCGAACAAAACATCATAGCTCATATACTCTAACTCGGCAACACTCCAGGAGCAAATGGAGTTGCCAATCCAGCTGAAGCATCTTCTAGCAATGTCCTTTACTCATCTGGGTGTACCTGCGTGGCATGAAACGCATCCCCCGAAGAAAGAGGGTCAGTATGGAAAAATATACTGAGCATGTAAGGCAAGAATCATAATAAGAAAATCGTAACTGACATAAGGTGTACAGAAACATACACAATGTCCAAAATACCAAAGTCTTACCTTCAGAACATAAATCATGCATATCATTATCACATACCGTACCCGGCCCGTTATGGGACTCGGTGAATGAAATCGTGCGTGCGAACATCATATATCATACACATACCGTACCCGGCCCGTTAAGGGACTCGGTGATAAAATCATGTCATTCCTGTGCTCATATCACCATGCATGCATATACATATACATATATATACCGTACCCGGCCCTCTAGTGAGGGACTCAGTGAATGGAGTCATACCGTACCCGGCCCATTAAGGGACTCGATGCCATAATCATGTCATCACATACATATATCGTACCCGGCCCATCATGGGACTCGGTGCCATAATCATATCATCATATACATATACCGTACCCGGCCCGTTAAGGGACTCGGTGAAAAATGCAGTGGAATACGCACGATTACATATCCTGGCCCGGGCTAAGTGAATACACATATTAAGACTTGTACGAACAGAATAGTGCGAAACCACATGCACACAAATCAAGACTCGATAGATACGGACACTTACCGACATCTGACGGTTCAGAAATAAGTTTCGGGTCAATCCGACTTAGTATGAGAAAGTTATAAGCGTTTGAAGTACAGAACCTTCTACGAACATTTCAGAAGCCGTTTTTGGAAAAATCGGAGCAAAAATCATATTAAGTACCTTTTGAATATTATTATGGATCAAATCAATATGCCGACATCATATATCGTATTCGTATATACATATAACAGAATCATGCATGCATACTTATAGAACATCAAACAGAGTGTTGCTGCGAAACGCGCAGCCCGATCCATAATATAACATATTACTGCCGAGGAACGTTCGGCCCGATCCAAGACTGTATACATAAGTTAGAAGCATTAATACTTACAGAACCATTTTAAAAACATAAACTCTTCTACTTGACTCATTATCCAATTATGTAATAATTTTAACCATAGTGAGTATAGTCATATCAATGGGCCAATAAGAATCGTAGACAACTTCGGGAACTTATCAAATAGAGCTTTGGAATCATGGGTACGTATCGAAGCCATATGAAGTGGCTTACGGAGATAAAAAATAGTGGCCATCCTAGTGGCTCTAAGAATCGGAATCTCTCTTTGAAATCATGCATATACATCATATACTTATTCATATGGATCATGCCAAAGGAAAGAAAAGGGTAAGCCTTACATACCTGTGTCACGCCTTATTAGCTACGCTTATTTATCCAAACTTGCTAGTCTACATTCAAGAAGGTTGACATAATCGTTAGATTCATCGACATATACTCGTCTTATTCTTTCAAATGAATTCACTTATATTCTACCGAAATTTCGGCAGCATTTCCCCTGTAAATACGCCATCCCCGAGATTTCAACTCGGCCAATTTTTATCAACAACAATCCGAGAATTTAACTCGGCCAAAATATCAACAACAATGCCAACAATTATTCTAACAATTTCCATAATCAATCCAAAATATTTTCTAACATTAACAACTCTTATCACATAATTCAACGGCATTTCATTTGTATCCAATTCCATCATACATAGTCAAGCCAACATCAATGCTTACACATTCAAATGCTTGCCCAAGACCTTACAAACACAATTCAAGAATTCTTCAAACAAGTCATACAATATTCAAAGCGATCTAGCCAATATGCAATTTCACCCGAAACCTTCCAAAAGCAACAAGAACCATAACAACACATTTCTTTCTTCCAAATTCATCAACCACACTAACAATTCACACGTTAACAACATCATTCTCATAAATTCAAGAAACTATATTAGATTCACATTAGTTTCCACAACAAGCCATAAACAACTATAACCTCAACTTTGAATCATTAAACTTTTATTTGCAGCATAGAAGCCACAACACAACATCCCAAACATACTAAATAAAATTAGTTCTTCACACCTTCACAATACAACAAGTACACGGCCACAACACAACCTACACGGCTCAACACCAACATGCAAGGTTTCATGGTTTTCATTCATTTTACATCATGAAATTCACAACGCAACAATCAAACTACTAAATAAAATCAATTCATCTCATCGTATCATCATAGCCCTATTCGGTCACCATCACATACATATATATATTCCATGAATTTCATCCGTTTCTACATACTATAGTATTCACAAATCATCTCCAACACATAGAAAAGAGGATTAAATCTTACCTTTTTCCTTCAACTTCCTTCTTGGCTAGAATTATAGATTGCAAGAATAAGTGTTTTTCTTGCTCCAATAACTCCTCCATGTTGTTAGGGACGTTCCACTTGGTTGATTTGCTAGAAGAAAATAATTTTTCTTGATCAATTCTCTTTTTTTTTTCTCTTCATGGCCGAATGGCCCTAGTTCTTTCTTTCCCTCTTTTTTTTCTCCAAGTTTCTATAAACTTCTAAGTGATAAAGATGATTAATGAATAATTTGTCATCTTTCCTCTATTTAATTTGCATCCATGTGGGCCAAAGCCCACACCCCCTTACACGGCCCACTAGGCCTTTTGGTTTCAAGACTAAATTTTTTTTTTTTGTCTTGCAATTCATAAAAAATAATTTTCCAAAATTTCGAATTTGCCCTTAGCCTTTCCACAATATTACCACGAACCATTTTGCGAATTTCCCTTTTTTTACCCTTGGCCTTTCTCAATATTTCCACACTAATAATATTCATAAATAATATTCATCAACAACTTGTACATTAAAATAATTTCGGGAAATGGTCTTGCCCTCCACATTCCATGATTACCTCGACCCATCCGAACGTACAAATTACGGGCTATAACAAAAACAACCCATGATCTACTTATGTACATTTACTATGACTTGAACTCACGGCTTCTGGTCAACGTCCCGTGAGTTCTACAAATTCAATATATCGATAAGATGCTTATGGTTATCTCTACAACGTTAAGAAGCAAATACATACCTTGATCTACTTGTCTCCTTAATACTTTCAAAGCAGCCCACTATACAACTCAGTCTCAGATGTTACGAAGTTGCCGAAGTCACGCGAGTCCCTCACGACCCCAAGAATGCTAATCTCTTTTCTGAGATAAAGGCCCGATGCCGAACTTTCTGTTCACTAACTACCGTAGTTACTTTCGTTAGGAGCTAAGGGATTACGCAATATTCGAATATTATTACCCAGCACGTTATGTATGAGGATATAAATATATTGATCTGGTAAAATTGATCTTGTAAGATGGTGAAAGAAAGCTTGCAATAGGTATTTATAAAACCTTTTTTTTCCGCTACATCATCTATCAAGCCTTATACTTATCCTTTGTCTCTTAGGCGGTTCGGATGTCCCATTGTTTTTTTTTTAAAATTACTTTTTACCGACTTAGCATTTAATAAACCACAATTAAAAATAGGAATGTAATGATAGTGGGAATCTTTTGACGGTGGAAGCTATTAGCATAAGTTAGAATCATACCAAACATATATGTTAGATCATATACAATATTTAGTACTTTAATACTTAATAATTTATGTATATAGATATCTCCACTAAAATATTAACAAATCATAAATATACTATAATTTGAAATATACACGGATGCTACATATATAACATTTAGAAAATATAGTACCATGAGTTCAAATTTTTGTACTATTAATTCTAAAAACGGTAAAAAGATAACTTTCTTTTCTTATGAGAAAATAATCTCCATCTTTATAAAAAGAAAAAATCTCATTTATAAACTCTCTCACATCACGTATATAATTTAAAGCATATCCAAAAAGTAGTGACAATTATAACTATATAAAATCATATTTATCAAATCCTTTTTTTCAACGATTTTTCACTTAAAAGAAAAGAGAATATCAAGGCTATGTATAATGGTTTCGAAATTCGTCAATCTTATGGGTCTTACATCCATAACGTCACGTCAACCTTAATTTGTTCCGACTCATCTGAATTTACTATGACATATCATAACGCCAAGGTATGAAGTGTTACACTTCACACCCTTCATGGGTGAAATCTTCAAAAAAACCTCCTCAACCTCCATAAACTCTAACTCTCGAACCTTCCGGACTGCATATGTTACACCTCGAAAAAGTCCTCGTACATGTACAATGAACAGACCAACGAAGGGTATGAGAGTGCGATGTTTTACAAAGTAGAGGATGACGATTCATGAATTTTTGGAATTTAGAAAGTTGTAGAATTTCAATTCAGCCAGTGGTCGTAAAGCAGAATACGGCCCGTAAAGTGATTTACGGACCGTATACTGCCATCGTCCTCTAGCCTTCCAAAAGTTTCAACTTTCTGTCCAATGTTAAAATTGTTGAATACGACTTGGTATACGGGGTAAACTGGTTTACGGACCGTAAACCTCGATCGTAAACTGCCATGATCCTCAGCCAACCTTTCTGTTTTGATATGCTTAAATACGACCACACTATACGGTCCGTAAACTGGTATACGTCCCGTAAAGTGTGGTTTATGACCATTGTTCACCCCGACGACTGTTCATTAAAAATCAGATTTGGTGATTAATTAAGGGACCCTTCTCCTTCATTTCATTTCATTTCTCATCTACACCACTCAAGAAGTCTCTAGAACTCTCCAAACACTTCATCCATAGGAATTCAAGAGAATCAAAGGAAAACCAAGATCATCAACACCAAATCCAAGAAACAAAGTGTATGAAACCTAATTGGAAGTCATCTTTTTCAAGAAATTCCAAAAGGGGGAAGAAGGGTTTTAGTGCTAGAGGAGTATTCTCATTCAAAGCTTGTTCAACCATCATCTAAGGTATGTTTCATGACTATACCATGTGATTCAAGGTATTGGAGGGCTTGGATACTTGAATGTAGAAGAACATAGGAGATGGGCCATTATTGGGAAAAAGTGCCATAGTTGGGTGATAGCTAGGTTGGATCATAAATGTTGGCATGCTATGATTATGAATACGTTGTAAATGATGTTTAGGTCATGAAATAAGTATTATATACAAGGAAATGTGATAACGAGCTATAACCATAAATGTGAAGAAATTGGAAAGAAATGGTGGATTTTGCTTAAGGCATATAAATGATGATTGTTGCTTGCAATATTATGAGTGTTGTTGTAAATGTTTGGGAGTTGAAATAAAATGGGGGAAAAGTAGTAGAAACAAAGGACATGCCGCCTAATTTTCTCTATAGATAACGACGCGTTTTTAAAGTTGATTAACTAATGTTAATACGATTCTCTCGTGAAGGTAACGAAGTGACCTCGAAGGAAGACGAGTGATCGATAGAGTAGCTAAGCGACAAGGTATGTGAGGCTAGTACTTTTCTTTCTATGGCATGAGTACCAGGATATGATTCTTCTCCCTTCCCATGATTCTCCCATATCCCGGAAAGCCAAAAGCCTAAGATCATGAATAGCTATATGAGTCAAGAGATATGATATGACGTTCTTATAAAGTAATTGATGTTGTTCCTTGTATACACTCACCTTCTATACTAATCTCTTTAAGGTGAGGCAGAAGGTTCATACATGTTCATAATGGAATCGAGGGCTCACGACCTTACGTCACCTCGATAGAATGCAGTTTTTCTAGAGTCTTTATGCATATACAATGACAAATATATTTTTGATAAGCATATTATTATAAGTATTTTATGATGAGCATGTCATGATTGCATCACACCGGGCCTAGTTGGCCGAGCAGTCACCGCAAAAGCGGGCAGCTATACGGATACACCATGACCTTTTGGCATGGGCAGACACCACTAGTGGGCGGCATGAGATGGTACCCCAGAAGCGGGAGGCCTGGACGCGGGCTAATGTTCTGATTATCACACCGCACCTATACGGGCGGGCAGTTTATCTATATATATATATATATGATATGCATACATGAGATGATGATAAGTATAATAGTAAGTCAGCATGCACTACTTTTCATATGATTCCCAGTCAAGTATAGTTGCTCCATATTTGATGCCTTCTTATTTTTTTGATATGTTGTTATTGTTCATGCCTCTCATACTCAGTACAACATTCGTACTGACGTCCATTTTATTTGGACGTTGTGTTCATGCCCACAGGTATACAGGGAGGCGAGCTTAACCCGGATTCTTCGGAGTTGTCGGCTGATTGAAAGCACTCCATGGTCCGGAGGTGCTTATGATTATTCTTTTAGCACATATGTATATTTTGGGCATGACGGAGTCTTGTTCCGTCTATATGTGTAGCATGTCAGTTGAGGCTCGTAGATGCGTAGTGTGGGTTAGATGGTCTCATGAAATACTATTATGTGTATATATATACTATTTTGACGGCCGAGAGGCAAATGTATATAAAGTATTTATGTTTCTATGTAAGATATGATCTTTCCATGCTTTAAGTATAAATGGATAAAGTGAGTAACAGAGCGAGCGGTGCTCGGTGGTTAGCCCCGGGTACTCGTCGCGGCCCCTAGCTGGGTAATGACAGAAGTGGTATCAGAGCGGTTCAGTCCTAGGAAGTGTCTACGAGCTGTGTCTAGTAAATTCTTGTTTATGGTGTGTAGCGCGCCACGCTAATAAACAAGAGGCTACAGGGCATTTAGGAAAATGACCATCTTTCTTCTTATGAGATCGTGCGATAGAGCCATGCCTAAGATTATATTCCTCCTAAAAGTGTTTTATGGTTTCAGAAAAATGCCGCCAAAGGGAAAAACTACAGCCGCCCAGAAGGGCAAAGCTACGACAAAGAGGTTGGCAGAAAGAGAGCCTCCGGCGAATGTAGAGGAGGGTGAATCACAAAACAAGGCCTTGCCCGATGTAGAAGAGCAAGGAGGAGCCTCATTCCCAATTCCCCCACCAATCGCTTCGGGTCAACAAGTGACCGAAGCTATCAATTTATTGACGCAATTGGTTGCCGCCCAGGCACAGCGGAAGAATGCGAGCCTGAGTGATCTCTCCTCCAGTAAGAGAGCTCATGATTTCTTGACTTTGAATCCTCTGAAAATTTTCGGGTCGAAGCCGGATGAGGATCCACAAGGCTTTATCGATGAGATGTTGAGGACGCTGAAACTTATGCATGCTTCTGAGACCGAATCGGTAGATTTGGCTTCTTATAGACTCCGCGATGTGGCGGTACTGTGGTATAACAACTGGATCGCGTCGAGATCAGAAAATGCGCCTCCTCCTGTTTGGCAAGAGTTTGTTGACGCCTTTCCTCCTCCTGTTTGGCAAGAGTTTGTTGACACCTTTATTCATCATTATTTGCCACCCGAGGTCCGCCGAGCTAGAGCGGACAGGTTCCTAAATTTGAAGCAAGGAAGCATGAGTGCACGGGAGTATAGCATGCAGTTTAATTCTCTGGCCAGGTATGCCCCGACTATGGTGGCCGACATGGGCAATCGTGTGCACAGATTTGTGAGTGGTTCGGGGCCACACTTGTTTAGATATTGCTTGACGGCCTCTTTCCAAGACGAGATGGACATTTCCCGAATACAAGCCTATGCTCAAAATCTTGAGGAACGACAACAGCAGCAAAGAAGTGATCGTGACAATGAGAGAAGGCAAAGTAAGAGAGCTAGATCTATGGGAGAGAGCAGTGAATATGGGGGAGGGGGGGATCGAGACAGATGCATTCCAGGCACTCAGGTCAGTCAGCGACTAGTGCGCCTCCCAGGTTCTTAGATAGGAGGCTCGATCATTATTTTCAGACAGGACAGGGCCAGAGTTCGAGGGCCTCATATTCTCAGCTCAGAGGAGATTCCAGTCAGAGGAGAATCTCGGTACCGCGGTGCAGCCAGTGCGGTAGACTGCATTCCAGACAGTACCGTCTGGGTTCGGATGCTTGCTATGCCTGCTGGCAGGTTGGCCATATGATGAGAGATTTCCCTTCAGCAAGAGGTAGAGTTGGGACTCAGCCTACCAGGTCAGCAGTTGGGTCTTCTTCAGTACGCCCGACAGCACAGACTCCCCAGATTCCAGCCAGTAGAGGCAGAGGCAGAGGGGGGGCATCTACTTCAGGCGCTGTTCAGCCCCGCGTATATGCTTTGGCAGGGCGACAGGATCTTGTGTCCTCCCCAGATGTTGTCACAGGTACCTTGACTATATTTTCCCGTGATGTATATGCTTTGATCGATCTGGGTTCTACTTTCTCTTATGTTACCCCATATGTCGCTGATTATATTGGGGCGAAACCCGAGTCGATTAAACCTTTTGAGGTATTCACTCCGGTTGGTGGTCCGGTAATAGCGAGGAAAGTGTACAAAAATTGTGTCATTATTATATGTGATCGCCAGACCAAAGCCGATTTAATTGAGCTGGAAATGGTAGACTTTGATGTAATAATGGGCATGGATTGGTTGGCGTCGTGCTATGCTAACATCGATTATCGGACGAAAGTGGTTCGATTCGAATTTCCGGGAGAGCCCATAGTTGAATGGAAGGGTAATACTGCATCCCCAAAGGGTAGATTTATTTCCTACCTTAAGGTGAGGAAGCTGATAGCTAAAGGTTACATTTACCATCTAGTTCGGGTTCATGATATCGAGGCAAAGCCGCCAACTTTTCAATCCGTTTCGGTGGTAAATGAATTTCCAGAGGTATTCCCAGATGAACTCCCTGGTCTTCCTCCAGAAAGGGAGATTAATTTTGCTATCCATGTATTACCAGACACCGAGCCCATTTCTATTCCTCCGTATCGAATGGCCCCGGCGGAATTGAAAGAGCTAAAAGCACAGTTAACAGATTTACTGGAGAAAGGGTTTATAAGGCCTAGTTCTTCGCCGTGGGGAGCACCAGTCTTGTTCGTGAGGAAGAAAGACGGGTCTCTACGAATGTGCATCGACTACAGGCAGTTGAATAAGGTGACGATAAAGAATAAATATCCCCTTCCGAGGATTGACGATTTGTTTGATCAACTGCTGGGTGCCAAATGGTTTTCAAAAATAGATTTGCGATCGGGCTATCATCAGATGAGAATTAGAGAAGCAGATATTCCCAAGACAGCCTTCAAAACGAGATATGGCCACTACGAATTTCAAGTGATGTCGTTTGGGTTGACTAATGCTCCGGCGGTGTTCATGAATTTAATGAATGATGTGTTCAGGCCATTCTTGGATCTCTTCGTGATAGTATTTATCGACGATATTCTGGTATATTCTCGCACAGAATCAGAATATGCAAATCATCTAAGAATTGTCGTTGGCGTTCTCCGAGCTCGGGAATTATAGGCAAAATTTTCAAAGTGCAAGTTCTGGCTAAATTCTGTGGCATTCCTAGGTCATTTTATTTCAGATGATGGCATCTGAGTCGACACTCAGAAAATAGAAGCTGTAAAGACTTGGCCAAGGCCTATGACACCTACAGAAGTTCGTAGTTTCCTGGGTTTGGTGGGATATTACAGGAGGTTTGTAGAGGGCTTTTCATCTATTTCAGCTCCATTGACGAAATAAACTCAAAAGGGGGCTAAGTTCCAGTGGAGTGATGCTTGTGAGCGTAGTTTCCAAGAGTTGAAAGACAGACTGACCTCAGCTCCAGTCTTAACACTTCCAGAAGGTCTAGATGGTTATGTAGTGTACTGCGATACTTCTGGCGTTAGGTTAGGAAGTGTATTGATGCAACACGGGAAGGTTATTGCATACGCCTCGAGACAGATGCGGAAACATGAAAAAAATTATCCAACTCATGATCTCGAATTGGCTGCGGTTATTCATGCTTTAAAGATATGGAGACATTATTTGTATAGTGTGCACGTCAATATCTATACAGATCACAAGAGTCTCCAGCATATTTTTAAACAGAAGGAATTGAACCTACGACAGAGGCGGTGGTTAGAATTGTTGAAAGATTATGACGTAAATATTTTGTACCACCCCGGAAAGGCGAATGTCGTAGCCGATGCGCTTAGCCGTCGATCAATGGGTAGTTTATGTGGAGTTCCTTTAGAAAAGCAAGAAATGGTTCGTAAGCTCCATCGGCTAGAAAATCTTGGGAGTATGTGCAATCGATTCGGGTAGTGCAGGCATCAGCATTAATGGCCCCACAGTTTCATCCTTGAATATGGAAGTGAAGGAACGGCAATATGAAGATTCTCAATTAGGCCGATACCGAGATCTATTTCGTGAAAAGGAAAAGCCTCCATTCGAAGTTGCCATAGATGGGGTTCTTAGATACCGAGGCAGACTGTGTGTACCGGATGTGGCGAAAATGCGCCAACGGATTTTAGAGGAAGCACACTATTCTCTGTATTATGTCCACCCAGGAGCAACAAAGATGTACCATGATCTGAAAATGATATATTGGTGGGATGGCATGAAAAAGGACATAGCGAACTTTGTAGCAAAGTGTCCAAATTGCCAACGAGTAAAAGCCGAACATCAAAAGCCAGGAGGGTTATTGCAGGCAATGGAAATTCCTACGTGGAAATGGGAAGTAATTAAAATGGATTTTGGGGTGGGATTGCCCTGTTCTCGAAGGAAGTATTATTCTATATGGGTGATCGTAGACAGACTCACGAAAGCAGCTCATTTCCTTCCAGTTAGAACCAGGTATTCGGCGGAACAATATGCCAGGTTGTATCTAAAGGAAATTGTGCGACTTCACGGAATTCCTTTGGCCGTTATTATAGACAGAGGGGCACAGTTTACAGCTAAGTTTTGGAAGTCCTTCCAAGAAGGTTTGGGTACTCAGGTTAAGCTCAGCACGACGTTTCATCCACAGACTGACGGCCAAGTTGAGCGTACTATTCAGACTTTGGAGGATATGCTACGAGCGTGTGTGTTGGATTTTGGAGATAGTTGGGATGGTCACCTACCCCTCATCGAGTTTGCCTATAACAACAGCTATCATTCCGGTATTCAAATGGCTCCGTATGAAGCATTATATGGAAGAAAATGTAGATCTCCAATTGGATGGTTTGAAACCGGAGAAGCACAATTGATAGGCCCCGACTTGATTCAACAAGCAGTCGAAAAAGTCAAGGTAATTCGAGGTCGGTTGTTGACAGCCCAAAGTCGCCAAAAGTCTTATGCGGACAACCGCCGACGAGACTTGGAATTTTAGGTAAATGATTGGGTATTCTTAAAAGTATCGCCGATGAAAGGGGTGATGAGGTTTGGCAAGAAAGGGAAGTTGAGCCCAAGATATATTGGACCTTATTGAATCATCCGTAAGGTGGGTCGCGTAGCCTACGAATTGGACTTGCCTTCAGAACTCGAGTCAGTGCACCCAATTTTTCATGTTTCAATGCTTCGCCAGTGTATTGAAGACCCAACAAGAATAGTTCCAATTGATGATGTCCAAATGGCGGGGAAATTAGCATATGAAGAAATGACTGTTGCCATTTTAGATAGACAAGTGCGAAAACTTCAAAACAAGGAAGTAGTTTCAGTGAAAGTCCTATGGAGAAATAACAATCGAGAAGAAATGACTTGGGAAGCAAAAGAGAATATGAAAGCCAAATATCCACATTTATTCCAACCCCTAGAGGAGATTCAAGATGAAACGTCGACGCGATGAGGTATGTACGCTTTATTTTTATGCCTTTGGTCGTGTGCGGCCATAGATATGTTGGTATTGTGATGTAGCCCTGTGAGGTGATTATATTGTGAGTTGCTGTGGCAGAATGGTAGTGTCAAATTACAAGGGAGACTCTGGCGAAATTTTTGCAGAATCCCGAGTGTTTAACATTCGAGGACGAATGTTCCCAAAGGGGGGAGGAATGTTACACCTCGGAAAAGTCCTCGTACATGTACAATGAACAGACCAACAAAGGGTATGAGAGTGCGATGTTTTACTAAGTAGGGGATGACGATTCATGAATTTTTGGAATTTAGAAAGTTGTAGAATTTTAATTCAGCCAGTGGTCGTAAAGCAGAATACGGCCCGTAAAGTGATTTACGGACCGTATACTGCCATCATCCTCCAGCCTTCCAAAAATTTCAACTTTCTGTCCAATGTTAAAATGGTTAAATACGATTTGGTATACGACCCGTAAACTGTTTTACGGACCGTAAACCTCGATCGTAAACTGCCATGATCCTCAGCCAACCTTTATGTTTTGATATGCTTAAATACGACCACACTATATGGTCCATAAACTGGTATATGGCCCGTAACGGCCCGTAAAGTGCAGTTTACGACCACTGTTCACCCCGACGACTGTTTATTAAAAATCAGATTTGGTGATTAATATAAGGGACCCTTCTCCTTCATTTCATTTCATTTCTCATCTACACCACTCAAGAAGTCTCTAGAACTCTCCAAACACTTCATCCATAGGAATTCAAGAGAATCAAAGGAAAACCAAGATCATCAACACCAAATCTAAGCAACAAAGTGTATGAAACCTAATTGGAAGTCATCTTCTTCAAGAAATTCTAAAAGGGGGAAGAAGGGTTTTAGTGCTAGAGGAGTATTCTCATTCAAGGCTTGTTCAATCATCATCTAGGGTATGTTTCATGACTATACCATGTGATTCAAGGTATTGGAGGGCTTGGATACTTGAATGTAGAAGAACATAGGAGATGGGCCATTATTGGGAAAAAGTGCCACGGTTGGGTGATAGCTAGGTTGGATCATGAATGTTGGCATTCTATGATTATGAATACGTTGTAAATGATGTTTAGGTCATGAAATAAGTATTATATACAAGGAAATGTGATAACGAGCTATAACCATAAATGTGAAGAAATTGGAGAGAAATGGTGGATTTTGCTTAAGGCATATAAATGATGATTGTTGCTTGCAATATTATGAGTGTTGTTGTAAATGTTTGGGAGTTGAAATAAAACGGGGGAAAAGTAGTAGAAACAAAAGACATGCCGCCTAATTTTCTCTATAGATAACGACGGGTTTTTAAAGTTGATTAACTAATGTTAATACGATTCTCTCGTGAAGGTAACGACGCGACCTCGAAGGAAGATGAGTGATCGATAGTGTAGCTAAGCGACAAGGTATGTGAGGCTAGTCCTTTTCTTTCTATGGCATGAGCCCAGGATATGATTCTTCTCCCTTCCCATGATTCTCCCATATCCCGGAAAGCCAAAAGCCTAAGATCATGAATAACTATATGAGTCAAGAGATATGATATGACGTTCTTATAAAGTAATTGATGTTGTTCCTTATATACACTCTCATATACTAATCCCTTCAAGGTGAGGCAGAAGGTTCATACATGTTCATAATGGAATCGAGGGCTCACGACCTTACGTCACCTCGATAGAATGCAGTTGTTCTAGAGTCTCTATGCATGTACAATGACAAATATATTTTTGATAAGCATATTATTATAAGTATTTTATGATGAGCATGTCAGGATTGCATCACTCCGGGCCTAGTTGGCCGATCAGTCACCGCAAAAGTGGGCAGCTATACGGATACACCATGACCTTTTGGCATGGGCAGACACCACTAGTGGGCGGCATGAGATGGTACCCCGGACGCAGGAGGCCTGGACGCGGGCTAATAATTTGATTATCACACCGCACCTATACGGGTGGGCAGTTTATCTATATATATATATATGATATGCATACATGAGATGATGATAAGTATAATAGTAAGTCAGCATGCACTACTTTTCATATGATTCCCAGTCAGGTATAGTTGCTCCATAATTGATGCCTTCTTATTTTCTTGATATGTTGTTATTGTTCATGCCTCTCATACTCAGTACAACATTCATACTGGCGTCCGTTTTCTTTAGACGCTGTGTTCATGCCCACAGGTATACAGGGAGGCGAGCTCAACCCGAATTCTTAGGAGCTGTCGGCTGATTGAAAGCACTCCATGGTCCGGAGGTGCTTATGATTATTCTTTTAGCACATATGTATATTTTGGGCATGACAGAGTCTTGTTCCGTCTATATGTGTAGCATGTCAGTAGAGGCTCGTAGATGCGTAGTGTGGGTTAGATGGTCTCATGAAATACTATTATGTGTATATATATACTATTTTGATGGCCGAGAGGCAAATGTATATAAAGTATTTATGTTTTTATGTAAGATATGATCTTTCCATGCTTTAAGTATAAATGGATAAAGTGAGTAACAGAGCGAGCGGTGCTCGGTGGTTAGCCCCGGGTACTCGTCGCGGCCCCTAGCTGGGTCGTGACCGCATATATCGTTTGTATACTCTGAGTTGCTAGAAGCTTGTCCTGAATAACCTTCACCTTGTTCAAAGACTCCCTCAACAAATTTGTACCCAAGATCGAACCTCGAAAGCATCTAACCACCCAATAGGACAACGACACCTCCTACAATATAAAGCCTCGAACGGTGCTGTATGAATACTGGAATGGTTGCTATTGTAGTACGCGAACTCTGCCAAGGGTAAGAACTGGTCTTAATGACCACTAAAATCAATGGCATATGTTCTTAACATATCCTCAAGCACCTGAATAGTCCTCTCAGACTAACCATCGGTCTGTGGATGAAACGTGGTGCTAAGATCTAACTGAGTACCTTACTCTGCCTGCAAAATCCTGTAGAAATGGGAGGTAAGTTGAGGACCTCGATCGGAAATGATGGAAATAGGAACCCTGTGCGATTCTCTCGGATGTCAATTCTGGCTGACTTCTCTGTATTATAAGTAATTTGAACTAGATTAAATAGGCAGACTTAGTCAACTGATCAACAGTAACCCAAACTGAATCAAACTTGCCCAGGGTCTTTGGAAGACCCACAACAATATCCTTGGAAATCTTCTCCCATTGCCACTTGGGATTGGGCTTCCTCTTAAGCATATCATTAGGTTTTGAGAGCTCATAATTGACTTGCTGGCAATTCAAACACCAAGCAACGAAATGTGTAATATCTCTCTTTATCCAGACCCATCAGTAACGTTGTCTCAAATCACGATACATCTTAGTTGCCGATGGATGAATTGAATACCTGGAACTATGAGCCTCATCTAATATCAATCGAATTAGACCACCCACATAAGGAACACACACATGTCCCTTAATCCTCAAAAACCCCTCATCATCAAGAACAACCTTTTTGGCCTCATCACTCAACACCTTATCACGAATCTTACGGCTCCCCTGTCATCAGGTCACTAACTTCCTTGACCTTCCGGGACTGGGCAGGCGTCAGCCCACATACATGGTCTTACGACTTTGCGACCCGCATTGAATGCTGGGCCACTCATTGAAGATAAAAGTACGTCGAACCCATATGAAGTTTTACCATGAGCGGATTGTATCCATTGAGCAAATCTTGATGGGATTTGGTATGAGATCGATGATCTCGATGAGATTGATATTCCAATCTTTCTTCTTAGAACGTATTGATTCGACCCCATAAGCGGGACCAAGCAGTTTATGTACCCGCAGACGATTTGACTGACCCTGCCCCTGCTACGACATTTGCACAACGCATTAAACTACTGAGCCCTGATCTGCTCCAAGAGAGACGACCTCGCCTCAACACATGCTAGAACTCTTCCTGAATCCAAAATATCAAGTCACACAAGACTATTAGCTAGTGTCTGAAATCTATGGCTAAAGGACACTTTTAAGCAATCAACCGAGCTAGACTGCCCATACTCACTGCCTTTCAGATTAATGCATCAGCTATCACATTAGATTTACCAGAATGATAAAGAATAGTGATATCATGGAATCTTTAATTAGCTCCATCCACCTACGCTGCCTAGAATTGAGATCCCTATGATTGAGCACATGCTATAGATTGAGGTGATCGATGAATACCTTACCATGGACCCTATATAGATAATGCCTCTAAATCTTCAAAGAGAAGACTACCACTTCCAACTCTAAATCATGAGTGGGATGGTTTTTCTCATAAATCTTCCACTACATAGAAGAATAGGCAATAACCTTGACCTCTTGCATCAGCATAGCACCCAAACCAACACTAGATGTATCACAATATACTAAGAAATACTCACCCTCCACGGGTAATGCCAAAATTGAGGCTGTAGTCAATAAGGTTATAAGCTTTTGGAAGCTCTCTTCCCAAGCATCTGACTACTGGAAAGGAACCTCTTTTTGAGTCAATCTAGTCAGGTGAGAAGCAATAGAAGAAAATTCTTTCATGAACCAATGGTAGTAACTAGCCAAATCCATGAAACTACAAATCTTAGTCAGTGAAGTGGGCCTCGCCCAATCCCTAACAGCCTCAATTTTCTTGGGATCAACCATGATCCCATCCTTTGACACCACATGGCCTAGGAATGCCACTGAATTAAGCAAGAACTCACATTTAAAAAAACCTTTGCATAAAGCTCTTTCTTTGTCAATAACCCAAGGGCAATCCTAATATGACGCTCATACTCCTTCCAAAAGATATAACAAGGAACTCATAATGACCATAACGAGTCTTAAAGGCTATCTTCGGAATATCCTCAGACTGAATTTTCACCTGGTTATAGCCTGACCTCAAAATAATCTTCAAAAACATGAAAGCACCTTGAGTTGGTCGAACAAGTCATCAATACGAGGAATAGGATAATTATTTTGCATGGTGACCTGGTTCAACTGACGTTAATCTATGCATATTCTCATCTCCCATCTTTCTTTTTTTATAAATAACACGGAAGCGCCCCAAGGGGAGATGCTTGGTCTAATGAATCCCTTACTCAGAAGATCCTGTAATTTCTCTTTTAACTCTCTCAACTCAGTAGGTGCCATCCTATAAGGCAAAATAAAAATAGCTCGAGTTTCCGGCTCTAGATCGATGCAGAAATCAATGTCGCAATTTGGTGGCATACTCGACAAATCTAAAGCGCATACCTCCGCATACTCGCACACAATAGGAATGGACTCAAGGGGCGGAGAATCAACACTAGCATCACGAACATGGACCAAGTAAGCTAAGAACCCCTTACTAACTTCTTTGAGCGGAGATAGGAAGTAATCTTCTTCGAAGCACGACTCGGATTACCCATCCACTCAAGTCTAAGAATCCTTGGCACGGCTAGAGTGAATGTCGTAGCCTGACAGTCTAAGATCGCATGGTAAGGGGACAATAACCTCATACCCAAAATAATGTTGAAATCTACTATATCCAATATCACCAGGTCTACCCATGTGTCATAACCCTTAAAAGTAACTAAAAAGGATCGATAGACTAGATCAACCACTACCGAATCTCCAACTAGAGTAGACATATGAATAGGCACATCAAGACGATCACTAGCTAAATCCCAACCAACAGAATGATAAGCAGACGCATAAGAGAAAGTAGACTCTGGATCAAATAGGACTGAAGCTGACCTATGACAAATAGAAATAGAACCTGTGATAATAATATAAAATGCGTCAGCATTTCGCCTACTGGAAAAAGTATAATAATGAGCACTATCACGCCCACTGTAGCTAGATTAAGCTCCACCCCGGAGGCTTGAGACCCACCTCTACCCAAATGATGACTACCCCTTGCGGAATGCAAACTACACGGCCTAACTGGGGCACCGCCTCCAGTTGAAGAACCACCCCGGCTACCAGAAAATGTTTGAGTCCTAGGGGTCTGGAATCAAGAACCCTGTCGGGTCCCACTCTATCTCGATCTGGTTCACTCTCTCACGATATGTTCGAGATCACCATAAACAAAGCAAGCTCTAGGTGTCGGAGGCTGATACACTTCGGTTGAAGAGAAGACCACCTCGGTCGGCTAGTCGAGAAAATAAGCCCTCAAAAGCTTGCCATGACCCATAAACACTTTTTCTAGAAGGGCTACCTGAAGATTCCTAAAGCACGGACTGAATAGGGCGGCTAGGGTGTGACTGATAGGTCCTGGATGGCTAGCCCCTACCTTTAAAACTGAAACCACTGTATCCGCCATACTGGAAAGGCCACTTCTCACTAACCCCTCCAAGAGATCGAGCCCCGGTCGACTCAACACATGTGGAATGATCCACCACTATCTGAAAGAAAGACCCCATGGTTATAAGCTGTAGACTTCTATGAAGCCGAAGCACCCGTCCACTCGCGAACTTCATAACCCTCTTAGACTCGATCATAATCGACTCATCGCATATCGTGCAAAGAACAGAAACCAAGCCTCATACTCTGCCATCGACATACACATTTGATGCAAGTGGGTGAACTCATCCCTTCACTGATCTCTCAAAGTACTAGGCACATGCTTCTCTAAGAAGTCCTGATGAATTTGTACCAAAGAGAGTGGAGGCGTACCAACTGGTCTGCACTCAATAAAAGACCTCTACTACGTCTTCGCATCCTCGTGAAGCTTGAAAGACATATAATCCACACCATGCTGCTCCACAATATCCATTTTGTACAGCCTCTTCTGCATATCTTTAATGAACTCATATACATCACAGCTAAACGTGCCAAAGAATCTGGGCCGCTCCATCTTCAAGGATCTGCCAATAAGCTTTTGATCCCTAAGTGTTAAGATCTAGCCCGCAACGGGCGTAGAAGCACCTGCAGGGGTTCGTATCCTATCAACGCGTGGGGTCATGGTAACAACAGGCTACATCCTTCGTGTTTGTTCCTGCTCAGGAGTCTGTGCTCCTGCTCTGGTCTATGATCCACCTGGAGTAGTCGCACTACCCACAGTATGTTATCCATCAAGATGTAAAAGGATATGGGCCATAGTGTCCAGAAATACTGGATTGGGCATAGCCTCGGGGTGAGTTTGGGCTGGTCCCATACCCCTCCCCCCCCCCCCCCCCCCCCACAACATGCTCTCGCACGGGCTAGCGCTCTGGCTGATGCTTTAGCTGGCATTCTAGAGAAGCCTATCTAGCGCACCTCCGACTAGCTATCGAGGCCTTTCCTCTAGCCGGTGCAACACCATGACCTCTAGCTCACCTGCGGCCTCTAGCCTATCCTCGTCCTCTCGTGCCAGCCCCAGTAGTAGGCTCGTGCACCTCATCCCTAGCGGTAATAGCTCGTGTCCTCACTATATGTGAAAGAATACAAGTGAATTTGATAACAATTTGAATATTGTAGATACCAATCCGAATAAAGTAGCATAAAAGAATGGAAGAATTCGAAGTTAACTAAATGTCCCATAGCCTCTCATAGATAATTACAGATCTCATCGTACCGATCCATAAAACTCTACTAGACATGCTCTTGTACTTATAGATCGGTAATCTAGAGCTCTGATTCCAACTTTTCATGACCTATAACCCAGATTACTGGTCTTATGGGTACCTACCCTTTTCCCACCTGTTAGGCGAACCCCTCCCTTAATCATGAATTCAAATCAAGATACAGTAAATAAAAAATGGAAATATAAGTCTCAAACATAAAAATAAATAAGTGCAGAATACAATACTAATACAATCCCCAAGAACTGGTTTGACTCATACAAGAGGAGCTACATAACTGCCTAAAAATATACAAGTCTGAAAGTCAAATCAAAATTTTTGAATAGAATAAATATATAGACAGATAGACGAGTCTCCAAGCCAGTGGATCGCCAGATGCTTACCCTAAATACTTAGCAGCAAGGCCTCGGGATCAGTCGCAAAGAGTGGATGTGATGCCTATCACGTACTCTACATTTATAAAAGAATGCAGCAAGGTAGTATCAGTACAAATAGTACATACTGGTAGGTATCATAGGCTAACAACAGTTAGCTAACATATATAAAGGAAGAAACTGAAAAATAGACAAGCTCGCTGTCAAGTATAAGCACAACACCGTCCAGGAATAGCAACACAAGTATAGAAATATCAAGTTCGAATCCAACAAGTAGGTGAATGTAATAATAAGTTCATATGCAATGCAGTGATACGCAATGGCCAACGTAATCTCCATACACGCATGCTCTGGATGGAATACCTCAATGTCTCGATAGTCATAACTAATGGGAGACTTGCAAATTCCATATACCACTCTCATAATCCCTGAAAAGACCTCGAGCATCGGCATTCTCACGATTCCAGTAAAGACCTCGGGCATCGGACACTCATCTCTCTGATCATCATCAGCAGTGCTAAGTCACAACTAATATCATTGTATCATGTAAAATGAGGATGTGTTCCATGCATAATATCAATGCCAATTGAAATCATATCAGTACCAATCGGCCACATATGGACACATATCACAATATCATGATTAATATCAATGTCAGTTGTGCCACACATGGACACACATCACAATACTAAGAATAAGTCAAGTTCTTCTCTCTATCCATGATATAACAAAATAAGTGACAAACAATGATATCACAATCACGATAAGGCAACTAAGTATCAATTCTAACATCACACACATGGTAACAAGACAATAGAGCACAATAAGGCAAAAAGCCCACAAATTAAAAAATAGTACCAAACCTAAGTAATACATCCCAACTGCATACTCTAAGGCATAACATGGTTTCTCCGACAATCACTAACTCTACATTTGTGTTACACCTCGAAAACTCCGGATTTATTGCCTTTAATGTAGACCAATACGAGATTTATATGAACATGATTTTCTTATGAGATTAAGGAGAGTATTAGATATCTTAAAGTGTGCGCCATAAGATTTTGAAGTCATACGAATATGTGAAATTTAGTTTATTGAAGGAAGTGAAATGTAAGTCGTGTTCAGAAAGGTTTTCGCTATAATTGAGTTAATATTTATTTTGTAATGTCTTGAGGGGCTGCTATACATCCTATTGTATGGTTAATAAAGTGTAATGTAAGTTCCAAGAAGTTTCCACGAGGATTGGAAGTCAAACGAATCAATGAGAGAAAGTTTCGGATAACTGTGAGTCATACAACCACTTATACGGTTCGTATAAGGAGGGTCCGTGTAACATGAACTTTAAAGAAAGGGTTGTTTCCATGGTGGTTTTATATGGTCCAGTTATATGGACCGTATTATATTATACGGACCGTACAGTTGGTCCGTATAAGTCCGTCGGGCAAATTTTTTTTTTTTTTGTATAAATAGAAGGCCCTTGTTCTTTTATTTCATTTTTCATATTTCCACAAGTCTTGAGAGCTCCAAACCCTTCTCCAAGCATATTCCACTCCAACCAAGAGAAAACAAAGATGAAGAGGCAAGAATCAATGTACCCATGTGTTAGAAGTCATGCTGGGGTTAGTAGACTACAAGAGATTCTTGGGTATTGAAGTTAGGGTTTATACATAAGTTGATATCTTCTCCAAAGCTCATTCCTATGAGATAAAAGGTTATTTTTCATTCTTATTTCATGTTATCATGGATGCTTGGTTGTTGAATAACTTGGGAAGAAGAAGAAAGTAGAAAATAAAGGCTAAATGTAACTTTTATGATGTTTTTGAGCAGTAGGTTAACTTGAGCCATGATTCTTAGTATAATATGGATATAATCTTGTTTTTGAAGGTAGTAATAGTGATGAGGAATCATTGTATGAAAATTTGCTAAGAATGGGTATGAAGTTGTTAGTATAAGTTGAGCATGACAATGAATTTTGAAGGCCTAATGGAATGTGATTACTTGATTATGATATTGTGGGTGTTATTGTGGTTGTTGGGAGTTGTTCTGTAATATGGTGGGAGTTGACGAAACAGGGGAAATGCTACCCAATTTTCCTTAGATCATGAATTATTCTAGTTTGAATTTAAGAGTATCATTAAGGCTTAACCATGGTACGAATCCTTCTAAATGTATATTGTTCAAGCTTCGACGGTTAATGTTACCAGTTAAAGAGACAATGAGGTATGTAAGGCTAATCCTTCTTCCATTAAGGCATGATTTCTTTGCTATATACCCTCTTATGAGTTCCATAATGTCTTCCAAATGATGCTATCTCTAAAATTACTAAAGCTCATGAACCTTGATACTCTCACGATGCCATTTTCCTCCCTCATATGATAGTTGATCTTCTAAGGATAAATGTAACGAAAACGATGATGGTAATGATGTTGATGATGCTTATGGACTTTTATGTATATGTGTTTAAGTATGTATGACTATTATGTAACACTGAGCTTATATGGCCGGTTATGATACCTATTGCGTGCACACCACTGCAGTTGGGTGCGGATATGTCATGACCCAGCTAGGGGTCGTGACAGGTACCCGGTGCTAACCACCGAGCACCACTCGTTCTACTACTCATTATACTCATCCGACATTTCTTTATCAATTTATGCTGAGGACATCAGAAAATCATTCTTCCATTTGGGAACATAAAAATACTCTTTTTTATACAAAAGCCATTAGGCTATCAAAATAATAGATGTATACATATAACGGCAACCTCGTGAAACCACATAACCCACACTGTGTGTCTACGAGCCTCTACTGGAGTACTAGACATGTAGACGGGACAGGACCCCGTCGTGCCCAACATATACAAATATACACAAAAGAATAATCAAGCACCTCCGGGACAAAAGAGTTCTTTCAATAAGCTAAAAGCTCCTACAAGTCTGGCTCAAGCTCGCCTCCCTATCTACCTGTGGGCATGAACACAACGTCCAAAGAAAACGGACGTCAGTACGAACATTGTACTGAGTACGTAAGACAAGAGTGAAATAAATATAATAGAAGGATCGTGAGCCATAAGAGAAAGATACAACCTGCAAGAGTGTCATAAACAAATACATTCTGTACATATATCACATTTTACATCATCATGGTACATATGTTATCACATCACATGTCTCGTCACATCACAATCCCCATCGTTAACCCACGTCCGGGTAACCATCATAAGTCGCCCACTAGTGGTGATCATGCCCGGCCCTCTAGGCTCGGTGTAACATCGCAGCACGCCTTAGCGGTGACATGATCGGTCATCTAGGGACGGTGGAATCATATACAACCCGCCTTAGCGGTGACATGCCCGGCCATTCTGGCGCGATGGAATCATATCATCACATAATCAATCATAACCCATCACTATTACACATCTCATGAACTTATCATAATCTTATCATAGCTCGACAACTTCCATACATAACATAGGCATATTATAAGCTAGCACTATTCATTATCTTATAGACATATCATGACTTAGCATTATTTCACATTCATCGTTAGAAGCATACATTAGGCTTTAAAGACAACCATAACTACGTCGGGGTGACATAAGGTCGTAAACCCCCGATTATATTATGAACATTTATGAGTATCCTGCCTCACCTCGAAGGAAATAGTGCATAAAGTGAGTGTTAACAATAATGACATCATTATCATTGTATCATGAACCATCGGATCTCTATACTCTAGCTCATCATCATTATTATCTCGAATGTAGTTTAGTATATTTAAGGACTAATAAGTTCCATCGTATAGGAGGATCATGAAAAGCTTTAAAGATTCATGCCTTTGAAGGAAGGGATAAGCCTTACATACCTTTGACGTTTAACTAAGCTAGCGCTTGTTTGTTCTCCTTCGATATCACGTTTCTACCTTCAAGAGAGAATTCGCACTATCGTTAGTTAATCGACTATAAGAACCTGTTACTAATTCTACGGAAAATTGGGAAGCACTTCCTTTATTTATACTACTTTTCCCATATTCTATATCAACTCCCAAACGCTCACAATAACATCCACAATACCGCAATCAACAATCTTCATTTATATACATTGGCCACAATCCACAATTTCTCTTCCATTTCTCCACATTTATGGTTATATCTTACTATCGCGTTTCCTCGTGTATAATACTTAATTCATGTTCTAAATTTCATTCATAACATTTTTATAATCACAACTTATCAACGATCATGGCTCAATTCAACCCTTTACTCAATAATGCTACTATTCACACTTTCATGACCCATTTCTTACATCTTTCTATAATTCAGGTTTTTCAACTCCTCCGTACCCTAAATAATAGGTAAATACCATAAAATGTACCTTAGATGTTGTAGGAACAAGCCTTGAGTGGTATTGTTCTTCTTGCACCCAAAACCCTAGTTTACTTCTCTTGAAATTCCTTAACTTGGATGAGCTTTGATGAGTTTCATACACTTGATTCACTTGGGTTCTTGATATTGATCCTTGATTTCCTTTGTTTTCTTGTAGGTGAAGAGTGGTGAGTATTCTAGAGGTTTCTAGAGAGAAGTATCATGGAAACGAAATGAATTAATGAGCTTGGGTCTCCTTTTTAATAACTTAAAATTTGATCCGGAATGAACAGTAGTTGAAGTGTAAAGTGGTCGTAAACCCAGTTTACGGTCCGTATTTCAGTTTACGGGCCGTATTTCGTGGTCATATTTAAGCATAACAAAACCAAAAAGGTATGTTGGAGGTCATGGATTTACGATCGCAGTTTACGGGCTGTATTTCAATTTACTGTCCGTATTCCAAGTCGTAATTAACCATTTGAACATTTGGCAGAAAGTTGAAGTTTTGGGAAGTTGAAATACGACATGGTAGTTTACGGGTCGAATACCACTTTACGGTCCGTATTTCATTTTATGACCGACTGGGCCAAAATGCAAATCTGCAACTTTTCACATTTTTAAAACCTATGATTAGTCATTGTGGGGCATAACCTATATCTTACTGCAATTACCTTTGCAATCTTACTCAGGGTCATCAAACGTCGTTCCCTTCCTATTAAAACATCCTATACACGTATTCTTCGTTAGTCTATTCGTTGTACGTTCACGGGGAAATTTCCGAGGTGTAACAGGATAACACTGAGCCTTGGTAGTGCTAGCTATGTATAACATCAAGCCTTGTCATGGCCGAGTATGTGAAACATTGAACCTTCATAGTCGGGTATGATACAAATATATATATACATACATATATATATATATATATATATATATATATATATATATATCGACACACACACATGAGTAGTCATTAGAAATGGAAGGTCTTTATAAGGGACAAGTAAATAAATGTGATGATAGCCACTAGAGATACAAGTGGCTCTATTACCTCTTGATTCTTCTATCTTATGCTATTTATTATGCTACTTCTTGTGCTCCTACTATGATGTTGATTATGCTTTACATACTCAGTACATCATTCGTACTGACATCCTTTTGTTTGTAGACGCTGCGTCATGCCCGCAGGTGGACAGGGGGACAGGCTTGCTCCATAGATTTCTTGTTCGGGGACTGTATAGAGGAGCTCCATTTCATCCGGTACTACAAATTTTGGTATTATCTTTCGTGTACATATATATGGACATGGCGGGGTGCTGTCCCGCCTATATGATGTTACATACTCTTCTTAGAGGCTCATAGACAGTTGTGTATGGTTAGATGCCTTGCAGCCTTGTCGGCTCATATTTTGTATATTATTTTGTTAGCCTCTTCGGCTTGTGTATATGGACATGGGCATTGTCATTTGTGATGATATATATGCGTGTCGTTGCTCGACGTGAGTAATATTGTGGATGTAGAGGAATCATGAGTAATCCATGTGGCTCACTTAGATGGGAATATGAATGTACGATAGAGGTGCCCGGGTGGGTTAGCACCAGGTGCCCGTCCTTGTCAAGACCCAATTAGGGGCCGCGACGGGTACCCGATACTTGTATCGAGCACCCCCTATCTCGTATCGTACTCTTACTACCAGGTGGGCCGTATACATAAATATCGTCATGTCTTTAATTAACATAATCATTAATAGCATTATTATGAAGATGCTTTAATAAACTTTACTAACTTATTATACAATGACAGGGACAAACAAGGTTATGAACCGTCTGACTGTACATATCTATCTACAAGCCTCTAAACAAAATACATATAGTAACAAGATGGGCCGGGTGCTGCCGTGCC
This sequence comes from Lycium barbarum, assembly GCF_019175385.1. Lineage (NCBI taxonomy): Eukaryota > Viridiplantae > Streptophyta > Magnoliopsida > Solanales > Solanaceae > Lycium > Lycium barbarum. The sequence continues at coordinate 95,485,488 of NC_083342.1, forward strand.
CGAACATGTACACAAAGGTAGTACCAATAAACTGGAACTCCGGAACAACTGGAGCACTTCCAATATACCGCTGGAGAAGCTCCTAGGAATCAAACCCGTCTACCTGTGTACCTGCGCGGCCTGAAAACGCAACGTCCACAAAAGGGGACGTTAGTACGAGTAATGTACCGAGTATGTAAGGCATGAATTATAATATGATAATATGAACAACATAAACAATAACATAGTGAGACAATATGAGAAATACAAATAAAGATATGACCATAACTGTCTGCCTCTTAAGGCGGAATCATGCATGCTTTCTTTTACTTTCATATACATACATAACCTGTCTGAATCACATAACATCATTAGCCCGCGTCCGGGCCTCCCGCGTCCGGGGTAATCATCTCATGCCGCCCACGAGTGGTGATCATGCCCGGCCCTCTAGGCTCAGTGTAAACATAGCAGCCCGCCTTAGCGGTGACATGCCCGGCTATCTTGGCGCGGTGTAATCATCCAATAGCTGCCCGCCTTAGCGGTGACATGCCCGGACATCTAGGCACGGTGTAACTGTCACAACTTAAGCATGCATAAGAGACCAATCAAAAGCTATAACTTTATCGGAGTGATGTAAGGTCGGTAACCTCCGATTAAGTTATGGAATAACCATGGTCACTTTGTCTCACCTTGAAGGAACGATAATTATAAGGCGAGACTATCAACGAAAGATAGCATCAAGAGAAAACATGGAACAAGATCGTAAACCTCTTAAAACACTACTTCATGTACTTTGGAGTCTTTAGAAAATAGAGTCATGACAAAGGAATAGAATTGGACTTAAGAACTAACTCATTATTCTTATTTTCATGTTGAATCCTTAACTTAAGGCTTTTTGACATACAATCATTCTTGTCATAATCATTCTAGACGTTTCCCTTCTTTGACTTCATAGTTATCATTACAAAAGCATATTCATCATCGTAGCCATAGAAGTTTACAAATTCCTACACCTTTGCCTTGGAAAGATATAGACATTTTGGAAACCATTACGGGTTATTAGGAAGGATATCATATCTTGAGACCCTAGCCTTTTAACTTTGAAAACAAGGAAGGTTTGGAAGTAATTACGAAATTATAGCATCGGAATCATAACACCTAACTTTCGAGATCAAGGTGATGTGGAAATAAATATGAAATCTTAACGTCGGAATCATGCCTTGAAAGAAAAGGACGAGCCTTACATACCTTGTTCGCCTCCTTAGTCAATCCAACTTAACTCTTGGCCTTCCCAAAATCTATAACAATATTAATGAATACAAACATTAGCTATGAATATCCAAGAACTTCATCCCAAACTAACACTTTGTCTACCGAAATTTCGGCAGCACTTCCCCTGTAAATACACCATTCCCCAAAATCTAACTTGGCCAATTTTAATCAACAACAATCCGGGAATTCAACCCGGCCAAACTATCCACAACAAGATCAACAATCATACTAATAACTTTAACGATTTATCCAAAATACATTCTAACAACTCAATCAATATACTACTTCCTTCAAGACCTTCCAACTCCAATAAGAACAATAACAACCTAATAATTTACACCAACAACATCATACTAACAACATTATCTTCCATGCATGCAAGAACATTATATTCAATTTATATAAACTTCTAAAACAAGTCTCCAACTACTACAATTTCACTAATATCATTAAGCTTTTATTAGCAACATAAAATTCACAACACAACAACCAAAGTACTAGATAAAATTTGCTCACCATCCCTTCACCATACAACAAATATACACGGCCATACACACACTATACAACTCACGGCCACACCCCTACATCCATATTCTTCATGAATTTCACTCATTTTTATACACTACAACATGCACAAACATCCATAACATATAAAAGGAAATGAATTCTTACCTTTTTCCTTGATTCTCCACTTGGCTAGAATTTATCACTTGTATGAATATAGGTTTTTCATGCTCCACTAACCACCCCACTTTGCTAAGGACCCTTCAATTACTTGTTTGGCAAGAAGAGAATAATTTTTGGCGAAAAATTGTCCAAGGTTCTTGCTTGGTTGAAGGGGGCCGAATGGCCTTGGAGATTTTCTCCTTTTTCTCTTGTTCTTTGTTTTCTTGAAATTTCTAGAGAAGATTAAGAATAAGATGACTTAGTCATCTTTTTTATCCTTATTGACCAGGTCCACTTGTGGGCTTAGCCCACCCCTTGGACAGCCAACATGGCCCAATCAACACAAGCCCACTTTTTTTTTGTTTTATTTTGCACTTCATGAAAATTAAATTGTTTTTCCAAATTCCAAATTTACCCTTCGCCTTCCTCTATATTTCTATGAGTCATATTGCGAATTTCCCTTTTTACCCCTCGCCTTTCTTAATGTTTCCACTTCAATATTTTCATAAGCAACTTGTATGCCAAGCAAAATGAAAACATGGCCTTGCTCGTTATCTTCCCGCGATTATCTTGAATTATCCGATTGCACAAAATGCGGGATATAACATCCTCCCCCCTTTAGAACATTCGTTCTCGAATGTTGAATTGGCCTCATGGCGTATTATGACACTTTTGGGGAGGTCTAATTTATAATTCTCACATACGATCACTTTAGCATATCCATTTTTTTGAAGCTCAGGTTGCCCGTAGGCTATGGGCCAATCAACTTAGTTTCATCAACTCCGAACCAATCGATTGTGACTTGTACTTCATACAATACAAAGCCTCATATGGTGCTGTCTCAGTTGTCCCCTCTTTATGAAGCTTAAATCATCGTAGTTCATTTTAGGTCTAGCACGTTCTCCCCCCCCCCCCCCCTTTATTAAGGGGGTCTGTACACGTCTATGCCCTTTAAGTAATTATCGCCTTCCACGATCTTCTTACGGTTGTAGCTCCTCCATTGCGGAGTCTGTCACGTCTATCTCCTCGCTAACTATGCTCCCGTGCACTACTGTGTTAGGAATTTCTAGCCTTAACTAGTGTGGAGCTAGTATCGGTCTTACCCTGTGACATCTGTACTTATATCTTTCACTACGTCTCTTGAATTCCGTCCGATTAGTATTTTCTATATATCACAACACTATTTCTGGGACTCTACAGTCACAAATGATATGCTACATGCATATATATATATATATATATATATATATATATATATATATATATATCACTACTATTTTTATTTACCAACATTTCCAAACGCTATTCAAACTTACTTTAATCCTAAAGCCCTGTCATGCTTTCTCCTTTTCCGCTAGTCTAGTCCGTCTCAGCCTACGCGACCTCTATAGGGTTTCTAACCGCTCCACATACTCTAATTTCCCTTAGGTTAGCCGAAGTTTATATTCATCTCCTATATTTACATTTATGAAATTTTCAGCGTATTTCCCAAGGGGTCACCCATCCCAAAATGTTTCTCACTCTAGCACGCTTAACCTCAAAACTTTAATGCATTTTAGTGTCTTAATGCTAGTATTTTTGCCTCCACTCCCCCGCACTACCTTTATCACGTATTCTAGGGCAAATTAGGGTCTTGACAATTTCCGAAACGCTCTCGTAACGCATCTTTTCCTTTTAATTACCATTTTAACCTTCGCAATCCCTAATATTTACCTTTAACCTACGTGTACAACTATTTTCCGTCCTGAATCTCCAATTTCCCAATACGTTCAGGAATACAAAGGGCGGTACATGATAAAGTAGAATCTAGATCAATTAACACATACATATAATAGGAAAATGTCAATAATGTACCTGTAGCCGCGTCTGGGGAAGGTTCAGGATCCTGCCGTCCTGTCAATGCATATATACGGTGCGGAGGACCGGCTGAACTGGGTGCCCCTCCTCTGCCTCGGCCACGGCCTGCTGGGGCCTGGGAAGTCTGTCCAGGAGGGTGCACGGATGAAAAAGAACCCGCCATCGACCCTGCGGGCTGGCCCCTGCCACTACTAACCATTGACGGACATTCACGCATCATGTACCCAATTTGTCCGCAAGCATAACATGCATCTGAGCCTTGACGACACGGACCCGAATGTAATTTTCTACACTGGCGACATCGTGGAACTGGTGGTGTCTCCTGACTGGGAGTTCCTCCAAACCGAGAACCCAAAATTCTCTTGCTCTAGTCTTGTCTTGAATAAATGGAACGGTCAAATCCCTCATCTGCAAATCGAGGAGGTGCACTGGCCACTGATTGTCCTGAATACCTGGACTGCTCCTGTGCCTGTCCCCCTCTATACTCACTTCTAGCTCCGAAAAATCTGGCCCTTTTTCTGGAACCCCTATCCGAATAACGCTCACCTTTCTGTAACTGATGTCGTTCCTCCAGGTTTTGGGCGTGATCCTGAATACGAGCAATAGTCATCCCATCCTGGAGTGAAGCCGTCAAGCAGTCGTTAATTAAATATGGCCCCAACCCACTCACGAAACGATGTACATGATCTCCCATATCAGCCACCATGGCTGGGGCATGCCTGGCTAAAGAATTAAAACGAAGACTGTATTCCCGGACGCTCATATTCCCCTGTTAAGATTCAAGAACATATCGGCCCGAGCTCGTCGAACCTCCGGCGGTAAGAAATGTCGCAGAAATGCCTCGGTGAACTCCTGCCAAACCGGGGGAGGTGCATTTGCTCCCCTCGAAGATATCCAACTATTATACCACAGAACTGCTACATCCCGCAACCTGTATGAAGCCAATTCCACTGACTCTGTATCCGAAGCATGTATTATCCTCAGTGTCCTCAACATCTCATCTATGAAACTCTGCGGGTCCACCTCTGGTCTCGATCCATAAAACTCCGGAGGTTTTAGGGTAATAAAATCACGGGCCCTTGCACTTACTGCCCTGCCTCCCTGGTCTGTTTCTTTTCGCTGAGCTCGTGCGGCAACTAGCTGGGTCAGCAACTGAATAGCCTCCGCCATCTGCTGGCCCGAAGCTGCTGGCGGTGGAACTGGAGGTGCTGGGGCTGGAGCTGGAGCCCTCTCCCGCTCTGCGGATACTGGGGAAGCAGGAGAAATCTGGGGAGGAGCCTCATTGTAAGACTCACCTTTTTCCACTTCCGCCGGTGGCTCCCGTTCAACTCTTCTTCCAGCCACCGTCTTTCCCGTCTGGGCCACTGTAGCTTTCCTCTTCACCGGTATTACTGAAACCATAACACAGGATTAAAAAGTAAACATGGAAACCTAGTAACGTAGCTCTATCGCACGATCTAGAATACAAAGAAGGTCAAATTTCCTAAATGCCCTGCAGCCCCCTGTTTACAAGTATGGCGCGCTACACACCCATAAACAAGACTCTACTGGACACGGCTCGTAGACAATCCCTAGGACAAACTGCTCTGATACCACTTCTGTCATGACCCAACTAGGGGCCGCGACGGGTACCCGATACTTGTACCGAGCACCCCCTATCTCGTATCGTACTCTTACTACTAGGTGGGCCGTATACATAAATATCGTCATGTCTTTAATTAACATAATCATTAATAGCATTATTATGAAGATGCATTAATAAACTTTACTAACTTATTATACAACGACAGGGACAAACAAGGTTATGAACCGTCTGACTGTACATATCTATCTACGAGCCTCTAAACAAAATACATATAGTAACAAGATGGGCCGGGTGTTGCCGTGCCCGAACATGTACACAAAGGTAGTACCAATAAACTGGAACTCCGGAACAACTGGAGCACTTCCAATATACCGCTGGAGAAGCTCCTAGGAATCAAACCCGTCTACCTGTGTACCTGCGCGGCATGAAAATGCAGCGTCCACAAAAGGGGACGTCAGTACGAGTAATGTACCGAGTATGTAAGGCATGAATTATAATATGATAATATGAACAGAACATAAACAACAACATAGTGAGACAATATGATAAATACAAATAAAGATATGACCATAACTGCCTGCCTCTTAAGGCGGAATCATGCATTCTCACTTTTACTTTCATTTACATACATAACTTGTCTGAATCACATAACATCATTAGCCCGCATCCGGGCCTCCCGCGTCTGGGCCTCCCGCGTCCGGGGTAATCATCTCATGCCGCCCACTAGTGGTGATCATGCCCGGCCCTCTAGGCTCGGTGTAAACATAGCAGCCCGCCTTAGCGATGACATTCCAGGCCATCTAGGCACGGTGTAACTGTCACAACTTAAGCATGCATAAGAGCCCAATCAAAAGCTATAACTTTATCGGAATGACGTAAGGTCGGTAACCTCCGATTAAGTTATGGAATAACCATGGTCACTTTGTCTCACCTTGAAGGAACGATAATTATAAGGCGAGACTATCAACGAAAGATAGCATTAAGAGAAAACATGGAACAAGATCGTAAACCTCTTAAAAAACTACTTCATGTACTTTGGAGTCTTTAGAAAATAGAGTCATGACAAAGGAATAGAATTGGACTTAAGAACTAACTCATTATTCTTATTTTCATGTTGAATCCTTAACTTAAGGCTTTTAGACATACAATCATTCTTGTCATAATCATTCTAGACGTTTCCCTTCTTTGACTTCATCGTTATCATTACAAAAGCATATTCATCATCGTAGCCATAGAAGTTTACAAATTCCTACACCTTTGCCTTGGAAAGATATAGACATTTTGGAAACCATTACGGGTTATTAGGAAGGATATCATATCTTGAGACCCTAGACTTTTAACTTTGAAAACAAGGAAGGTTTGGAAGTAATTACGAAATTATAGCATCGGAATCATAACACCTAACTTTCGAGATCAAGGTGATGTGGAAATAAATATGAAATCTTAACGTCACAATAACTTTAACGATTTATCCAAAATACATTCTAACAACTCAATCAATATACTACTTCCTTCAAGACCTTCCAACTCCAATAAGAACAATAACAACCTAATAATTTACACCAACAACATCATACTAACAACATTATCTTCCATGCATGCAAGAACATTATATTCAATTTATATAAACTTCTAAAACAAGTCTCCAACTACTACAATTTCACTAAGATCATTAAGCTTTTATTAGCAACATAAAATTCACAACACAACAACCAAAATACTAGATAAAATTTGCTCACCATACAACAAACATACACGGCCATAGACACACTATACAACTCACGGCCACACCCCTACATCCATATTCTTCATGAATTTCACTCATTTTTATACACTACAACATGCACAAACATCCATAACATATAAAAGGAAATGAATTCTTACCTTTTTCCTTGATTCTCCACTTGGCTAGAATTTATCACTTGTATGAATATAGGTTTTTCTTGCTCCACTAACCACCCCACTTTGCTAAGGACCCTTCAATTGGTTGTTTGGCTAGAAGAGAAATATTTTTTGTGAAAAATTGTCCAAGGTTCTTGCTTGGTTGAAGGGGGCTGAATGGCCTTGGAGATTTTCTCCTTTTTCTCTTGTTCTTTGTTTTCTTGAAATTTCTAGAGAAGATTAAGAATAAGATGACTTAGTCATCTTTTTTATACTTATTGACCAAGTCCACTTGTGGGCTTAGCCCACCCCTTGGACGGCCAACATGGCCCAATCAACACAAGCCCACGTTTTTTTTTGTTTTATTTTGCACTTCATGAAAATTAATTTTTTTCTAAATTCCAAATTTACCCTTCGCCATTCTCTATATTTCTACGAGTCATATTGCGAATTTCCCTTTTTACCCCTCGCCTTTCTTAATGTTTCCACTTCAAGATTTTCATTAGCAACTTGTATGCCAAGCAAAATGAAAACATGGCCTTGCTCGTTATCTTCCCGCGATTATCTTGAATTATCCGATCGCACAAAATGCGGGATATAACAGTCTTGGCCCTCCGATTAGGTCATGACAATATGATTCGCTAATTGAAGTCTAACCATAAGGTTAATCGTAACCTACCTGGCTGCCGAGCAGGAGCCAGGAATAATCAATTCTATGCCTTTCCTTTCTGAAGAGCCTCCAAGTACTCAAAGTCTAACCATTATCAAATTCCAAGTTAGAAATGAGATGCAACGATTCCCATACTGCTATACTATTGTTCGAACCAAAATCTACAATGAAAAAGGGGGAAAACGGGCCCACAAGGGTAAAATGGGTATTTCAAATGTGGAATAAGTAACCCAACATTCTCTTCTCGATTCCTTAATTAACTCAAGAATAGGTCAATTTTATCATTCAAGTCAAAACCCCTAATTTGGGTATAAATCCTAACTTTCAATCTTTCAATTTATCAACTACAATGGAAGATTCAAGCTTATTGGTAACTAAATCATCATATTTAAAGACTAAATATCAAATAGTGAAGTAAATGTCAAAATCCATCTTCTCCCCTAAGTTCTATAGATTTTCTACCATGGATTCATGCTTAAGAAAGGTAAATGAAAGAAATCAATGTTAAAGAATTTACCCTCAAGAGATATATGCTTGGAACCTCTTCGATTCAACTTAAAGACCCTAAGGAACAATGAATGTAGGGCTAGGAAATGAAGGATTTAACTTAGCATTAAATAAGGTTTCGGTCTACATTATCCACCGCAGAAGTAGAGGGTCCGCTACAGCTGAACTGCTCCTACGGTTCACCTTCTGCCACTGCGAGTCCGCTATAGTGGACCTCTGTCTGCTATGGCGTACTACTATGATATCACTTATCTCACCATAGCAGACCAAGCCTCGCCAAGACGGGTCTGCTACATCCCACACGGGGCCACCATAACAGGCATCAAACACCAGTAAAAGTGCTTGTTTTTCACTAGCTCATTCCCAAAACTCGACAATCACCTAAGACATCCTAAGTACAAAACATACTTGCAACAATACATAAAATCGTTCTACGGATTCACTCGCGGTCTCAAAATTCCCAATGGAGACCTATTTGACCGAGTCAACACCCAATGGCCAAAGACCAACTTTCCAACCAATTACCCAAAATGCTCTCGAGTGCTTTGAGAATTGAACTGAACATCCCACCAAGTCATAATCGACCATCCGGACCTCTCAGAGTCGAAAATTCTCGAAGAAGGTCCGTTTATCCAAAAGTCAACTATCGATCAAACATTTTTCACTTTGAGGCTCTATTTCATAAAAATCATCATAAATCTTGCTCGATTACCTCGAGGACCGTTCCATTCCCATGGGTTAAAATTGTATTAACAGAATTCAAGGAAGGGTCAACGGGGTATATGAGTCAAAATTACTATAACGACCAAATGGGTCTTTACAGCCATATTGATAAATACTTGCAATTATTTGATGTCATTTACCTCATCACTCCACGTATTGACTTGTGAAAGAACCATGTTGGTGCTTGAGTTGAAATATGTAAAAGCTCATGATATACCTACGCTTATCCAATCCCACTATATGACTTATGACACTTGATATATTGAATACATGCATTCATTTATACATATTTGATGGATAAGTGGTGGAAGAGATAAGATTGAGGTTTAAATATACATACATGGGATTGGGTTGCAAACTGCAACATATATAAAATTTATGGATTGGATTGCATGCCATTACAGGGTACATGGATCTCGTGAGTCTCCCATGGGTCACGACTAGATGAAATGAACACCAGTATATGTGTACAAGGTTTGATTTTGGCCAATGCATTGCATTCAGACATTCATATATCGTTTGTCTCTTATTCTCCTTATGTGATACGTGCTTACCTATTTTAATGCGAGGTATGATTTAAAGGGCATAGTTTGTGAAGCTAAGCTGAATTATGGTATCTGAGGGCTGGATTAATTCTTTATATTCTGCATATATGTTTCCCTTTATTGTCGGACTATGATACCTACGATTACTAGTGGTTGTTACTCATACTACACTGTTGCACTTTCTTTAGGTGCAGATACTAATCCTTATACCAATAGTAGGCATTGTGGCTCATCCCGAGGTGGTTGTTTTCAAAATTTTAGGGTGAGCCATCAAACACCTTTCCGGCCCTGGATCTCCTCCTATCTTATAATTCCATTTATTTAGATTTTCAGACAGTTTTCTGTCTTATATTTCAGGCTTGCTGTCTATTTAGAAGCTCTTGTATGAGTTAGACCAGGTTTTGGGGATTGTAAAGACTAAGTTATCTTTTCCGCTCTCTTTTATACAATCAAGACTGTTAAGTAGTATTTATGTACTTAATTTCCATATTATTATTTATTATAAGTAATTAATGATTTGGGCATGGTTTAGCTACCGGGGGATAGCGCAGGTGCCATCATGATTCGTGAATTGGGTCGTGACATATTAGGATAAAGCATTTAACTTTATAATTGTAAAATTAAGTGATCATACGCTCAAGGTATTATTAATTATGGTTGGTAATTATGATCGCTTAAAGTGAAATATCAAGTGCTTGCTATGTTTATTATGTATGAACTGCTCTATTGTTCGTAGAAAATTATTATTTGTGAGCTATCTAATAATGTGAAAAAGTTGTAGCTCACAAACATACAAGGGAGGAATAAGCTTTGAAAGCCCTAATCAGGTAAGCAACAAGTATATTTCAATCTTTTTGGGTTTGAAGATATGACCTTCAATTATTCCACAAGACTGAGAATACATGAATGTTGATCAGAATAAATTTGAGATCACTTCTATTTTTATGGTCTTGGTTGCTCCCAAACGCACATACAAGTATGCGCGGTCATACAAGTAATATAGGGTTGAAGTCCAGATATCGTACCCACGGGGACTTATGATTAACCGTCAACTAAATTAAACTAATACTAATTATCTAAAGAAGAATAAAATCCAAAGATATAATTGTCAACTAACTAAAAATATAAAAAAAAAACAAATATTGAACTTCGACCAGAGAGAGCGGGTTTTATCGAATCTAGTTGGGTCTTCCAATCGTACATCTATTGATTTCCTGGGTTACTAGTTGACGGATTGATGTTAACTTTATGAGTATGTCACGAGCCAATTCATGGGTCATGATGTACCTACACTATCCCACCGGTAGGCAAACCATTCCCAAATTGTCAAGTTGTTCTTAAAGTAAATCAAAAAAGTTAAATACATTTGAAACATTATCCAACAGTCTTAATATTTGAAAGATATCTTAGTCTTTACAACTCCCAAAACCTAGTCCCGCTAGAAATAAGTCTAGAAGAAGAACATGCTTATTGTTCCATGTGGAAGCAAAGCCCAATGGTAGCCTGATGTGAGGTCAATCTTGGAATAACACTGCGCTCCCTAAAGTTGATCAAATAAATCGTCGATTCTGGGAGTAGGGTACTTGTTCTTAATGGAGACCTTGTTTAATTGGCGATAACCTATACATATACGCAAAGGCCCATCCTTCTTTTCGACAAACAAGACCGGTACGCCCCAAGGTGAGACACTTGGCCTTATATATCCCTTATCAAGAAGATTTCAACTGCACTTTTAATTCTTTCAATTCTACTAGGGTCGTTCTATACGGAGGAATAGAAATCAGCTTAGTGCTGGAAAGTAAATCAATTCCATGTCAATCTCTTTATCAGGAAGCACTCCGGGCCGATCCTCTGGAAATACTTCTGAGAACTCAAAGACGACTTATTAATTGGAGAGTTGGAGTCTGGGCATCTGTATTACTGACTCGGACTAAGTGGTAAATATACCCTTGGAAATCATCTTCCTGGCTCTAAGATCGAAAATAAGCCTACCCCTGGGTACTATTGAATCACCCTTCTATTCTATAAGTTTATCGAAAAAATTGAAACTCACTATTTTTGTTATACAACCCATTGAATCATAACATGACTCTAACTAATTCATGCCTATGATCACATCAAAGTCTACCATCTCTAATTTTACTAAGTCTGCTGTAGTACTGCAGTGATAGACCATAAGTGGGAAAGCCCTTTAAATGCCTCTAGCTATGACTGATTCTCCAACTGGAGTGGATACTTCAAAGGGTTCATGCAATATTTCTGCTTCTATCCTAAATTTCTTAGCAATATATGGGGTTACATAAGACAGGGTTGATCCTGGGTCCATAAGAGCATAAACATCAAAGGTGAAAATTGTGAGCATACATGTGATAGTATCTCTATGAGTCTCTATATTCTGACGGCCTCTCAGCACATACAAACGGTTCTGACTACCGCCCGTATTACCAAACTTTGCTGTCCCGTTCCCCTTTTGGGCTTGAGAATTATGGGGAGCTGATGAATTGCTAGACTGAGCTACATTACCATCGGTATTCTATCTTACAGAAGGGCAATCTCGTAAATAGTGAACCTGTTGACCGCATCCAAAGCAACCATCCATGCTTGAATGACATACGTTAAGGGCCTCTTACTGCATGTATTGCAAGTAGAGTGCTGAAAACCATTGTTAGCCACACTGGCCTGTGACTACGAGCTCACTGCTTTATAGTTTTGGCCTTTCTGATTAAACTCAGACCTCTAAGATAGGGTACTGACTGTAGAGGGAGTAGGTCCTGATGACCTATTCTTAAAGACTGACAATTCCCATCTCCTTGAGATCCTCCCTAATTGATGTTACTTCCAGACTTAGCCCTTTTGCTGAAATCCCTATCTTTGTGTTTCTGTATTGCTTCTTCTTCCTTCATCATGTTCTCATTACCTTGTAGAAAAGTAACTATCTTGGAAATGGTCATGTTGTTATTCTGAGCAGTCGTATTAGCATCTCTATACAAATCGGGTATGAGCCCAAGCACAAACATCCCAACCACAGCCCTCATGTTCGGAACTATGTGGGGAGCATGTCGGGCCTGTGACACAAATTTAAGATAGTATTCTTGGACAGTCATATTATTCTACCTCAGATTCTCAAACTCAGTAGCCTTTGCTTCCCTAACCTCAATCTGCATAAAGTGGTCGATGAAAGTATCTGTAAATTCATCCCAAGTAGCAGGAAGTGCATCCTCCCCTCACGACTGCTCCAATGTTTTGTACCGAATATGAGTCACATCTTGCAACTGAAAATCTCTAAATTCTGCTGCCTCTGTATCAGATACACAAAACACCCTCTGGAGCCCATCAACATAATTCTACGGGTCCTCTTTGTCATGACCCAACCCCGTGGGCCATGACTAGTGCCCGATCTGGACAGTCGTATACATATCTGCTAGATATAGTGAAACTAAAACTATGACAATATGGAAACTTATAAAGGAACTCCAAAGTTCATAACGTCGTCATATGTATATCCAGATAATCTGCCTCCTGAGGAGTCACAACTATTCATATCATGAAATAATAAGCAAGCCGACAAGGCTGCCATTACACATCAATATCATGTCATATGCAAGCCGACAAGGCTGCCAGTACAGACGAACATGCCCATAGCACAACGTTTAGACACAGCTGAACAGAACTGATACACAACCCACACATATGTCTACAGACCTCTAAGAGTATCGATAGCGAAATATGACGTTACAGGGCCCTGCCGTACCCCTGGATAAACATATACATATACATTATAAGGTCTGAACCAAAAGTCTAGACTCCGGAACAATGGAGCTCTCAAAACAGCCGAGTAGAAGTCCTATGCTGAAGGGTCACCAAACCGACTATCTGTACCTGCGGGCATGAAACGCAGCTCCCCGAAGAAAGGGGGTCAGTACGGAATATGTACTGAGTATATAAAGTATGAAATACAGTAAAAAGGATCATAACTGAAATAAAGAGTACAGGAGACAAGGATAACATCCACAATACCAAAACACTTGCCTTTTGAAACATAAATCATGCATGTCAATATCATATTCCATACCCGGCCCATTATGGGACTCGGTGACATAATCATATCATCATCATATATATATATCCCGGCCCTCTAGTGAGGGGCTCAGTGAATAAAGTCATCCTTGGCGCCATATCATCACATCATCATATCATCATAGCATCACATCATATATATATATATATATATATATATATATATATATATATATATATATATATATATATATAACGTGTTTCGACCCTCTAGTGAGGGACTCGGTGAACAATGCAGTGAAACTGTGCACGGAAACGTGTCCTGGCCCGGGACTCAGTGAAAAATATATTGAGGCATGCACGAGCAGAGTAGTGAAAAACCATATGCAAGTTGAAACACATTTGAGACTCTATAGAATAATCAAAACGAGCTATCATTTGAAAATCACGGCAATAGTCATATCAAGTACCTTTCGAATATCACTATGGATTATATCAAAACAGAACTTTTGGAATATATACACGTATCAAGACATAATGAAATAGCTTTTGGGAGTTAAGAACATTAGCCATCCTAGTGGCTCTAAGAATAGGAGCTTCTTTGAAATCATACATATACGTCGTCTGTTTGTTTCATAAAGATCATGCCAAAAGAAAGAAGGGTTAACTTTACATACATGCTGAAGGTTGTTCGTAATCTCATTCGCTTCGTCGCCCCTTTAGCCTATTTAATATAAAAGTAACGCTATCGTTAGTAACTATACTTCCTAGCTCATAAATTCGTGACCAATCGCCTATAGAACTTATTCTTTAACTTATACTTTTTCGATTAGTGTTTTTCATTAGTTAAGGACTTAACGGAAATCGACAGCATTTCCCCTATATATTCGCCTAACCCGAACTTCCAATTACCCTCTTGTTGTCACAGAAATACCAACAATAACAGTAATAGCAATATTCATATAGAACCCTTACAATTCAGCCCATAAACAACTCTAACAATCCAATAACCCTTTTTAATCCTTTTCAACCCACAATTTCGTATAACAACGATTTCATGCAATTTCTTACTTCCAATTTCATCCAATCCAATTTTAATCTTCCATTACAACACCATTAATACAATAACACTAAAAAACAAGAGAATCTTACCTTAATTTTCTCGGAGGAATTTCTACACTTAATTGCTCCAATTTCACAATTTCTTCTTCCTCAATTCAATATCCAATGATGCTATCACCGTATTGAACTTGAAAATCACTTTAGAATTAATTTAACAAGAACAAAAGATTTTTTTTTGTAAGGACCATGCCTAGCCGAGAGCATGGCAGCCATGGCCATGCCTTTTATTTCTTTTTCAATCTTGCAAATTAGAATGAATCCCTTAAGTTGATCATTGAACTAACTTATATATGGTGTCTCTACATTGAACATGTACTCCCCCCCCCCCCCCTTATGACTCATTATTTATTCTATTTCAATTAATTATTTACTCTTTTATTTTATTTTTTATTATTATTTGTTTTTACTAAAAACGGGTGGGGCCCACTTCTATTAATTAAATTAATTAATTTTAATAAATCATTAATCCTTACTTAATAATCTAATCAAAATTAATTAGTCCCTAATTTCCAATAATATTTCTCCACTAAATAAAATTTATAAACAATTTGTGTACTAATTAAAATTGAAAATTAGAAGTTCCTATTTCATGTCTGAAAATAACTCCGTCTTTAACTTAAGTAGATTAGCCTGCGAATAATTTGACGTATAAAAATACGGGATATAACATCCTTCCCTCCTTAAGAACATTCGTCCTCGAATGTTATATTGGTCTTGAACTCCCAGTATTTCCTTAAACGTCCTTTCACTGAATTATACTCTTCACATGACTCTTTCGTTGGTCGATTTCCTTTAATCTATCATAATGCATTTCAGGTCTCTACGGAATTATTCCTGTAATATTTCCTTCTTCTGTTGCTCCTCAAGCTAATTATTCCACGTCGTTGTCTTTGCTTTCCTCTTTATTTCACAGTTGACTATTAGCTGTATTTCGAGCTGTTCTGCTGAAGTGTGACTGTCTCTCTTATCTGCATACTGTTCAGTTGTATTGTCATCGATTGATTCAGACTTGTACTCATGGTGCATGTAGTCCTGACTCGACTCATTCTTTTTCTATAGTTACTCCCTTAAGATGATATATCGTTCACTTCACTTTACCTTCTTATCTTTAAACACGATCTTGTGACGCGCAAACATCCTCCATCGATTCATTAGACTTTAATATCCCTGGATTATTGCATGCCTCTGGTAACCTGTAGACCTTTCGCAGGTTCTACGAGTAGAACGAAGTTTCCTAGAGGGTAACATTTTTGTACTCCAATATCCTTCCTTTACTCCTCTGTGACTGTCCGTATTCTGAAATCCTCAACATCATGTGTCACTTTCTGACTTTCTTTTAAAGGTCGTTAACTATCACTTGCTTTTACTTCTTGATCTCGATATTTAGGGTTGGCTATCAAATAGCGCTAGGGTTCCCTGATATTATAACTTCACTGTCCGCCGGTAACCAGTAACCCGCTTGTTCCGATTGTCTTGGTTAAATTATTTTTTAATTTCCTTTACCCTAACTGGCAATACTTTAGGCATATTACCTCGTGTCATTTCTCTATTTTTGACTCAAACTCTTCTATTGCCCCTTTACTCAAATTTGCTCTTAGTTCTCCTATCACGCATCCTATTGCAATCTTTACACGAGTATGTGTAGGTGCTCAGGTCAGCTCGGAAAATACCTTAGCGTCAGTCTTTATGCAGACCCTATATCCTTCTCTTATTCTTTCCATTGATATCAAGGCTCAACTATGGCTTTTTCCCTCAGTACTACTTTCATCTCTGTAGTTTTGCCTCAAACCATCTTACACCTTTCTTTGATGTACCTAAAATATTACAATCGCATTGTTGTTACTGAATTCTTACCCTCCTTATCAAGTACTTACTTGGTCTCATCCTTTGTATACAAATATTCGTAGATCGCATAACTATTCTTGTACAATTCGTACAAAGTGCATCCAATCTTAGTCGTAGTCCTTCCTTCTCCTGGTTTATTCTGCTCTACATGCCTTATTGTACTAAAAATCACTTGTTGTCTATTTTATCATACTCCTTTCCCTTCCTTTACTACTTATGTATCACAATATCATTAGCCAATAACTCTGTTGCCAACATCTTAACCTCTAATCCTGTATAGCCTTGCTATCCTTTATAATATTTCTTACGTTACTCGTTTACATTCTGTTGTTGTATTCTTTATTTTTATATGAATCCATTTTCTAATGTCATATCATTCGAGACCTTTACAACGATTTTCAGCACTGTCTCAAACACCATCTTGGCTTCTATCCATTTATTGCTAGCATTCAGATCTTACTAACTTGTTTTAGCAAGGGATCTCAATTGAAATTTAAGCATCTATATCAAATATATTTCAGTGTTAGCTAGTGCTTATAGTCGTTTCAAATTCTCCATTAGGTAGCACTTATATTCTAATGATAAGTGCTCAAATCTTTCCTATAACACTATCTTTATCCCAACGGGTATCATCTGTTTCTTCTAATCAATTCACAATACATCAATTTTTTCGCAAATCTACAATCTTTGTCCTTTAAGGATTTCACCACTTCCGAGGTGAAGTCACATACACGCAGTACTCCTTTATGCCTCATACTCTTTCGCTAACTTCTAACTTACTCAAAATCATATCAAATTTGTCTTAATAATGGTCTTGTCTTATCATCTCTTCGTCGTACTACATCTTTAAGTCCATAGCTATATGTTTTCCTGTTTTATTTCATACTCGTACTCAATTATTTACGTCCGTCTTGAGTGCTTCCTTTAGTATTCCTTTCGTTTCTGCAGTCTATGTCCATCTTTTATTTTGTGCACGAGGAATCTCATGCTACTCCTGTATCCTTTGGAAAACACTGCCTCTACATAACCCCTTGCTCATTTTCAAAACACATCCTGTTCATTCCTATTTGTTCTTATCATACCAGTTATTTCTGGCATTTATTTTGTCTCGTTGCTCATCTTCCTTTAGGTTTGTCTTTCACAATTCTATCACTTATATTACTCGTTTTCCTAACTATACATGTCATAACGCATCGCTACACTGTAATCCCACTCGCTCTCTTCTTATCTCCTTCTTTCTATTAACTCCTTCTCTTCCTGTGCTCGCTTTCACTTTCGTTACCATTTGATCTCTATTCTGAACTTTCCCTATAGGAGTTTGTAAGTCCATCCTTTTTTTTTGTTCTATATTTGCTTTTTCCGTTTCACGCTGAATACATCATATCCTTTAATTTCTTCTTCTCTAGGCTTTGCTCATTTCTATAACAATCCTTATGGTATTCAGATTACATCCTGTTCGTAATCCATCCTAAAATGTAACACTTCTTAACCTTATTTACGATTCTTACTATATTTTAATTACACTCTGTGGAGTAGGTGTATTTAACCCTTCACCCTTTCTGATCAATCTTATCCTTAATATCTCACAAGCTGTCTTATTAATACCTTCATAATTTGTCATAATTCTTCCTCCTCCGTACTTTTATTTCAATCATACTACTACTCCTTTTAACTATAAACTCGTCGTAATTTATCCCTGCTTTCCAATTCAGTGATACCTCAATATAATACCCTATTAAGATTTACCAGCCTTTTCTAAATCATCCCTTAGTATCTCAAGCCCTTCCAAATTATCCAAGCATTTCATCAACGACACATGAAACACATGATCTAAGACAGCCCATAAGTTTGAGTTTTCCTTCTACAATTTCCATCTCCAATTAGTTGATTAAGAACTAACAAACTCAAGGACATAAAGATATGATGAAATGTTACCTAAAGAACACCAGAACGCTCTAATTCCAAGATTACGTCACCATGAAGCATCCTCCAAAACCACCATAAGAAGAAGAACTAGAATCCGACAAGCACCACGGGACTTCTAATGCTTGATTCACATAGTTTACTTCTAGATTCGTTCTTGGGTCATGAATGAACTATTTGGTTCATAAACTACTTGCTGTATGCTTTGTATTCTTCAAATAAAAGTGAAACTTAATTGCTGGACGTTTTTGCTCTTCCACATGAGCTTTTTCTAAGGTAAAATGTGACTGGAAAGTATTCTGGTCCGTTCAAATGAATTCCAGACTTTGTTGCTCATATTTGCTTCTTCAAAATCAAATTTCCCAAATAAGAATGATGCCTCTTACGGATGACATGGAGGGATATCTTAAAGCTTTAATCCAACATGATAAATTTACCATGTCAGTGTCGACCTCATAATTACTATTATTATCAATTCAACCGTTAACTTTATTTCTCGAAGTCAGACGTACTTGCAACTTAGTCAAATCTTATCATTACTGTTGACATGACCTTTCAAGACTTTTTACGAACTTATATCTCATTCTCGTTTTATTTCTAGGAAAGTTTTGGTAGAGTTTCCTCTGCATTTCTTACTATCTCAAAACCTGCACGCAAGAAATACCAACAATGCCTCGCAGGGCCAACATATATATATATATATATGCATATATTATACCGTACCATAGCTGCACAGGGCTCCCCATATCAATAACAGTATGAAAATGATGAACTTACCTCGTATGTCCAACTCGAACTGTACCTGTTTACTTTCCCTTTCAATCTTTAACTGCATTTCAATCATACTTGTAACATTCACACTATATCTGACATGTACCCTGCTCACCTATCTTTTTACTGATTCGTTCAGCTTCTTCTGTTCACACCTTATAACAGAACTTATCAACAATATATATACATTCAATCCATTTTCTTACTATACTTCAATAACTTACCTTGATGATGGCCACTTTGCCGTTCTATATATACAATTTCTGATAACGTAATCTCGATGAAATATCTTACTCCTGTAACTCCCAGTAGCATTATTTACCTTCTCTTGTCGGTATCATTCTCCTGCCGAAATCAAAGGTCAGTATATAAGGGATATCATTTCCTATCTCTTGGCTCTATCGCACGATCTAGAGTAAGAAGGAAAGGTAACATCCTAAATGTCCTGTAGCTTCCTGTTTATAGATGTGGTGCACAACACACCGATAAAAAAGACTCTACTAGATACGGTCTGTAGACACTCCAAGGAAGAACTGCTCTGATACCACTTTTGTCATGACCCCACCCCGTGGGCCATGACTAGTGCCCGATCTGGACAGCCGTATACGTATCTGCTAGATATAGTGAAACTAAAACTACGACAATATGGAAACTTATAAAGGAACTCCAAAGTTCATAACGTCGTCATATGTATATCCAGATAACCTGCTTCCTTAGGAGTCACAACTAATCATATCATGAAATAATACGCAAGCCGACAAGGCTGCCACTATATATCAATATCATGTCATATGCAAGCCGACAAGGCTGCCAGTACAGATGAACATACCCATAGCACAATGTTAGACACAGCTGAGAATTGATACACAACCCACACATATGTCTACAGACCTCTAAGAGTATCGATAGCAAAATATGACGGGACAGGTCCTCGCCGTACCCCTGGATAAACATATACATATACATCATAAGATTTGAACCAAAAGTCTAGACTCCGGAACAACGGAGCTCTCCAAACAGCTGAGTAGAAGTCATATGTTGAAGGGTCACCAAACCGACTATCTGTACCTGCAGGCATGAAACATAGCCCCCCGAAGAAAGGGGGTCAGTACGAAATATGTACTGAGTATATAAAGCATGAAATACAGTAAAAAGGATCATAACTGAAATAGGGAGTACATGAGACAAGGATAACATCCAGAATACCAAAACACTTGCCTTTTGAAACATAATTCATGCATGTCAATATCATATATCATACCTGGCCCAATATGGGACTTGGTGACATAATCATATCATCATCACATATATATAACGTGTCCCGAGCATCTAGTGAGGGACTCGGGGAATAAAGTCATCTTTGGCGCCATAATCACATCACCATATCATCATATCATCATATATATATATATATATTGTTATAGCCCGTATTTTGTATGTTCGGATATTTCGAGATAGTCATGCCAAGTTAAGGGTAAGACCATTTTCAAAAATTATTTTAATGAACAAGTTGTTATGAATATTATTTATGAATATTATTAGTATGGGAATATTGAGAAAGGCTAAGGGCAAAAAGAGAAATTCGCAAAGTGGCTCATGGTAATATTGTGGAAGGCTAGGGGAAAAATGGGAATTTCACCAACAATTCAAGAAACTTCTTGAATGAACTATGGTAGCCGTCCAAGCTAAGGTGGGCTTGGCCCACATGGATAAATTAATTATGCTTATATATATGACTTGTTAGTCATGTTTCTCATACAACTCTAGAACCTTGGAGAGAGGAAAAAAAAAAAGAAGAAGAAAGAAAGAAGAGAGTTTCAGCCATGGCTCCCAAAATTGAGCCATGGAAAATTTACCAAGAAAAATTATTTCTTCTAGTATTTCCACCAAATGGAAAGTCCTCTTTAACATGGAGTGGTTGTTGGAGCAAATAAAACATTGGTTCTTGCAAGTTGCAACTCTAGCCGAGGAAGAAGTGATGTGGAAAAGGTAAGATTTAATCCCCTTTTCCATATGTTATGGGCGGTCTATGCATGTTGTTGTATGTAGAAATGGATGAAATTCATGTAATATATATGTGTGTGGGTGTTGGACGAATAGTAGCTATGTGGGTGAGATGTGATGAATTGATTTTATTTAGTATTTAGATTGTTGTAGTTGTGGATTCTATGATGTTGAATGAAGATTTAATGGTTTGAAATGAAGTGGCAATTGTTTGTGGGTTATTGAAGAAGCTAATGTGATTTTAATATAGTTTCTTGTAATTATGAGAATGAAGTTGTTAATGCGTAGATTATTATTATGGTTCATGAATTTGGAAGGAAAGAATGTGTTGTTGTTCTTGGTGGTGTTGGAAAGTTTCGGGTGAAATGGCATATTGGCTAGATTGTTTTGAATATTGTATGACTTGTTTGAAGTATTCTTGAATTGTGTTTGTAAGGTCTTGGGCAAGTATTTGAATGTGTAAGCATTGATGTTGGCCTGACTATATGTGATGGAATTGAATATAAATGAAATGTCGTTGAATCGTATGACAAGAGTTGTTAATGTTAGAATGTATTTCGAAATAATTGTTGAAGTTGGAGATATGATTGTTGGTATTGTTGTCGATAATTTGGCCGAGTTGAATTCTCGGATTGTTGCTGATAAATTGGACGAGTTAGATTCTCGAGGATGATGTATTTACAGGGGAAATGCTGCCGAAATTTCGGTATAATATAGATGAATTCATTTGAAAGACTAAGACAAGTATATGTCGATGAATCTAATGATTATGTGAATTCTTTTAAATGTAGACTAGCAAGCTTGGATAAATAAACGTAGCTAGTTGGTCGTGGAGCAGGTATGTAAGGCTTACCCTTTCTTTCTTTTGGCATGATCTTTATGAAACGAGCAAATGACGTATATGTATGATTTCAAATAAATTCCTACTCTTAGAGCCACTAGGATGGCTAACGTTCTTGATTTCCATAAGTTACTTCATATGGTTTGATGCGTATCTATGATGTCCGAAGATCTATGTGATATGTTTCCGAATGGTATTCAAGAAATAATTGATATGACTAATGTCTTGGTTTTCAAATGAAAGCACGTCCGATTATTCCATCGAGTCTTTGATACATTTTGATACGTACATATGGTTCCAAAAGCTCCATCCGATTTGATCCATAACGATATCCGAAAGGTACTTGATATGATTATTGCTTCCATTTTCCAAAAATGGCTTCTGAAATGTTCGTAGAAGGTTCTGTACTTCAAACGCTCATAACTTTCTTATACTAAGTCGGATTGACCCGAAACTTGTTTCTGAGCCTTCAGGTGTTGGTAAGTATACTTATCTATCGAGTCTTGATTTATATGCATATAGTTTCTCACTTCTCTGCTCGTGCACGCCTCAATATGTCTTTCACCGAGTCCCGGGCCGGGTATGTTATTGTGCGCATTCCATTGCATTGTTCACCGAGTCCCTTAATGGGCCGGGTACGGTATATGTATATGATGATATGATGATGATGATGATGATGTGTTATGGTGGCCAGGAGGGCATATGATGATTTGATTCACCGAGTGCCTCACTAGAGGGCCGGGTACGGTATGTGTATGATATATGATGTTCACATGCATGATTCTATTCACCGAGACCCTAAATGGGCCGGGTACGGTATGACATCATTCACCGAGTCCCTCACTAGAGGGTCGGGTACGGTATATATATGTATATGTATATGTATGCATGATGATACGAAAGTATGATGATATGATTTTATCCACCGAGTCCCATAACGGGCCGGGTACGCTATGTGATAATGATATGCATGATTACGCTCTAAAGGCGAGATTTTTGGTATTCTGGACATTTTATATGTTTCTGCACCTCTTGTATCAGCTATGATTCTTTTACTGTGATTCTTGCCTTACATGCTCAGTACAGTTTCCGTACTGACTCCTTTCTTCGGGGGCTGCGTTTCATGCCGCGCAGGTACACCCAGATGAGCTGAAGCTATTATAGAATATGTTCCAGCAAACATGGCAAGCTCCATTTGCTCCTGGAGTGTTGCCGAGTCAGAGTATATGTGCTATGATTTCTGATTGATGTTAGAGACTTTGCAGACAGAGTCGTGGGTATTGGTTGTCAGTTCTGTAAGCGGCTCCATCAGCTGATGTGTCATTTGTGTTATGATATAAGTTCTACATGATTACAAATTTTGTTTGATTTGAGAACAAAGAAAAAGGATATTTTTGAAAGTTTTACTATGTATTTTATTGTATTTGATTTAAGAGTTCAAAGATATTATGTGCGTAATAAGAGTCAGAGGGTTTGCTCGGCCCTAGGTAAGGGTCGGGTGCCCATCACACCCTAGTAAGGTTAGGGTGTGACAAAGTGGTATCAGAGCAGGTTGTCCTAGGGGTTGTCTGCAAAGTCGTGTCCAGTAGAGTCCTGTTTATGGTTGAAGCGCGCCACATTTATAAACAGGAGGCTGCGGGGCATCTAGGGATTGTTGACCTTCTGTCTGTGTTAGATTGTGCGATAGAGCCAATTCATAGGAAATGAGATTCCTTATGTAAGCCTTACATGCGACGGAAGGAGGTAAGTGACGATATGGAAAAGTCATAAAGGTAATTCTTGATATACTTGTTCTGTTATCTGAAACTGGAAGCTCTGGATGGTTGGAATGTGTCATATAGTCGTATGTTCTGTGAGGTATTGTCGATATTTGCTGTGTGCAGGTTTTGAATAATAAGAATGGTAAAGGAGATTCTGCCAGAACTGTTGGGTACGCCTAACAGGAAGAAGTGTGGAAAGGAAATATTGTACATACACAATAAGTGGGATGTGATATTTTAGCGGAGCTACGGATGTGGGCATGGCCTGAAGCATAATAGCGGGAAAGACGATTAGCAGTCCGAAGGATTGAAATGGATAACATTCGAGGCTTAGTAGGAGTAGGGTCTAATGGATGATTTAGGGAAAGTCGACAACCGGTTTTGCTGTAGATTATGATGTAAAAACAATAAATGGAAATCTAAACAGGCTGGTAATCGAGTATGCCTAAATAACAGTGATGAAGGTATATTTGCTACCATCGGGAATCTGGGAAGCTAGGACGGAAGGTAGTTATATGCGGGAGCGTAAAGTGAATATTGAGGAGTGAAAAGGGTAAAATAGTAATTATAAAGGAGAAAGACGTGTTACAAGAATGTCTCGGAATCTGTAAGACTTCAATTTGCTCTAGATCATGTAATAAAGGTCATGCCAGGAAGCAGACGCGATTATATCAGCATTAAGGCACCAGATTCCATCGAAGATTCGAGGTTAAGTGTTATATCCCGTATTTTGCATATTCGAAAAATTTGAAATAATTGTGACTAGTAAGAGATAAGGCAATATTTTGATCTTATTTAATACATAAGTTGTTCATAAAAATATTGATGCGGGAATATTGAGGAAGGCTAAAGGCAAAATTGGAAATTTGGAAAATAGTTTTCATGAGTTACAAAAATTTGTCATGAAATAATGGGCTTGGAATAAAAAGAAAAAAAAATTGGGCTTGAAAAATGGCCAAGGGTGGCCGGCCATAAGGAAAATGGGCCGAGGCCCATGTCAAAATTTAAATCCATGTGATAAAAAGAGAGGGCCATTTCATTTATCATCATTTATCCAAGAACTTTAGAGAAAAAGGAGAGTGAGAGCAAAGGGAGAAGGCTCACGGCCAAGAGGAAAAAAAGGAAGCAAAAAATTTAGCCTTCAATCTTTGATTAAAAAAAATTTGGTTCTTCTAGTATTCCTACTAATTTAGAGACCCTCTTTAACGTGGTACAATTGTTGAAGCAAGAATCCCTCTTATTGTTGCAAGTTCACAACTCTAGCTATGTGAGGAGTTGAAGGAAAAAGGTAAGATTTAATCTTCATTTATATATTATGGATGGTTTTGTATGTTGTGGTATGTGAAAATGAATGAAATTCATAAAAATATGAATATTAGGGGTAGCCGTGTATATGTATGTGTGTGGCCGTGTGTGTGTGTAAAGGTAAGGGACCAATTTTGCTTAGTATTTTGGTTGTTGTTGTTATGGATTCCATGTTGATAATGAAAGTTTAATGATCCTAGTGAAGTTGTAATGGTTGGAGACTTGTTTTAGAAGTTAATGTGGATTGGAAATAGTGTTCTTGTATTTATGGAAGATAATGTTGTTAGTGTGTAAGTTGTTGGAGTAGTTCATGAATTTGAATGAAAGAAATGTGTTGTTATTGTTCTTGTTGCATTTGGAAGGTTTCGGATGAAGTAGAGTATTGGTTGAATTGTTTTGAATATCGTACGGATTGTTGAAGTATCCTTGGATGTTGTTTGAATGGTTGCGGATTGGTACTTGAATATGTAGGCAATTATGAATTGAACGTAAATGGAAAGTCATCAAAGTTTGTATAAAGAAGTTGTTAACGTCGGAATGTGTTTTGAATTGATTGTCGATGTTGTTGAAATAATTGTTGGTATTGTTGTTGCTAAGTTGGCCGAGTTAAATTCTAGGATTTGTTGTTGTATTTTTGGCCGAGTTGAATTCTCGGGGATGTTGTATTTACAGGGGAAATGCTGCCGAAATTTCTGTAGAATAAATATTGGTTTAGAATTGGACTCAAATTGTCTATGGCTAATGTTTGGCACATATGAATATTGTTGTAGATCTTGCGAAGCAAAAGACTTAAGTTCGGACTAGCATAGAAAGCGGGCAAGGTATGTAAGGCTTACCCTTTCTTTCTTTTGGCATGATCTGTATGAAATGAGCAAATGACGTATATGTATGACTTCAAAGAAATTCCTACTCTTAGAGCCACTAAGATGGCAACGTTCTTGATTTCCATAAGTAGTCTCATATGGTTTGATGCGTATTTATGATTTCCGCAGTTCTATTTGATATGATCTCGAGTCTATCTACGATCCTCACGTACTTCTGGGTATGAGTATGCTTAATATGTTCGAGCCTACTATATGATTGAATAATGAGATGTGCATAAAGAGTTTGGTTCCTAAAAGAGTTCTGTAAGTTCCAATGAATCTTTGACATGTTCTGATACGTATATATGGTTCCAAAAGATATATTTGATCTGACCCATACGATACCCGAAAGGTACTTGATATGATTGTTGCTTCGGTTTTCCAAAAAGGGCTCCTGAAATGTTTGTAGAACGTTCTGTACTTCAAACGATCATAACTTTCGCATACTAACTCGGATTGATCCGAAACTTGTTTCTGAGCCTTCAGATGCCGATAAGTATACTTGTCTATTGAGTCTCGATTTGCGTGCATATAGTTTCGCACTACTCTGTTCGTGCAATCCTCAGTATGTCCTTCACTGAGCCCGGGCCAGGATATGTTATCGTGTGTATTCCTCTGCATTGTTCACCGAGTCCCTCGTTAGAGGGCCGGGTATGGTATATGTATATGATGATATGATTATGGCACCGAGTCCCATGATGGGCCGGGTACGGTATATGTGCACATGATTTCATTTACCGAGTCCCTCAATGGGCCGGGTACGGTATGACTTCATTCACCGAGTCCCTTACTAGAGGGCCGGGTATGGTATGTATATGTATATGTGCATGCATGATGATATGAAAGCAGGATGACATGATTCTATCACCGAGTCCCTTAATGGGCCGGGTACGGTATGTATATGATATATGATGTTCGCACGCATGATTTCATTCACCGAGTCCCATAACGGGCCGGGTACGACATATGTATACATGTTTTCACTATGACATAATGACATGATTTCATTCACCGAGTCCCAGGATGGGCCGGGTACGGTATGTGATATGAGAATGTTTGATTCTGTTACGTACTGCACAGGTACAGTGATTTCTTTATTATGGTACTTGACTCCCAGAATTTCCATTTCAGTTATGATCTTTCCAGTTGTATATCATGCCTTACATACTCAGTACATATTCCGTACGGACCCCCTCTTCTTCGGGGGCTGCGTTTCATGCCCGCAGGTACAGACGTTCGTGTGAGTGACCCGACAGCTTAGGCCATCTGTTCTGCTGCTTTGGAGTGCTCCGTTATTCCGGAGCCCATATTTTGGTACAGACTCTTCCGTTGTATATATGTATATGTATATGTATATTCAGGGGTACGACGGGGCCATGATTCTGTATATGATTCTGTTGTGTTTGTTAGAGGCCTGTAGACACGTATGTGGGTCATGGGTCGCTATTGTTCGGTTATGTCTGTGATTTGCGTCTAAGCGGTCCTATTTGCTATGACAACCTTAACGACTTGTATGTATATATGCTTATGTATATGCTTCGGATGATATATTCCACGACAGCCTTAGCGGCTTCTGTATGATATGTATGTATATGCGACCGCTTCAGGTTAATATCTGTATAAATTAATAGATGTTGGATATGAACAGGATACGGACATGTCGATTTGGTAAGTAGGTGTGTTTGGGTGTCTAGCTCGGGCGCCAGTCATGGCCCACGGGGTTGGGTTGTGACATTAAGCATGCTAAGGTGGGAGAAATTTTAGGATGGGTGACCCCCCTGGGAAGTGTGTAAGAAATTCAATATATTCCGACATAAGAGACAAATGAGAAGCTAGAGCGGCCTAAGGGAGACTGGAGTATACGGGATGGTTGGAAACCATAAAAGGCCACATAGGACGAGACAGGCTGGATTCGAGAAGAGACAGAAAGTGCATCACCGCTCTGGAATTTGGATAGGCTTGAATAGCGTTTGGAAGTATTTTGTGGGCTAGTTGATAGTAATTATATATATGAATGCATACGATATCCCACATGTGAATATATTGGTGGACATGTGAGTCCCAGTAAACGGCGCTACGGTAAAGAAGGCATTAATCAAGTAAGGGTACCGAAGTTCGAGTGACAGCAAAAATAAATGGTACAATTGTTACAAGGTGAGCTGCTATTATTTCTACTACAGGTTAAGATTGGAAATTTTAATACAACGATATTTGGAAAATAAAGAGTGTGATTAAATGGAAGACAAGGAGATTAAAATTTCGGAAAAAGGTGAAAGGTAAGCAACCTTAGTGAGTGAAGCCCCCGATAGAAATTACCGGCAAAGTACGAAACTATTTGGATAAAAATTCAAAGGTAGGTACATAAAAAGGGTAAAGTGTGGTAATATAGAACAAAAGAGGAATGTGTGAGGTTCGAGAGCCAATTTCAATAAGTGGCTAAAGGAATAGTGACTATGACGAAGGATGTGAAGCAAGAAAAGAATGATTAGGCCTTGCGACGATGCTAGGAGATTTAGGTCCTTGAAAGGTATACAAAGGAATACATGTGTAGCCATATTAATGTAGATGCCTTAGATATGGAAGTACCTTTCTGAAAAGATGACTTAAGAGTGAAACGGAATTACGCGTATAAAGTAATATTTTACGAACTTCACAGCCGATGCCACAAATGGAAAAAGAAGAAAAGTGTCCGAGGAGGAAGGAACCTAGGGAAGGTTAAGGATGAAAATAGGAAAAATATACTAACGGGTTAGTCGAAGGAGGGAGAGAACGTTTGGAAGTAAAATAATAGGAACCCGATTACGTATTGAGAGAAGAATAAGGATAATGGGTCAACACTATTGATTTGGAAATTTAAGGCGTGGAGCGGGAATTCATGTGAATTCTGAAAGATTTGATCTTATAGAAAATGGAATGAAATGTAAGGAATGTACCTAGGAGACCGCTCGGTTATAGCGTCATGAATATAATTAAAGATTCGATGAATAAGCATAAAGAGAGTGAAAATTATAAGAATTCTGTGCTAAGAACAAAAGTAGCGGGACGCTTGAGAAATATGGACGCACGACTGCGATACGAGCGCATAGTTAAGAAGAATTATGAGTAAGTAAGCTA
The DNA here is from genome assembly GCF_019175385.1 of Lycium barbarum. Taxonomy (NCBI): domain Eukaryota; kingdom Viridiplantae; phylum Streptophyta; class Magnoliopsida; order Solanales; family Solanaceae; genus Lycium; species Lycium barbarum. The sequence continues at coordinate 95,514,738 of NC_083342.1, forward strand.
AATGGGTGAAAGGATTAATAGTGGATGGAAAGATATGGAAATATTGACAAGAATGATGATATAGGCGCAAAGTAAAAGAAAAACTTAGGATGAGAAGTTTCGATATGTTATGCACAAGGTTGGAAAGAAAGATGAGGAATGAGGCAAAAACGAAGACTCCACAAAAGGACTGTTGGCGTATAAGGAGCCCCTTAAAGGGGGGGGGGGGGGGGGGAGACCATATCATGTTAGACTTAAGAAGGCATCATAACATTTTCAAGCGCCAAGAAAGGAAATTTGTTAGCTCGGGACCAGAGTTCGAAACATATCGGCATACCAAGGGAATACATGAAAGAAGTAGAAACGAATTGACGATGAGTATACCATGTGGCCGACATGAAGGGAAAGGGTGAAAGATACCTTAAGATAATGCTTCATATCAGCATGAATTATGATATGTTTATGCCATGATTTGAATCCATCATATCGGGCAAATTTGCGCCGTACCAAAGTAAGCGGCGACATGTTTTAAAGGGTAATAGAAGAGCAAAAAATGGCTACAAGCTAAGTGCACAAAGAATAACGGAGAAAATGATAAGATTCAAAGCATATTTCAGACGACAACGACTATTATAACGAAAGTATCAACGATTGGTAGCCTGGGTATTTTGAGAGAAAGAAAGAACGCAGTGTCTATGAATGAAATGAAAGAGTTTATTGGATATTAGAAAATAGTTCATGGACCATTAATTATACAGAGCATGAGAATATACGCTGTGAATTTATATGAACCATCGAGATGAAGCGATGCGCGATCATATTTGTAAGGAATCCACACCGGAGAGCCAACAAGGAATAACGATGGATGAAATGAGCGCCAATACAAAGGCACGAAGGACAAGTATACTTGTGTCGAGAAATGTGAGGGAGGGAAGCAAAGAAAAAGTTGTATTAAGAACTTAGCGATGTTGCGAACTAAGAAGTTGAGTGAACTCGGATCATAGGCTACCATAAGGATAACTAGACTACGAAGGATAGTAAACGAGGAAAACATTTCGTACATACGTTTTTGGATGAATATTCAGAATGAAAGATTAAAAGGGGATAGTGACAAAGACATAAAGAAACAGGGGCCGAAGAAAAGAGAACACCAAAGGCTGAGGGACACTTATGGCATGGTAAGCGAGACTGCAATACTGTAGATCAAATGAGAGCAAGGAACAGCCTGTGGCCATATTGGATCGTCAGATAAAAAGGTTACGTACCAACACGTGATTCCTATTAAGGTATTATAACGAAACAGTAACAGAGAAGAGATGACCTGGGAAGGACAAGGATAATGAATTGGCGCGATGGATTGGAAAACCCATGACACGGAATGAAGATTCATGTAAAGACCGAGGAGTTCGATTATAAAGAAAGTAAGGTGAAAAATAAGGAATGGGCATGAAGAAAAGAATAACTATGAGAGGGATCCTCCCGAAGTATTATGACACCCCATGAGGTCAGTTGAACATTCGAGGACGAATGTTCTAAAGGGGGGAAGGATGTTATAGCCCATATTTTGTACGTTCGGATATTTCGAGATAGTCGTGGCAAGTTAAGGGTAAGACCATTTTCAAAAATTATTTTAATGAACAAGTTGTTATGAATATTATTTATGAATATTATTAGTATGAGAATATTGAGAAAGGCTAAGGGCAAAAAGGGAAATTCGCAAAGTGGCTCATGGTAATATTGTGGAAGGCTAGGGGCAAAATGGGAATTTCACCAACAATTCAAGAAACTTCTTGAATGAACCATGGTAGCCGTCCAAGCTAAGGTGGGCTTGGCCCACATGGATAAATTAATTATGCTTATATATATGACTTGTTAGTCATATTTCTCATACCACTCTAGAACCTTGGAGAGAGGGAAAAAAAAGAAAAAAAGAAGAGAGTTTCGGCCATGGCTCCCAAAAATTGAGCCATGGAAAATTTACCAAGAAAAATTATTTCTTCTAGTATTTCCACCAAATGGAAAGTCTTCTTTAACATGGAGTGGTTGTTGGAGCAAATAAACGATTGGTTCTTGCAAGTTGCAACTCTAGCCGAGGGAGAAGTGAAGTGGAAAAGGTAAGATTTAATCCCTTTTTACATATGTTATGGGCGGTCTATGCATGTTGTTGTATGTAGAAATGGATGAAATTCATGTAATATATATGTGTGTGGGTGTTGGCCGAATAGTAGCTATGTGGGTGAGATGTGATGAATTGATTTTATTTAGTATTTAGATTGTTGTAGTTGTGGATTCTTTGACGTTGAATGAAGCTTTAATGGTTTGAAATGAAGTGGCAATTGTTTGTGGGTTATTGAAGAAGCTAATGTGATTTTAATATAGTTTCTTGTAATTATGAGAATGAAGTTGTTAATGCGTAGATTATTATTATGGTTCATGAATTTGGAAGGAAAGAATGTGTTGTTGTTGTTCTTGGTGGTGTTGGAAAGTTTCGGGTGAAATGGCATATTGGCTAGATTGTTTTGAATATTGTATGACTTGTTTGAAGTATTCTTGAATTGTGTTTGTAAGGTCTTGGGCAAGTATTTGAATGTGTAAGCATTGATGTTGGCCTGACTATATGTGATGGAATTGAATATAAATGAAATGTCGTTGAATCGTATGACAAGAGTTGTTAATGTTAGAATGTATTTCGAAATAATTGTTGAAGTTGGAGATATGATTGTTGGTATTGTTGTTGATAATTTGCCCGAGTTGAATTCTCGGATTGTTGTTGATAAATTGGCCGAGTTAGATTCTCGGGGATTGTCACGACCCAGCTCCGTGGGCCGCGACTGGTGCCCTATTTGGACACCCCAAACAAACTCACATGCTAACTCGTCATTTTCTAATTTATCTCAGATTTCATATTAATCATTTTAAACAGATTAGAATCGAATATTATCTTAAGCGGTCGCACGTGCAACGATATCACATCAAAGTCAGAAGGGACGGCGGAATACACATCGCCGAACATATACACACATACAAACATACAGGCCATTTAGGCCGCATCAAAATCTGATAGATTGGCAGAATATACATCGCCAGATACATGCACGTGTACAAACAATTAGGCCATTTGGCCATAATAGCAAACGGGACTGCATTAAGACGTAGATCATAGACAAACGAACACACACATGACCCATTACCCACATATATGACTACAGGCCTCTACAAACCCAAACGGAATCATATGACGGGACAGGGCCCCGCCGTACCCCAAATAATCAAATATACAGAAGCGTATACATCGCAAAAGATATGTACCAATATATGGGATCCGGATCAAGAGGAGCACTCTGTAACAGCAGAATGTGTGGCCTACACTGACAGATCACGAACCTCTGTACCTGCGGGCATGAAACGCAGCCCCCGAAGAAAGGGGGTCAGTACGAAAGATGTACTGAGTATGTAAAGCATAAGATACAGAAAACCAAACTATAACTGCAGTGAAGGGTACAGAGAGAGAATACCGGATCAAAATATCGAAGTCTGTACTGAAGACACATGTACATAATGCAAATAGAAAATCATGCATAAGGCTCAGGAACGTGGTCACCACTCCGACGCTGGTGCCACAACACAGCATACTCCAGAAGGTTTCAAATCTCCGTACAACTCCGAGCACAACATATGATCACATCATATCATATCATCAAAACATATCATAAGCCATATCACAGCATAACTCCATAAACGGAACCCGGCCCTATGGCGAGGTCTCGGGAACCGTAACACATCATACTGCCGAATATATCATAGTGCGCACGATCACAAAACCGGCTCGGGAACTGGCGAACGATGTCATAGTATAGGCACGAGCAGAGTAGTGCGGAAACCATATGCATATACACAATTAAGTTCCAAGACTCGACAAATAAATACATATACATGTGTATATTGAGATCAGAAAGCTCAAGGTAAGTATCGAGTCTGTCGGAATTAGTATACAAAAGATATGAGCATTTAAATTTACAAAACTTTCGAAAAATACCTCATAAGCCGTTTTCTGAAAATTTAGTATCATTCACATTAAGGAACTTTCAAATAACTTGTGGATCAAGTCAAACGGAGCCTTAAATTCATAGGCAAAAGTCCCCTTTTTATATCATACAAAAATAGATTAAGTAAGACAAACGAAGAAAGTCTCGGGACTAGAGGGCCCACCTCGGGTCAAGTCGAGGTGGCGGACATAAATTACGAACATTAGACTCTATGGAGTCATCCATGAAAGTTTCAAAGCGAGTCTATCACATTTGTGCAAATTATGGATGTTTGAATAGTTTTCCAACAAAACATAAGAATTGTAATTCAATTACATTGAATGAATAGTACCTAAAATCATACTCGGATTTCTATGAACAGAATAACCCCCGAGGCTCAAATCCAAACCTAGTACACCTAGGACATGCCAAAAGAAGAAAAGGGATAGCTTTACATACCTTTTCCGCTTCCTACACGTCTCCAAAATCAAGTCTCAAGTTCGCCAAAATCTACAATTTGGTCACAATTACCAAATGTTAATTGTAAGGCTTTAAGATTACAATCTCAACCAATACTTGTCTACAAAAATTTGGGCAACATCTCCCCTATACATATAACATCCCCGAGATTTAAACTCGGCCAAAATAGCAGCAACCATACCAACAACAATATCAGCAATCGGCTAGAAATGCATTCTAACGTAATTAGTCTTCCTTTCCAAATAATGCAACAACTCCCAATCTAACTTCGCATTTCCAACAAAACTCGACATTTTCACATTCATTTACTAATCAAAATCATTCCAACACAATCCGGAAGTATTCCATATCATTATACAAAATATTTACAAAACATACAAAAATTCCACCGAAATCATAATTCATTCAAAACCTCCATTCTTCGACATAAATGTTCATAACACATTTCGTCTCCCAAATTCATCAACAACAACCACGATTTGCACCTTAACAATTTATTTTCCATAATTACATAATCTAGAATATCATCACATACTTTCCGACAACAACTTAACCACAAATTCTTCATGCCAACTAAAACTAGGATTCTTCCATTTGCATTAAAAGTCCATTACAATACAATTTAGCATAATAAATAAATTTAATCATTCCTCTTCATCCACCACCATTTTCGGCCACACACATATATATCCATAACACAAAATTCTCATGCTTTACACTCACTTCCATATACTACAACATGTATATATAATTCTTCAAAGCTAAAAAGAGTAGAATTATTACCTTTTTTCCAAATTCTCTTCTTCTAAAAAAAAGGCACTCTTTTGCTTCCAAATTGGTATCACATAGAAGAGGACTTTGAGCTTAGTATTAATCCAACAAAGGATGAATTTTTGGACAAAAGATTTGAGCTCAAAATTTCTTTTTTTTTTTTTTTTTGAAGGGGGCCGAAACCCCTCTTCTTGCTCTTGCTCTCTTTCTTCTTTTTTGTTTTTTTGTTTTAATGTCTTGAAAGTTCTAGAGTGAAAATGAAGACTTACCCCTCATATATTAATTAGTCACATGATAACTCACATGACTAATCTTATGGGCTTGGGCCAAGACCATGGCCGGCCACCCTATAACTCTTGGGCCTCCTTTTCTCTTTTTTTTTGAGCCCAATGACTTATGGATCACATTTTGTAATTCCCGAAACTAAATTCCAAAATTCCAATTTTGCCCCTAGCCTTCCTCAACACTTCCACACTAATATTCTTTAATGCACAACTCATATGTTAAATAAAAATCAATTATGACCTTATTTCTTACAAGTCAAAATTATTTCAAAATTTTCCGAATGCGCAAAACACGGGATATAACATTCTCCCCCCCTTTAGAACATTCGTCCTCGAATGTTAGATTAGCCTTATAGGGTCTGACAAACATTTCGGGGGAGTTTCCTCTTATGAGTAGCACACATAAATCACTTACTAGTTAATATAACAAATTTAGAAATTTGGATTACCTGTAGGCGTAGAGAACAAGTAAGGGTACTTCTTCTTCATTTCGTCCTCCGCTTCCCAGGTCATTTCTTCTTTATTATTGTTTCGCCATAAGACCTTAACAGAGGGTATGTCCCTGGTACGCAACCTCCTCACCTAACAATTTAGAATAGCTACAGGTTGCTTCTCATAAGACAATTCCTCCGTCATCTGAATATTATCCACTGGAAATATTCTGGAAGAATCACCAACACATTTATGGAGCATGGATACAAGGATTACCGGATGTACTGCCTCCGGATCAGATGGTAAGTCTAGCTCATAGGCGACCTCGCCTATCTTTCGAATAATCTGATACGGCCCAATATACCGCGGACTAAGCTCACCCTTTTTACCGAATCTCATCACACCCTTCATAGTGACACCTTTAGAAATAGCCAGTCATCAATCTGAAACTCTAATGGTTGGCGTTGTTTATCTGCATATGATTTCTGTCGACTCTAGGCAATCAATAACCGTTCCCGAATAGATTTCACTTTATCAACTGCTTGCTGAACCATACCTGGTCCGATCAACTTTATTTCACCACATCGAACCAACCAATTAGAGATCTGCACTTCCTATCATACAGGGCTTCGTACGGTGCCATCTGGATGCTGGAATGATAACTATCATTATAAGCGAATTAAGTTAACGGTAACTAATCACTTCCACTATCCTTGAAGTCAATAACATAGACCCGTAGTATATCTCCCAGTGTCTGAATAGCGCGCTCGGCCTGTCCGTTGGACTGAGAATGAAATACTGTGCTACGACTCACCTGAGTCCCCCAACCCTTCCTGGAACGATTCCCTAGAAGTTAGCCGTAAACTGAGAACCTTTGTCGGTTATAATAGATACAGGAACCCCATGAAGTCTTATTATCTCTTTAATATACAACCTGGCATAATCCTCAGCCGAATAAGTAATCCTGACCGGAAGAAAATGGGCCGATTTCGTTAATCTATCACCAATGACCCAAATAAAATCGTACCTGCGTGGAGTACGCGGTAAACCTATAATGAAATCCATATTAATCGCTTCTCACTTCCAAGCTGGAATTTCCATTTCCTATAGCAATCCGGCGGGCTTTTGATGCTCGATCTTGATTTACTGGCAATTTGGGCTTTGACCAACGAACTCTGCAGTGTCTCCTTTCATACCGTCCCCACCAGTATAAGCATTTAAGATCGTACTATATTCTAGTGAATCCAAGATGAACAGAATACTGAGTATCGTGCTTCGCCCATAGTTGGCCACTGCGGCCCTACAGCGTCAGACACATATAATCTACCTCTCTATCACAATATCCCATCAGGTGAAGCCTCGAATTGGGTCTTTTCCTTATCAAGAATTGTATCTCTGCACTGTATTAGAATAAGATCTTTGAACTGATGCTGTTTTACCTTTTCCATAATCGATGATTCAGCAACTTCTCGGACAGAAACCCCCAATATTTCCAGAATCGTCCAAACGGACTCTACGGCTAGCTAACTGATGAATTTCACAAACCAATTCCTCTTTTCTGGATGCACACCGGTCAAACCGCCCATAGATTTGCGGCTAAGTGCGTCTGCCACAACACTGGCTTTTCTAGGGTGATACAAAATATCGACGTCATCATCTTTCAATAATTCAAACCATCTTCTTTATCGCAAATTCAGCTCCTTTTTGCTTAAAATATACTGGAGACTCTGATGGTCCATACAAATATCAGCGTGGACTCCATATAAATAATGCCGCCATATTTTCAAAAACATGAATCACCGCGGCTAATTCCAGATCATGAGTGGGATAATTTCTCTCGTGCGGATTCTTTACAAATATGATTAAACACCACTTCGTACCGATAATCCACATAATTTCATGGCGTATCTTCTCATGTTTCATGTGATTAGTGGTCCATGAACTATTTTATAGTATCTAACGAACCCCTTTCTTTCCTTCAAAGATTTCCAAACTACCAAGCACTGGTATTCCTATTACGATAATCATTATTACCCGAAATATTCTTTGAGTCTGATAATCCTCTCCATTACTCTTTAGGAACTTAACTCGTAGCCATTTTCTTGCCTTCATTACTATTCTTTAAAACATATTACCGCGTACTTAGGTACAACATCAGTTTACCCAATAGGGGGGGGGGGGGGATTCCAATCATGACATAAACATATCACAATTCATATTGGCAAGAAGCATTTTCTTAAGGCATCTTTCATTCTTTCCCTTTATTCTCTTGGTATGTACATACATTTAAGCTCTGGCCTCAAGTCAATAGATTTCCTTTCTTAACACCAAAAGATATTGTAATGCCGTTTTAAGTCTAATGTAATACGTCCTCCCCCCCCCCCCCCCCCTTTTTTTTTTTAAGGGGTTGTACTTATACCATATCCATGCCTTTTTCTTTACAATCTATAACTTGATTAGCCTCGCACGAGACCTTAATAAAATCACGAGGCGATGAGAACTCTCGATCAGATAGTACAAAATCTTATCTGATAGTTGGCCCTCAAGTAATATAATTAATGTAGCAATTTATCTTTTAGCAATCACATCCTTCCTTCATACCCGTTCCTTATCTGTCGTTCTGTTTTCTCGACAATCGAATTATTTGATATTCACATGATTTGCCATTCCATACAATAGGTTTTCCTTTTGCCCTGCACTATTACATTCCAGTTCCTTTTTGCAAATAATTTCGTGCTTTGCCCTTCGGTTTTTTTTTTTTTTTTTGAGGCTCTGCTTAATTACGTTTCTTACCTTTAACTTTTCTGACGTTCTGATCTCCTTATGTTCTACTCAATTACTCTTTTTTCTTTCCAAATATCGTTGTATTAGAAGCTTCCAATCTCAGCCTATAGCAAAATCAATATCAATTTATTTGTAACATTTGTACCATACCTTTCGCTTTGTCTCATCAATCTGTCCACTTAATGTCTTTCATAAATTACAACACTAGCTGTTAGGGTTCACCTATCGATCGACATAGTCATAAAAGGGGGGTCCTATACATACATATATGTATCACTATCATTTCTTTTACAAAATATCTTCAGTCACTTGTTCAAACTTACTCTAATTCCAGAGTTGCGTTGCTCTTTCTTCCTTTTCACCAATCTAATCCGTCTCAGCTCACGCGACCCCTATACAGTTTCTAACCATTCCACATACTCTAATTCCCTTTAGATTGCCCCAAATTTCCTATTTATCTCTGATATCTATATTCGTGAAAATTTAAGTACATTTCCCAGGGGGTCACCCATCCCAAAATTGCTCTGGCCCTAGCACGCTTAACCTTAAAACTTTAATGCATTTAGGTGCGTTAAGGCCGGTATAATCACATCAACTGCCCCGCACGACCTTTATCACGTAATTTTAGGCAAGTCGGGGTCTTAACAACTTCCAAAACGTTCTCGTAGTGGGTCCCACCCCGATCTAGAGAGGATTCGTTTACTTTTCTGACTATATAATTATTGTGTCGCCCCTTTTTAATCCTCAATATTTACCTTCGTCTATATATCTAATTCTAAACAACCCACAAGTTTAAAATTTTATTCCACAAATTCCATCTCCAATTAGTCGATGAGAACCGATAAAATGTTACTGTAAGGCCTTCTCCAACTACCAGCAGAGGAAACTGGGGTCCGACAAACATCGCAGAACTCCTTAGTACTTAATTCACATAATTACCTCCATATATATATGAGTTGTGAGCAAACCATTTAATTCCCAACTACTTGTCATACGCTTTGTATTTTTCCAGTAAGGTGAAACTTAATCGCTGGACATTTTTGCCCCTCAACATAGGCTTTTCCAAGGAAAAGTGTGGTTGGAACGTATTTTGGTCCGTTTAAATAAATTGCAAATTTGCTGCTCATATATGTTTTCTCGAAATAAAAATTTCCCACATAAGGACGGTGCTTCTTACGAATGACATGGACGATATCTCTTAAACTTTAATCCAACAGAATAGATTTACTCTATCGGTATCGACTTTCAAGACATGTTAAGAACTTATATTTCATTTTCCTTTTTATAATTTTGGAAAAATTTGGGCAGAGGTTCCTCTGTACTTCTTACTATCCCAACACCTGCACGCAGAAATACCAACAATGCCTCACAAGGCCAACATATATACGTACGTATCATATCGTATCATAGCCACACAAGGCTAATAATTTCAAGTAAAAGTATGAATATATCGAGACTTACCTCACATGCATAATTCGAACGGCACCGGCGACACTTTTCTATTTACTTTCCTTTTCGATTTTCAACTTTATATTTCAATCATACTTCAAATGACTTCCCCAACATACATCTTTCATACCATTGCTTACCTGTGTATTGTGTAGCTTCCAATATCATCGATCACTGTTTTCTGTCGATACCGTTCTTCGGCTGAAATCAAGGGTTAGTAAAAAGGAATTCATTTCCTACGGCTGGCTCTATCGCACGATCTAAGATCCAAAGAAAGGTAACACCCTAAATGTCCTGTAGCCTCCTGTTTATAGATGTGGTGCACAACACACTGATAAACAAGACTCTACGAGACACGGCCTGTAGACATTCCGAGGACAAACCGCTCTGATACCACTTTTGTCACGACCCAGCTCCGTGGGCCGCGACTGGTGCCCTATTTGGACACCCCAAACAAACTCACATGCTAACTCGTCATTTTCTAATTTATCTCAGATTTCATATTAATCATTTTAAACAGATGAGAAGCGAATATTATCTTAAGCGGTCGCACGTGCAACGATGTCACATCTAAGTCAGAAGGGACGGCAGAATACACATCGCCGAATATATACACATATACAAACATACAGGCCATTTAGGCCGCATCCAAATCTGATAGATTGGCGGAATATACATCGCCAGATACATGCACGTGTACAAACAATTAGGCCATTTGGCCATAATAGCAAACGGGACCGCATTAAGACGTATATCATAGACAAACGAACACACACATGACCCATTACCCACATATATGACTACAGGCCTCTACAAACCAAAACGGAATCATATGACGGGACAGGGCCCCGCCGTACCCCAAATAATCAAATATACAGAAGCGTATACATCGCAAAAGATATGTACCAATATATGGGCTCCGGATCAAGAGGAGCACTCTGTAACAGCAGAATGTGTGGCCTACACTGACAGATCACGAACCTCTGTACCTGCGGGCATGAAACGCATCCCCCGAAGAAAGGGGGTCAGTACGAAAGATGTACTGAGTATGTAAAGCATAAGATACAGAAAACCAAACTATAACTGAAGTGAAGGGTACAGAGAGAGAATACCGGATCAAAATATCGAAGTCTGTACTGAAGACACATGTACATAATGCAAATAGAAAATCATGCATAAGGCTCAGGAACGTGGTCACCACTCCGACGCTGGTGCCACAACACAGCATACTCCAGAAGGTTTCAAATCTCCGTACAACTCCGAGCACAACATATGATCACATCATGTCATATCATCAAAACATATCATAAGCCATATCACAGCATAACTCCATAAACGGAACCCGGCCCTATGGCGAGGTCTCAGGAACCGTAACACAGCATACTGCTGAATATATCATAGTGCGCACGATCACAAAACCGGCCCGGGAACCGGCGAACGATGTCATAGTATAGGCACGAGCAGAGTAGTGCGGAAACCATATGCATATACACAATTAAGTTCCAAGACTCGACAAATAAATACATATACATGTGTATATTGAGATCAGAAAGCTCAAGGTAAGTATCGAGTCTGTCGGAATTAGTATACAAAAGATATGAGCCTTTAAATTTACAAAACTTTCGAAAAATACCTCATAAGCCGTTTTCTGAAAATTTAGTATCATTCACATTAAGGAACTTTCAAATAACTTGTGGATCAAGTCAAACGGAGCCTTAAATTCATAGGCAAAAGTCCACTTTTTATATCATACAAAAATAGATTAAGTAAGACAAACGAAGAAAGTCTCGGGACTAGAGGGCCCACCTCGGGTCAAGTCGAGGTGGCGGACATAAATTACGAACATTAGACTCTATGGAGTCATCCATGAAAGTTTCAAAGCGAGTCTATCACATTTGTGCAAATTATGGATGTTTGAATAGTTTTCCAACAAAACATAAGAATTGTAATTCAATTATATTGAATGAATAGTACCTAAAATCATACTCGGATTTCTATGAACAGAATAACCCCCGAGGCTCAAATCCAAACCTAGTACACCCAGGACATGCCAAAAGAAGAAAAGGGATAGCTTTACATACCTTTTCCGCTTCCTACACGTCTCCAAAATCAAGTCTCAAGTTCGCCAAAATCTACAATTTGGTCACAATTACCAAATGTTAATTGTAAGGCTTTAAGATTACAATCTCAACCAATACTTGTCTACAAAAATTTGGGCAACATCTCCCCTATACATATAACATCCCCGAGATTTAAACTCGGCCAAAATAGCAGCAACCATACCAACAACAATATCAACAATCGGCTAGAAATGCATTCTAACGTAATTAGTCTTCCTTTCCAAATAATGCAACAACTCCCAATCTAACTTCGCATTTCCAACAAATCTCAACATTTTCACATTCATTTACTAATCAAAATCATTCCAACACAATCCGGAAGTATTCCATATCATTATACAAAATATTTACAAAACATACAAAAATTCCACCGAAATCATAATTCATTCAAAACCTCCATTCTTCGACATAAATGTTCATAACACATTTCGTCTCCCAAATTCATCAACAACAACCACGATTAGCACCTTACCAATTTATTTTCCACAATTACATAATCTAGAATATCATCACATACTTTCCGACAACAACTTAACCACAAATTCTTCATGCCAACTAAAACTAGGATTCTTCCATTTGCATTAAAAGGCCGTTACAACACAATTTAGCATAATAAATAAATTTAATCATTCCTCTTCATCCACCACCATTTTCGGCCACACACATATATATATATCCATAACACAAAATTCTCATGCTTTACACTCACTTCCATATACTACAACATGTATATATAATTCTTCAAAGCTAAAAAGAGTAGAATTATTACCTTTTTTCCAAATTCTCTTCTTCTAAAAAAAAGGCACTCTTTTGCTTCCAAATTGGTATCACATAGAAGAGGACTTTGAGCTTAGTATAATCCAACAAAGGATGAATTTTTGGACTAAAGATTTGAGCACAAATTTTTTTTTTTTTTTTTTTGAAGGGGGCCGAAACCCCTCTTCTTGCTCTTGCTCTTGCTCTCTTTCTTTTTTTTTTTTTTTTTTGTTTTAATGTCTTGAAAGTTCTAGAGTGAAAATGAAGACTTACCCCTCATATATTAATTAGTCACATGATAACTCATATGACTAATCTTATGGGCTTGGGCCAAGACCATGGCCGGCCACCCTATAACTCTTGGGCCTCCTTTTCTCTTTTTTTTTTTTTTGAGCCCAATGACTTATGGATCACATTTTGTAATTCCCGAAACTAATTTCCAAAATTCTAATTTTGCCCCTAGCCTTCCTCAACACTTCCACACTAATATTCTTTCATGCACAACTCATATGTTAAATAAAAATCAATTATGACCTTATTTCTTACAAGTCAAAATTATTTCAAAATTTTCCGAATGCGCAAAACACGGGATATAACAGGGATGATGTATTTACAGGGGAAATGCTGCCGAAATTTTGATAGAATATAGATGAATTCATTTGAAAGACTAAGACAAGTATATGTCGATGAATCTAATGATTATGTGAATTCTTTTGAATGTAGACTAGCAAGCTTAGATAAATAAACGTAGCTAGTTGGTCGTGGAGCAGGTATGTAAGTCTTACCCTTTCTTTCTTTTGGCATGATGTTTATGAAATGAGCAAATGACGTATATGTATGATTTCAAAGAAATTCCTACTCTTAGAGCCACTAGGATGGCTAACGTTCTTGATTTCCATAAGTTACTTCATATGGTTTGATGCGTATCTATGATGTCCGAAGATATATGTGATATGTTTTCGAATGGTATTCGAGAAATAATTGATATGACTAATGTCATGGTTTTCAAATGAAAGCACGTCCGATTATTCCATCGAGTCTTTGATACATTTTGATAGGTACATATAGTTCCAAAAGCTCCATCCGATTTGATCCATAATGATATCCGAAAGGTACTTGATATGATTATTGCTTCCATTTTCCAAAAATGGCTTCTGAAATGTTCGTAGAAGGTTGTGTACTTCAAACGCTCATAACTTTCTTTTACTAAGTCGGATTGACCCGAAACTTGTTTCTGAGCCTTCAGGTGTCGGTAAGTATACTTATCTATTGAGTCTTGATTTATATGCATATAGTTTCTCACTATTTTTCTCATTCACGCCTCAATATGTCTTTCACCGAGTCCCGGGCCGGGTATGTTATCGTGCGCATGCCATTGCATTGTTCACCAAGTCCCTTAATGGGCCGGGTATGGTATATGTATGTGATGATATGATGATGATGATGATGTGTTATGGTGGCCAGGAGGGCATATGATGATTTGATTCACCAAGTCCCTCACTAGAGGGCCGGATATGGTATGTGTATGATATATGATGTTCACATGCATGATTCTATTCACCGAGACCCTAAATGGGCTGGGTACGGTATGAATTCATTCACCGAGTCCCTCACTAGAGGGCCTGGTACGATATATATATGTATATGTATATGTATGCATGATGATACGAAAGTATGATGATATGATTTTATCCACCGAGTCCCATAACGGGCCGGGTACGCTATGTGATAATGATATGCATGATTACGCTCTAAAGGTGAGAGTTTTGGTATTCTGGAAATTGTATATGTTTCTGCACCTCTTGTATCAGCTATGATTCTTTTACTGTGATTCTTGCCTTACATGGTCAGTACATTTTCCGTACTGACCCCCTTTCTTTGGGGGCTGCGTTTCATGCCGCGCAGGTACACCCAGATGAGCTGAAGCTATTATAGAAGATGTTCCAGCAAAGATGGCAAGCTCCATTTGCTCCTGGAGTGTTGCCGAGTCAGAGTATATGTGCTATGATTTCTGATTGATGTTAGAGACTTTGCAGACAGAGTCGTGGGTATTGGTTGTCAGTTCTGTAAGCGGCTCCATCAGCCGATGTGTCATTTGTGTTATGATATAAGTTCTACATGATTTCAGATTTTGTTTGATTTGAGAACAAAGAAAAAGGATATTTCCGAAAGTTTTACTATGTATTTTATTGTATTTGATTTAAGAGTTCAAAGATATTATGTGCGTAATAAGAGTCAGAGGGTTCGCTCGGCCCTAGGTAAGGGTCGGGTGCCCATCACACCCTAGTAAGGTTAGGGTGTGACATATATATATATATATATATATATATATATATATATATATATATAACGTTTCCCGGCCCTCTAGTGAGGGACTCGGTGAACAATGCAGTGAAACTGTGCACAAAAACGTGTCCTGGCCCGGGACTCAGTGAAAAATATATTGAGGCATGCACGAGTAGAGTAGTGAGAAACCATATTCAAGTTAAAACACATCTGAGACTCGATAGAATAATCAAAACGAGCTATCATTTGTAAATAAAGGCAATAGTCATATCAAGTACCTTTCGAATATCACTATGGATTATATCAAAACAGAACTTTGGAATATATACACGTATCAAGACATAATGAAATAGCTTCTGGGAGTCAAGAACATTACCATCCTAGTGGATCTAGGAATAGGAGCTTCTTTGAAATCATACATATACGTCGTCTGTTTGTTTCATAAAGATCATGCCAAAAGAAAGAAGAGTTGAATTTGCATACCTGCTGAAGGATGTTCGTAATCTCGTTCGCTTCGTCACCCCTTTAGCCTATTTAATATAAAAGTAACGCTATCGTTAGTAACTATACTTCCTATCTCATAAATCCGTGAACAATCGCCTATAGAACTTATTCTTTAATTTATACTTTTTCGATTAGGGTTTTCATTAGTTAAGGACTTAACGGAAATCGGGCAGCATTTCCCCTATATATTCGCCTAACCCGAACTTCCAATTACCCTCTTGTTATCACAGAAATACCAACAATGACAGTAATAGCAATATTTATATAGAACCTGTTACACCTCGGAAAAGTCCCCGTACATGTACAAGGAATAGAACGACAAGGGTATGAGTGTGGGGTGTTTTACTAAGCAAGGGCTGATGATTCGTGAATTTTTGGAAATGGAAATGTTGTAGAATTTCATGCAGCCCAGTGGTCGTATAGTGATTTACGGCCCGTAAAGTGATTTACGTACCGTAAACCACCATCGTCCTCCAGCCTTTCCAATTCCAACTTTCTGTTAAAGTGTGGGAAGGCTTAAATACGACTTGGAATATGGCCCGTAAACTGGTTTACGGACCGTAAACCTCGATCGTAAACTGCAATATTCTTCAGCCAACTTCTCTGTTTTGGACATGCTTAAATACGACCAGGGAGGACGGCTCGTAAACCAGTTTACGGCTCGTAAACTGTGGTTTACGACCACTGTTCACCCCGACTGGAATTCATTAAAGATCAAACTTTGAGTTATTAAAAGGGACCAAAGCCTCATTTTATTTCATTTTTCATCCATACAACCTTCAAGAACACTCTAGAAGCTCTCCAAATATTCATCCACAAAATTCAAGAGATCAAAGGGAAACCAAGATCATCAACATCTAATTCATGAAAGCAAGTGCATGAGACTCTATTGGAAGTCATCTTCTTCAAGAAATCTCAAAAGGGTTGAAACAGGGTTTTGGTATAAAAAGAGTATTGTTGCTCAAGGCTTGTTCCACCATCATCCAAGGTATGTTTCATGACTATACCATATGGTTCAAGGTATTGGAAGGCTTAGATACTTGAAATGTATAAGAACATAGAAAATGGGCCTTGCATGGGTGAATAGTGGCACAATTGAATAGTAGTTGAATGGAGTCATGAATGTTGATAAGCTACGGTTGTGAATATGTTATAAATAACGTCTAGACCATGAAATAAGTATTATATAAGAGAAAACGTGATAACGATCTATAACCATGGATGTGGAGAAATTGGAGGAAAATGGTAGATTTTTCTTAAAGTGTATAAGTGATGATTGTTGAAAGTAATATTGTGAGTGTGGTTACGAATGTATGAGAGTTGAAATGAAACATGGGAAAAGTATTAGAAATGAAGGAAGTGCTATCCAATTTTCCTTAGAAATAGTAGTCCGTTCTTATAATTACTTAGCTAACGACGACATGAATTCTCTTGAAGGTATATACGAGTGCATTAAGGGAGAACGAGCAAGAAATAAGAATTGTAAACGTCGAAGGTATGTGAGGCTATTCCCTTTCTTTCAAAGGCATGATCCCTAGCTTACGATTTCATAAATGCTCCCATCTTTTCCTTGCTATCAAAGGTTAAATAGTCTAAGATTCCGAAGCACGATTTCCTTCTTGATATTCCATAAATGTTTTCCAAAGTACTCCCATTTTCCAAAGCCAAAGGTTGTGATTATGTGAGAGTTTATGATAACGACCGTGGATATTGTTTTCAATAACAATGATGATGTGAAAAATGAGAATATTATTACGCTGACCATGATGAGAGCAAATCTTATGTTTAAAAGTTTCAAGTTTACGATTTCAAGGACTATATGAGAACGTTGAGCTATTTACTGATTTCTCAATTTATTCATGGATGGTGACTTTATTTCTAAATCTTCCAAAGTATATGAATGGATGCCTTATGAAGTTCATGATTTTATTCTATGTTTTCTTTTAATGTTATTCTTCATTGATAGTCTCACCTTATAATAATTGTTCCTTCAAGGTGAGACAAAGCGACAATGATTACTCCATAACATAATCGGAGGCTTTCGACCTTACGTCACTCTGACGTACTTACAGATTTTCCTTGGGCTCTCATGCATGCTAAGTATATGGTATAAGTATATGATATGTATATGTATTCAGGGGATATGGGGAAGGTGAGGCGCTATAGACGCATAGCCACCTGGTCAGCTGGCATATCATGATTTCATCCCGGACGCGGGATGCCCGGACGCTGGATATATGGGTTATGGATCGGGCCGTACGTTCCTCGGCACTAACATATGATGACATATGGATCGGGCTGCGCATTCCGCAGCAATTTACTATATGATGCTTTATGAGTATGCATGCATGGATCCGCCTTAAGAGGCAAGCAGTTATCGATTATCTCCTTGTACTTACTTTACTTTCTTATTCTTACTTTATTTCTTGATGTGTTCCTTACATACTCAGTACAATGCTCGTACTGACATCCTTTTCTTTGGATGTTGTGTTCATGCCCACAGGTAGACGGGAAAGCGGTCCAGACTGATAGGAGTCACTAGCCGAGCTGAAGAGCACTCCATCTTTCGGAGGTGCTAATTGGTTTTTCCTTTTGTGTATATATTTGTATGTCACTCAATAGAGGCTCGTAGATGCTCGATGTGGGTTGTGTGGTTCCACAACGTGGGTAGTACGCATGTGCATAAGTATATTGAAATATGTTTTTGTATTAACACGTTATATTTTTGTAATGAAAAGCAAATCCTCTTTTTAAAGTTAACCGGAAATAGATGAATGATTGTTAAATGGGTTAGGTAAATGATAGCACGAGCGGTGCTCGGTGGTTAGTCCCGGGTACCCGTCGCGGCCCCTAGCCGGGTCGTGACAGAACCCTTACAATTCAGCCCATAAACAACTCTAACAATCCAATAACCCTTTTTAATCCTTTTCAACCCACAATTTCGTATAACAATAATTTCATGCAATTTCTTACTTCCAATTTCATCCAATCCAATTTTAATCCCTCCATTACAACACCATTAATACAATCACACTACAAAACAAGAAAATCTTACCTTAATTTTCTCGGAGGAATTTCTACACTTAATTGCTCCAATTTCACAATTTCTTTTCCTCAATTCAATATCCAATGTTGCTATCACCTTCTTGAACTTGCAAATCACTTTAGAATTAATTTACCAAGAACAAAAGATTTTTTTTTGTAAGCCCCATGGCTGGCCGAGAGCATGGCCATGCCTTTCTTTTCTTTTTCAATCTTGCAAATTAGAATGAATGCTTAAGTTGATCGTTAACCTAACTTATATATGTTGTCTCTACATTGAAAACGTACTCCCCCCTTATGACTCATTATTTATGCTATTTCAATTAATTATTTACTCTTTTATTTTATTTTTTATTATTTGTTTTTACTAAAAACAGGTGGGGCCCACTTCTATTAATTAAATTAATTAATTTTAATAAATCATTAATCCTTACTGAATAATCTAATCACAATTAATTAGTCCCTAATTTCCAATAATATTTCTCCACTAAATAAAATTTATAAACAATTTGTGTACTAATTAAAATTGAAAATTAGAAGTTCCTATTTCATGTCCGAAAATAACCCCGTCTTTAACTTAAGTCGATTAGCCTGCGAATAATTCGACGTATAAAAATACGGGGTATAACACTCTTCCTTCCTAGACCCCGTGAACACTTGCGGCTTCATGCGCATAAATTCTTGGGTCCTAGAGCTAGTTGACCCACTACTAGCACCTAAACTAGTACCCGTTTCTTATCACTGAGCCTGGTTAGCGACAGTTTGAGTGAGCAGCTAAATAGCTTCCTTAACATCCACATCTGAAGCACTGGACAGAGTAGCTGCGGTACGGGCCTCTGCAGGCCTCTCAGTAGCAGTAGCAGTAGCTGTCTGAGGCTGATTGTTCTCTTCTGTAGTTGCATCAGTGGTAGCCCTCTGGCTAGTAGCTGTAGTCCTATTTGCGTACTTTATTTTTGGAGGCATTTTCTAAAATATGTAATTCGCTCGAGTAAGAATTCCTAAAAATGCTGCTCTAATTGCACGAACTGGAGTATGAAAGAAGTGTGACAAATACTGAATGTTTTGGTGGTCAACCGCTTATATGTGTGGGCGCCATACACATTTGAAAGTGACCCCTCTGGACGCTGCTTTATAGACTCTCTAAAACACTTGAAACTAGTGCACATATACGAAGTTTATCACACCCCGAACCGTGGTCTAGGCATAACACGGCACTCGGTGCCTAAATACATGTGACCGAGCCAACCCATAGGCTAGTTGAATTAACATGTGATGTCAAAACATACAAGAATATGGAAGTAGTACTAAGCACATGCTGATCCGCTAAATGTCTGACTGCAATATCTTAAGTGCTAAAATACCGAATAAGTCTGAATAAATAGCCCACGAGGCTAACACATGAAAAATGTTAACATCTGACTGACTGAGCTATAGTCTATAAATCCTCTACTGAATACAAGAAAATAACCATCTAATCGGGTCAAGGCCTCGGTGTATCCAACTGACTAGCACAATGTAAAGACTCAAAGTATGATAATGCCCCGAAGGAACTGGGGCTCACCAAGAAGCTGTTACAAGCAAGTCCCAACTAGCTGAATTGTCAACCTGTAGATAGGGCGGTGCAGGCCCCCAAGCAATAAAAAGGGACATCAGCACATTTGATTGTGTTGATATGTAAAGCAACAGAAAGAAATAATTGTAAGTACATGAATCTAAAACTGAAACTGATAACTGAACAGGACATGCAGAGTAAAGATAACAATACTTCCTGTTTTCTGAATGAAGAATCACCTGTATAACTGTAAATAAAAACTGTGGCTAGGGGACAAGAAATATGTATGTATAAACTGTGTCCTAAGGCCCAAAAGTACAGATATAGGTGATTAACATTAAGCAACTGAGACAGAGCTACAACTGATAGCATGATAACTGTTTCTGATTATGGAACTTAAGCCAATAATTGTTTATACTCTGACTGAGACTAATGGGATGTCACTACACAAGTATATAATAATTAATTATTGAGTTCATGATGTCCAAATCGATAGTCATGAACGAATTTATGCATTTATATCCCTAGAAGATAGAAGTTCTATAAATGTTCATGCAAACTAGGGCTTAAACTGTACTCTTGAGTCAAATTACTAGTACACATAAAGATTGAGGTGTAGGGAGAATCATAAGCATTCCCTAACGTAGATAGTTAGCCTTACATACCTGTATGTGCTGTAAAACTAGCAACTACTAGTCTGGACTTGAGAAGGAACTCAAAAGCCAAAGTCTTGAACCCTTAGATGGGTTTTCTTGAAAACCGTAGGTTAAGAAATATGAATTCTTGCTTAACCTACGTTAATATATGTTATAATCCACTTGGAATAGTTGGGATTGCTTACCTTGGTGAAGGAGAAGATAGGAAATTCGTTCTAGGTCTTGGAGATTAGTGAAAAGTGAATATAGAATTGAACCTCTCGTATTTATAGTTTCTGGTGGACACGGAGGAAGTACGGGCTCCATGTACAACCCATACATGGTGTCGGTACTTTGCCATAAATTACTAGAGCACACTATTTGTCTAAGGTGAGGTACTGCCTGAAAAGTATGGCCCGTACATAGTAGGCATACCAGAACCCTCTGATCTCTCTTCTGTGAATTATGCCCGCATTGTACAGCTGTACTTCAAAGTACAGCCCGTATAATTTGATGAAAGGCGTATTGTTCTGAAGGAAATTTTCCAATTCCCATGCTAAGTCTTGGTTTCTAAGTCACCGAATAATGATCATAAGCTAGTTAGGGGTACGAGGTGTTACAATATTGTCACAACCTATTTTAGCCTAGCTCATGCGGGTACCTACTATTCCCACCTCGATAGGTAAACCCTTAACTCAAAGTTCACAACCAATAAATATAATAAAATAGCGGAAGAAGTAAATGACGTAAGTCTCACAATATAATATAATATAGATAAGTGCGTAAGTAAAAGAATCCAACCTAGTACCTAGTCTGGTCATACCAGAGCATCTAAATCCAAATACTAAGGTCTGAATAATAATACATAAATGTCTCAAATCATGTCTTGAGTGAAAAGTAAGACATAAGCAAAAAAAAAAAGTCTTCGAGGTCAGCGAATGCCATGCTCACCCTGGAAAACTTAAGAAGAGGCTGAGGAGGCGATTAGCCATGAGTCAGAGAAGTAGATCCGGCCTGATACTCTGCATTCATAAAAGAATGCAGCAAGTGCAGGTCAGTACAAATAACAGTACTAGTAGGCATCATAGGCCGACTAAATATAGTTAACACATTTCAAAAAATAACGTAGATAAACAAGTAAACCAATCACGCATGGAACAATACAATCATAACTGAGTATCCACCAATTACCTATGTAAGTATCTAATGCCAAAATAGTAAGTCTGAGTATATCCAATCCTGGGAAAATCAACACTTAGAATCAACACCACAATCGTCACAATACAATCAACATAAGATCTCACCCAAGTCATAATGCAATGCAATGCAATGGTGGTGTGAATGCGATGCGATGCCATGCTATGCAAATGAGATGTACACATGTACCCCGGGCGGAAATATAATCATCTCGACAAGACAACCTAATGTGACTCGCGAACTCTGAGTGTCATCCGTCCCGGATCTTTACCGAACAGACAGACGACACCCTGGCTAATTGCTCAGATGGAGAGTCTCACCCGCACCACTCTTGGGGACCCACGGAGCCCATGCACTACAATCAAATTCGGGATGACATCAGAAACGACCATGCAACAACGATGCCCGAATATAACTATTGGACATCGGCCTCGTCACAATCACTCAAAAGAGTTTGCAAATATCAGTTTCATAAATCAACGATTCCGGAATTGAACCTGGGACATCGGTCTCCTCACATTCACTGAAGTAAAAGAGTTTATCAAGTTTCAGTTTCATATAAACAATGATTTTGGAATGGATCTTCAGACATCGGCCTTTTTCATAATCATTCAAGTAAAAGAGTTTATCAAATATCAGTTTCGCTCAATTAACGATATCGGAACATCATCGGATATCGGCCATGCATGATAATTATGAGAGAATGCATGAAATGCATATGTCAATCATCATCAAGCAAGCTCAATATCATAAGTACCTCAACGAGGCATGCTAATAATGCATCACATCACAATACCAACAATGGGTATGCCATCATATATAATCAAATACCAACAGTGGATACGCCAGTAATATATCAACAATCTCAAGTACCAATAGCGGGTATGCCAATAATATATTAAGTACAAATACCACTAACAGGTATGTCAACCTTATCCAAATCAGGATAACAAGCAATCTTCATTATCGACCAACTAAACATGGCATAAAGCCAACACAGTTAAGCAATCAAACACACATAACAGGGTGGCTAGTCCCACCACACATCAGGGCCCAACCTAAGTTAATGTCCATCCCAACTTCACACCCAAAGGTCCACATGCTCTCTCTGACATCATAATCTAAATATGTGATTCTATACTAAGTCTCACCAAAGGTAAACCATAACCTACCTGGACAGCCGAACTGTAACATCAACAAGTCACTCTATCGCCTTGCTCTTTCTCTGAAGCTCAGAACCAAAGTAATCTAAGGATAATTGAATTCTAATTTAGAAATCATCAATAATAATATGAATATTGCTATGATATCGATTAGGTCCATTTTAACCCTAGAAATTGGGTAAATGGCCCACAAGCGCGAAACGGGAAATTCACGAGTGAAATATCAAATTGAATCCTCGGTAATCATAACCCCATCATTAATTGTTGATTTAGCTCAAGAATTATCCCCAAATCTGATTCTAGTAAAACCCCCAAATTGGGTATGAACCATAATTCTCCAAATACGAAATTTAACCTTAAAAGTGAAAGATATATGATCACTAAGCTTAGATTCGTCACATTTTATTATTACCATCATTAATTTTATCAATTATAACCCTAGGGAGAAGTCTCCCAAAACCCTTCTTCAAATTCTACTTCTAAGGGATTGAAAGGGGAAGGGATGATTCTAAGATGATAATGATTAATGAGAAGTAAGTGATTAGATCAAGCTTTACCTCTAAGAAATTCCTCAATTTATCCCCAAGAGCAGCCTTCCCAAGCTCCAATATCGAGTTATGACATAATGAGGGTCTAAGTCTTATTTTAAGACACATTTAATGAAATTTTCCTGCTCGTGACCGTCACGGCAGAGAAAGTGCCAATGCAGCGGTGCCGCAATGGCGGCAAGGACACCACCACAGTGGTATAGCCTATACTGCCCATGACCACCTCAGTGGTCATCCCACCGCCACAGCGGTGCCGCTAGGGCGTCTTTAGTGCCGCCATTGCGGGCACAAGACAATAGAATTTTTGAATTTGTCTAAGTCTTTAATCTGATTTGCGGGTTATTCCCGAGGCCATCTGGTCACAATCCGACCACCTAAACCCATACTAAAATATTCTATGAACGCACTCGCGATCTCAAAATTCCCAACGGAGGTCGCATTAACAGAGTCAACCACCGGTGCCTACTTTCCATTTCGCATCCAAAGTCTCCATTGGGAACCGAACCAATCATACATACCAGTTCTCAACAATTATCCAGACCTCTCGGAGTCGACGAAACTCCGAAAAAGTTCTATTCGTCCAAAAGTCAACCTCGGGTCAAAAGTGAGTCAATCGATGATCGAAAGTTGCAAAAGTGCCAAAAGTGCCAAAAGAGCCACAATGACCAAACAAGTCATTACATCAGATACCAATTGAACTGTTGCTCGTCCTCGAGCAAGCAAAGAAGGAAATTAGGGATATACCTAAATCAGTGAATAAATAGGGATATCGGCTATGTATATCAGACTCAGTCTCCCTAGTAGCCTCTTCCACAGGGTTGTGCTTCTATTGCACCTTCACAGAAGCAATCTCCCTTGACCTCAACTTCCGAACCTGTCTATCCAAGATTGCGATAGGCTCCTCCTCGTAAGTCAAATTATCGTAAAGAAATATTGAATCCCAATGGACAATGTAGGCACCGTTGGCAAGGTATTTCTTCAACATCAAAACATGAAAAATCGGATGAACTCCCGCCAAGCCTGGCGGCAATGCTAACTCATAAGCTATATCACCGATACAATCTACAATCTCAAATGGACTAATGTACCTGGGGATCAACTTTTCCCTCTTACCAAACCTCATAACACCTTTCACAGGTGAAACTTTCGATAGAACCTGATCACCAATAGCAAACATTAAATCCTAAACCTTCCGGTTCGCATACATCTTCTACCGGCTCTGAGCCGCCACAAGTTTGGCCTGGATAACTCTCACTCTCTTAAAGGATCCCTCAATAGATCAGTGCTCCCAGGTTGATCATCGAACCCATCAAACCAACCAATTGGAGATCTAGGAGGCCTCAAAAGGCGTCATAGAAATACTCGAATGATAACTGTTATTGTATGCAAACTCTACCAAGGCAAGTGCTGATCCCAATGACCGCTAAAGTCAATAGCACACGCCCTCAACATGTCCTTGAGCACCTGAATGGTTCGCTCGGACTGGCCATCGGTCTGGGGATGGAAAGCTGTACTAAAGTCCAATCGGGTACCCAACTCGTCATGAAATGCTCTCCAAAATCAGGAAGTGAAGATAGTACGCCGATCTGATACAACAGAAGTAGGGATCCCATGTAATCTCACAATATCTTGAATGTACACCTTGGCTATCTTCTCTGCAATATAAAAGCCTGAACCGGGACAAAGTGAGCGGACTTATTCAATAGATCCACTATTGTCGTATACATATGTATGCCCTGTGAGGCATTGTTGGTATTTGATGCATGCAGATTTTGAATAGTAAGAATTGTAAAGGAGACTCGGTCAGAATTTTTCAAAATTAGGTCATTTAGTTTGGTACACCTAACAGGAAAAAGTGCGGAAAGGAAATATCGTAAATAGACAATAAGTGGGTGCATTTGTTTCAGAAGGGTTATGGACTTGGCATGGCATGGAGAATAATTGCGAGAAAGATGATTAGCAGTCCGAAGGATTAAAATAGATAGCATTCGAGGTTTAGTAGGAACAAGGTCTGTTGGGGGATTCAGGGAAAGTCGACAATCAGTTTTGCAGTAGATTATTATATAAGAATGGTGAATGGGAATCCAAACAGGATGATACCCGAGTACTTATAAGTAACGGCGATGAAGGTGTGTTCGCTACCATCGGGAATCTAGAAATCTAGGATGAAAGGTAGTCATACACATAGGTGAAAGGTGAATATTGAGGATTGAAACGGTTAAAATAGTAATTGTAAAAGGAGGGAGATGTGTTACGAGAATGTCTCGGAATCTGTTAGGACTTCAACTTGCTCCAGATCATGTAATGAAGGTCATGCGGGGAGGTGGATGCGATTATATCAGCATTAATGCACTGGATCTCATTGAAGTTTCGAGGTTAAGCGTGCTAAGGTGAGAGAAATATTAGGATGGGTGACCCCCTGGGAAGTGTGCAGGAAATCCTATAGATTTAGGCATAAGAGACAAATGAGAAGCTAGAATATCCTAAAGGAAATTAGAGTTTATGGAATGGTTGGAAACCTTAAGAGGTCGCGTAGGACGAGGCAGACTAGACCGGTGAAGAGAAAGAAAGTGCATCACAGCTTTAGAATTAGGATGAATTTGAATCGCGGTTGGAAATATTTTAGAGGCGAGATGGTAGTAATTATATATATACATATATATATATGAAGGCGTATGATATCCCGTATGTGATTGTATCAATGGGTAGGTGAATCCCAGCAACCGGTGTTGCGATGTATGGAAGACATTAATTGAACGGAGTTCAAGAGACAAAATGAAAGATATGGTACAAGTGTTACAAGGTAAGCTGATGCTGTTTCCACTACTGGTTAAGATTGGAAGGTTCTAATACAACGATATTCGGGAACAGAAATAAAGTGCGTATGTGGAGGGTAAGGAGCTCCGAAGTGTCAGAAATGTCAAAGGAAAGGAATATGGGTGTGTAAAGCCTCTAAGAGAGAGACGATGGGCAAAGCATGAAACTATTTGAGTAGAAATTCGAAGGACAGGTCTGTAAAAGAATTAGAGTGTGGTAGTATGGGACAAAAAGAGTAATAGACCCAAGGAAGGTTAAGGGTAAAAATAGGAAGAATATATGGGAGTAAGAAGGATACCTTAACGAGTTAGCGGTAGGAACCCAATTACGCATCAAGGAAAGAACAAGGATGATGGGTCGACACTGTTGATTGGGAAATTAATCGTATGGAATGAGAATTCATGTGAGTCTGAGAGATTTGATCTTGAAGGAAATGGAATGAAATGCAAGGAACGTGCATGGGAGACCACTCAGTCATAGCATCATAAATATAGTTAAAGGTTCGATGAGTGAGGATAGAGAGAGTGTAACCTGTAAGGATTTTGTGCTAAGAGAAAAAGTAGCGGGACACTCGAAAAATATGGACACACAGCTGCAACACAAGCGCGTAGTTAAGAAGAATTATGAGTAAGTGAACTAAGCGGGTGAAAGGATTGGTAGTGGATGGAAGGGTATGGAAATGTGGGAGAAAAACTAATGATGATATAAACATAAATGGAAGAAGAATCCAGGGGAAGAAGTTTAGGTATGTTATGAGTAAAGTCAGGAAGAAAGACGAGGAGTAAGGTATAATCGAAGACTTCATAAAAGGACATAGTGAATCTCGACGTCCCCATGAACTAGTGAGACTAGGACACCATTAGTCACAAAAGACAGAGGTATGGAAAGACGAAAAAGAAGGCATCGGAATTGGATACCCTTATAAGTATTCTAGTTAAATACGAGAGTGTAAGTAGCAAGAAGATAGACAGGCCAGACTATACGATGACACAACCCGGCCTTAAGAAGAAAGTGAAGGGCGGTAGGTAATTATCGTAGACGAGGATACTCGAAGACCGTTGGCGTATAAGGAGCCCCTTAAAAAGAGGGGGAGAATATATTATATTAGACTTAAAAGGAATCGCAACATTTTCAGGCTCCAGAGGAGGAACATTTATTAGCTCGGGGCCAGAGTTCAAAACATATCGGTACATCAGAAGGATACCTGAAAGAAGTAGAAACGAATTGACAATAAGTGTACCATGAGGCAGACATAAGAGTATACGCTATGGAATTATATGAACCGTATGTGATAACTATAAAAGAGATCCCCCCGAAGTGTTATAAGACCCCACAACACCGGTTCAACATTCGAGGATGAATGTTCTAAAGGGAGGGAGGATGTTATATCCCGTATTTTGTACATTCGGATATTTCAAGATAATCGCGATAAGTTAAGGGTAAAGCTATATTCTCGATTTTGTTTAATACACAAGTTGCTTATGAATATTATTAGTATGAAAATATTGAGAAAGGCTAGGGGTAAAAAGGGAAATTTAAAAGGTGATCCATGGAAATATTAAGGAAGGCTAGGGGAACAATGGGAAATTCAAAAGAAGGTTCAAGAAAAGGGCCACCCTTGGTCGTGTGGTCCCCACCCCAAGGCTTGGCCAATTGCCTTAAGCCACAAGTGGGGCCATGTGTTCCCCTTGGATTTGTAGGAGCCATCTATATATAAGAACAAGTTGGTTGTGAACATTATCTATGAGCATTAGTAGTATGGAAATATTGAGAAAGGTTAAGGGTAAAAAGGGAAATTCGCAAAATGGTTTATGGGAATATTGTGGAAGGCTAAGGGCAAAATGGGAATTTCACAAGTATTCAAGAAAATTCTTGAATGGACCAAAATTTATATAACAAGACAAATGGTCATATTTATTTATTTTAAGAAATTTCTAGAGAGAGGGCATGTGCCCCTCACATGCTTGTGGGAGCTAAGTATATATAAAGATAAGTGGGGGAAAAATAACACATATTCATTCTTTAAATCAAGAAGCTTGGAGAAGAAGAGAAAAGAAGAAGAAGAGAGGGGGGTTTCGGCCAAGGTGGGCAAAAATGGAGCCATGGAAATTGGTCAAGAAAAAATAATTTCTTCTAGCATCTCAACTAATTTGAAGGCCCTAATTAACATGGAGTGATTGTTGGAGCAAGCAAAGCATTTGTTGTGCAAGTTGGAAACCTTAGCCAAGCCAAGAAGTTGAGTGAAAAAGGTAAGATTCAATCTTCCTTTTATATGCTATGGATGGTTGTGTATGTTGTAGTATGAAGAAAAGAATGAAATTCATGAAATATGTATGTGTTGATGTTGTGGCCGAATGTGGTAGTGTTGTGTAGAAATGATGAATTAATTTTATTTAGTAGTTTGATTGTTGCGTTGTGAATTCCATGATGTAAAATGAAAGAAAACCATGAATCTAGTGTGTTGGTGTTTGGCCGTGTGTATGCCATGGTTGGCCGTGTGTGTGTTGTGTTGTAGGGAGATGATGAACCAATTTTATCGAGTATTTTGGTTGTTGTTGTTATGGATTATGTGATGTAAAATGAAAGCTTGATGACTTGAAATGAAGTTGGAATCATTGTGGTGATTGAAATTGAAAGAAGGAAATAGGTTGTTATTGTTTTGTTGAATTTGGAAGGTGTTGGATGAAGTAGTGTGTTGATTGAGTCGTTTTGAATGTTATGTGAATTGAATTGAATATAAATGAAATGTTATTGAATTATATGACAAAGGTTGTTAATGTTAGAATGCGTCTTGAATGGGTTGTTGATGTTGTTGGCACGATTGTTGGTATTGTTGTTGTTGATAGTTTGGCCGAGTTGAATTCTCGGATTGATTGATTGATGATTTGGGCCGAGTTAGATTCTCGGGGATGGTGTATTTACAGGGGAGATGCTGCCGAAATTTCGGCAGATTATAAATGAATTCATTTGAAGGATTAAGACAAGTATATGGTGATGAATCTAATGATTGCGTCAATCTTCTTGAATGTAGAATAGCGGTAGCGAGCTTGGACAATTAAGCATAGCCAATAGGACGCGGAACAGGTATGTTAAGGCTCGCCCCTTTCTTTTAAAGGCATGATCCCGATGTTATGATTTCATAATTGACTCCATATCCTACTTGTTTTTCAAAAGTTAGATGTTTATTATTCTAGGGCATGATTCTCTTCCTAGTAAACCGTAAATGTTTTCCAAAATGCCTATACTTTTCCAAAACCAAGGTTTATGATTTTGTAAGCTTTTATGACTACAACGACGGACATGTTTTTGTATTGAAAACGATATTGTTAAAGATGAGAGTATTGAGTTAGTTCTTGATCCTCACTTTAATTCTTGATTATGACTCTACTTTCTAAGGACTTCAAAGTATATGAATTGACGCCTTATGAGGTTTATGATCTTACTATATGTTTTCTCCTAACGCCATTCTTTATTGATAGTCTCGGCTTATAATACTAGTCCCTTCAAGGTGAGACATGACGATCCTGATTATTCCACAATATAATCGGAGGTTACCGACCTTACGTCACTCCGATAGATACATGACTTTCTTTGGGCTCTCCTGCATGCTACTATATGATATATGTATATGTATATGGGGAAGATGGGAAAAAGGGCCAGAGCGTTATATACGCGTAGCCACCTGATCAGTTGGTATCGGAGCCGGTGGTGGGGCAAACCCAATGGTGGGGCAAACCTCAGCAGGAACGCTGAGTCCCAGAGTGGGGGGTGAGTATAAGGCTTGCCTTAGGCAAATCCCACATTTGTTTAGGCAAATCCCACATTGGTTCAAGCAAATCCCACATTGGTTAATGTTGTCCCGGACACGGGATAGATATGGCTAAATGGATCGGAGCTGACGCCTCGGCAATATGATATGTTCTATTTTCCATATATATGAAAAAGAAATGTTTTCAAAGGAAAGACAAGCATGCATGGTACCCGCCTAAAAGGCACCCATATGTACAAGTTACTCTTTTACTTTATGATATGCTCTATATTTCCATTTTGTTATTATACATATTTATATTCCTTACTGTGTTACTATACATGCCTTACATACTCAGTACATTGCTCGTACTGACCCCTCTTTCTTCGGGGGCTGCGTTTCATGTCGCGCAGGTACACCCAGATGAGCTGAAGCTAGTATAGAAGACGTTCCAGCGGAGATGGTAGACTCCACTTGTCCTGGAGTGCTGCCGAGTCGGAGTATATGTGCTATGATGTTTTGCTCGAAGTTAGAGACTTTGCAGACAGAGTCGTGGGTATAGTATGTCAGTTCAGTAAGCGGCTCCATCAGCTGATGTGTCATTCGTGTTATGATATAAGTTTCATATGATTACAGATTTTGTTTGATTTGAAAGTAACGAAAAAGAATATTTCTGAAGATTCTACTACGCATTTCATTTTTTATTTTATTTAAAAAGTCCAAAGGATTATGTATGTATTAAGAGTCAGTGGGTTCGCTCGGCTCTAAGTAAGGGTCGGGTGCCCATCACACCCTAGTAAGATCGGGGTATGACATTATGGATGATTGGTGCATGTTGTAGTGTGTAGAAATGGATGAAATTCATGAAATAGGTGTGTATTGGTTGTAGCCATGTAGATGTGGTGTTGTGTAGAAGAGATAAATTGATTTATTTAGCATTTTAGTTGTTGTTGTTGTGGATTCTATGATGCAAATGGAGGTTTAAGTGGTTCAAGTTGGCATTATAATCGTTTGTGGGTTGTTGTAGGAATTAATGTGATTCTAATATGGTTTCTTGTAATCATAAGAATGAAATTGCTAATATGTAAATTGTTGGTGTACTTCATGAATTTGGAAAGAAGGAATGTGTTGTTGTTGTTCTTATGGAGTTGGGAGGTTACAGATAGTGTGTATGTTGGTTGGGCCGTTTTAGATTAATTGTTGATGTTGTTAATATGATTGTTGGTATTGTGATTGATAATTTGGCCGATTTGAATTCTCGGGGTTGGTTGAATTTATAGGGGAGATGCTGCCGAAATTTCTATAAATGAAGTGTTAGTTTAGGATTGGACTCTTAAGTATCTATAGCTAATGTTTGGTATCTACTAACATTGTTGTAGATCTTGCAAAAGCCGAAACTTAAGTTTGGATTAGCTTAGGAAGCGGGCAAGGTATGTAAGGCTTACCCTTTCTTTCTTTTGGCATGTCCTAGAGCTGAGTAAGTTATGACATGTACCTTGGGGTAACTCTATTCCTAAATTTCGAGCTCATTTATGATTCTTATTCACTTCTTGTCATAAGCATGCTTAATATGGTCGAGTTTATTGCATGATGGATTAACGAGCAAAGCATAAAGAGTTCCTGTTCCTAAAAGAGTTCTATAAGTATTAATGTCCCTAACTTTCGTAGACGGTCTCGGATTGCTTTGGAACGTTCGTAGAGGTTTCTGTACTAAAATGTCCATAACTTTCTTATACTAACTCGGATTGAACCGAAACGTGTTTGTGATCTCCTTCAAGTGTCGGCTAGCGTACCTATCTATCGAGTCTTAAAAACCGATTTATATGCATATAGTTTCTCACTACTCTGCTCGTGGATGCCTCAATATGTCCTTCACTGAGCCCGGGCCAGGATATGTTATCGTGCGCCTTCCACTGCATTGTTCA
This sequence comes from Lycium barbarum, assembly GCF_019175385.1. NCBI lineage: Eukaryota > Viridiplantae > Streptophyta > Magnoliopsida > Solanales > Solanaceae > Lycium > Lycium barbarum. The sequence continues at coordinate 95,547,235 of NC_083342.1, forward strand.
CCGCGTCCCTCATTAGAGGGTCGGGATTTGTTATATATATATATATATATATATATATATATATATATATATATATATATATATATGTTCTGGAGTATGATGTGTTCTAGAGTATGATGTGTTCTGGGGTATGATGTGTTCTGGAGTATGATGTGTTTCGGAGCCATTCCCTATTCCGGAGTATGATGTGTTATGGCGCCAGTGACGGGGTGGCGACCATGTTTTGTCCACCGAGTCCCATAGTAGGCCGGATGTGACATATCCCCTCGACATGCATGATTTGTGTTTTGAAAGTAAGCATTTTGGTATTCTGGATAGTTACATTCGAGGTTAGTAGGAGCAAGGTCTGTTGGGGGATTCAGGGAAAATCGGCCCATAACCCACAGGTCCCAGGATCGAAACCTGGCTCTGATACCACTTTGTCACACCCTAATCTCGATAGGGCAAGATGGGCACCCGACCCTTATTTAAGGCTGAGCGAACCCGCTGACTATTACCTCACACGTAATCTCTTTGGACTCTTAAAATAGATAAAAATAAAATACATAGTAAAGGCTTTCAGAAACATTCTTTTCATCGTTCTCAAGTCAAGCAAAATCTATAATCATACGAGACTTGTAACATGATGCATAATGACACATCGGCTGTTGGGGCCGCTTACAAGACTGAAACTCCATACACGTGACTCTGTCTGCAAAGTCTCTAACATCAAACAGGAATCATAACATATATACTCTGACTCGGCAACACTCCGAAAGGAAATGGAGCTCACTAATCCCGCTGGAACATCTTCTAGCAATGTCTTCTACTCATCGGTTTATACCTGCGTGGCATGAAACGCAGCCCCCGAAGGAAAGGGGGTCAGTACGGAATATGTACTGAGTATGTAAAGTATGAAATACAGCAAACAGAACCACAAACGGAATAAAAAGTACAGAAAGTAAGTACAATATTCAGAATACCAAAACGCTTACTTTTAAAACACAAATCATGCATGTGTATGGAACATGTCACATCCGACCCGTTATAGGACTCGGTGGTCAAAACATAGTCGCCACCCCGTCACTGGCGCCATAACACATCATACTCCAAAATAGGAAATAACTCCGTAACACATCATACTCCAGAACACATCATACTCCAGGACACATCATACTTCAGAACACATCATACTTCAGAATATATACATATAACGTACCTGGCCCTCTAACGAGGAACTCGGTGAACAATGCAGTGAAGTGCGCACGATAACATACCCGGCCCGGGACTCGGTGAAGGACATATTGAGGCATGTACGAGCAGAGTAGTGAGAAACCATATGCATATAATTCAATTTTTAATTCTCGATAGATAAGTACACAAAACGACACTTGAAGGATCATAAACATGTTTCAGGTCAATCCGAGTTTGCATAAGAAAGTTATGACCATCATTTACTACAGAACCTTATACGTACGTTTTGAAGCAATCTGAGACCGTCCACGAAAGCTAGGGACATTAATGCTTACAGAACTCTTTTAAAAACAAAAACGCTTTATGCTTTGCTCTTTATTAAATCATACAATAAGCTCGACTATACTAAGTATACTCATATCAAGAAGTGAATAAGAATCGTAAACAAGCTCAGAATTAAAGAGTAGAGTTACCCCAAGGTGCGTGTCATACCTTACTTAGCTCTAGGACATGCCAAAAGAAAGAAAGGGTAAGCCTTACATACCTTGCCCGCTTCCTAAGCTAATCCAAACTTAAGTTTCGGCTTTTGCAAGATCTACAACAATGTTAGTAGATACCAAACATTAGCTATAGATACTTAAGAGTCCAATCCTAAACTAACACTTCATTTACAGAAATTTCGGCAGCATCTCCCCTATAAATTCAACCAACCCCGAGAATTCAACTCGGCCAAATTATCAACAACAATACAAACAATCATATTAACAGCATCAACCATTAATCTAAAATGGCCCAACCAACATACACACTATCCGTAACCTCCCAACTCCATAAGAACAACAACAACACATTCATTCTTTCCAAATTCATGAACTACACCAACAATCTACATATTAGCAATTTCATTCTTATGATTACAAGAAACCATATTAGAATCATATTAATTCCTACAACAACCCACAAGCGATTATAATGATAACTTGAACCACTTAAACCTCCATTTACATCATAGAATCCACAACAACAACAACTAAAATGCTAAGTAAAATTAATTCATCCCTTCCACACAACACAACACCCACACGGCTACAACCAACACACATATATTTCATGAATTTCATCCATTTCTACATACTACAACACTCACAAATCATCCATAACACATGAAAGAGAAGATTAAACCTTACCTTTTTCCACTTGTCTTCTTACTTGGCTAGGGTTTGTAGATCACCCAAATGAATGCTTGGCTTGCTCCCACAACCACTTCACGTTATTAGGGACGTTTCAATTGGTTGGAATGCTAGAAGAAAATTATTTTTCTTGATCAATTCCATGGATACCAAATTCGGCTAGCCATGGCCGAATATGGCCCCATTTTTGTTTTCTTGAAGTTTCTTGAGTTTATGGAGATGAATATGTCTTGCTATGCCATCTCTATCTATATATATATATATATATAGTTCCTACTAATACCAAGTGGCCACATGCCTCCACTCATGGCTTGAGTTAATTGGCCAAGCCATGGGTGGGACCCACACACAAGCCACAAGGCCAAGTGGCCCCTTCATGAACCTTCTTGAATGTTTTTGTGAATTTCCCTTTTTGCCCCTAGCCTTCCTCAATATTACCATGAACCACCTTGTGGATTTCCCTTTTTACCCCTAGCCTTTCTCAATATTTCCATACTAATAACCAACTTGTGTATTAAAATAATTCTGGAAAATAGCCTTGCCCTTAACTTATCCTGGTTATCTTGAATTATCCGAATGTACAAAATACGGGATATAACATCCTCCCCCCTTTTAGAACATTCGTCCTCGAATGTTGAACCAGTGTTGTAGGGTCTTATAACACTTCGGGGGAATCTCTTTTATAGTTATCACATACGGTTCATTCATCAATCCACAAACCCGCTTTAGAGATTTATATTACCTGTTATTGTTCCGCCACAGTACCTTAACGGAAGCCACCCCTTTGGTACACAATCTTCTCACCCGACGATCTAGTATGGCTATAGGCTATTTCTTTATCCTCATGTCTGCCTCATGGTACACTTATTGTTAATTCGTTTGTACTTCCTTCAGGTATCCTCTAGATGTGCCGATATGCTTTGAACTCTGGCCCCGAGCTAATAAATTTTCCTCCTTTGGAGCCTGAAAATGTTGCGATTCCTTTTAAGTCTAATATAATATGTTCTCCCCCCCCCCCCTTTTAAGGGTCTCCTTATACGCCAACAGTCTTCGAGTATCCTCGTCTACGATAATTACCTACCGCCCTTCACTTTCTTCTAAAGGTCGGGTTCCGTCATCGTATAGTCTGGCCTGTCTATCTTCTTGCTACTTACACTCTCGTATTTAACTAGAATACTGATAAGGGTATCCAATTCCGATGCCTTCTTTCGTCTTTCCATACCTCTGTCTTTTGTGACTAATGGTGTCCTGGACTCACTAGTTCATGGGGACGCCAAGATTCACTATGTCCTTTTATAAAGTCTTCGATTATACCTTACTCCTCGTGCACTTTTCTTCTCTTGTTATTTGCAGTATCGGTTCTGAAGTCCGTGAAATATTCCTTTAAACGCACAAATCCGTCCTATTCTTAAGTCATCCTTTGAGGAAAGCTCCTCTATGTCCGAGGCAACCACATTAATATAGCTACACATTTATCCATTTACATACCTTTCAAGGGCCGAAATCTCCTGACATCGTCGCAAAGCTTAATCATTTTTTCTCTTAATTCATATTTCTTATCATGGTCACTATTCTTTTAGCCCCACTTATTGAAATCGGTTCTCGAACCCCACATATTCCTCTTTTGTTCCATATTACCATACTCTATCCCTTTCACATGCCTACCTTTGAATTTTTACCCAAATAGTCTCGTGCTTTGCCGTCGTTTCTTTTGGAGGCTTTGCTCAATCATGTTCCTTATTTTTCACTCTTTCCGACATTTTGATCTCCTTGCCTTCAATTTACTCACTCTCTTTCTTTTTCAAATATCGTTGTATTAGAACTTTCCAATCTTAACCTGTAGTGAAAATAACATCAGCTTACCTTGTAACACTTGTACCATTTATCTTTGTTGTCCCTTAAACTTCGGTACCCTTGCTCGGTTGATGTCTTCCATACCGTAACACCGGTTGCTGGGATACACATGCCCACCAATACCGTCATAAATAGGATATCATATGCATACATATATATATATTTACTACCATCTCGTTTACAAAATATTTCCAAATGCTATTCAACCTCATCCTAGTTCTAGAGCCATGATGCACCTTCCTTCCCTTCACCGATCTAGTCTGCCTCGTCCTACGCGACCTCCTTAAGGTTTCTAACCACTCCGCATACTCTAACTTCCCTTAGGCTACTCTAGTTTTTCATTTGTCTCTTATGTCTAAATCTATGGGACTTTTAGTACACTTCCCAGGGGGTCACCCATCCTAAAATTTCTCTCACCTTAGCACGCTTAACCTAGAAACTCCGATGAAATCCGGTGCTTTGATGCTGATATAATCGCATCCACCTCCCCACAAGACCTTTATTACATGATCTGACGCAAGTTGAAGTCTTAACAGATTCCGAGACATTCTCGTAACACATCTCTCTCCTTTAACAATTACTATTCTAGCCTTTTCAATCCCCAGTATTCACCTTTCACCTGTTTGTATGACTACCTCTCATCCTGGATTCCCACTTTGTCATACCCCAAATCCTGATGGGGCGTGATGGGTACCCGACCCCATACTCGGAGCCGAGCGAACCCCTTTAGCTCTCGTCATGTTCCTAACCTTACTGGACTCTTAAGTTACGAAGTGAAATGCATAATAAAAACTTGTCAAAACCATTCTTTTCGTCGTTCTCAAATCAAGTAAAATCTATAATCATATGAAACTTGTAACATGATGCATAATGACACATCGGCTGGTGGAGCCGCTTACAAGACTGACATTCTATACACGTGACTCTGTCTGCAAAGTCTCTAACATCAATTAGGAATCATAACATATATACTTTGACTCGGCAACACTCCAGAAGGAAATGGAGCTCGACAATCCCGCTGGAACATCTTCTAGCAATGTCTTCTACTCGCCTGTGTGTACCTGCGTGGCATGAAACGCAGCCCCCGAAGAAAGGGGGTCAGTACGGAATATGTACTGAGTATGTAAGGCATGAAATGCAGTAAAAAAGATCATAACTGAAATGGAAATTTACCAGAAACAAGCATGACTGTTAAAACATCATTACACTTGCCTTTTGAAATGAAAATCATGCATGTCAACATCATATATCATATATGCATGTAACATGTCCAGGCCCTCTAGTGAGGGACTCGGTGAATAGAATCATTATATGCCATCCTGGCCGCCACCCCCGTATCATCATGTCATCATATCATAATATATATATATATATATATATATATATATATATATATATATATATATATATATATATATATATATATAACATGTCCCGGCCCTCTAGTGAGGGACTCAGTGAAAAATGCAGTGCAGTACGCACGAGAACATGTCCTGGCCCAGGACTCAGTGAAAGATACATTGAGGCATGCACGAGCAGAGTAGTGAGAAACTACATGCACATAAATCAATTTTTAAGACTCGATGGACAAGTACACAAAACGACACTTGAAGGATCAAAAGCACGTTTCGAGGCAATCCGAGTTAGTATAAGAAAGTTATGGACATTATTCATTACGGAAACCTTTACGAATGTTTCAAAATAATCCGAGACCGCCTATGAAAGTTACGGACTCTTTATACTTTGTTTGCTATTAAATCATGCAATAGACTCGACTATACTAAGTATGCTCACGTCCAGAAGTGAATAAGAATCGTAAACAAGCTCGGAATCAAAGAATAGAGTAACTCCAAGGTGCATATCATACCTTATTTGGCTCTAGGACATGCCAAAAGAAAGAAAGAAAAGGTAAGCCTTACATACCTGTTCCACGTCCTATTAGTTGCGCTTATTCGTCCAAGCTTGCTAGTCTACATTCAAGAGAATTTACACAATCATTAGACTCATCGTTATACGCTTGTCTTAGTCCTTCAAATAAATTCATTTATAATCTGCCGAAATTTCGGCAGCATTTCCCCTGTAAATTCAACCAACCCCGAGAATTCAACTCGACCAAATCATCAACAACAATACCAACAACCACATTAACAACTTCAACAATCAATTCAAAATGCATTCTAACGTTAGTAATTCCTTTTACATAATTCGACGACATTTCACTTATATTCAATTCAATCACATACAATCAAGCCAACATCAATGCTCACACGTTCAAGTACTTGCCCAAGATCTTACAATTAAAACTCAAGAACACTTCGAACAATCCGTGCATTGATCAAAATGGCCCAACCATTATGCAACACCATCTGAAACTTCCCAACTCCATAACAGCAACAAGAACACATTCTTTTCCTCCAAATTCATGAACTACACCAACAATCTACACATTAACAACATCATTCATACAAATATAAGAATTCACGCTAGTGTCACATTAACTTGTTCAACAATCCCACAACGATTACAACTTCTTTTCAAGCCATCAAACCTTCATTTTTATCATGGAATCCTCAACAACAACAATCAAAATACTAAATAAAATCAATTCATCCCATCCTACCAACATAGGCCTATTCGGCCACAACCATCAAACACATATTTCATGAAGTTCATCCATTTCTACATATTACAACATGCATAAATCATCCATGACACATGAAAGAGAAGATTAAACCTTACCTTTTTCCACTTATCTTCTGACTCGGCTAGGGTTGTGAATTGCATAAATGAAAGGTTTTATTGCTCCAACAACCCCTCCATGTTAATAAGGGCCTTCCAATTGGTTGAAACGCTAGAAGAAAATTATTATTTTTGATCAATTCCAAGGGCCTCCAATTCGGCCAGCCATGGCCGAATATGGTTCCTCTTTTTCTTCAAGTTTTCCTAAGTTGTGAAGAAAGATGAAAAATGTCTAAATTATTCCCACTTATTCATATATATATATAGTTCCTACAAGTATAAGGAGGACACATGCCCCCACCCTTGGCTGGTGGGGCCGCTTACAAGACTGACACTCGATACACGTACTCTGTCTACAAAGTCTCTAACATCAAACAAGAATCATAACATATATACTCTGACTCGGCAACACTCCGGAAGGAAATGGAGCTCGCTAATCCCGCTGGAACATCTTATAGCAATGTCTTTTACTCATCGGTTTATACCTGCGTGGCATGAAACGTAGCCCCCGAAGGAAAGGGGGTCAGTACGGAATATATATGAGTATGTAAAGCATGAAATACAGCAAACAGAACCACAAACAAAATAAAAAGTACATAAAGTAAGTATAATATTCAGAATACCAAAACACTTACTTTTAAAACACAAATCATGCATGTGTATGGAACATGTCACATCCAGCCCGTTATGGGACTCGGTGGTCAAAACATGGTCGCCACCCCGTCACTGGCGCCATAACACATCATACTCCAGAATAGGGAATAACTCCGTAACACATCATACTCCAGAACACATCATACTTCAGAGCACATCATACTTCAGAATATATACATATAACGTACCCGGCCCTCTAATAAGGGACTCGGTGAACAATGCAGTGAAGTGCGCACGATAACATACCCGGCCCGGGACTCGGTGAAGGACATATTGTGGCATGCACGAGCAGAGTAGTGAGAAACCATATGCATATAATTCAATTTTTAAGACTCGATAGATAAGTACACAAAACGACACTTGAAGGATCGTAAACATGTTTCGGGTCAATCCGAGTTTGCATAAGAAAGTTATGACCATCATTTACTACAGAACCTTATACGAACGTTTTGAAGCAATCTGAGACCGTCCACGAAAGTTAGGGACATTAATGCTTATAGAACTCTTTTAAAAACAAAAACTCTTTATGCTTTGCTCTTTATTCAATCATATTATATTAGACTTAAAAGGAATCGCAACATTTTCAGGCTCCAGAGGAGGAAAATTTATTAGGTCGGGGCCAGAGTTCAAAACATATCGGCACATCAGGAGGAACTATCCTACGAGAAGTAGCCTGTAGCCACACTGGATCGTCAGGTGAGAAGATTGCGTACCGAAGAGGTGACTTCCGTTAAGGTATTGTGACGAAACAGATACAGAGAGGAGATGACCTGGGAAGTCGAGGTGAGATGAAGAAAAAGTATCCTTACTTGTTTCCTATACCTACAGGTAATTTAAACTCCTAAATTGGTTATGTTGATTGATAGATGAACTGGGTGTGATAGCTATAAAGGAATGATTTCCCCCGAAGTGTTTATAAGACCCTATAAGACCAATTCAACATTCGAGGACGAATGTTCAAAAGGGGGGGAGGATTTTATATCCCGTATTTTGTACATTCGGACATTTCAAGATAGTCGTGGTAAGTTAAGGGCAAGACTATTTTTCGGAATTATTTTAATACACAAGTTGTTTATTAGTATGGAAATTTTGAGAAAGGATAGGGGTAAAAAGGGAAATTCACAAGGTGTTTCATGGTAATATTGAGGAAGGCTAGGGGCAAAAAGGGAAATTCAAGAAGGTTCTAGACAAGGGCCACCTCTTGGCCGTGTGGTGTGTGTGTGGTCCCCACCCATGGCTTGGCCAATTGCCTTAAGCCTTGAGGTGGGGCATGTGTCCACCCTTTTATGGGATATGTATTTATATATATATAAGGGTGCTTACATAGCAAGACACATTATTCATCATTCCAACTCAAGAAACTTCAAGAAAGAAAAAAAAAAGATGAAGGGCATTCGGCCATGGCCTAGCCGAACATGGGCCATGGAAAATTGATCAACAAAAAATATTTTCTTCTAGTATTCCAACCAATTGAAACATCCCTAATAACGTGAAGTGGTTGTTGGAGCAAGCCAAGCATTCATTTGGGTGATCTACAAACCCTAGCCAAGTAAGAAGACAAGTGGAAAAAGGTAAAGTTTAATCTTCTCTTTCATGTGTTATGGATGATTTGTGAGTGTTGTAGTATGTAGAAATGGATGAAATTCATGAAATATGTATGTGGAGGTTATGGCCGAATAAGGGTTGTGTTGGTAAGATAAGATGAATTGATTTTATTTAGTAGTTTGATTGTTGTTGTTGTGGATTCCATAATAAAAATGAAGGTTTGATGGCTTGAAATGAAGTTGTAATTGTTGTGGGATTGTTGAAGAAGTTAATATGACATTAGTATGGTTTCTTATATTTGTATGAATGATATTGCTAATGTGTGGGTTGTTGGTATAATTTATGAGCTTGGAAGTGAGAGATGTGTTGTCGTTATTCTTATTGAGTTTGGAAGATTGTAAGTTGGGTTGTTGTAGTTGATTGGAATGTAAATGGAATGCCGTCGAATTGTGTAGAAAGGGTTGTTAACGTTAGAATGTATTTAGAATTAATTGTTGGAGTTGTTAATGTGGTTGTTGGTATTGTTGTTGATGATTTGGCCGAGTTGAATTCTCGGGGATGGTTGAATTTACAGGGGAAATGCTGCCGAAATTTCGGCAGATTATGAATGAATTTATTTGAAGGACTAAGACAAGTGTATGACGATGAGTCTAGTGATTGTGTAAATCCTCTTGAATGTAGACTAGCAAGCTTGGACGAATAAGCGCAGCTAATAGGACGTGGAACAGGTATGTAAGGCTTACCCTTTCTTTCTTTTGGCATGTCCTAGAGCCAAATAAGGTATGATATGCATTTTAGGGTAACTCTATTCCTTGATTCCGAGCTTGTTTACGATTCTTATTCACTTCTTGACATGAGCATACTTAGTATAGTCGTGTCTATTGCATGATTTAATAACAAGCAAAGTATAAAGAGTCCCTAGCTTTCATAGGCGGTCTCGGATTGTTTTGAAACGTTCATAAAAGTTTCTGTAATGAATAATGTCCATAACTTTCTTATACTAACTCGGATTGCCTCGAAACGTGCTTATGATCCTTCAAGTGTCGTTTTGTGTACTTCTCCATCGAGTCTTAAAAATTGATTTATGTGCATATAGTTTCTCATTACTCTGCTCGTGCATGCCTCAATGTATCTTTCACTGAGTCCCGGGCCAGGACACGTTCTCGTGCGTACTCCGCTGCATTGTTCACCGAGTCCCTCACTAGAGGGCCGGGACATGTTATATATATATATATATATATATATATATATATATATATATATATTATGATATGATGACATGATGATATAATGATACGGGGGTGGCGGCCAGGATGGCATATAATGATTCTATTCACCGAGTCCCTAACTAGAGGGCCGAGACACATTCCATGCATATATGATATATGATGTTGACATGCATGATTTTCATTTCAAAAGGCAAGTGCATTGATGTTTTTTTTTAAAAGTCATACTGATTTCTGGTAATCTCCATTTTTGTTATGGTCCTCTTTACTGTATTTCATGCCTTACAAGCTCAGTGCATATTCCGTACTGACCCCCTTTCTTCGGGGGCTGCGTTTCATGCCACACAGGTGTACACAGATGAGTAGAAGACATTGCTAGAAGATGTTACAGTGGGATTGGCGAGCTCCAATTCCTTCCGGAGTGTTGTCGAGTCAGAGTATATATGTTATGATTCCTGTTTGATGTTAGAGACTTTGCAGACAGAGTCACGTGTATAGAGTGTCAGTCCTGTAAGCGGCTCCACCAGCCGATGTAGCATTATGCATCATGTTACTAGTCTCGTATGATTATAGATTTTGCTTGCTTTGAGAACGATGAAAAGAATGTTTCTGAAAGCCTTTACTATGTATTTCATTTTTATCTGTTTTAAGAGTCCAAAGAGGTTATGTGTGAGGTAATAGTCAGCGGGTTCGCTCAGCCCTAAATAAGGGTCGGGTGCCCATCATGCCCTATCGAGATTAGGGTGTGACAAAGTGGTATCAGAGCAGGTTTTCCTAGGGGTTGTCTTCAAAGTCGTGTCCAGTAGAGTCCTGTTTATGGGTGTGAAGCCGGCCACATTTATAAACAGGAGGCTGCAGGGCATCTAGGGATTGTTGACCTTCTTTCTATCTTAGATCGTGCGATAGAGCCAAGTCATAGGAAATGATATTCCTGGCACTAACCTTTGATCTCAGTAGAAGCACAGTATCGATGAAAGAAGGTGAGTGATGATATGGGGAGTCACAGAGGTAAGTTTCGATATTTTTGTTCTTTTATCTGGAATTGGAAGCTTTGGGTGGCTGGGATATGTCGTATACATATGTATGCCCTATGAGGCATTGTTGTTGTTTGCTGCGTGCAGATTCTGAATAATAAGAGTGGTAAAAGAAGACTCTGCCAGAAATCTTTCAAAATCGGGTCATTTAGTTAGGTACGTCTAACAGAAGGAAGCGTGGGAAGGAAATATTGTAAATAGACAATAAGTGAGATGCGTTATTTCAGAAGGGTTATGGACTTGGCATGGCATGAAGAATAATTGCGAGAAAGACGATTAGCAGTCCGAAGGATTAAAATGGATAACATCCGAGGTTTAGTAGGAACAAGGTCTGTTGGGGGATTGAAAAGGCTAAGATAGTAATTGTTAAAGGAGAAAGACGTGTTACGAGAGTGTCTCGGAATCTGTAAGGCTTCAACTTGCTCCAGATTATGTAACGAAGGTCATGCGGTGAGGCGGATGCGTTTATATCAGCATTAATGCACCGGATTTCATCGGAGTTTTAAGGCTAACCGTGCTAAGGTGAGAGAAATATTAGGATGGGTGACCCCCTGGGAAGTGTGCAAGAAATCCTATAGATTTAGACATAAGAGGCAAATGAGAATACTCCGACTCGGCAACACTCTAGAAGGAAATAGAGCTCGCCAATCCAGCTGGGTCATCTTTTGGCAATGTCCTCTACTCATCTGTGTGCACCTGCGTGGCATGAAACGCAGCCCCCGAAGAAAGGGGGTCAGTACGGAATATGTACTAAGCATGTAAGGCATGAAATACACTAAAGAGGATCATAACTGAAATAAGGAGTACAGAAACAAGTACAATGTTCAGAATACCAAAACTCTTGCCTTTGAAACATAAATCATGCATATCATTATCATATACCGTACCCGGCCCATTATGAGACTCGGAGGATAAAATTATGTCATCATGCATATATATATACCGTACCCGGCCCTCTAGTGAGGGACTCGGTGAATGAAGTTATACCATACCCGGCCCTCTAGTGAGGGACTCGGTGAATGAAGTTATACCGTACCCGGCCCATCATGGGACTCGGTGCCATAATCATATCATCATATACATATACCGTACCCGGCCCTCTAGTGAGGGACTCGGTGAACAATGCAGTGGAGTGCGCACGATAACATACCCGGCCCGGGACTCGGTGAAGGACATATTGAGGCATGCACGAGCAGAGTAGTGAGAAACCATATGCATATAAATCAATTTTTAAGACTCGATAGATAAGTACACAAAACGACACTTGAAACATCATAAACAGGTTTCGGGTAAATCCGAGTTTGCATAAGAAAATTATGGACATTTTAGTACAGAAACCTCTACGAACGTTCCAAAGCAATCCGAGACCGTCTACGAAAGTTAGGGACATTAATACTTACAGAACCTTTTTAGGAACATAAACTCTTTATGCTTATTCGTTAATTAATCATATAATAAGCTCGACTATATTGAGTATACTCATATCAAAAAGTGAATAAGAATCGCAAACAAGCTCGAATTAAAGAGTAGAGTTACCCCAAGGTCCGTGTCATACCTTACTTAGCTCTAGGACATGCCAAAAGAAAGAAAGGGTAAGCCTTACATACCTTGCCCGCTTCCTAAGCTAATCCGAACTTAAGTTTCAGCTTTTGCAAGATCTACAACAATGTTAGTAGATACCAAACATTAGCTATAGATACTTAAGAGTCCAATCCTAAACTAACACTTCATTTACAGAAATTTCGGCAGCATCTCCCCTAGAAATTCAACCAACCCCGAGAATTCAACTCGGCCAAATTATCAACAACAATACCAACAATTATATTAACAGCATCAACCATTAATCTAAAACGGCCCAACCAACATAGACACTATCCGTAACCTCCCAACTCAATAAGAACAACAACAACACATTCCGTCTTTCCAAATTCATGAACTACACCAACAATCTACATATTAGCAATATCATTTATACAAATATAAGAAACCATACTAATGTCACATTAACTTCTTCAATAATCCCACAACGATTACAACTTCATTTCAAGCCATCAAACCTTCATTTTTATTATTGAATCCACAACAACAACAATCAAACTGCTAAATAAAATCAATTCATCTTATCTTACCAACACAACCCTTATTCGGCCATACCCTCCACATACATACTTCATGAATTTCATCCATTTCTACATACTTCAACACTCACAAATCATCCATAACACATGAAAAAGAAGATTAAACCTTACCTTTTTCCACTTGTCTTCTTACTTGGCTAGGGTTTGTAGATCACCCAAATGAATGCTTGGCTTGCTCCAACAACCACTTCACGTTATTAGGGACGTTTCAATCGGTTGGAATACTAGAAGAAAATATTTTTTTGATAAACTTTTCATGGGGCCAATTTTCTTAGCCATGGCCGAATACCACCATGTCCCTCTCTTGAGTTAATTGTTCAAGCCATGGGTGGGACCCACATGAGCCACACGACCATGGTGGCTTGTCATGAACCTTCTTGAATTTTCTTTCCCTTTTTGCCCCTAGCCTTCCTCAGTATTACCATGAACCACCTTGTGAATTTCCCTTTTTACCCCTAGCCTTTCTCAATATTTCCATACTAATAAACAACTTGTGTATTAAAATAATTCCGGGAAATAGCCTTGCCCTTAACCTACCACGACTATCTTGAAATATCTGAATGTACAAAATACGGGATATAACATCCTCCCCCCCCCCCCCCTTTAGAACATTCATCCTCGAATGTTAAACTGGTGTTATGGGGTCTTATAACACTTCGGGGGGGGGGGGGGGGGACTTCTTTTATAGCTATCACATACAGTTCATTCTTCAATCCACATATCCGCTTTAGAAATTTAGATTACCTGTAGGCATAGGGAATAAGTAGGGGTACTTCTTCTTCATCTCATCCTCGACTTCCCAGGTCATCTCTTCTCTGTTATTGTTTCGCCACGACACCTCAACAGAAGCCACGTCTTTGGTACGCAATCTTCACTTGACGATCCAGTGTGGCTATAGGCTACTCTTTTATCCTCATGTCTGCCTCATGGTACACTTATTGTCAATTCATTTCTACTTCTTTCAGGTATCTTTCTGATGTGCCGATATGTTTAGAACTCTGGCCCCGAGCTCATAAATTTTCCTCCTCTGGAGCCTGAAAATGTTGTGATTCCTTTTAAGTCTAATATAATATGTTCTCCCCCTCTTTTTAAGGGGTTCCTTATACGTCAACAGTCTTCGAGTACCCTCGTCTACGATAATTACCTACCGCCCTTCACTTTCTTCTTAAGGACGGGGGTTCCGTCATCGTATGGTCTGGCCTGTCTATCTTCTTGCTACTTATACTCTCTCTACCTTCGTTCATCAAACCTTTATCTATATTTATGATGCTACAGCCCGGCGGCCTCCCATGCACGTTCCTTGCACTTCATTCTATTTCCTTTATAATCGAGCCTTTCAGTCTTTACGGAAGATCTTGCCTCGTATCATTAATTTTCTAATCAATCGCGTCGACTCATCATCCTTGTTCTTATCTTGGTGAGTAATCGGTTTCCTACCACTAATTCGTTAAAGTATCCTTCTTACTTCCATGGTTAAGGATTTCCTATTACTCTAAGCCTAATTGATCTCCTCTTCCTTCGACTAACCCAATAGTATGCCTTTCCTATTTTCATCCTTAACCTTCCTTGGGGTTCTTCCTCCTCGAGCACTTTTCTTCTCTGGTTATTTGTGGCATCGGCTCTGAAGTCCGTGAAATATTACTTTAAACGCGCAAATCCGTTCTATTCTTAAGTCATCCTTTCTCTTATTTCACGTTCCTTGTCGTGGTCACAATTCTTTTAGCCCCACTTGTTGAAATCGGTTCTCAAACCCCACACATCCCTCTTTTGTTCCATATTACCACACTTATCCTTTTCACGTGCCTATCTTTGAATTTTTACCCAAATAGTCTCGTGCTTTGCCTGTAGTTTCCCTCGGGGCTTCACTCACTGATGTTTCTGACCTTTCACCTTTTTTCGACATTTTGATCTCCTTGCCTTCCATTTACTCACTCTCTTTCTTTTCCAAATATCGTTGTATTAGGACTTTCCAATCTTAACCGGTAGTGGAAGCAGCATCAGCTTACCTTGTAACACTTGTACCATATCTTTTGTTTTGTCCCTTGAACTTCGTTACCCTGTTCGATTAATGCCTTCAATATACCACTACGCCGGTTGCTGGGGCACCCATACCCGTTGATAAAATCACACATGGGATATCATACGCATTCATATATATATATATATATATATATATATATATATATATATATATATATATATATATATATGTATATATAACTACTACCTTCTCGCCTAGAAAATATTTCCAAACGCTATTCAAGCTCATCCTAATTCCAGAGCTGTGATGCACCTTCTTTCTCTTCACCGGTCTAGTCTGCCTCGTCCTATGCGACCTCTTAAGGCTTCCAACCATTCCGTATACTCTAATTTCCCTTAGGCTACTCTAGCTCCTCATTTGTCTCTTATGTCTAAATCTATAGGAATTTCAGTACACTTCCCAAGGGGGTCACCCATCCTAATATTTCTCTCACCTTAGCACGCTTAACCTTGAAACTTCGATGAAATCCGGTGCATTAATGCTGATATAATCGCATCCACCTCCCTGCATGACCTTTATTACATGATCTGGAGCAAGTTGAAGTCTTAACAGATTTCGAGACATTCTCGTAACACGTCTCTCTCCTTTAACAATTACTATTTTAGCCTTTTCAATCCCCAGTATTCACCTTTCACCTGTGTGTACGACTACCTTTCGTCCTGGATTCCCAGATTCCTGATGGTAGAGACCACACCTTCGTCGCCGTTACTTATGAATACTCGATTATCCACCTCTTTGGACTTCCGCTCGCCACTCTTATATAATAATCTACGGCAAAACTGATTGTCGACTTTCCCTGAATCCCCCAACAGACCTTGCTCCTACTAAACCTCGAATGTTATCCATTTGAATCCTTCGGACTGCTAATCGTCTTTCTCGCTATTATTCTTCGTGCCATGCCAAGTCCATAACCCTTCTGAAACAACGCATCCCACTTATCGTCTGTTTACGATATTTCCTTTCCACGCTTCTTTCTGTTAGGTGTACCAAACTAAATGACCTGATTTTGAACAATTCTGGCAGAATCTCCTTTATAATTGTTACTATTCAAAATCTGCACGCAGCAAATATCAATAATGCCTCACAGGGCATACAGTTATACGACACATTCCAGCCATCCAGAGCTTCCAATTTCAGGTAAAAGAACAAAAATATCAAAACTTACCTCTGTGACTTCCCATCTCATCACTCACCTTCTCTCGTCGATACTGTACTTCCGCCAAGATCAAAGGTTAGTGCAAGGAATCTCATTTCCTATAACTTGGCTGTATCGCACGATCTAAGACAGAAAGAAGGTCAACAATCCCTAGATGCCCTACAGCCTCCTGTTTATAAATGTGGCCGGCTTCACACCCATAAACAGGACTCTACTGGACACGACTTTGCAGACAACCCCTAGGACGAACTGCTCTGATACCAATTTGTCACACCCTAATCTCGATAGGGCATGATGGGCACCCGACCCTTATTTAGGGCCGAGCGAACCCGCTGGCTCTTACTACACACATAATCTCCTTGGACTTCTTAAATCAAACAAAAATGAAATACATAGTAAAGGCTTTCAGAAACATTCTTTCCGTCGTTCTCAAGTCAAGTACAATCTGTAATCATATGGCATTTATAACATAACGCAAAATGGTACATCGGCTTGCAGAGCTGCTTACAAGACTGACGACCCACATACGTGACTCTGTCTGCAAAGTCTCTAACATCAATCAGAAATCATAACATATATACTCTGACTCGGCAACACTCCGGAAGGAAATGGAGCTCGCCAAATCCCGCTGGAACATCTTCTAGAAATGTCTTCTACTCATCGGTATACACCTGCGTGGCATGAAACGCAGCCCCCGAAGGAAAGGCGGTCAGTACGAAATATGTACTGAGTATGTAAAGCATGAAATACAGCAAACAGAACCACAAACGGAATAAAAAGTACAGAAAGTGAGTACATTATTCAGAATACCAAAATGCATACTTTTAAAACACAAATCATGCATGTCGAGGGGATATGTCACATCGGTCCATTATAGGACTTGGTGGACAAAATATGGTCGCCACCCCGTCACTGGCGCCATAGCACATCATACTCCGGAGTAGGGAATAGCTCCGAAACACATCATACTCCAGAACACATCATACTTCAGAACATATATAAACATATAACAGATCCCGGCCCTCTAGTGAGGGACACAGTGAACAATGCAGTGGAAGACGCACGGTAACGTATCCTGGCCCGGGCTCAGTGAAGGACATATTGAGGCATCCACGAGCAGAGTAGTGAGAAACTATATGCACATAAATAAATTTTTAAGACTCGATAGATAGGTACGCTAGCCGACACTTGAAGGATCACAAACACGTTTCGGGTCAATCCGAGTTAGTATAAGAAAGTTATGGACGTTTTAGTACAGAAACCTCTACGAACGTTCCAAAGCAATCCGAGACCGTCTACGGAAGTTAGGGACGTTAATACTTACAGAACTCTTTAGGAACAGAAACTCTTTATGCTTATTCGTTAATTAATCATATAATAAGCTCGACTATATTGAGTGTACTCATATCAAAAAGTGAATAAGAATAATAAACAAACTCGGAATTAAAGAGTAGAGTTACCCCAAGGTGCGTATCATACCTTATTTGGCTCTAGGACATGCCAAAAGAAAGAAAGGGTAAGCCTTACATACCTGTTCCACGTCCTATTAGCTACGCTTATTCGTCCAATCTTGCTAGTCTACATTCAAGAGAATTTACACAATCATTAGACTCTACGCTTGTCTTAGTCCTTCAAATAAATTCATTTATAATCTGCTGAAATTTTGGCAGCATTTCCCCTGTCAACTCGGCCAAATCATCAACAACAATACCAACAACCATATTAACAACTTTAACGATCAATCCAAAATGCATTCTAACGTTACTAACTCCTTTTACATAATTCGATGACATTTCACTTATATTCAATTCAATCATAACAACCCAACTTATAATCTTCCAAACTCAATAAAATCAACACATCTCTCACTTCTAAATTCTTGAATTATATCTACAACCATACGTTGACAACATTATCTACACAAATACAAGAAACCATGCTAACGTCACATTGATCTCTACAACAGCCCACATACAATTACCACTTCATTCCAAACCATTAAATCCTTGTTTTACATCATAGAATCTACCACAACAACAATTAAAATACTAAGTAAAGTTATTTCATCCCTTCCACACAACACAACACCCACACGGCTACAATCAACACACATATTTTTCATGAATTTCATCCATTTCTACATACCACAATACTCAAAATTCATCCATAACACATGCAAGAGAAGATTAAACCTTACCTTTTCCACTTGTCTTCTTACTTGGCTAGGGTTTGTAGCTTGCAAGAATAGATGTTTTGCTTGCTCCAACGACTACTTCAGTTTACTAGGGACCTTCCAATTAGTTGATTTGCTAGAATAAAATATTTTTTGATCAATTTTTTTCCAAGGTTCTTGTTCGGCTAGGCCTTGGCCGAATGCCTCTTATTTTTTTTTCCTTCAAGTTTCTTGTGTTGTGGAAGAAAAGAGGAAATGTCTAGATGGTCCTCACTTGTTCAAATATATATAGATACATGGCCTATACAAGGTGGACATATGCCCTCACCCTTAGCTTGAGTTAATTGGCCAAGCCTTGGGGTGGGGACCACACACACCACCACACGGCCAAGTGGCCCCTTCATGAACCTTCTTGAATGTTTTTGTGATTTTCCCTTTTTGCCCCTAGCCTTCCTTAATATTACCATGAACCACCATATAGATTTCCCTTTTTACCCCTAGCCTTTCTCAATATTTCCACACTAATAAAAAACTTCTGTCACGACCCAACCCCGTAGGCCGTGACTAGTGCCCGAGTTGGACACTCATATCACCTGTTAACTATAATCATCCACAACTAGCATATCGAGGTCCTATTCGTATACAAAGGCAAGACGTTGTTTTTAAAGCTGTCACATATATGCATATCAAAGCCACCTGTCTCCTGAGGTGTTACAACTTTCACAGTTTATATCGCACATAAGCCGGTAAGGCTATCACTATACACAGCTCCCACAACAAATATATATATATCTACGCAGGCCGACAAGGCCGCCACTACACACAATATCCAAAACATATGTATATACACGCAAGCCGACAAGGCTGCCACTACGAATGGATACGCCCCAAACATAAGTCATATCCACACAACGAAACAACAACTATATACAGACCCATACATGTGTCCACAGACCTCTAAGAGTAATGACAGAATCATATGACGGGACAGGGCCCCGCCGTACCCCGACTAAACACATATATATACAACAAAAGGGAGTTATACCACAAGCTAGGCTCCGGAACAAAGGAGCACTCCAAAGTAGCTGAATAGATATCCTAGGCTGGCGGATCTCCGAAACGAGCGTCTGTACCTGCGGGCATGAACGCAGCCCCCCGAAGAAAAGGGGGTCAGTACGGAATATGTACTGAGCATGTAAAGCATGAAATATAGTAATAGACTCATACTGAGACAAGGTGTGTAGGACCCAATGCAACAAACAGAATTTCATAAAACTTGCCTTTGAACATATTTCATCTGTATCGTTCTCATATCAATATCAATATAAAGTTTTGTAACCAAGGCAGAATAATCATTCTGTATATAACATATATAACATGTCCCGGCCCTTTAGTGAGGGACTCGGTAATTATAATCATAGCATCATAACATAAACATATACGTGTCCTGGCCCTCTAGTGAGGGACTCGGTAATAAGGAATATATGCCCTCCTGGCCGCCATCTCCATATCATCATGTCATCATATCATCATATCATCATATCATTATATATATATAACGTGTCCCGGCCCTCTAGTGAGGGGCTTGGTGAGTAATATAGTAAATATGCGCACGAAAACGTGTCCTGGCCCGGGACTCAGTAAAGGATATAGCGGTCAGCACGAGTAGAATAATAAGCAACCACATACATGCAAATCATCTTTTGAGACTCAATAGATAAGTAACTAACCAGCTCTAAAGTGTCAGGATAATAATCATATTCAGTTCTTTTTAAATCTCATTACAAGTTATAGCAAGGACCGTTTCAGATTTCATGTACATGTATCAATTTGACATGGTGTAACTTTTGATAGTCAAGTATGCCTCTAATTATGCAATTCTTTAAGAGTAGGAACTTCTATGCATCATTCATTAGTCAATCATATAGTAGGCTCGTGACCATAACATTACGGAATGAATAGAATCATAAGTCATGCTTGGAACTAGAGAGTAGAATTTACCCCAAGGTTCATATCATTTCTTACTTACGTCTAGGACATGCCAAAAGAAAGAAGGAAGAGGCTTTACATACCTTTAGCGTTTAGTCGTATTATAACTTGTACTTGCTGCCCAGTAGTACTTATCCTATATCAAGATATCAAGAGCAACAATTAGTCTACGAGGGAATTCAATATGTATTTTAACGTTAACAATCTCTTTCCAACATTTAGACGACGTTTCGTTCGCATTCAAACCAACTGGTACTACAAGCTAATATTGTTAGTCATTCTTTCATGTATCAATCCGAACTTGTTTAAACATGACTTAAGGGAACTTTGGACAGTCCGTACATCATTTAAAACAGGCCCTTATCCACGGCCAACAGCACACACAACATTACCATTTTCGCTTCGCAATTTTCCAACTTCAACTACAACGACAACAACACGTTTACAACATTACTTATACGATTATTAGAACTGTTTTAGCATCATATTAACTCTTACAACAGCCCACAAACCATTTCAATTTCAAGAATCATTAAACTTCACTTTCACTATACGTTCATAACAATAATCAACATTCAACATACACTAATTCACTCCTAACATTAAAACAGTCCACGGTTTGGACTGTTTTCCCCCTTCAACATGATTCATTTCTTTAACACCTCAATTCACATATTCATAATGCATACAATACACCACAATGTCCATAACAACAACAATCAAAACATGACACAAAACAGTCCATAAATTCCTCTAAAACAGCCCCCTACACGGCTTCAACACAACTACAACAACTTCATGATTTTCATCCATTTATCCACACTACAACACATTCAATTCATTCCCAATACATGTACAAGAAGATTAAGCATGATTCCATTTAAGTCTACAACACACGACCCACTTCAACTTCAAGAAAAAACAGTCCAATACCAACATGCAATATCATAAACATACTTCTACAATCTTTGTTCATTTACATATGTTGACACACGTTCAACCCATCAACAATACATGCAAAATGAGACCAACATGGCTTCACCCAAGCTCACGGCTCACCTCAACTTCAACCACAACAACAAAACAACAACAACATGCACGAATTATACATTCAAATCATCATACAACACAAGAAAAATGATCATTCTTACCTTGTAACTAAACACTTCAATCGGCTAGCCCTTCACTTCCACTTCTTGAATTTTAACACTTGTTCTTGCTATTCCAATGAATGTTACACGTTAATACACCTTTAGGGGAGTTAAACTTCCTAAGAAACTGATTTTTTTTTGGAGCAATTTAGAGGAGGGTGTTCTCGGCCAGCTTGTAGCCGAGAGCCTCTCTCTCTATCACTATATTTTCTACACTTTGTAAATGTTGAAATGAGATAGTTAGTTGATAATGAATCAGAATTTTGCCTTATATATGAGTTGCAAGGGTTGGACAAGTGTCCCACTCAATATTTGGGTCAAATATTCTTTGACCATTCCACTATACTTACACGGCCACTTTGGCTTGTTTAGTGGACTGATTTTTGTTTCCCAATCCCACTTAATAATCTAACCATGGTTAATTTAATCCCAATTTTCCATTAATGCTTCTATACCAAACGAAATTTGTAGGTAACTTGTGACTTGAAACGAAACCGGAAGTTAAAGTCTCTACTTCGTATCTTAAAATAGTCTTGTCTTTAACTTGTCGCGTTTAGTTTAAAATGTCCCAATGTATGAAAATATGGGATATAATAACTTGTGTATTAAAACAATTTCGGAAAATAGCCTTGCCCTTAACTTATTGTGGTTATCTTGAAATATCTGAATGTACAAAATACGGGACATAACATCCACTATTAGTCCTTGGATTGTCTCCTCTAATACCACTTTGTCACACCCCAATCTTGATGGGGCATGATGGGCACCCGACCCCTACTCGGAGCCGAGCGAACCCCGTCGATTCTCGTTACGTTCATAATCTCACTAGAATCTTAAATCATGAAATGAAATACATAATGAGAGCTCTTTTCAAAACATTCTTTTCATCATTCTCAAATCAAGTAAAATCTGCAATCATATGAAATTTGTAACATAATGCATAATGATACTTCGGCCTGTAGAGCTGCTTACAAGACTGACATGCTAAATGTGTGACCCTGTCTGCAAAGTCTCTAACATAGATCAATATACCATAACATGGATACTTTGACTCGGCAACACTCCAGAAGGAAATGGAGCTCGCCAATCCAGCTGGAATATCATCTAGCAATACCCTCTACTCATCTGTATATACCTGCGTGGCATGAAACGCAGCGTCCACAAGAAGGGACGTCAGTACGAGCAATGTACTCAGTATGTAAGGCATGAAATACAATTAGGTAGATCATAACTGAAATAGAGATCCCAGGAGACAAGTATGATAATCAAGAAATCACTGTACCTGTGCATTACGAAATAACATCATGCGTACCATTATCATATACCGTACCCGGCCCATTACGGGACTCGGTGGATAAAATCATGTCAGCATACTATTATGTCATCATGCATATATATATATATATACCGTACCCGGCCCTCTAGTGAGGGACTCGGTGAATGAAGTTATACCGTACCTGGCCCTCTAGTGAGGGACTCGGTGAATGAAGTCGTGTACACGTATACCATACCCGACCCATCATGGGATTCGGTGCCATAATCATATCATCATATATATATACCGTACCCGACCCTCTAGTGAGGGACTCGGTGAACAATGCAGTGAATTGTGCACGAATACATACTCGGCCCGGGACTAGGTGAAAGACATATTGAGGCATGCACGAGCAGAGTAGTGAGAAACCATATGCATATAAATCAATTTTTCAGACTCGATAGGTAAGTACACTAATCGACACTTGAAGGATCATAAACACGTTTCGAGTCAATCTGAGTTAGCATAAGAAAGTTATGAACATTTTACTACAGAAACCTCTACGAACGCTTCAAAGAAATCCGAGACCATCTACGAAAGTTAGGGACATCACTACTTATAGAATGCTTTTAGGAATAAGAACCCTTTATACTTTATTCGTTATTTAATCATACAATAAGCTCGACTATACTAAGTAAGCTCATGTCAAGAAGTAAATAATAATCATAAAAAAGCTCGGAATTAAAGAATAGAGTTGCCCCAAGGTGCGTATCATACCTTACTTAGCTCTAGGACATGCCAAAAGAAAGAAAGGGTAAGCCTTACATACCTGGAAGATGATTCTCGACTTTCAACTTACTTCCCGTCTTGCAACTCGCGTAAGAATTATTCGTAGCCTCGTACTCTACATATGGAATCATTCATAATATCATTAGGATCATCGTCGTACGTTCGTCTTGAAACTTTAATTAAAACCCTTTTAAATTCTGCCAAAATTCGGGCAGCATTTCCCCTGTTTATATGCCTAGCCCGAAATTCCAATTCAACAACCAACAACATCAACAACAATACCAATAGTATTAACGTTATTTCCAATACCGACGTATGCCATAAAACAGCCCGCGCACTGTTTTCTAAATTTCTCAACCAACCAAATTTGCGATATAATTATTTAATAATTTTATTTCCATAAAGAAGCTGAAATTAACACTAACAACATCAATAACCACATCCTCCACATTTTACAAGTTAAATACATTTATTTTCATCCAAAGTTTCTTCAAATCTCGTTCCATAATTCACTACACCAACAAACGAATTTATCAGGCTATTCTCTCTGTTCTAATCCGTTAAAACTCTAAATAAACTCGTTAACAATGAAAATGAACCTTATTCATACCTTAATCATGCATCCACCACGTTATCACTCCTCTCCTTGGTTGATTTTTAGCTCAAATTGAAGACAACGCAGCGTACAACACTTTTCTCTTCCTGGGCTTCGGGATTCGGGGCTCAGATTTTGGTCAAAATTGGTTTTTATTCTCTCCAAGGCTCTTCTCTCCCTCTTTGCATAATTTTCAGGTGTTCTTGGTCTGAAAAATGAGGAGAAAGGACTGAAATTTCACTTAAATAGGCATGGGCCATGGGCCTAACCCGGTTGGGCCCGGATTGGGCCTAGCCCACTGACCTTTCTGCCTTAAAACGTACGTATCTCATTATCCCGACATCACCTATGGACCCACGACCTGTGGTTGGAAATATAATTAAATTATCTACAACTTTAATTCTGGGAGTTTTCCCAAATTCCCAAATAACGATGGGGTTATGGCCTCCCGAAGTCAGATCACCCAAAAACGTAACTTAAAATTATTTGTTTGGAGGGCTTCCACTTTGATTTGGCTCAAGGGTCCTTCTTGAGTTGTGTTTAACTTCACATTTGTGATTCATATAACTTGTCACATGTCCCTAAAAAAAATCTCGACGTGTGGACCCCACCTCGGCTTACGAATAATCTGACGTACAAAAATACGGGATATAATACTATCAACGTGAGTTTAAATTATGTAGAAACAACATGTTTGTCAATTTTGAGGAAGAACGTGTCACGCTCATGCTCTGAAAATGCGGGGTATAACTGTTATATCCCGTATTTTTGCATATTTGGGAAATTTGAAATAATTGTGACTAGTAAGAGATAAAGAAATATTTTGGTTTTAGCAAATATATATGTTGTTCATGAGAAATATTGATGCAAAAATATCGAGGGAGGCTAAGGGCAAAATTGGAATTTTGAAATTTGTTTCATGAATTACAAATATTAACCAACTAATTGGGCTCAAAAAAAAAGAGAAAAAGAGGCCCAAAACTAAGGGGTGGCCGGCCATGGGCCCAAGCCCATGTGCCCATTTAATTCAAGACTATTAAATAAGTAAAAGGGCCACAATTTCTTCATTTTCAAAGAAGCTTCAAGAAGAACAAAACTTGAGAGAGAAAAAAAAGAGGGGCCATTCGGCCATAAGAAGAGAGAAAGAAAAATATTTTAGCCCATCAAACTTTGATCCAAAAATCTGAATTTTCTAGTATTCCTACTAAGCTCAAGACCCTCTTCAACGTGGTACAATTATTTTAGCAAGAAAATCACTTTGGTGGCAAGTGAAGAATTTGAAGAAAAGGTAAAAATTCTATTTTTTTTTTGTTATGGAAGACTTATATATATATTGTAGTATATGGAAATGAATGTAAAGTACGAAATTTGTGTGTTGTGGGTGTGTGGGTGTGTGGCCGTGTGTGTGGGTGTAGTGAAGGAAGAGGAATTAAATTTATTTAGTATGTTAATTATGTTGTTGTGGCCTTGTGATGTAAATGGAAGAATAATGGTTCAAGATTGGCATGAAAATTTGTTGTAAGTTGTTGTAGGAAATTATGTGATTTTAATATATTTTATGTAATTATGGGAATGGAGTTGTTAAGGTGCAAATTGTTGTTGTTGTTGTTGATGAAATTGGAAGATAAAAATGTGTTGTGAATGTTCGTGTCGAAGATTGGAGGCTTCGGGTGAGGTATGGTTTTTGGTGGGATTACCGGAATATTGTGTAGATTGTTGAAATGTCCTTGAATTATGTTTGAATAATCTTGAGCTAGTAAATGAATATGTAAGTGGCGATATTGGCTTGAAAAGACGTAGTTGAGTCGAATATGATACGCTATGTAGAGAAGAAAGTTATTAACGTTAGAATGCGTTTAAATTGACTCTTGATGACTATTATTATGGTTGTTGGTAATGTTGGTGTGGTTGTTGATGAATTTGGCCGAGTTAAATTCTCGGGGATGTTGAATTTACAGGGGAGATGCTGCCGAAATTTCTGTAGACAAGTACTAGTTAGAATTGAATTTCTAAGTACTTGTAGCTAATGTTTGGTAATTGGTAACGTTATTGTAGATATTGGAGAGCCCGAGACTTGAGTCGGGATTTGGTTAGCGAGCGATCGAGGTATGTAAAGCTTACCTTTCCTTCTTTTGGCATGATCCCTTTGAAATGGACAAAACAAAATGTATACGTATGCTTATAAAGAAAATCCCATTCTTAGAGCCACTAGGTTGGCCAACATCTTCGACTTCCATAAGCTATGCTATATAGCTCTATACGTATTTATGATGTTTGAAGATTCTAGTCGTTATGTTTCCGAATGTTGTTCGAATGGTAACCGAGATGACCAAAGTCTTTGATGAATGCTTTGATAAGTAAATATGGTCACAAGTCTCCATTTGATTTGATCCATAATGTTATTTGAAAGTTTCTTAATTTGAATAATACTTGAATTTTCGAATATGGCCTATGAAATGTTTTTAGAAGGTTTTTTACTTTAAAAGCCCGCAACCTTCTTATACTACTTCCGGTTGACCCGACACTTATTTTGAGCCTTCAGCCGCGGGTACATATATTGTCCATCGAGTTTTGAAATTTAATTTTGTACTTATATGCATATGGTTTCCTCACTATTCCGCTCGTGCATACTACTATGATATCGTTCGCCGGATCCCGGGCCGGTTTTGTCATCATGCGCACTATGTTACATTCGGCAGTATGATGTGTTACGGTTCCCGAGACCTCGCCGTAGGGCCGGGTACCGCTTATATACGGCGTTATGATGTGATATGGTATATGATATGTTCTGATGTTGTGATATGTTATGATGATACGATATGTTCGGGGATTGTACGGAGATATGAAACCTTCTGGAGTATGATGTGTTGTGGTGCCAGCGTCGGAGTGGCGACCACGTTCCTGAGCCCTATGCATGATTTTTTATTTGCATTATATATATATTTTCAGCACAGGTTTTGATATACTAATTATGTATCCATTTTCTGTACTTCTCATTTCAGTTATGATTCGGGTTACTGTATTTCATGCTTTACATACTCAGTACCTATTTCGTACTGACCCCCTTTCTTCGGGGGGCTGCGTTTCATGCCCGCAGGTACAGACGTTCGTTCAGGTGACCCGCCAATGTAGGGTACTTATTCTGCTGTTTGGAGTACGCCTTTTGATCCGGAGCTCATATTTTTGGTACATATCTTCTGTTATACATGCTCTGTATATATGGATATTTGGGTACGGCGGGGCCCTGTCCCATCATATGATTCTGTTATGGTTTGTAGAGGCCCGTAGACATATATGTGGGTCAGGGGTCATGTTTGTTCGATTATGTTTGTGATTTGTGCCTTAAGCGGCCCCGTTTGCTATTATGGCCAAAACGGCCCACATGTTTGTATATATATTATATATCGGGGCGATGTATATTCCGCCAGTCTACCGATTTTGTTATGATATGTCTGTACAGGTGACCGCTTAAGATGATGTCTGTTTTCAGTGTCTGTTCACAATAGCGTATGCTAAAATTGAATAAGTCTTTGATATGTCGATCTGGTAAGTAAGTCTGTATGGGTGTCCAGTTAGGGCACTAGTCATGGCCCACGGGGCTGGGTCGTGACAAAAGTGGTATCAGAGCGATTTGTCCTCAGAATGTCTACAGGCCGTGTCTAGTAGAGTCTTGTTTGTCGGTGTGTTGTGCACCACATCTATAAACATGAGGCTACAGGACATTTAGGGTGTTACCTTTCTTTGGATCTTAGATCGTGCGATAGAGCTGTGCTATTAGGATGATTTCTTTCTGACCGATTTCTATGCTTTCAGTGATGCCTCCGAAGAAGGCGATGGCTTCCCAGAAGGGCAAAGCAGTGGCAGGAGAGACCAGCCAAATACAGAGAGTCACTCGGGCTCGTGCTTAGATTATGCTCGATATTGCACCCCAGTCAGAGGGTTCTGCTACACCCCTACCAGAGGAGTCTGGAGCGGCTCCACCATTAGCTCCAGAGGCTCCAGTGCCCGAGCCTCCAGCTCCTCAGCCAGGGGCGGAGGACAAAGCTAACTCAGAAGGCAGCAAAATTTCAGTAAATCGATGCTTGAGAACGCAGCTTCCAGTTGCTGAAGGAAAAATTAATTACAGCTCCAGTTCTAACTCTTCCAGAGGGGTCAGATGGGTATGTTATCTATTGTGATGCTTCTGGTATTGGGATAGGTTGTGTATTAATGCAGCATGGTCGAGTTATAACCTATGCTTCCCGGCAACTCCGACCGCACGAGAGAAATTATCCTACTCATGATCGGGAACTAGCCGCGGTAATTCATGCTTTGAAAATATGGCGGCATTACTTATATGGGGTTCATGTTGATATCTATATGGACCACAAAAGCCTTCAGTACATTTTTAAGCAAAAGGAGTTGAATTTGCGGCAAAGAAGATGGCTCGAATTATTGAAAGATTATGACGTCGACATTTTGTATCATCCGGGAAAAGCCAATGTGGTAGCAGATGCACTTAGTCGCAAGTCTATGGGTAGTTTGACCGACGTGCAGCCAGAGAAGAAAGAAATAGTTCGTGAGATTTATCAGCTAGCCAGTCTTAGGGTCCGTTTGGCCGATTCTGGAAATATTGGGGTTTCTGTCCGAGAAGTTGCTGAATCATCTATTATGGAAGAGGTAAAATGATGTCAATTCGAGGATCCTATTCTGGTACAGTACAGAGATGCGGCCCTTGATAAGGAAAAGACCCAGTTCGAAATTTCACCTCACGGGGTATTATTATATAGAGGCAGGCTATGTGTGCCTGACGTTGCAGGGCTGCGGCGGCAGATTATGGGAGAGGCACATTATGCTTGGTATTCTGTTCATCCTGGATCCACTAAAATGTACCATGATCTCAGATGTTTATATTGGTGGGATGGTATGAAAAGAGACATTGCAGAGTTCGTTGCTCAGTACCCAAATTGCCAGCAAGTTAAGATCGAGCATCAAAAGCAGGTGGATTATTACAGGAAATGGAAATTCCAGCTTGGAAATGGGAAATAATCAATATGGATTTCATTACAGGTTTACCGCGCACTCCACGCAGGTATGATTCTATATGGGTTATTGTTGATAGGCTGACAAAATCAGCCCATTTTCTTCCGGTCAGGACTACTTATTTGGCTGAGGATTATGCTAGATTGTATATTAAAGAGATAGTAAGGATTCACAGAGTTCCTATATCTATTATAACCGACAGGGGTGCTCAGTTTACAGCAAATTTCTGGAGGTCATTTCAGGAAGGATTGGGGACTCAGGTGAGTCTTAGCACAGCATTCCATCCTCAGTCCGACGGACAGGCCGAGCGTACTATTCAGACACTGGAAGATATTCTACGGGCCTGTGTTATTGATTTCAGAGGTAGTTGGGATGATCATTTGCCGCTTATTGAATTCGCTTATAATAATAGCTATCATTCCAGCATCCAGATGGCACCGTATGAAGCCTTATATGGTAGAAAATGCAGATCTCCGATTGGTTGGTTCGATGTGGGTGAAACTAAATTGATTGGTCCAGATATGATCCAGCAAGCAGTCAATAAGGTGAAACTCATTCGGGAGCGGTTGTTAGCAGCCCAGAGTCGACATAAATCATATGCAGATAAACGACGTCGACCGTTAGAATTCCAGATTGGTGACTGGGTATTTCTGAAAGTGTCACCTATGAAAGGTGTAATGAGATTTGGTAGAAAAGGAAAGCTCAGTCCGCGATATATTGGGCCTTATCAGATTATTCGGAAGATAAGCGAGGTCGCCTACGAGCTAGACTTACCATCTGATCTGGAGGCAGTACATCCGGTATTTCATGTATCAATGCTCCGTAAGTGTATTGGTGATCCTTCCAGGTTATTTCTGATAGAAGATATCCAGGTAACGGAGGAACTTTCATATGAAGAACATCCCGTAGCTATTTTGGATCGTCAGGTGAGAAGACTGCGCACCAAAGATGTACCTTCTGTTAAGGTCTTGTGGCGAAACAATAACAAAGGAGAAATGACCTGGGAAGCAGAGGACGAAATGAAGAAGAAGTACCCTCACTTGCTTCCTATGCCCACAGGTAATCTAAATTCCGTAACTGGTTATATTGATTACTGAATGATTTATACGTGCTGTCCACATAAAGAAACTCCCCCAAAATGCTTGTAAGACCTATAAGGCTAGTTTAACACTCAAGGACGAATGTTCTAAAGGGGGGGGGAGGATGTTATATCCCGTATTTTTGCATATTCGGGAAATTTGAAATAATTGTGACTAGTAAGAGATAAAGCAATATTTTGGTTTAGCAAATATATATGTTGTTCATGAGAAATATTGATGCGAAAATATCGAGGGAGGCTAAGGGCAAATTTGGAATTTTGAAAAATTTGTTTCATGAATTACAAATATTAACCAACTAATTGGGCTAAAAAAAATAGAAAAAGAGGCCCAAAACTAAGGGGTGGCCGGCCATAGGCCCAAGCCCATGTGCCCATTTAATTCAAGACTATTAAATAAGGAAAAGGGCCACAATTTCTTCATTTTCAAAGAAGCTTCAAGAAGAACAAAATTTGAGAGAGAAAAAAAAAAGGGGCCATTCGGCCATAAAAAGAGAGAAAGAAAACAATTTTAGCCCATCAAACTTTGATCCAAAAATCTGAATTTTCTAGTATTCCTACTAAGCTCAAGACCCTCTTCAATGTGGTACAATTATTTTAGCAAGAAAATCACTTTGGTGGCAAGTGAAGAATTTGAAGAAAAGGTAAAAATTCTATTTTTTTTTTTGTTATGGAAGACTTATATATATATTGTAGTATATGGAAATGAATGTAAAGTACGAAATTTGTGTGTTGTGGGGGTGTGGGTGTGTGGCCGTGTGTGTGGGTGTAGTGAAGGAAGAGGAATTAAATTTATTTAGTATGTTAATTATGTTGTTGTGGCCTTGTGATGTAAATGGAAGAATAATGGTTCAAGATTGGCATGAAAATTTGTTGTAAGTTGTTGTAGCAAATTATGTGATTTTAATATAGTTTATGTAATTATGGGAATGGAGTTGTTAAGGTGCAAATTGTTGTTGTTGTTGTTGATGAAATTGGAAGATAAAAATGTGTTGTGAATGTTCGTGTCGAAGATTGGAGGCTTCGGGTGAGGTATGGTTTTTGGTGGGATTAACGGAATATTGTATAGATTGTTGAAATGTCCTTGAATTATGTTTGAATAATCTTGAGCTAGTAAATGAATATGTAAGTGGCGATATTGGCTTGAAAAGACGTAGTTGAGTCGAATATGATACGCTACGTAGAGAAGAAAGTTATTAACGTTAGAATGCGTTTAAATTGACTCTTGATGACTATTGTTATGGTTGTTGGTATTGTTGGTGTGGTTGTTGATGAATTTGGCCGAGTTAAATTCTCGAGGATGTTGAATTTACAGGGGAGATGCTGCCGAAATTTCTGTAGACAAGTACTAGTTAGAATTGAATTTCTAAGTACTTGTAGCTAATGTTTGGTAATTGGTAACGTTATTGTAGATATTGGAGAGCCCGAGACTTGAGTCGGGATTTGGTTAGCGAGCGATCGAGGTATGTAAAGCTTACCTTTCCTTCTTTTGGCATGATCCCTTTGAAATGGACAAAACAAAATATATACGTATGCTTATAAAGAAAATCCCATTCTTAGAGCCACTAGGTTGGCCAACATCTTCGACTTCCATAAGCTATGCTATATAGCTCTATACGTATTTATGATGTTTGAAGATTCTAGTCGTTATGTTTCCGAATGTTGTTCGAATGGTAACCGAGATGACTAAAGTCTTTGATGAATGCTTTGATAAGTAAATATGGTCACAAGTCTCCATTTGATTTGATCCATAATGTTATTTGAAAGTTTCTTAATTTGAATAATACTTG
Source organism: Lycium barbarum (assembly GCF_019175385.1). Taxonomy (NCBI): domain Eukaryota; kingdom Viridiplantae; phylum Streptophyta; class Magnoliopsida; order Solanales; family Solanaceae; genus Lycium; species Lycium barbarum. Next base: position 95,579,845 of record NC_083342.1, read on the forward strand.
AATTTTCGAATATGGCCTATGAAATGTTTTTAGAAGGTTTTTTACTTTAAAAGCCCGCAACCTTCTTATACTACTTCCGGTTGACCCGACACTTATTTTGAGCCTTCAGCCGCGGGTACATATATTGTCCATCGAGTTTTGAAATTTAATTTTGTACTTATATGCATATGGTTTCCTCACTATTCTGCTCGTGCATACTACTATGATATCGTTCGCCGGATCCCGGGCCAGTTTTGTCATCCTGCGCACTATGTTACATTCGGCAGTATGATGTGTTACGGTTCCCGAGACCTCGCCGTAGGGCCGGGTACCGCTTATATACGGCGTTATGATGTGATATGGTATATGATATGTTCTGATGTTGTGATATGTTATGATGATACGATATGTTCGGGCATTGTACGGAGATATGAAACCTTCTGGAGTATGATGTGTTGTGGTGCCAGCGTCGGAGTGGCGACCACGTTCCTGAGCCCTATGCATGATTTTTTATTTGCATTATATATATATTTTCAACACAGGTTTTGATATACTAATTATGTATCCATTTTCTGTACTTCTCATTTCAGTTATGATTCGGGTTACTGTATTTCATGCTTTACATACTCAGTACCTATTTCGTACTGACCCCCTTTCTTCGGGGGGCTGCGTTTCATGCCCGCAGGTACAGACGTTCGTTCAGGTGACCCGCCAATGTAGGGTACTTATTCTGCTGTTTGGAGTACTCCTTTTGATTCGGAGCTCATATTTTTGGTACATATCGTCTGTTATACATGCTCTGTATATATGGCTATTTGGGTACGGCGGGGCCCTGTCCCGTCATATGATTCTGTTATGGTTTGTAGAGGCCTGTAGACATATATGTGGGTCAGGGGTCATGTTTGTTCGATTATGTTTGTGATTTGTGCCTTAAGCGGTCCCGTTTGCTATTATGGCCAAAACGGCCCACATGTTTGTATATATATATTATATATCGGGGCGATGTATATTCCGCCAGTCTACCGATTTTGGTATGATATGTCTGTACAGGTGACCGCTTAAGATGATGTCTGTTTTCAGTGTCTGTTCACAATAGCGTATGCTAAAATTGAATAAGTCTTTGATATGTCGATTTGGTAAGTAAGTCTGTATGGGTGTCCAGTTAGGGCACTAGTCATGGCCCACGGGGCTGGGTCGTGACAAAAGTGGTATCAGAGCGGTTTGTCCTCGGAATGTCTACAGGCCGTGTCTAGTAGAGTCTTGTTTGTCGGTGTGTTGTGCACCACATCTATAAACATGAGGCTACAGGACATTTAGGGTGTTACCTTTCTTTGGATCTTAGATCGTGCGATAGAGCTGTGCTATTAGGATGATTTTTTTCTGACCGATTTCTATGCTTTCAGTGATGCCTGCGAAGAAGGCGATGGCTTCCCAGAAGGGTAAAGCAGTGGCAGGAGAGACCAGCCAGATACAGAGAGTCACTTGGGCTCGTGCTTAGATTATGCTCGATATTGCACCCCAGTCAGAGCGTTCTGCTACACCCCTACCAGAGGAGTCTGGAGCGGCTCCACCATTAGCTCCAGAGGCTCCAGTGCCCGAGCCTCCAGCTCCTCAGCCAGGGGCGGAGGACAGGGCGATGAGAGAGGCTATGCAGTTACTGACGACATTAGTAGCAGGACAGGCTCGCAGACGCGGGCTAGGGGTGATGATGGTGAAAGACGTGACAGTTTGAGGGTCCGTGATTTCTTGACTTGTAATCTTCCAGAGTTTTACGAGTTTAAGCCCGAGAAGGATCCCCAGGATTTCATCCGACAGATGCAGCGAACATTGAGACTGGTCAGGGCTTCTGAGACTGAGTCTGTCGAGCTGGCTTCACATAGGTTGCGAGATGTAGCGACTAGTTGGTATGAGTCTTGGGAGCTGTCCAGAGGCGAGGATGCTCCTCCAGCCGTGTGGGACGAGTTTGTAGCCGCCTTTCTCAGCCACTTTTTGCCCCCAGAGTTGCGGCGGGCGAGAGTTGACAGGTTTTTACAGCTGCGGCAGAGAGGCAGGAGTGTCCGAGAGTACAGCTTGGAGTTTGATTCTCTGGCCAGATATGCACCTACCATAGTAGCTGAAATGGCTGACCAGATGCACCGGTACGTGATAGGGTTGGATCGCTACTTGATTGACAGCTGTATGGAGATGGCATCGCAGACTGGTTTGGACATTGCCCGGTTACAAGCTTATGTGCAAGGGATGGAGGACCGACACAGAGAGGATCAGTCGGGTAGAGATCGTGACATGAGGCAGCCCAAGAGGGCTAGATCAGCCAGTTATTCAGGGGAGTCTCGAGGTGGGCAGCCTCAGCAGCAGTATAGCAGAGATCCCCCTCAGTTAGGCCGGAGTACAAGTCCACAGTCTATAGGTAAACGATTTGACGGGGCAGGGCATTCTGGAGCGGGCCAGAGTTCCAGAGCCTCGGGTTCGCAGACGAACAGGGGTCCCAGTCAGTCTAGGCCACCCATGCCCTGGTGTTCTTATTGTGGGAGGTCGCACCCAGGAGAGTGTTATAGAGCTATGGGTGCCTATTTTTCTTGTGGCCGCCAGGGCCATATTATGAGAGACTGTCCGTTGGCGGGTGGTTCTGGTGGTGCAGCTCAGCCGACGAGATCAGTTGCTGGTTCGTCTTCCACTCCTTCAGCTATGCGCCCTGTGGGGCGAGGTATGTCAGCACCAGCGGGCCGCGGTAGAGGCCGTGGCGGGGTTTCTGATTCTAGCGGTCCTTCGAACCGCATATATGCATTGGCTAGCCGACAGGATCAGGAGGCGTCGCCAAATGTAGTCACAGGTACATTATTGGTCTTTTCCCGAGCTGTATATGCATTGATTGATCCAGGTTCTACTTTATCATACATTTCTCCCCTCGTTGCTAGTAAAATTGGGATAACACCTGAACCTATAGAGCCGTTCGAGCTAGCTACACCGGTTGGGGATTTTATTATAGCGAGGCAGGTATATAAGGATTGCTTTGTGATTATATGTGGCAGTTCACTAAGGCTGATTTGGTAAAATTAGATATGATGGAATTCGACGTTATTATGGGTATGGATTGGTTAGCCTCTTGTTATGCTAATGTTGACTGCCAGAAAAAGGTAGTTCGCTTCCAGTTTCCAGGAGAACCAGTTATAGAATGGGCAGGAAATACACCATCGCCGAGGGGTAAGTTTATTTCATACCTCAAGGCCAGAAGATGATTCAGAAAGGGTATATTTATCATTTGGTCCGTGTGCATAATACTCAAGCAGGAACACCTACCCCTCCAGTCAGTTCCGGTTGTTAATGAATTTCCAGATGTGTTTCTGGACGAGCTTCCAGGTCTTCCCCCTGAACGGGAGATAGAATTTACGATAGATGTGCTGCCAGATACTCAGCCTATATCTATTCCTCCTTACAGAATGGCACCTGCAGAATTGAAAGAATTGAAGGAACAACTGAAAGACTTATTAGAAAAAGGCTTCATCAGACCCAGTACGTCACCCTGGGGAGCGCCGGTGTTGTTTGTAAGAAAGAAAGACGGGTCGCTGCGGATGTGCATTGATTACCGACAGCTGAATAAGGTGACTATAAAGAATAAATATCCCCTCCCCCGGATTGATGATTTATTTGATCAGTTGCAGGGTGCTAAATATTTTTCGAAGATAGATTTGCGTTTGGGCTATCATCAGGTGCAGGTACGAGAGGCAGACATTCCAAAGACTGCTTTCAGGACCCGGTACGGGCATTATGAGTTCAGAGTGATGTCTTTTGGGCTAACTAATGCTCCAGCAGTGTTTATGGATTTGATGAATCGGGTATTCAAGCCGTTCCTCGACATGTTCGTGATTGTGTTTATTGATGATATTCTGGTTTATTCACGATCAGCAGAGGAGCATTCAGATCATCTGAGGACCGTACTTGGCACACTGCGGCAACAGAAATTATATGCTAAATTCTCCAAGTGTGAATTCTGGTTAACTTCAGTGGCATTCTTGGGGCATATCGTTGGAGCAGATGGTATTCGGGTCGACACACAGAAGATCGAGACTGTACAGAATTGGCCTAGGCCTACGACGCCGACCGAGGTACGCAGTTTTCTGGGACTGGCAGGATATTACAGGAGATTTGTGGAGAAGTTTGCTTCTATTGTGGCACCATTAACAAAGCTAACTCAGAAGGCAGCAAAATTTCAGTAAACCGATGCTCGTGAACGCAGCTTCCAGTTGCTGAAGGAAAAATTAATTACAGCTCCAGTTCTAACTCTTCCAGAGGGGTCAGATGGGTATGTTATCTGTTGTGATGCTTCTGGTATTGGGATAAGTTGTGTATTAATGCAGCATGGTCGAGTTATAACCTATGCTTCCCGGCAACTCCGACCGCACGAGAGAAATTATCCTACTCATGATCGGGAACTAGCCGCGGTAATTCATGCTTTGAAAATATGGCGGCATTACTTATATGGGGTTCATGTTGATATCTATATGGACCACAAAAGCCTTCAGTACATTTTTAAGCAAAAGGAGTTGAATTTGCGGCAAAGAAGATGGCTCGAATTATTGAAAGATTATGACGTCGACATTTTGTATCATCCGGGAAAAGCCAATGTGGTAGCAGATGCACTTAGTCGCAAGTCTATGGGTAGTTTGACCGACGTGCAGCCAGAGAAGAAAGAAATAGTTCGTGAGATTTATCAGCTAGCCAGTCTTAGGGTCCGTTTGGCCGATTCTGGAAATATTGGGGTTTCTGTCCGAGAAGTTGCTGAATCATCTATTATGGAAGAGGTAAAATGATGTCAATTCGAGGATCCTATTCTGGTACAGTACAGAGATGCGGCCCTTGATAAGGAAAAGACCCAGTTCGAAATTTCACCTCACGGGGTATTATTATATAGAGGCAGGCTATGTGTGCCTGACGTTGCAGGGCTGCGGCGGCAGATTATGGGAGAGGCACATTATGCTTGGTATTCTGTTCATCCTGGATCCACTAAAATGTACCATGATCTCAGATGTTTATATTGGTGGGATGGTATGAAAAGAGACATTGCAGAGTTCGTTGCTCAGTACCCAAATTGCCAGCAAGTTAAGATCGAGCATCAAAAGCAGGTGGATTGTTACAGGAAATGGAAATTCCAGCTTGGAAATGGGAAATAATCAATATGGATTTCATTACAGGTTTACCGCGCACTCCACGCAGGTATGATTCTATATGGGTTATTGTTGATAGGCTGACAAAATCAGCCCATTTTCTTCCGGTCAGGACTACTTATTTGGCTGAGGATTATGCCAGATTGTATATTAAAGAGATAGTAAGGATTCACAGAGTTCCTATATCTATTATAACCGACAGGGGTGCTCAGTTTACAGCAAATTTTTGGAGGTCATTTCAGGAAGGATTGGGGACTCAGGTGAGTCTTAGCACAACATTCCATCCTCAGTCCGACGGACAGGCCGAGCGTACTATTCAGACACTGGAAGATATGCTACGAGCCTGTGTTATTGATTTCAGAGGTAGTTGGGATGATCATTTGCCGCTTATTGAATTCTCTTATAATAATAGCTATCATTCCAGCATCCAGATGGCACCGTATAAAGCCTTATATGGTAGAAAATGCAGATCTCCGATTGGTTGGTTCGATGTGGGTGAAACTAAATTGATTGGTCCAGATATGATCCAGCAAGCAGTCAATAAGGTGAAACTCATTCGGGAGCGGTTGTTAGCAGCCCAGAGTCGACATAAATCATATGCAGATAAACGACGTCGACCGTTAGAATTCCAGATTGGTGACTGGGTATTTCTGAAAGTGTCACCTATGAAAGGTGTAATGAGATTTGGTAGAAAAGGAAAGCTCAGTCCGCGATATATTGGGCCTTATCAGATTATTCGGAAGATAAGCGAGGTCGCCTACGAGCTAGACTTACCATCTGATCTGGAGGCAGTACATCCGGTATTTCATGTATCAATGCTCCGTAAGTGTATTGGTGATCCTTCCAGGGTATTTCCTATAGAAGATATCCAGGTAACGGAGGAACTTTCATATGAAGAACATCCCGTAGCTATTTTGGATCGTCAGGTGAGAAGACTGCGCACCAAAGATGTACCTTCTGTTAAGGTCTTGTGGCGAAATAATAACAAAGGAGAAATGACCTGGGAAGCAGAGGACGAAATGAAGAAGAAGTACCCTCACTTGCTTCCTATGCCCACAGGTAATCTAAATTCCGTAACTGGTTATATTGATTACTGAATGATTTATATGTGCTGTCCACATAAAGAAACTCCCCCAAAATGCTTGTAAGACCTATAAGGATAGTTTAACATTCAAGGACGAATGTTCTAAAGGGCGGGGGGGGGGGGGGGGGGGGGGGGAGGATGTTATATCCCGTATTTTTGCATATTCGGAAAATTAAAAATAATTGTGACTAGTAAGAGATAAAGCAATATTTTGGTTTAGCAAATATATATGTTGTTCATGAGAAATATTGATGCGAAAATATCGAGGGAGGCTAAGGGCAGAATTGGAATTTTGAAAAATTTGTTTCATGAATTACAAATATTAACCGACTAATTGGGCTAAAAAAAAGAGAAAAAGAGGCCCAAAACTAAGGGGTGGCCGGCCATGGGCCCAAGCCCATGTGCCCATTTAATTCAAGACTATTAAATAAGGAAAAGGGCCACAATTTCTTCATTTTCAAAGAAGCTTCAAGAAGAACAAAACTTGAGAGAGAAAAAAAAGAGAGGCCATTCGGCCATAAGAAGAGAGAAAGAAAAAACCTTTAGCCCATCAAACTTTGATCCAAAAATCTTAATTTTCTAGTATTCCTACTAAGCTCAAGACCCTCTTCAACGTGGTACAATTATTTTAGCAAGAAAATCACTTTGGTGGCAAGTGAAGAATTTGAAGAAAAGGTAAAAATTCTATTTTTTTTTGTTATGGAAGACTTATATATATATTGTAGTATATGGAAATGAATGTAAAGTATGAAATTTGTGTGTTGTGGGTGTGTGGGTGTGTGGTCGTGTGTGTGGGTGTAGTGAAGGAAGAGGAATTAAATTTATTTAGTATGTTAATTATGTTGTTGTGGCCTTGTGATGTAAATGGAAGACTAATGGTTCAAGATTGGCATGAAAATTTGTTGTAAGTTGTTGTAGAAAATTATGTGATTTTAATATAGTTGATGTAATTATGGGAATGGAGTTTTTAAGGTGCAAATTGTTGTTGTTGTTGTTGATGAAATTGGAAGATAAAAATGTGTTGTGAATGTTCGTGTCGAAGATTGGAGGCTTCGGGTGAGGTATGGTTTTTGGTGGGATTATCGGAATATTGTGTAGATTGTTGAAATGTCCTTGAATTATGTTTGAATAATCTTGAGCTAGTAAATGAATATGTAAGTGGCGATATTGGCTTGAAAAGACGTAGTTGAGTCGAATATGATACGCTATGTAGAGAAGAAAGTTATTAACGTTAGAATGCGTTTAAATTGACTCTTGTTGACTATTATTATGGTTGTTGGTATTGTTGGTGTGGTTGTTGATGGATTTGGCCGAGTTAAATTCTCGGGGATGTTGAATTTACAGGGGAGATGCTGCCAAAATATCTGTAGACAAGTACTAGTTAGAATTGAATTTCTAAGTACTTGTAGCTAATGTTTGGTAATTGGTAACGTTATTGTAGATATTGGAGAGCCCGAGACTTGAGTCGGGATTTGGTTAGCGAGCGATCGAGGTATGTAAAGCTTACCTTTCCTTCTTTTGGCATGATCCCTTTGAAATGGACAAAACAAAATATATACGTATGCTTATAAAGAAAATCCCATTCTTAGAGCCACTAGGTTGGCCAACATCTTCGACTTCCATAAGCTATGCTATATAGCTCTATACGTATTTATGATGTTTGAAGATTCTAGTCGTTATGTTTCCGAATGTTGTTCGAATGGTAACCGAGATGACTAAAGTCTTTGATGAATGCTTTGATAAGTAAATATGGTCACAAGTCTCCATTTGATTTGATCCATAATGTTATTTGAAAGTTTCTTAATTTGAATAATACTTGAATTTTCGAATATGGCCTATGAAATGTTTTTAGAAGGTTTTTTACTTTAAAAGCCCGCAACCTTCTTATACTACTTCCGGTTGACCCGACACTTATTTTGAGCCTTCAGCCGCGGGTACATATATTGTCCATCGAGTTTTGAAATTTAATTTTGTACTTATATGCATATGGTTTCCTCACTATTCTGCTCGTGCATACTACTATGATATCGTTCGCCGGATCCCGGGCCAGTTTTGTCATCCTGCGCACTATGTTACATTCGGCAGTATGATGTGTTACGGTTCCCGAGACCTCGCCGTAGGGCCGGGTACCGCTTATATACGGCGTTATGATGTGATATGGTATATGATATGTTCTGATGTTGTGATATGTTATGATGATACGATATGTTCGGGCATTGTACGGAGATATGAAACCTTCTGGAGTATGATGTGTTGTGGTGCCAGCGTCGGAGTGGCGACCACGTTCCTGAGCCCTATGCATGATTTTTTATTTGCATTATATATATATTTTCAACACAGGTTTTGATATACTAATTATGTATCCATTTTCTGTACTTCTCATTTCAGTTATGATTCGGGTTACTGTATTTCATGCTTTACATACTCAGTACCTATTTCGTACTGACCCCCTTTCTTCGGGGGGCTGCGTTTCATGCCCGCAGGTACAGACGTTCGTTCAGGTGACCCGCCAATGTAGGGTACTTATTCTGCTGTTTGGAGTACTCCTTTTGATTCGGAGCTCATATTTTTGGTACATATCGTCTGTTATACATGCTCTGTATATATGGCTATTTGGGTACGGCGGGGCCCTGTCCCGTCATATGATTCTGTTATGGTTTGTAGAGGCCTGTAGACATATATGTGGGTCAGGGGTCATGTTTGTTCGATTATGTTTGTGATTTGTGCCTTAAGCGGTCCCGTTTGCTATTATGGCCAAAACGGCCCACATGTTTGTATATATATATTATATATCGGGGCGATGTATATTCCGCCAGTCTACCGATTTTGGTATGATATGTCTGTACAGGTGACCGCTTAAGATGATGTCTGTTTTCAGTGTCTGTTCACAATAGCGTATGCTAAAATTGAATAAGTCTTTGATATGTCGATTTGGTAAGTAAGTCTGTATGGGTGTCCAGTTAGGGCACTAGTCATGGCCCACGGGGCTGGGTCGTGACAAAAGTGGTATCAGAGCGGTTTGTCCTCGGAATGTCTACAGGCCGTGTCTAGTAGAGTCTTGTTTGTCGGTGTGTTGTGCACCACATCTATAAACATGAGGCTACAGGACATTTAGGGTGTTACCTTTCTTTGGATCTTAGATCGTGCGATAGAGCTGTGCTATTAGGATGATTTTTTTCTGACCGATTTCTATGCTTTCAGTGATGCCTGCGAAGAAGGCGATGGCTTCCCAGAAGGGTAAAGCAGTGGCAGGAGAGACCAGCCAGATACAGAGAGTCACTTGGGCTCGTGCTTAGATTATGCTCGATATTGCACCCCAGTCAGAGCGTTCTGCTACACCCCTACCAGAGGAGTCTGGAGCGGCTCCACCATTAGCTCCAGAGGCTCCAGTGCCCGAGCCTCCAGCTCCTCAGCCAGGGGCGGAGGACAGGGCGATGAGAGAGGCTATGCAGTTACTGACGACATTAGTAGCAGGACAGGCTCGCAGACGCGGGCTAGGGGGTGATGATGGTGAAAGACGTGACAGTTTGAGGGTCCGTGATTTCTTGACTTGTAATCTTCCAGAGTTTTACGAGTTTAAGCCCGAGAAGGATCCCCAGGATTTCATCCGACAGATGCAGCGAACATTGAGACTGGTCAGGGCTTCTGAGACTGAGTCTGTCGAGCTGGCTTCACATAGGTTGCGAGATGTAGCGACTAGTTGGTATGAGTCTTGGGAGCTGTCCAGAGGCGAGGATGCTCCTCCAGCCGTGTGGGACGAGTTTGTAGCCGCCTTTCTCAGCCACTTTTTGCCCCCAGAGTTGCGGCGGGCGAGAGTTGACAGGTTTTTACAGCTGCGGCAGAGAGGCAGGAGTGTCCGAGAGTACAGCTTGGAGTTTGATTCTCTGGCCAGATATGCACCTACCATAGTAGCTGAAATGGCTGACCAGATGCACCGGTACGTGATAGGGTTGGATCGCTACTTGATTGACAGCTGTATGGAGATGGCATCGCAGACTGGTTTGGACATTGCCCGGTTACAAGCTTATGTGCAAGGGATGGAGGACCGACACAGAGAGGATCAGTCGGGTAGAGATCGTGACATGAGGCAGCCCAAGAGGGCTAGATCAGCCAGTTATTCAGGGGAGTCTCGAGGTGGGCAGCCTCAGCAGCAGTATAGCAGAGATCCCCCTCAGTTAGGCCGGAGTACAAGTCCACAGTCTATAGGTAAACGATTTGACGGGGCAGGGCATTCTGGAGCGGGCCAGAGTTCCAGAGCCTCGGGTTCGCAGACGAACAGGGGTCCCAGTCAGTCTAGGCCACCCATGCCCTGGTGTTCTTATTGTGGGAGGTCGCACCCAGGAGAGTGTTATAGAGCTATGGGTGCCTATTTTTCTTGTGGCCGCCAGGGCCATATTATGAGAGACTGTCCGTTGGCGGGTGGTTCTGGTGGTGCAGCTCAGCCGACGAGATCAGTTGCTGGTTCGTCTTCCACTCCTTCAGCTATGCGCCCTGTGGGGCGAGGTATGTCAGCACCAGCGGGCCGCGGTAGAGGCCGTGGCGGGGTTTCTGATTCTAGCGGTCCTTCGAACCGCATATATGCATTGGCTAGCCGACAGGATCAGGAGGCGTCGCCAAATGTAGTCACAGGTACATTATTGGTCTTTTCCCGAGCTGTATATGCATTGATTGATCCAGGTTCTACTTTATCATACATTTCTCCCCTCGTTGCTAGTAAAATTGGGATAACACCTGAACCTATAGAGCCGTTCGAGCTAGCTACACCGGTTGGGGATTTTATTATAGCGAGGCAGGTATATAAGGATTGCTTTGTGATTATATGTGGCAGTTCACTAAGGCTGATTTGGTAAAATTAGATATGATGGAATTCGACGTTATTATGGGTATGGATTGGTTAGCCTCTTGTTATGCTAATGTTGACTGCCAGAAAAAGGTAGTTCGCTTCCAGTTTCCAGGAGAACCAGTTATAGAATGGGCAGGAAATACACCATCGCCGAGGGGTAAGTTTATTTCATACCTCAAGGCCAGAAGATGATTCAGAAAGGGTATATTTATCATTTGGTCCGTGTGCATAATACTCAAGCAGGAACACCTACCCCTCCAGTCAGTTCCGGTTGTTAATGAATTTCCAGATGTGTTTCTGGACGAGCTTCCAGGTCTTCCCCCTGAACGGGAGATAGAATTTACGATAGATGTGCTGCCAGATACTCAGCCTATATCTATTCCTCCTTACAGAATGGCACCTGCAGAATTGAAAGAATTGAAGGAACAACTGAAAGACTTATTAGAAAAAGGCTTCATCAGACCCAGTACGTCACCCTGGGGAGCGCCGGTGTTGTTTGTAAGAAAGAAAGACGGGTCGCTGCGGATGTGCATTGATTACCGACAGCTGAATAAGGTGACTATAAAGAATAAATATCCCCTCCCCCGGATTGATGATTTATTTGATCAGTTGCAGGGTGCTAAATATTTTTCGAAGATAGATTTGCGTTTGGGCTATCATCAGGTGCAGGTACGAGAGGCAGACATTCCAAAGACTGCTTTCAGGACCCGGTACGGGCATTATGAGTTCAGAGTGATGTCTTTTGGGCTAACTAATGCTCCAGCAGTGTTTATGGATTTGATGAATCGGGTATTCAAGCCGTTCCTCGACATGTTCGTGATTGTGTTTATTGATGATATTCTGGTTTATTCACGATCAGCAGAGGAGCATTCAGATCATCTGAGGACCGTACTTGGCACACTGCGGCAACAGAAATTATATGCTAAATTCTCCAAGTGTGAATTCTGGTTAACTTCAGTGGCATTCTTGGGGCATATCGTTGGAGCAGATGGTATTCGGGTCGACACACAGAAGATCGAGACTGTACAGAATTGGCCTAGGCCTACGACGCCGACCGAGGTACGCAGTTTTCTGGGACTGGCAGGATATTACAGGAGATTTGTGGAGAAGTTTGCTTCTATTGTGGCACCATTAACAAAGCTAACTCAGAAGGCAGCAAAATTTCAGTAAACCGATGCTCGTGAACGCAGCTTCCAGTTGCTGAAGGAAAAATTAATTACAGCTCCAGTTCTAACTCTTCCAGAGGGGTCAGATGGGTATGTTATCTGTTGTGATGCTTCTGGTATTGGGATAAGTTGTGTATTAATGCAGCATGGTCGAGTTATAACCTATGCTTCCCGGCAACTCCGACCGCACGAGAGAAATTATCCTACTCATGATCGGGAACTAGCCGCGGTAATTCATGCTTTGAAAATATGGCGGCATTACTTATATGGGGTTCATGTTGATATCTATATGGACCACAAAAGCCTTCAGTACATTTTTAAGCAAAAGGAGTTGAATTTGCGGCAAAGAAGATGGCTCGAATTATTGAAAGATTATGACGTCGACATTTTGTATCATCCGGGAAAAGCCAATGTGGTAGCAGATGCACTTAGTCGCAAGTCTATGGGTAGTTTGACCGACGTGCAGCCAGAGAAGAAAGAAATAGTTCGTGAGATTTATCAGCTAGCCAGTCTTAGGGTCCGTTTGGCCGATTCTGGAAATATTGGGGTTTCTGTCCGAGAAGTTGCTGAATCATCTATTATGGAAGAGGTAAAATGATGTCAATTCGAGGATCCTATTCTGGTACAGTACAGAGATGCGGCCCTTGATAAGGAAAAGACCCAGTTCGAAATTTCACCTCACGGGGTATTATTATATAGAGGCAGGCTATGTGTGCCTGACGTTGCAGGGCTGCGGCGGCAGATTATGGGAGAGGCACATTATGCTTGGTATTCTGTTCATCCTGGATCCACTAAAATGTACCATGATCTCAGATGTTTATATTGGTGGGATGGTATGAAAAGAGACATTGCAGAGTTCGTTGCTCAGTACCCAAATTGCCAGCAAGTTAAGATCGAGCATCAAAAGCAGGTGGATTGTTACAGGAAATGGAAATTCCAGCTTGGAAATGGGAAATAATCAATATGGATTTCATTACAGGTTTACCGCGCACTCCACGCAGGTATGATTCTATATGGGTTATTGTTGATAGGCTGACAAAATCAGCCCATTTTCTTCCGGTCAGGACTACTTATTTGGCTGAGGATTATGCCAGATTGTATATTAAAGAGATAGTAAGGATTCACAGAGTTCCTATATCTATTATAACCGACAGGGGTGCTCAGTTTACAGCAAATTTTTGGAGGTCATTTCAGGAAGGATTGGGGACTCAGGTGAGTCTTAGCACAACATTCCATCCTCAGTCCGACGGACAGGCCGAGCGTACTATTCAGACACTGGAAGATATGCTACGAGCCTGTGTTATTGATTTCAGAGGTAGTTGGGATGATCATTTGCCGCTTATTGAATTCTCTTATAATAATAGCTATCATTCCAGCATCCAGATGGCACCGTATAAAGCCTTATATGGTAGAAAATGCAGATCTCCGATTGGTTGGTTCGATGTGGGTGAAACTAAATTGATTGGTCCAGATATGATCCAGCAAGCAGTCAATAAGGTGAAACTCATTCGGGAGCGGTTGTTAGCAGCCCAGAGTCGACATAAATCATATGCAGATAAACGACGTCGACCGTTAGAATTCCAGATTGGTGACTGGGTATTTCTGAAAGTGTCACCTATGAAAGGTGTAATGAGATTTGGTAGAAAAGGAAAGCTCAGTCCGCGATATATTGGGCCTTATCAGATTATTCGGAAGATAAGCGAGGTCGCCTACGAGCTAGACTTACCATCTGATCTGGAGGCAGTACATCCGGTATTTCATGTATCAATGCTCCGTAAGTGTATTGGTGATCCTTCCAGGGTATTTCCTATAGAAGATATCCAGGTAACGGAGGAACTTTCATATGAAGAACATCCCGTAGCTATTTTGGATCGTCAGGTGAGAAGACTGCGCACCAAAGATGTACCTTCTGTTAAGGTCTTGTGGCGAAACAATAACAAAGGAGAAATGACCTGGGAAGCAGAGGACGAAATGAAGAAGAAGTACCCTCACTTGCTTCCTATGCCCACAGGTAATCTAAATTCCGTAACTGGTTATATTGATTACTGAATGATTTATATGTGCTGTCCACATAAAGAAACTCCCCCAAAATGCTTGTAAGACCTATAAGGATAGTTTAACATTCAAGGACGAATGTTCTAAAGGGCGGGGGGGGGGGGGGGGGGAGGATGTTATATCCCGTATTTTTGCATATTCGGGAAATTAAAAATAATTGTGACTAGTAAGAGATAAAGCAATATTTTGGTTTAGCAAATATATATGTTGTTCATGAGAAATATTGATGCGAAAATATCGAGGGAGGCTAAGGGCAGAATTGGAATTTTGAAAAATTTGTTTCATGAATTACAAATATTAACCGACTAATTGGGCTAAAAAAAAGAGAAAAAGAGGCCCAAAACTAAGGGGTGGCCGGCCATGGGCCCAAGCCCATGTGCCCATTTAATTCAAGACTATTAAATAAGGAAAAGGGCCACAATTTCTTCATTTTCAAAGAAGCTTCAAGAAGAACAAAACTTGAGAGAGAAAAAAAAGAGAGGCCATTCGGCCATAAGAAGAGAGAAAGAAAAAACCTTTAGCCCATCAAACTTTGATCCAAAAATCTTAATTTTCTAGTATTCCTACTAAGCTCAAGACCCTCTTCAACGTGGTACAATTATTTTAGCAAGAAAATCACTTTGGTGGCAAGTGAAGAATTTGAAGAAAAGGTAAAAATTCTATTTTTTTTTGTTATGGAAGACTTATATATATATTGTAGTATATGGAAATGAATGTAAAGTATGAAATTTGTGTGTTGTGGGTGTGTGGGTGTGTGGTCGTGTGTGTGGGTGTAGTGAAGGAAGAGGAATTAAATTTATTTAGTATGTTAATTATGTTGTTGTGGCCTTGTGATGTAAATGGAAGACTAATGGTTCAAGATTGGCATGAAAATTTGTTGTAAGTTGTTGTAGAAAATTATGTGATTTTAATATAGTTGATGTAATTATGGGAATGGAGTTTTTAAGGTGCAAATTGTTGTTGTTGTTGTTGATGAAATTGGAAGATAAAAATGTGTTGTGAATGTTCGTGTCGAAGATTGGAGGCTTCGGGTGAGGTATGGTTTTTGGTGGGATTATCGGAATATTGTGTAGATTGTTGAAATGTCCTTGAATTATGTTTGAATAATCTTGAGCTAGTAAATGAATATGTAAGTGGCGATATTGGCTTGAAAAGACGTAGTTGAGTCGAATATGATACGCTATGTAGAGAAGAAAGTTATTAACGTTAGAATGCGTTTAAATTGACTCTTGTTGACTATTATTATGGTTGTTGGTATTGTTGGTGTGGTTGTTGATGGATTTGGCCGAGTTAAATTCTCGGGGATGTTGAATTTACAGGGGAGATGCTGCCAAAATATCTGTAGACAAGTACTAGTTAGAATTGAATTTCTAAGTACTTGTAGCTAATGTTTGGTAATTGGTAACGTTATTGTAGATATTGGAGAGCCCGAGACTTGAGTCGGGATTTGGTTAGCGAGCGATCGAGGTATGTAAAGCTTACCTTTCCTTCTTTTGGCATGATCCCTTTGAAATGGACAAAACAAAATATATACGTATGCTTATAAAGAAAATCCCATTCTTAGAGCCACTAGGTTGGCCAACATCTTCGACTTCCATAAGCTATGCTATATAGCTCTATACGTATTTATGATGTTTGAAGATTCTAGTCGTTATGTTTCCGAATGTTGTTCGAATGGTAACCGAGATGACTAAAGTCTTTGATGAATGCTTTGATAAGTAAATATGGTCACAAGTCTCCATTTGATTTGATCCATAATGTTATTTGAAAGTTTCTTAATTTGAATAATACTTGAATTTTCGAATATGGCCTATGAAATGTTTTTAGAAGGTTTTTTACTTTAAAAGCCCGCAACCTTCTTATACTACTTTCGGTTGACCCGACACTTATTTTGAGCCTTCAGCCGCGGGTACATATATTGTCCATCGAGTTTTGAAATTTAATTTTGTACTTATATGCATATGGTTTCCTCACTATTCTGCTCGTGCATACTACTATGATATCGTTCGCCGGATCCCGGGCCAGTTTTGTCATCCTGCGCACTATGTTACATTCGGCAGTATGATGTGTTACGGTTCCCGAGACCTCGCCGTAGGGCCGGGTACCGCTTATATACGGCGTTATGATGTGATATGGTATATGATATGTTCTGATGTTGTGATATGTTATGATGATACGATATGTTCGGGGATTGTACGGAGATATGAAACCTTCTGGAGTATGATGTGTTGTGGTGCCAGCGTCGGAGTGGCGACCACGTTCCTAAGCCCTATGCATGATTTTTTATTTGCATTATATATATATTTTCAGCACAGGTTTTGATATACTAATTATGTATCCATTTTCTGTACTTCTCATTTCAGTTATGATTCGGATTACTGTATTTCATGCTTTACATACTCAGTACCTATTTCGTACTGACCCCCTTTCTTCGGGGGGCTGCGTTTCATGCCCGCAGGTACAGACGTTCGTTCAGGTGACCCGCCAGTGTAGGGTACTTATTCTGCTGTTTGGAGTACTCCTTTTGATCCGGAGCTCATATTTTTGGTACATATCTTCTGTTATACATGCTCTGTATATATGGCTATTTGGGTACGGCGGGGCCCTGTCCCGTCATATGATTCTGTTATGGTTTGTAGAGGCCTGTAGACATATATGTGGGTCAGGGGTCATGTTTGTTCGATTATGTTTGTGATTTGTGCCTTAAGCGGTCCCGTTTGCTATTATTTCCAAAACGGCCCACATGTTTGTATATATATTATATATCGGGGCGATGTATATTCTGCCAGTCTACCGATTTTGTTATGATATGTCTGTACAGGTGACCTCTTAAGATGATATCTGTTTTCAGTGTCTGTTCACATTAGCGTATGCTAAAATTGAATAAGTCTTTGATATGTCGATCTGGTAAGTAAGTCTGTATGGGTGTCCAGTTAGGGCACTAGTCATGGCCCACGGGGCTGGGTCGTGAGAATAACATCCTCCCCCCTTTAAAAACATTCGTCCTCGAATGTTGAGGTAGATTCGCTCCGAGGTAGATATCGATGTTCTTACCTGTATTTGTCCGTATCTACTTTACTTACTTGCAATCTTACTTGCTCGTTAAAACTGAACTTATCTGAATTATGCAATCTATTCTTCTTCCTTTGTGGCCAAAGTTTACGCCTGAACTCAAGGTCATCCCTTTTTCTCATTATTCGTTTGTCCACTAACTCTTTACACTTTATCGCTTTCATCGTCTCTTCAGTCTTCGTTGTTTACATTCTTGTATGCCCCTTTCATGCCGTGCTTACCACATACTTTTATCTAATTCGATCTCATTTTCTTTTTATTCAAAAATTCTTGTTCTCTTCGATCTCCACGTATCTTTCTTATGTTGCACAGATATCCCAAGCCTTTATCTCCTTGGAGTTGACTTATTCCTATTCTTACTTCCTTAAAGATAAATTCAAGACTGGTCATATCTAGCGTCCCCTGCTTTCTATAGCGGCCAAATTAACCCTTGCGGTAACTAGTTTAACACTGAAATGTCCCGCTTAATTTCTCTTCCCCTTTCATCATGCTTGCTATCAGTCCCGCCATTGCAAACCTCTTTAGTCATTTCCTCGCTGTACTTTACTTACTTTGTATTGTAGTTCTTGCTACGTTTTCATTATATCCCAATCATAATCAACTCTATAGAGTACCATTTCTTGATCTCATTCGTAACACTGCTTATAAAACAGAATAAAGCTCGTGGAGTAAGCTTACTTAACCGGTAACTCTTTCTAATTGACCCTATTACACTTACCACATAAGTTGTCTTACCAAGTTATTCATATTCATTACAAACTTTAGTATTCTATGCCCCTGTCCCCGTCACGCTGTTACTTCGTTTTACTAATAGACTCGTCGCATTTCCCTTGTAGTTATCCATCCCAATCAATCCTTTATTTATCTTTTTGATGCCACAGCCAAGTTTGTCTTCTCCTCCATGTACGTTTCTTATATTTCATTCTATTTCCTTTACAATCGAACCTCTCGGTCTCTACGGAAGTTCTTGCCTCATATCACTAATTTTCTAATCAATTGTGTCAACTCACCATCCTCGTTCTTTCCTCGATGAGTAATCGGTTTCCTACCGTCATTTAGTTAAAGTATCCTTCTTACTCCCATGGTTAGAGATTTCCAGTTACTCCACTCCTAAATGCTCTCCTCCTCCTTCGACCTACCCATTAGTATACCTTTCCTACTTTCATCCTTAACCTTCCTTGGGTCTATTCCTCCTCGAGTACCTTTCTTCTCTTGTTATTTGTAGTATTGGCTCTGAAGTTCGTGAAATGTCCCTTTAAACGTGCAAATCTGTTCTATTCTTAAGTCATTCTTTTGGAGAACTTCTCTATGTCCAAGGCGACCGTGTTAATTTGACTACACACTTATCCCTTCATATACCTTTCAAGGATTGGAAATCTCTTGACATCGTCGCACGGTCTAACCATTCCTTCTCTTACTTCTCATTCCTCGTCATGGTCACTATCCTCTTACTCCCACTTATTGCAATTCATTTTCTGACCCCACACATTCCTCTTTGTGTTCCATACCACCACACTTTAATCCTTTTACACGCCTACCTTTGAATTTTTACCTGAATGGCCTCGTGTCTCGTGCTTTGCCTGTCATCTCTCTTCGAGGCCTTACTCACTCACGCATTCATATATATATATATATATATATATATATATATATAAATATACACATTTTCTAACGCCCTGCTTACAAGGTATTTCCAAATGTACTTAAACTCACCTAATTCTAGAACTGTGGTGCACCTTCTTTTTCTTCACCGGTCTAGTCCGCCTCGTCGTACGCGACCGCTTTAGGTTTCCAATCACTCTGCACACTCTAATTCCCCTTACGTCTGAAATTTACAGAACTTTTAATACACTTCCCAGGGGGGTCACCCATCCTAAGATTTCCCTCGCCCCAGCACGCTTAACCTTGAAACTCTGATGAAATCCGCTGCCTTAATGCTGGTATAATCGCATCCACCTCACCGCCTGATCTTCATAACATAATCTGGAGCAGGTTGAAGCCTTAATGGATTCCAAAACACTCTCGTAACGTATCTCCCTCCGAATTAGAAAGGGTCTCTTACTCTTCTGATTACACAATTACTATTTTGGTCTTTTTAATTCTCAATACCCACCTTTCATCTGTATATATGACTACTTTCTGTCCTAGACTTCTAGATTCCCAACGATAGCGAACACACCTTGGTCACCATTACTTATAAATACTCGGCCTCTTTGAGTTTCCGCTCGCCCTTATTAAATAATAATCTACAACAAATGCACATACGTAGAAAACTCCAATAAGGATTTATATATCATACCTCGAGGTATACCTGATCCTTTAACGATCTGCCCTGTTATATCTTCTTGTTTACCTTTCCTTTTCATTCTTCAGCTTTACACCTCAATCATACATGCAATATTCTTACCTTACCCGACATACATCTTTCGTGCCATTGCTTACCTTTGTACTGATTCATTCAATTGTCCAATTCACAACCTTATGACTGAACTCATCATCAAGAGATACATAACATCCACTAATAGTGGATGTTAATTGGCCAAGCCATGGGTGGGACCCACATGAGCCACACGGCCATGGTGGCTTGTCATGAACCTTCTTGAATTTTCTTTCCCTTGCCCCTAGCCTTCCTCAATATTACCATGAACCACCTTGTGAATTTCCCTTTTTACCCCTATCCTTTCTCAATATTTCACGTTCCTTGTCGTGGTCACAATTCTTTTAGCCCCACTTTTTGAAATCGGTTCTCAAACCCCACACATCTCTCTTTTGTTCCATATTACCACACTTTATCCTTTTCACGTGCCTATCTTTGAATTTTTACCCAAATAGTCTCGTGCTTTGCCTGTAGTTTCCCTCGAGGCTTCACTCACTGATGTTTCTTAATGAATAACGTCCATAACTTTCTTATGCTAACTCAGATTGACTCGAAACGTGTTTGTGATCCTTCAAGTGTCGGCTAGCGTACCTATTATCGAGTCTTAAAAACTGATTTATGTGCATATGGTTTCTCACTACTCTGCTCGTACATTCCTCAATATGTCCTCCACCGAGTCCCGGGCCGGGTATGTTATCGTGCACACTCCATTGCATTGTTCACCAAGTCCCTCACTAGAGGGCCGGGTACGGTATATGTATATGATGATATGATTATGGCACCGAGTCCCTCACTAGAGGGCCGGGTACGGTATAACTTCATTCACCGAGTCCCTCACTAGAGGGCCGGGTACAGTATAACTTCATTCACCGAGTCCCTCGCTAGAGGGCCGGGTACGGTATATATATATATATATATATATATATATATATATATATATATATATATATATATATATATATGCATGATGACATGATTTTATTCACCGAGTCCCATAATGGGCCAAGTACGGTATACGATAATGATATGCATGATTTATGTTTCAAAGGCAAGAGTTTTGGTATTCTGAACATTGTACTTGTTTCTGTACTCCTTATTTCAGTTATGATCCTCTTTACTGTATTTCATGCCTTACATACTCAGTACATATTCCGTACTGACCCCCTTTCTTCGGGGGCTGCGTTTCATGCCACGCAGGTGCACACAGATGAGTAGAGGACATTGCCAAAAGATGACCCAGCTGGATTGGCGAGCTCCATTTCCTTCTGGAGTGTTGCCGAGTCAAAGTATTCGTGATTATGGTATCTTGATTGATGTTAGAGACTTTGCAGACAGAGACACGTGGGTAGAATGTCAGTCTTGTAAGCGGTCCTGCAGGCCGACGTACCATTATGCATTATGTTACAAAACCCATATGATTACAGATTTTACTCGATTTGAGAATGACAAAAAGAATGGTTTTTGACAAGTTTTTACTATGAATTTCATTTCGTAACTTAAGAGTCCAGTGAGGTTATGAACATAATGAGATAAAGGGGTTCGCTCGGCTCTGAGTATGGGGTTGGGTGCCCATCATGCCCTATCAAGATTAGGGTGTGACAAATTGGTATCAGAGCTGTTCGTCCTAGGGGTTGTCTGCAAAGTCGTGTCCAGTAGAGTCCTGTTTATGGGTGTGAAGCCGGCCACATTTATAAATAGGAGGCTGCGGGGCATTTAGGGATTGTTGACCTTCTTCCTGTCTTAGATCGTGCGATAGAGCCAAGTCATAGGAAATGAGATTCTTTGCACTAACCTTTGATTTCAGCAGACGCACAGTATCGACGTGAGAAGGTGAGTGATGATATGGGAAGTCCCAGAGGTAAGTTTTGATATTTTTGTCCTTTTACCGGAAATTGGGAGCCCTGGGTGGCTGGAATATGTCGTATACATATGTATGCCCTGTGAGGCATTGTTGGTATTTGCTGCGTGCAGATTATGAATAGTAAAAATTGTAAAGGAGACTCGGTCAGAATTTTTCAAAATCAGGTCATTTAGTTTGGTACACCTAACAGGAAAAAGTGTGGAAAGTAAATATCGTAAATAGACAATAAGTGGGATGCATTGTTTCAGAAAGGTTATGGACTTGGCATGGCATGGAGAATAATTGTGAGAAAGACGATTAGCAGTCCGAAGGATTAAAATGGATAACATTCGAGGTTTAGTAGGAACAAGGTCTGTTGGGGGATTCAGGGAAAATCGACAATCAGTTTTGCTGTAGATTATTATATAAGAATGGTGAGTGGGTATTCAAACAGGCTGATACCCGAGTATTTAGAAGTAATGGTGACGAAGGTGTGTTCCCTACCATCAGGAATCTGGAAATCCAGGATGAAAGGTAGCCATACACACTGGTGAATATTGGGGATGGAAAAGGGTAAAATAGTAATTATTAAGAAGAAAGACGTGTTACGAGAATGTCTCGGAATCTGTAAGACTTCGACTTGCTCCAGATCATGTAATGAAGGTCATGCGGTGAGGTGGATGCGATTATACCAGCGTTAACACACCAAATTCCATCAGAGTTTCGAGGTTAAGCGTGCTAAGGTGAGAGAAATATTAGGATGGGTGACCCCCTGGGAAATGTGCAAGAAATCCTATAGATTTAGACATAAGAGGCAAATGAGAGTCTAGAGTAGCCTAAGGGAAATTAGAGTATACGGAATGGTTGGAAACCTTAAAAGGTCGCATAGGACGAGACAGACTAGACCGGTAAAAAGAAAGAAGGTGCATCGCGGCTCTAGAACTAGGATGAGGTTGAATAGCGTTTGGAAATATTTTGTAGGCGAGACGGTAGTAATTATATATACCTATATATGAATGCGTATGATATCCCATATGTGATTGTATCAACGGGTATGGGTACCCCAGCAACCGGCGTAGTGGTATATGGAAGGCATCAACCGAGTAAGGGTACCGAAGTTCAAGTAACAACAAAAATAAACGGTACAAGTGTTACAAGGTAAGCTGATGTTATTTTCACTACAGGTTAAGATTGGAAAGTTCTAATACAACGATATTTGGAAAAGAAAGAGAGTGAGTAAATGGAAGGCAAGGAGATCAAAATTTCGGAAAGAGTGAAAAGTATGAAACATGATTGAGCAAATTCTCCAAAAGAAATGACGAGCAAAGCACGAGACTATTTGGGTAAAAATTCAAAGGTAGGTACGTGAAAAGGATAAAGTGCGGTAATATGGAACAAAAGAGGAATGTGTGGGGTTCGAGAACCAATTTCAATAAGTGGGGCTAAAAGAATAGTGACTATGACAAGGAATGTGAAGTAAGAGAAAGAATGATTAAGCCTTGCGACGATGTTAGGAGATTTCGGCCCTTGAAAGGTATATAAAAGGATAATTGTGCAGCCATATTAATGTGGTTGCCTCGGACATGGAGGAGCTTTTCTGAAAAGATGACTTAGAAATAAAACGGAATTGCGCGTTAAAAGTAATATTTCACGGACTTCAGAGCCGATACTGCAAATAACGAGAGAAGAAAGGTGCTCGAAGAGGAAGAAACCCAAGGAAGGTCAAGGATGAAAGTAGGAAAAGTATACTAATAGGTTGGTCGAAGGAAGAGGAGAGCATTCAGGCGTAGGGCAATTGGAAATCTTTCACCATGGGAGTAAGAAGGATACTTTAACGAATTAGCGGTAGGCAACCGATTACTCACCAAGATAAGAACAAAGATGATGAGTCGACGCAATTGATTAGAAAATTAATGATACGAGGCAAGATCTTCTATAAAGACCGAAAGGCTCGATTATAAAGGAAATAGAATGAAGTGTAAGGAACGTGCATGGGAAACCACTCGGCTGAAGCATTATAAAGATAGATAAAGGTTCGATGAACGAAGGTAGAGAGAGTGTAAACTGTAAGGATTCTGTGCTAAGAGAAAAAGTAGCGGGACACTCGAAAAATACGGATGCACAGCTGCAACACAAACACGTAGTTAAGAAGAATTACGAGTAAGTGAGCCAAATGGGTGAAAGATTAATAGTGGATGGAAGGGTATGGAAATGTTGACAAAATGATGATAAAGACATAAAATGAAAGGAAAACTTATGGTAAGAAGTTTTCGATATGTTATGCGCAGAGTTGGAAAGAAAGACGAGGAGTAAGGTATAATCAAAGATTCCAAAAAAGAACATAGTGAATCTCGACGTCCCCATGAACTAGTGGGTCCAGGACACCGTTAGTCACAAAAGACAGAGGTATGGGAAAGACGAAAAAGAAGGCATCAGAATTGGATATCCTTATAAGTATTCTAGTTAAATATGAGAGTGTAAGTAGCAGGAAGATAGATAGGCCAGACTATACGATGACGGAACCCCGGCCTTAAGAAGAAAGTGAAGGGCGGTAGGTAATTATCGTAGACGAGGATACTCGAAGACTGTTGACGTATAAGGAGCCCCTTAAAAGGGGGGGGGGGGGGGGAGAACATATTATATTAGACTTAAAAGGAATCGCAATATTTTCAGGCTCCAGAGGAGGAAAATTTATTACCTCGGGGCCAGAGTTCAAAACATATCGGCACATCAGGAGGAACTATCCTACGAGAAGTATCCTGTAGCCACACTGGATCGTCAGGTGAGAAGATTGCGTACCGAAGAGGTGGCTTCCGTTAAGGTATTGTGACGAAACAGAAACAGAGAGGAGATGACCTGGGAA
The DNA here is from genome assembly GCF_019175385.1 of Lycium barbarum. Lineage (NCBI taxonomy): Eukaryota > Viridiplantae > Streptophyta > Magnoliopsida > Solanales > Solanaceae > Lycium > Lycium barbarum. The sequence continues at coordinate 95,604,286 of NC_083342.1, forward strand.
GCCGAAGAAGAGATGAAGAAGAAGTATCCTTACTTGTTTCCTATACCTACAGGTAATTTGAACCTCTAAATTGGTTATGTTGATTGATAGATGAACTGGGTGTGATAGCTATAAAGGAAAGATTTCCCCCGAAGTGTTTATAAGACCCTATAAGACTAATTCAACATTCGAGGACGAATGTTCTAAAGGGGGGGGGGGGGGGGGGGGGGGGGGAGGATGTTATATCCCGTATTTTGTACATTCGGATATTTCAAGATAGTCGTGGTAAGTTAAGGGCAAGGCTATTTCTGGAATTATTTTAATACACAAGTTGTTTATTAGTATGGAAATATTGAGGAAGGCTAGGGACAAAAAAGGAAATTCACAAAACAAAATTCAAGAAGGTTCTAGACAAGGGCCACCTTGGCCGTGTGGTGTGTGTGTGGTCCCCACCCATGGCTTGGCCAATTGCCTTGAGCCATGAGGTGGGGCATGTGTCCACCCTTTTATGGGCTATGTATTTATATATATAGAAGGGTACTTACATATCAAGACACATTATTCATCATTCCAACTCACGAAACTTCAAGAAAGAAAAAAACAATATGAAGGGCATTCGACCATGGCCTAGCCGAACATGGGCCATGGAAAATTGATCAACAAAAAAAATATTTTCTTCTAGTATTTCAACCAATTGGAAGGTCCTCATTAAGATGAAGGAGTTGTTGGAGCAATCAAACCATTCATTTATGCAATTCACAACCCTAGCCGAGTGAGAGGATAAGTGGAAAAAGGTAAGGTTTAATCTTCTCTTTCATGTGTTATGGGTGATTTGTGAGTATTGTAGTATGTAGAAATGGATGAAATCCACGAGATTATGTGTGTGGGGTTATATCCGTGTAGGTGGTTATGTTGTGAAGAAGTGATGAATTGATTTTATTTAGTATTTTGATTGTTGTTGTTGTGGATTCCATGATAAAAAGGAAGGTTTGATGGCTTGAGAAGAAGTTGTAATCGTTGTGGGATTGTTGAAGAAGTTAATGTGACACTAGCATGAATTCTTATATTTGTATGAATGATGTTGTTAATGTGTAGATTGTTGGTGTAGTTCATGAATTTGGAAGAAAGGAATGTGTTGTTGTTGTCCTTATTAAGTTTGGAAGATTTTGGATTGTTGTTGATAATTTGGCCGAGTTGAATTCTCGGATTGTTGTTGATAAATTGACCGAGTTGAATTCTCGGATTGTTGTTGATAATTTGGCTGAGTTGAATTCTCGGGGTTGGTTGGATTTACAGGGGAAATGCTGCCGAAATTTTGACAAACTATAAATGAATTTATTTGAAAGACTAAGACAAGCCTATGACGATGAGTCTAATGATTTTGTAAATCCTCTTGAATGTAGACTAGCAAGCTTGGACAAATAAGCGTAGCTAATAGGACGTGGAACAGGTATGTAAGGCTTACACTTTCTTTCTTTTGGCATATCCTAGAGCTAAGTAAAGTATGACCCGCACCTTGGGGTAACTCTACTCCTTAATTCCGAGCTTGTTTACGATTCTTATTCACTTCTTGATATGAGTATACTTAAAATAGTTGAGCTTATTGTATGATTGCATAACGAGCAAAGCATAAAGAGTTTTTGTTTTTTTAAAAGAGTTCTATAAGCGGATATGTTGATTCATGAATGAACTGTATGTCATAGCTACTTATTTCCTACACCTACAGGTAATCTAAATTTCTAAAGCGGATATGTTTATTCATGAATGAACTGTATGTCATAGCTACTTATTTCCTACACCTACAGGTAATCTAAATTTCTAAAGCGGATATGTTGATTCATGAATGAACTGTATGTCATAGCTATAAAAGAGATCCCTCCCCCCCCCCCCCCCCCCCCCTCCGAAGTGTTATAAGACCCCATGAGACCAGTTCAACATTCGAGGACGAATGTTCTGAAGGGGGGGAGGATGTTATATCCCGTATTTTGTACATTCGGATGTTTCAAGATAGTCGTGGTAAGTTAAGGGCAAGGATATTTTCCGGATTTATTTTAATACACAAGTTGTTTATTAGTATGGAAATATTGAGAAAGGCTAGGGGTAAAAAGGGAAATTCACAAGGTGGTTCATGGTAATATTGAGGAAGGCTTGGGGCAAAATGGGAAATTCATAAGAAGGTTCAAGAAAAGGACCACCCTTGGCCGTGTGGTCCCCACCCCAAGGCTTGGCCAATTGCCTTAAGCCACAAGTGGGGGCATGTGTTCCTCTTGTATTTGTAGGAGCCATCTATATATACATGAACAAGGGGTGGCTATCTAGACATTTCCATCTTTTTCCACAACACAAGAAACTTCAAAAAAAAAAAAAAAAAAGCCATTCGGCCAAGGCTCAACCGAACAAGAGCCTTAGAAAATTTGATCAAAAAAAATATTTTCTTCTAATATTCCAACCAATTGGAAGGCCCTTATTAACGTGGAGTAGTTGTTGGAGCAAGCGAGCATTCATTTGGGCAACTCATAAGCCCTAGCCGAATAGAGGAGCCAAAGGATAAAGGTAAGGTTTAACCTTCTCGATAGGGCATGATGGGCACCCGACCCTTATTTAGGGCCGAGCGAACCTGCTGACTATTACCTCACACGTAATCTCTTTGGACTCTTAAAACAGATAAAATTGAAATACATAGTAAAGGCTTTCAGAAACATTCTTTTCATCGTTCCCAAATCAAGCAAAATCTATAATCATACAAGACTTGTAACATGATGCAGAATGACACATCGGCTGGTAGAGCCGCTTACAAGACTGACTTTCTATACCCACGACTCTGTCAGCAATGTCTCTAACATCAATCAAGAAAATCATAACATGCATACTCTGACTCGGCAACACTCCGGAAGGAGATGGAGCTCTCCAATTCCGCTGGAACATCTTCTACAATGGCTTCTACTCATCGGTATACACCTGCGTGGCATGAAACGCAGCCCCCGAAGAAAGGGGGTCAGTACGGAATATGTACTGAGCATGTAAGGCATGAAATACAGTAAAGGGGATCATAACTAAAATGGAGAGTTACCAGAAACAAGTATGATTTTTAAAAAACATCAATGCACTTGCCTATTTAAATGAAAATCATGCATCTCAACATCATATATCATATATGCATGTAACGTGTCCCGGCCCTCTAGTGAGGGACTCGGTGAATAGAGTCATCATATGCCATCCTGGCCGCCACCCCCGTATCATCATATCATCATATCATCATATATATATAACGTGTCCCGACCCTCTAGTGAGGGACTCGGTGAACAATGCAGTGGAGTACGCACGAGAACGTGTCCTGGCCCGGGACTCAGTGAAGGATATATTGAGGCATGCACGAGCAGAGTAGTGAGAAACCATATGCATATAAATCAATTTTAAGACTCGATAGGTAAGTACACTAATCAACACTTGAAGGATCATAAACACGTTTCGAGGCAATCCGAGTTAGTATAAAAAAGTTATGGACATTATTCATTACAGAAACCTTTACGAACGTTTCAAAACAATCCGAGACCGCCTATGAAAGTTAGGGACTCTTTATACTTTGCTTGTTATTAAATCATGCAATAGACTCGACTATACTAAGTATGCTCATGTCAAGAAGTGAATAAGAATCGTAAACAAGCTCGGAATCAGAGAATAGAGTTACCCCAAGGTGCATATCATACCTTATTTGGCTCTAGGACATGACAAAAGAAAGAAAGGGTAAGCCTTACATACCTTGCCCGCTTCCTACGCTAATCCCACTTAAGTCTCGGCTTTCGCAAGAGCTACAACAACGTTAGTAGATACCAAACATTAGCTAGGAATACTTGAGAGTCCAATTCTAAACTACACTTCATCTACCGAAATTTTGGCAGCATTTCCCCTGTAAATACAACCAACCCCGAGAATCCAACTCGGCCAAATTATCAACAACAATCCGAGAATTCAACTCGGCCAATTTATCAACAACAATCCGAAATCTTCCAAACTTAATAAGGACAACAACAACACATTCCTCTTTTCGAAATTCATGAACTACACCAACAATCTACACATTAACAACTTCATTCTCATAATTATAAGAAACCATATTAAAATCGTATTAACTTCTACAACATCCCACAAACAATTATAATGCCAACTTGCACCACTTAAACCTCCATTTGCATCATAGAATCCACAACAACAACAACTAAAATACTAAATAAAATCAATTTATCTCTTCTACACAACACCACATCTACACGGCTACAACCAATACACACCTATTTCATGAATTTCATCCATTTCTACACACTACAACATGCACCAATCATCCATAACACATGCAAGAGAAGATTAAGCCTTACCTTTTCCACTTGTCTTCTCACTTGGCTAGGATTTGTAGCTTGCAAGAATAGATGTTTTGCTTGCTCCAATGACTACGTCACTTTACTAGGGACCTTCCAATTGGTTGTTTTGCTAGAAGAAAATATTTTTTTCTTGGTCAATTTCCCATGGCACCAATTTGGCTAGCTTGGCCGAATGGTTCTCCCCCTTTTTTTTTTCTTGAAGTTTCTCCAAGCTTCTTGTTTTTTTTAAAAAAAAGATGAATACATCTTGCTATGTAAGCACCCTTCTATATTTATAAATACATAGCCCATAAAAGGGTGGACACATGCCCCACCTCATGGCTTAAGGCAATTGGCCAAGCCTTGGGGTGGGGACCACACGGCCAAGGGTGGCCCTTTTCTTGAACCTTCTTTTGAATTTCCCATTTTGCCCCTAGCCTTCTTCAATATTACCATGAACCACCTTGTGAATTTCCCTTTTTACCCCTAGCCTTTCTCAATATTTTCATACTAATAAGCAACTTGTGTGTTAAATTATTTCCGGGAAATAGCCTTGTGTGGTACACTTATTGTCAATTTGTTTCTACTTCTTTCAAGTATCCTTCTAATGTGCCAATATGTTTTGAACTCTGGCCCCGAGCTAATAAATTTTTCCTCCTCTGGAGCCTGAAAATGTTGCGATTCCTTTTAAGTCTTCATAATATATTCTCCCCCCCCCCCCCCCCTTTTTTTTAAGGGGCTCCTTATACGCCAATAGTCTTCGAGTATCCTCGTCTACGATAATTACCTACCGTCCTTCACTTTCTTCTTAAGGCCGGGTTCCGTCATCGTATAGTCTGGCCTGTCTATCTTCTTGCTACTTACACTCTCGTATTTAACTAGAATCATTATAAGGGTATCCAATTCCGATGCCTTCTTTTTCGTCTTTTCGTCCCTCTGTCTTTTTTGACTAACGGTGTCCTGGACTCATAAGTTCATGAGGACGTCGAGATTCACTATGTCCTTTTATGAAGTCTTCGATTATACCTTACTCCTCGTCTTTCTTTCCTACTCTGTGCATAACATATCGGAAACTTCTTACCATATGTTTTTCTTTCATTTTCTGTCTATATCATCATTTTGTCAACATTTCCATACCCTTCCATCCACTATTAGTCCTTTCGCCCATTTAGCTCACTTACTCGTAAGTCTTCTTAACCACGCGTTTGTGTTGCAGCTGTGCATCCATGTTTGTTTTTCGAGCGTCCCGCTACTTTTGCTCATAGCATAGAATTCTTACAGTTTACACTCTCTTTACCCTCGCTCATCGAACCTTTAACTATATTTATGATACTATGACCGAGCGGTCTCCCATGCACGTTCTTTGAATTTTATTCCATTTCCTCTAAGATCAAATCTCTCATACCTCACATGAATTCTCATTCCATACCATTAATTTCCCAATCAACAGTGTCGACCCATCATCCTTGTTCTTTCCTCGAAGCGTAATCGGGTTCCTACCGCTAACTCGTTAAGGTATCCTTCTTACTCCTATGTTTAAAGATTTACAATTATTTTTCTCCCAAATGTTCTCCTCTTCCTTCGACTAACCTGTTAGTATACCTATCCTACATTCATCCTTAACCCTCCTTGGGTTTCTTCCTCCTCGAGCACTTTTCTTTTCTTGTTATCTGCAGTATCGACCCTGAAGTTCGTGAAATATTCCTTTAAACTCGCAAATCCGTCCTATTCTTAAGTCATCCTTTCAGGAAAGCTCTTCCATGTCCAAGGAAACCACATTAATATGGCTGCACAATTATCCCCTTATATACCTTTCAAGGGCCGAAATCTCCTAACATCGTCGCAAGGCTTAATCATCCTTTCTCTTACTTCACATTCCTTGTCATAGTCACTATTCCTTTAGCCCCACTTATTGAAATCGGTTCTCGAACCCCACACATTCCTCTTTTGTTCCATATTACCACACTTTATCCCTTTCACATGCCTACCTTCGGATTTTTACCCAAATAGTCTCGTACCTTGCCTGTAGTTTCTCTCGGGGCTTCACTCACTCATGTTTCTTACCTTTCACCTACTAACTTTTTTTTCTTTTCCGAATATCATTGTATTAGGACTTTCCAATCTTAACCAGTTGTGGAAACAGCATCAGCTTACCTTGCAACCCTTGTACCATATCTTTTGTTTTGTCCCTTAAACTCCGTTACCCTGTTCGATTAATGCCTTCAATAGACCACTACCCCGATTGCCGGAGGTATCCATACCCGTTGATACAATCACATATGGGATTTCATACGCATTCATATATATAGGTATATATAATCACTACCATCTCGCCTACAAAATATTTCCAAACGCTATTCAAACTCATCCTAATTCCAGAGCTGTGATGCACTTTCTTTCTCTTCACCGATCTAGTCTGCCTCGTCCTACGCGACCTCTTAAGGTTTCCCACCATTCCGTATACTCTAATTTCCCTTAGGCTACTCTAGCTTCTCATTTGTCTCTTATATCCAAATCTATGGGACTTTCAGTACACTTCCCAGGGGGGTCACCCATCCTAATATTTCTCTCACCTTAGCACGCTTAACCTCGAAACTCTGATGGAATTTGGTGTGTTAACACTGGTATAACCGCATCCACCTCACCGCATGACTTTCATTACATGATCTGGAGCAAGTCGAAGCCTTACAGATTCCGAGACATTCTCGTAACACGTCTTTCTCCTTTACAATTACTATTTTAGCCATTTCAATTCCTAATATTCACCTTTCACCTATGTGTATGACTACCTTTCGTCCTAGATTCTCGATGGTAGCAAACACACCTTCGTCGCCGTTACTTATAAATACTCGATTATCCACCTCTTTGGACGTCCGCTCGCCACTCTTATATAATAATCTACAGCAGAACTCATTGGTCGACTTTCCTTGAATCGCCCAATAGCCCTTGCTCCTACTAAACCTCGAAAATAACCCATTTTAATCCTTCGGAATGCTAATCGTCTTTTTCGCAATTATTCTTCATGCCATGCCAAGTCCATAACCCTTCCGAAACAACGCATCCCACTTATCGTCGGTTTACGATATTTCCTTTCCACGCTTCCTCCTGTTAGGCGTACCTAACTAAACGACCTGGTTTTGAAAAAAATTCTGACAGAGTCTCCTTTACAATTCTCACTACCCAGAACCTGCATGCAGCAATTACCAGCAATGCCTCACAGGGTGTATATATATATATAACATATTCCGCCCACCAAGGGCTCCCAATTTCAGGTAAAAGAATGAAAATATCAAAACTTACCCCTGTGACTTTCCATATCATTACTCACCTTCTCCCTTCGATACTGCGCTTCTGCTGAGATCAAAGATTAGTATAAGAAATCTCATTTCCTATGACTTGGCTCTATCGCACGATCTAAGATAGAAAGAAGGTCAACAATCCCTAGATGCCCTACAGCCTCCTGCTTATAAGTGTGGCCAGCTTCACACCCATAAACAGGACTCTACTGGACACGACTTTGCAGACAACCCCTAGGATGAACCGCTCTGATACCACTTTGTCATCATTTACCACTTTGTCACACCCTAATCTTGATAGGGCGTGATGGGCACCCGACCCCATACTCAGAGTCGAGCGAACCCCTATAACTCTTGTCATGTTCCTAACCTCACTCCTAAGTTACAAAATGAAATACATAATAAAAACTTGTCAAACCATTCTTTTCGTCATTCTCAAATCAAGTCAAATCTATAATCATATGAAACTTGTAACATGATGCATAATGACACATCGACTGGTGGAGCCTCTTACAAGACTGACATTCTATATTCATGACTCTGTCTGCAAAGTCTCTAACATCAATCAAGATACCATATCATGGGTATTCTGACTTGGCAATACTCCGGAAGGAGGTGGAGCTCGCCAATTCCGCTGGAACATTTTCTACAATGGCTTCTACTTATCTGTAAGCACCTGCGTGGCATGAAACGCATCCCCTGAAGAAAGGGGGTCAGTACGGAATATGTACTGAGCATGTAAGGCATGAAATACAGTAAAGGGGATCATAACTAAAATGGAGATTTACCAGAAACAAGTATGATTTTTAAAAACATCAATGCACTTGTCTTTTTAAATGAAAATCATGCATGTCAACATCATATATCATATATGCATGTAACGTGTCCTGGCCCTCTATAGTCAGGAAGAAAGACGAGCAGTAAAGTATAATCGGAGACTTCAGAAAAGGACGTGGTGAACTCCGATATTCCCCATAACTTATGATCTAGGACACTGTCAGCCATAAAAGACAAAGATATAAGGGACAAAAGAGGAGGCATCGGAATTGGATACCTTTATGAGTATTCCAATTGAACACAAAAGTGTGAACTAGCAAAAAGGATAAATAAGGCAGATCGTACGATGGCGGAACCCCGGCCTTAAGAAGAAGTGAGGGGCGGTAGGTAATTATCGTAGACAAGGATACTCGAAGACTGTTGGCGTATAAGGAGCCCCTTAAAAAGAGGGGGGGGGGGGGAGAACATATTATATTAGACTTAAAAGGAATCGCAATATTTTCAGGCTCCAGAAGAGGAAAATTTATTAGCACGGGGATAGAGTTCAAAACATATCGGCATATCAGGAGGAACTATCCTACGAGAAGTAGCCTCTAACCAAACTGGATCGTCAGGTGAGAAGATTGCGTACCGAAGAGGTGGCTTCCGTTAAGGTATTGTGACGAAACAGAAACAGAGAGAAGATGACCTGGGAGGCCGAAGAGGAGATGAAGAAGAAGTATCCTTACTTGTTTCCTATACCTACAGGTAATTTGAACCTTTAAATTGGTTATGTTGATTGATAGATGAACTGGGTGTGATAGCTATAAAGGAAAGATTTCCCCCGAAGTGTTTATAAGACCCTATAAGAGTAATTCAACATTCGAGGACGAATTTTATAAAGGGGGGGGGGGAGGATGTTATATCCCGTATTCTGTACATTCGGATATTTCAAGATAGTCGTGGTAAGTTAAGGGCAAGGCTATTTCCTGGAATTATTTTAATACACAAGTTGGTTATTAGTATGGAAATATTGAGAAAGGCTAGGGGTAAAAAGGGAAATTCACAAGGTGGTTCATGGTAATATTGAGGAAGGCTAGGGGCAAGAAGGGAAATTCACAAAAAAATCAAGAAGGTTCAAGACCAAGCCACCTTTGGCCGTGTGGTGTGTGTGTGGTCCCCACCCATAGCTTGGCCAATTGCCTTGAGCCATGAGGTGGGGCATGTGTCCACCCTTTTGTGGGCTATGTATTTATATATATAGAAGGGAGCTTACATAGCAAGACATATTAATCATCTTCCACAAGTCAAGAAACCTCAAGAAAAAAATAGGGGCATTCGGCCATAGCTCCCAAAATTTGATGCCTTGGAGTTGATCAAGAAAAATAATTTTCTTCTAGTATTTCAACCAATTGGAACGTCCTTAACAACATTTAGTAGTTGTTGGAGCGAGCAAAGCATTCGTTGTGCAAAGTTGTAAACTTTAGCCAAGTTGAGAAGTGAAAGGGTAAAGGTAAGAATTAATCTCCTTTTTATGTGTTAGAGATGATTTGTGAGTATTTTAGTATGTAGAAATGGATGGAATTCATGAAATATGTGAGTGATGGTTGTGGCCGAATAGAGACTATGTTGGTAGGATGTGATGAATTGATTTTATTTAGTATTTTGATTGTTGTTGTTGTGAATTCCATGATAAAAATGAAGGTTTGATGGCTTGAGAAGAAGTTGTAATCTTTGTGGGATTGTTAAAGAAGTTAATGTGACACTAGCATGAATTCTTATATTTGTATGAATGATATTGTTAATGTGTATATTGTTGGTGTAGTTCATGAATTTGGAAGAAAAGAATGTGTTGTTGTTGTTCTTATGGAGTTGGGAAGTTTCGGGTGGTATTGCATAATGGTTGGGCCGTTTTGATCATTGCACGGATTGTTTGAAGTGTTCTTGAGTTTTAATTGTAAGATCTTGGGCAAGTACTTGAACGTGTGAGCATTGATGTTGGCTGGATTGTATGTGTTGAATTGAATGTAAATGAAATGTCGTCGGATTATGTAAAAGGAGCTACTAACGTTAGAATGCATTTTGAATTAATTGTTGAAGTTGTTAATGTGGTTGTTGGTATTGTTGTTGATGATTTGGCCGAGTTGAATTCTCGGGGTTGGTTGGATTTACAGGGGAAATGCTGCCGAAATTTCGACAGATTATAAATGAATTTATTTGAAAGACTAAGATAAGCGTATGACGATGAGTCTAATGATTTTGTAAATCCTCTTGAATGTAGACTAGCAAGCTTGGACGAATAAGCGTAGCTAATAGAACGTGGAACAAGTATGTAAGGCTTACCCTTTCTTTCTTTTGGCATGTCCTTGAGTCAAATAAGGTATGATATGCACCTTGGGGTAACTCTATTCCTTGATTCCGAGCTTGTTTACGATTCTTATTCACTTCTTGACATGAGCATACTCAGTATAGTCGAGTCTATTGCATGATTTAATAACAAGCAAAGTATAAAGAGTCCCTAACTTTCATAGGCGGTCTCGGATTGTTTTGAAACATTCGTAAAGGTTTCCGTAATGAAAAATGTCCATAACTTTCATACAATAACTCGGATTGCCTCGAAACGTGCTTATGATCTTTCAAGTGTCGTTTTGTGTACTTATCCATCGAGTCTTAAAAATTGATTTATGTGCATATAGTTTCTCACTACTCTGCTCGTGCATGCCTCAATATATCCTTCACTGAGTCCCGAGCCAGGACACGTTCTCGTGCGCACTCCACTGCATTATTCACCGAGTCCCTCACTAGAGGGCCGGGACACGTTATATGCCTATATGATATATGATTTTGACTTGCATGATTTTCATTTCAAAAGGCAAGTGCATTGATGTTTTTAAAAAATCATACTTTTTTCTGGTAAATCTCCATTTTTGTTATGACCCTCTTTACTGTATTTCATGCCTTACATGCTCAGTACATATTCCGTACTGACCCCCTTTCTTCGGGGGCTGCGTTTCATGCCAAGCAGGTGCACACAGATGAGTAGAAGACGTTGCTAGAAGATGTTCCAGCGGGATTGGCGAGCTCCATTTCCTTCCGGAGTGTTGCCAAGTCAGAGTATATATGTTATGATTCCTGTTTGATGTTAGAGACTTTGCAAACAGAGTCACGTGTATAGATTGTCAGTCTTGTAAGTGGCTCCACCAGTCGATGTGTCATTATGCATCATGTTACAAGTTTCATATGATTATAGATTTTGCTTGATTTGAGAACGATGAAAAGAATGTTTCTGAAAGCCTTTACTATGTATTTCATTTTTTTCTGTTTTGAGAGTCCAAAGAGATTACGTGTGAGGTAATAGTCAATGAGTTCGCTCGGCCCTAAATAAGGGTCGGGTGCCCATCATGCCCTATCGAGATTAGGGTGTGATGAGTCTAATGATTGTGTAAATCCTCTTGAATGTAGACTAGCGAGCTTGGACAAATAAGCGTAGCTAATAGGACGTGGAACAGGTATGTAAGGCTTATCCTTTCTTTCTTTTGGCATGTCCTAGAGCCAAATAAGGTATGATATGCACTTTGGGGTAACTCTATTCCTTGATTTCGAGCTTGTTTACGATTCTGAGCCTAATCTTCGATTATACCTTACTCCTCGTCTTTCTTCCTGACTTTGTTCATAACGTACCTAAACTTCTTCTTCCCTTGGATTCTTCTTAACTACGCGTTTGTGTTGCAGCTGTGCATCCATGTTTTTCGACAAGAGTATGACGATGAGTCTAATGATTGTGTAAATCCTCTTGAATGTAGACTAACGAGCTTGGACAAATAAGCGTAGCCAATAGGACGTGGAACAGGTATGTAAGGCTTAACCTTTCTTTCTTTTGGCATGTCCTAGAGCCAAATAAGGTATGATATGCATTTTGGGGTAACTCTATTCCTTGATTCCGAGCTTGTTTACGATTCTTATTCACTTCTTGACATGAGCATACTTAGTATAGTCGAGTCTATTGCATGATTTAATAACAAGCAAAGTATAAAGAGTCCCTAACTTTCATAGGGGGTCTCGGATTGTTTTGAAACATTCGTAAAGGTTTCCATAATGAATAATGTCCATAACTTTCTTACACTAACTCGGATTGCCTCGAAACGTGCTTTTGATCCTTCAAGTGTCGTTTTGTGTACTTATCTATCGAGTCTTAAAAATTGATTTTTATATGCATATGGTTTCTCACTACTCTGCTCGTGCATGCCTCAATATATCCTTCACTGAGTCCCGGGCCAGGACACGTTCTCGTGCGTACTCCATTGCATTGTTCACCGAGTCCCTCACTAGAGGGCCGGGACACGTTATATATATATATATATATATATATATGATGATATGATGATATGGGGTGGCGGCCAGGATGGCATATGATGACTCTATTCATCGAGTCCCTCACTAGAGGGCCGGGACACATTATATGCATATATGATATATGATGTTGAGATGCATGATTTTCATTTCAAAAGGCAAGTGCATTGATGTTTTATTTTAAAAGTCATACTGGTTTCTGGTAAATCTCCATTTTTGTTATGGTCCTCTTTACTGTATTTCATGCCTTACATGCTCAGTACATATTCCATACTGACCTCCTTTCTTCGGGGGCTGCGTTTCATGCCACGCAAGTGCACAGAGACGAGTAGAAGACATTGCTAGAAGATTTTCCAGCAGGATTGGCGAGCTCCATTTCCTTCCGGAGTGTTGGCAAGTCAGAGTATATATGTTATGATTCCTGTTTGATGTTAGAGATTTTGCAGACAGAGGCACGTGTATAGAATGTCAATCTTGTAAGCGGCTCCACCAGTCGATATGTCATTATGCATCATGTTACAAGTTTCATATGATTATAGATTTTACTTGATTGGAGAACGACGAAAAGAATGGTTTTGACAAGTTTTTATTATGCATTTCACTTCGTAAGTTAAATTTACTTATGAATACTCGATTATCCACCTCTTTGGACTTCCGCTCGCCACTCTTATACAATAATCTACAACGAAACTGATTGTCGACTTTCCCTGAATCCCCCAACAGACCTTGCTCCTACTAAACCTCGAATGTTATCCATTTTAATCCTTCGGGTTTCTAATCGTCTTTCTCGCAATTATTCTTCCTGCCATGCCAAGTCCATAACCTTTCTGAAACAATGCATCCCATTTATCGTCTGTTTACGATATTTCCTTTCCACGCTTCTTCCTGTTAGGTGTACCAAACTAAATGACCTGATTTTGAAAAATTCTGACCGAGTCTCCTTTACAATTCCGACTATTCAAAATCTTTACGCAACAAATACCAACAATGCCTCACAGAGCATACAGTCATACGACACATTCCAGTCATCCAGAGCTTCCAATTCCAGGCAAAAGAATGAAATTACCAAAACTTACCCCTATGGCTTTCCATATCATCATTCACCTACTTCCGTCGATACTGTACTTCCGCTAAGATCAAAGGTTAGTGCAAGGAATCTCATTTCCTATGACTTGGCTCTATCGCACGATCTAAAACAGAAAGAAGGTCAACAATCCCTAGATGCCCTGCAGCCTCCTGTTTATAAGTGTGGCCGGCTTCACACCCATAAACAAGACTCTACTGGACACGACTTTGCAGACATCCCCTAGGACGACCTGCTCTGATACCAATTTTTCACACCCTAATCTTGATAGGGCATGATGGGCACCCGACCCCATACATAGAGCTGAGCGAACCCCTTTAGCTCTCATTATGTTCATAACCTCACTGGAATCTTAAGTTACGAAATGAAATGCATAGTAAAAACTTGTCAAAAACCATTCTTTTTGTCATTCTAAAATCGAGTAAAATCTGTAATCATATGGATTTTGTAACATAATGCATAATGGTACGTCGGCCTGCAGGGCCGCTTACAAGACTGACATTCTACCCACGTGACTCTGTCTGCAAAGTCTCTAACATGCTATATACCATAACGTAGATACTCTGACTCAGCAACACTCCGGAAAGAAATGGAGCTTGTCAATCCAGCTGGAACATCTTCTAGCAATATCCTCTACTCATATGTATACACCTGCGTGGCATGAAACGTAGCCCCCGAAGATAGTGGGTCAGTACGTAATATGTACTGAGCATGTAAGGCATGAAACACAGTAAAGAGGATCATAACTAAAATGGAGATTTACCAGAAACAAGTATGACTGTAAAAAAAAACATCAATACACTTGCCTTTTCGAAATGAAAATCATGCATATCATTATCATATACCATACCCGGCCCATAATGGGACTCGGTGGATGAAATCGTGTCATCATGTCAGCATGCTACCATATCATCATATATATATACCGTACCCGGCCCTCTAGTGAGGGACTCGGTGAATAAAGTCATCATATGCCCTCCTGGCCGCCATCCCCGTATCATCATATCATCATGTCATCATATATATATATATATATATATATATATATATATATATATATATATATATATATATATATATATATATACCGTACCCGGCCCTCTAGTGAGGGACTCGGTGAACAATGCAGTGGAGTGTGCACGAGAACGTGTCCTGGCCCGGGACTCAGTGAAAGATATATTAAGGCATGCACGGGCAGAGTAGTGAGAAACTATATGCATATAAATCAATTTTTAAGACTCGATGGATAAGTACACAAAATGACACTTGAAGGATCATAAGCACGTTTCGAGGCAATCCGAGTTAGTGTAAGAAAGTTATGGACATTATTCATTACGGAAACCTTTACGAATGTTTCAAAACAATCCGAGACCGCCTATGAAAGTTAGGGACTCTTTATACTTTGCTTGTTATTAAATCATGCAATAGACTCGACTATACTAAGTATGCTCATGTCAAGAAGTGAATAAGAATCGTAAACAAGCTCGGAATCAAGGAATAGAGTTACCCCAAAGTGCATATCATACCTTATTTGGCTCTAGGACATGCCAAAAGAAAGAAAGGGTAAGCCTTACACACCTTGCCCGCTTCCTACGCTAATTCCACTTAAGTCTCGGCTTTCGCAAGATCTACAACAACGTTAGTAGATACCAAACATTAGCTAGGGATACTTAAGAGTCCAATTCTAAACTAACACTTCATCTACAGAAATTTCGACAGCATTTCCGCTGTAAATACAACCAACCCAGAGAATCCAACTCGGCCAAATTATCAACAACAATTCGAGAATTCAACTCGGCCAATTTATCAACAACAATCCAAGGATTCAACTTGGCCAAATTATCAACAACAATCCGAAATCTTCCAAACTTAATAAGGACAACAACAACACATTCCTTTCTTCCAAATTCATGAACTACACCAACAATCTACACATTAACAACTTCATTCTCATAATTATAAGAAACCATATTAAAATCGCATTAACTTCTACAACAACCCACAAAAAATTATAATGCCAACTTGCACCACTTAAACCTCCATTTGCATCATAGAATCCACAACAACAACAACTAAAATACTAAATAAAATCAATTTATCTCTTCTACACAATACCACATCTACACGGCTACAACCAATACACACCTATTTCATGAATTTCATCCATGTCTACACACTACAACATGCACAAATCATCCATAACACATGAAAGAGAAGGTTAAACCTTACCTTTATCCTTTGACTCCTCTATTCGGCTAGGGCTTATGAGTTGCCCAAATGAATGCTCGCTTGCTCCAACAACTACTCCACGTTAATAAGGGCCTTCCAATTGGTTGGAATACTAGAAGAAAATATATTGTTTTTTATCAAATTTTCTAAGGCTCTTGTTCGGTTGAGCCTTGGCCGAATGGCTTTTTTTTTTTCAAGTTTCTTGTGTTGTGGAAAAAGATGGAATTGTCTATATAGCCACCCCTTGTTCATGTATATATAGATGGATCCTACAAATACAAGATGAACACATGCCCCCACTGCTGGCTTAAGGCAATTGGCCAAGCCTTGGGGTGGGGACCACACTGCCAAATGGCCCCTTCATGAACCTTCTTGAATATTTTTGTGAATTTCCCTTTTTGCCCCTAGCCTTCCTCAATATTACCATGAACCACCTTGTGAATTTTCCTTTTTACCCCTAGCCTTTCTCAGTATTTCCATACTAATAAACAACTTGTGTATTAAAATAATTTCGAAAAATAGCCTTGCCCTTAACTTACCACGACTATCTTGAAACATCCGAATGTACAAAATACGGGATATAACATCCTCCCCCCTTTAGAACATTCGTCCTCGAATGTTAAACTGGTGTTATGGGGTTTTATAACACTTCGAGGGGACTTCTTTTATAACTATCACATACAGTTCATTCTTCAATCCATATATCCGCTTTAGAAATTTAGATTACCTGTAGGCATAGGGAATAAGTAAGGATACTTTTTCATCTCTTCTTCGGCTTCCCAAGTCATCTTCTCCCTGTTCCTTTTAAGTCTAATATAATATGTTCTCTCCCTCTTTTTAAGGGGCTTCTTATACGCCAACAGTCGTCGAGTATCCTCGTCTACGATAATTACCTACCGCCCTTCACTTTCTTCTTAAGGCTGGGGTTCCGTCATCGTATAGTCTGGCATGTCTATCTTCTTGCTACTTACACTCTCGTATTTAACTAGAATACTTATAAGGGTATCCAATTCCCATGCCTTTTTTTTCGTCTTTCCCATACCTCTGTCTTTTGTGACTAACGGTGTCCTGGAATCACTAGTTCATGGGGACGTCGAGATTCTCTATGTCTTTTTATGAAGTCTTCGATTATACCTTACGCCTCGCCTTCCTTCCAACTCTGTGCATAACATATCGAAAACTTCTTACCATAAGTGTTTCTTTCATTTTCTGTCTATATCATCATTTTGTCAACATCTCCATACCCTTCCATCCACTATTAGTCCTTTCGCCCATTTAGCTCACTTACTCGTAATTGTTCTTAACTACGCATTTGTGTTGCAGCTGTGCATCCATGTTTTTTTAGTGTCCTGCTACTTTTGATCTTAGCATAGAATTCTTACAGTTTACATATCGGCACATCAGAAGGATACCTGAAAGAAGTAGAAACGAATTGACAATAAGTGTACCATGAGGTAGACATGAGGATAAAGGAGTAGCCTATAGCCACACTAGATCGTCAAGTGAAGATTGCGTACCAAAGAAGTGGCTTCTGTTAAGGTGTCGTGGTGAAACAATAACAGAGAAGAGATGACCTGGGAAGTCGAGGATGAGATGAAGAGGAAGTACCCCTACTTATTCCCTATGCCTATAGGTAATCTAAATTTTTAAAGCGGATATGTGGATTGAAGAATGAACTGTATGTGATAGCTATAAGAGGAGTCCCCCCGAAGTGTTATAAGACCCCACAACACCAGTATAACATTCGAGGACGAATGTTCTAAAGGGGGGGAGGATGTTATATCCCGTATTTTTGTACATTCGGATGTTTCAAGATAGTCGTAGTAAGTTAAGGGCAAGACTATTTTCCGGAATTATTTTAATACACAAGTTATTTATTAGTACGGAAATATTGAGAAAGGCTAGGGGTAAAAAGGGAAATTCACATGGTGGTTCATGGTAATATTGAGGAAGGCTAGGGGCAAAAAGGGAAAGAAAGTTCAAGAAGGTTCATGACAAGCCACCATGGCCGTGTGGCTCATGTGGGTCCCACCTATGGCTTGGCCAATTAACTCAAGCCATGAGGTGGGGCATGTGTCCACCTTTAATGGGCCATGTATATATATATATATATATATATATATATATGTATAGGTGAGTGCTTACATAGCAAGACTCATTCTTCTCCTTCAAAATTTCAAGAAACTTTAAGAGAGGGACATGGTGGTATTCGGCCATGGCTAAGAAAATTCCATGAAAAATTGATCAAAAAAATATTTTATTCTAGTAATTCAACCAAGTGGAAGGTCCTTATTAACGTGGAGTGGTTGTTGGAATAAGCAAAGCATTCATTGTGCAATTTACAACCCTAGCCAAGCAAGGAGATAAGTGAAAAAAGGTAAGATCTAATCTCCTTTTCTATGTGTTAAGGGTGAATTGTGAGTGTTGTAGTATGTAGAAATGGATGAAATTCATGAAATATATGTGTGTTGGTTGTAGCCGTGTGGGTGTTGTGTTGTGTGGAAGGGATGAATTAATTTTACTTAACACTTTAGTTATTGTTGTGGATTCTATGATGCAAATGGAGGTTTAAGTGGTTCAAATTGGCATTATAATCGTTTGTGGGTTGTTGTAGGAATTAATGTGATTCTAATATGGTTTCTTGTAATCATAAGAATGAAATTGCTAATATGTAGATTGTTGGTGTACTTCATGAATTTGGAAAGAAGGAATGTGTTGTTACTGTTCTTATGGAGTTGGGAGGTTACGGATAGTGTGTATGTTGGTTGGGCCGTTTTAGATTAATTGTTGATGCTGTTAATATGATTGTTTGTATTGTTGTTGATAATTTGGCCGAGTTGAATTCTCGGGGTTGGTTGAATTTATAGGGGAGATGCTGCCGAAATTTCTGTAAATGAAGGGTTAGTTTAGGATTGGACTCTTAAGTATCTATAGCTAATGTTTGGTATCTACTAACATTGTTTTAGATCTTGCAAAAGCCGAAACTTAAGTTTGGATTAGCTTAAGAAGCGGGCAAGGTATGTAAGGCTTACCCTTTCTTTCTTTCTGCATGTCCTAGAGCTAAGTAAGGTATGACACGCACCTCGGGGTAACTCTATTCTTTAATTCCGAGCTTGTTTATGATTTTTATTCACTTCTTGACATGAGCATATTTAGTATAGTCGAGCTTATTGTATGATTGAATAACGAGCAAAGCATAAAGAGTTCTTGTTCCTAAAAGAGTTCCATAAGGATTAATGTCCCTAACTTTCATAGACGGTCTCAGATTGTTTTGAAACGTTCGTAGAGGTTTCTGTAATGAATAGCGTGCATAACTTTCTTATGCTAACTCGGATTGACTCGAAACGTGTTTATGATCCTTCAAGTGTCGATTAGCGTACGTACCTATCGAGTCTTAAAAACTGATTTATGTGCATATAGTTTCTCACTACTCTGCTCGTGCATGACTCAATATATCCTTCACTGCGTCCCGGGCCAGGGCATGTTCTCGTGCGCACTCCACTGCATTGTTCACAGAGTCCCTCACTAGAGGGCCGGGTACGGTATATATATATATATGATGAAATGATGATATGATGATACGGGGATGGCGGCCAGGAGGGCATATGATGACTTTATTCACCGAGTCCCTCACTATAGCGCCGGGTACGGTATATATATATGTGATGACATGATAGCATGCTGACATGATGACATAATTTTATTCACCGAGTCCTATAATAGGCCGGGTACGATATATGATAATGATATGCATGATTTTCATTTCAAATGGCCAGTGTATTGATGCTTTAAACAGTCATGCTTGTTTCTGGTAAATCTCCATTTTAGTTATGATCCTCTTTACTGTATTTTATGCCTTACATGCTCAGTACATATTCCGTACTGACCCCCTTTCTTTGGGGGCTGCGTTTCTTGCCACGCAGGTGTATACCGATGAGTAGAAGCCATTGTAGAAGATGTTCCAGCGGAATTAGCGAGCTCCATCTCCTTCCGGAGTGTTGCTGAGTCAGAGTATGCATGTTATGATTTTCTTGATTGATGTTAGAGACTTTGCAGACAGAGTCGTGGGTATAGAAAGTCAGTCTTGTAAGCAGCTCCACCAGCCGATGTGTCATTCTGCATCATGTTACAAGTCTCGTATGATTATAGATTTTGCTTGATTTGAGAACGATGAAAGAATGTTTCTGAAAGTGTTTACTATGTATTTCATTTTTATCTGTTTTAAGAGTCCAAAGAGATTACGTGTGAGGTAATAGTCAGCGGGTTCGCTCGGCCCTAAATAAGGGTCGGGTTCCTATCATGCCCTATCGAGATTAGGGTGTGACAAAGTGGTATCAGAGCAGGTTGTCCTAGGGGTTGTCTGCAAAGTCGTGTCCAGTAGAGTCCTGTTTATGGGTGTGAAGCCGGCCACATTTATAAACAGGAGGCTGCAGGGCATCTAGGGATTGTTGACCTTGTTTCTATCTTAGATCGTGCGATAGAGCCAAGTCATAGGAAATGAGATTCCTGGCACTAACCTTTGATCTTAGTAGAAGCACAGTATCGATGAAAGAAGGTGAGTGATGATATGGGGAGTCACAGAGGTAAGTTTTGATATTTTTGTTCTTTTATCTGGAATTGGAAGCTTTGGGTGGCTGGGATATGTCGTATACATATGTATGCCCTGTGAGGAATTGTTCTGCGTGCAGATTTTGAATAATAAGAGTTGTAAAAGAAGACTCTGCCAGAAATCTTTCAAAATCGGGTCATTTAGTTAGGTACACCTAACAGAAGGAAATGTGGGAAGGAAATATTGTAAATAGACAATAAGTAAGATGCGTTGTTTCAGAAGGGTTATGGACTTGGCATGGCATGAAGAATAATTGCGAGAAAGACGATTAGCAGTCCGAAGGATTAAAATGGATAACATCCAAGGTTTAGTAGGAACAAGGTCTGTTGGAGGATTGAAAAGGCTAAGATAGTAATTGTTAAAGGAGAAAGACGTGTTACGAGAGTGTCTCGGAATCTGTAAGGCTTCAACTTGCTCCAGATTATGTAATGAAGGTCATGCGGTGAGGCGGATGCGATTATATCAACATTAATGCACCGAATTTCATCGGAGTTTTAAGGTTAAGCGTGCTAAGGTGAGAGAAATATTAGAATGGGTGACCCCCTAGGAAGTGTGCAAGAAATCCTATAGATTTAGACATAAGAGGCAAATGAGAAGCTAGAGTAGCCTAAGGGAAATTAGAGTATACGGAATGGATAGAAACCTTAAGGAGGTCGCGTCGGGCGAGGCGGACTAGATCGGTGAAGAGAAGAACGGATCTGCACGTTTGAAGGAATGTTTTACGAACTTCAGAGCTGATGCTGCAAATAACGAGAGAAGAAAGGTGCTCGAGCAGAAAGAAATCCAAAGAAGGTTAAGGATGAAAGTAAAGAAGGGATACTAATGGGTTGGTCGAAGGAAGAGGAGAGCATTTAGGCGTAGAGTAACTGGAAACCTTTAACCATAAGAGTAAGAAGGATACCTTAACGAGTTAAGCGGTAGGAACCCGATTATGCATTGAGGAAAGAACAAGGATGATGATTCGACACTGTTGATTGGGAAATTAATGGTATGGAATGAGAATTCATGTGAGGTTTAAGAGATTTGATCTTAGAAGAAATGGAATGAAATGCAAGGAACGTGCATGGGAGACCGCTCGGTCATAACATCATAAATATAGTCAAAAGTTCGATGAGCGAGGATAGAGAGGGTGTAAACTGTAAGGATTCTATGCTAAGAGCAAAAGTAGCGGAACGCTAGAAAAACATGGATGCACAGCTGCAACACAAACGCGTAATTAAGAAGAATTACAAGTAAGTGAACTAAGCGGGCGAAAGGATTAGTAGTGGATGGAAGGGTATGGAAATGTTGGAGAAAAACTAATGATGATATAAACATAAATGGAAGAAGGGTCCAGGGGAAGAAGTTTAGGTACGTTATGAGCAAAGTCAGGAAGAAAAACGAGGAGTAAAGTATAATCGGAGACTTCAGAAAAGGACGTGGTGAACTTCGATATTCCCCTTAACTTGTGATCTAGGACACCGTCGGCCATAAAAGACAAAGATATAAGGGACGAAAGAGGAGGCATCCTGTTATGTCCCGTATTTTCGTATAACGGGAAATCAAGAAATAAAGAAGACTTGTGTGCGTTGAGGAAATATTTTGATTTTGGTGAATATGAACATGTTGGTTATGGAGTCATAAATGTTAAGACCTCGGGGAAGGCCGAGGGAAAATTTGGAATTTCGGAAATTTGTTTCGGGAATTACAAAACGGGACATAACATGAATTGGGCCAAGAAAATGGAATACAAAATGAGGCCCAAAGAAAGTGAAGTGGCCGGCCCAAATGGAGCAAGTCCAAGCCCATCTTTTTTTTTTGGTCATGTGCTATGCACATGACCAATTGTGGATATATATCAATACATTGTCTTGATTTAGCAAGAAAAACCAATTGAACTTTGACTCCAACAAGAAAACCCATTCGGCCGAAAAAGAAAGAGAAAGAAAAAAAAAATTGTGGCTTGTTTCTAATCCAATCACATAGTCTCTTTTGGAATAATTGATGGGTTCGAGGTGCTCTTCGTGGTGATACAATTAGTTTGACGAGAGGACGACGTTTGCGGCGAATCGGAATTTAAAAGAAGAGGTAAGATTTCAATGTTTTTATGTTATGAAAGGGATACATATGTGTTAGTGATTGAATTAGTGTAAAGATTATGGGATGGGGTTGTGTTTGTGTGTGGCGTGTGTGTGTGAAAAGAGTGTGTTTGGCCGTGTGCCTTAAGATAGGAGAACAAGTGTGAATTGATTTTGTTTAAGGTAGTTAGTTGTGTTGTCATGACCTTTGTATCGTAAGTGAATGTTTGGAGAATTGAATTGGTGTTAGAAAATGATTTCGGACGTTATCGGAAAAATGTATACCTTTGGGATATGGGTGTATATCATAGTATATTTATGACACTAAAGACCTTAAATAAGGTTTATGGTTGACATTAACGAATTTGGAATGAAACGACGCAAGTTAGAACGCTCGTCGTAACTTTTGGTGTTTTGATTGAAAATTTGAAAGTAATGAACTTTGGGGGTGTTTGTATGTGGTTTGGGACTTGTGTGTGGTGTGTTTGAATAATGGTGAATGAATACACTAATGTGGAAATAGATTTGGACTTTTGAAGTTGAATCAAGAATTGTCAACTTATGTATTAAAGTGAAATTTTGAAGTTTATGTAGTATAATTGTGGGTTGTATGGCTTAATGACGTTTGGGCTGTTGTTGTTGTTGTTGTATTTTGAGCCGAGCTAAGTCTCGGGGGTGTTAGATTTATAGGGGAAGTGCTGCCGAAATTTCGGTAGCCAAGTTTAGCCCAAAGATGAATATGTTAATTCTCATGAATAGTAACTGGTAAAAGTGACCATTTGCAGTTTCTGGACGAAACGGGAACTGCGATTTAAGGAGCGTAAGGCGCCAACCAGGTATGTAAAGCCTACCTCTCATTCTTTTGGCATGTCCTAGACCTACTAGGTAAATTTCAGAATCTCGGGAATAACTCTGTTCCTGGAAATCGAGGTTCAAGTTCGAGCACTATTCATTCAGCGCGATTGAACCCTTTTGGTCCCATTTGGGTAAAAGAACGCTCGTACCTCCATAACTTGTGCTGTTGAGTCCGAAACTCTTCGAAACTTTTGTAAATGACTATATGAAGCCAAAAACCTGCGATTTGTGTCCGCCGCCTCAATTTGACCCGAGGTGGGCCCGCGAGCCCCGAGGCTCCCCTTATTCAGTTTGATTGATTCGTTTGTGTCTGTTTTAATCTGCGACTGTTTGTTTATGACCCAAGGATGCGTTGGAAACTTCCTGTGCCATTAATGCACGTTCTGTACTTTGGATGATGTGAGGATTCCGAAAGAGTCACTCATGAACAGTTTTCTTACGAATTTGACGGCTCGGAACTTCGTAACCTCTATATGTCTACTTTTATCAATCCGATTCCTACTCCGAGCCTCTTGGTGTCAGTGTATACTTATATGTAAATTATATGTTGAGTTCGGTAAATTATTTTTGATATGCATATGGTTTCTGCACTACTCTGTTCGTGCTGTCTGCTATGACTTCGTTCGTCGGTACCCGGGCCGACTTTGTGATCGTGCGCGCTATAATATATTCGGGAGTTATGATGTGTTACGGTTTCCGAGGCCTCGCCATAGGGCCGGTTACCGTTTATGGAGTTATGATGTGATATGGCATTTGATATGTTCTGATGATATGATGTGTGTGTGATATGATGTGTCTGGAGACTGTACGGAGATTTGAAAACTTCTGGAGATTATGATGTGTTGTGGCACCAGCGTCGGGGGGTGACCACGTTCCTAAACCCTATACATGATTTGATTTGCATTTGTACGTTCGCCTCCCGCACATGTTTGCTTTGTTTGCGATAACGGTGTGTTTGTTCCTTCTGACTCCCGCTGTGTTTGTGATTTCTGTACCCTCTGCTTTACATACTCAGTACTTCTCCCGTACTGACCCCCGTTTCTTCGGGGGCTGTGTTTCATGCCCGCAGGTACAGAAGCTCGTCTGGGTGGTCCTCCGATTTAGGCTACTCAGTCTGCTGTGTTGGAGAGCTCCCCTTGATCCGGAGCCTACTTTTGGTACATATCTTTTGTTGTGTCTGTATTCTGTATACTTGGATGAGTGGGTACGGCGGGGCCCTGTCCCGTCCTATGTTCATATGTCTTATGTTCTGTTTTGTCTAGAGGCTTGTAGTCAGATTTGTGGGTCGTGGGTCCGGTGTGTTTGCATGTGAGTCTGTTTTGCGATCTTAAGCGGCCCGTACGCTGCTATGGCCAAGTCGGCCTCTGAGTTTGTATGTATGTGTGTGTACTTGGGGGCGATGTGCATTCCGCCACCCTTCTGATGTGTGTGTGTGAAATTTGGCGATGTATATTCCGCCTCCTTTCTGATTTGTGATTTGTCTGATCTGTGCGGGCGACTGCTTAGGATAAGTGTTCGGTAGTTGTCTGATTACGATGTTGAGTTCGAATAACGTACGTTGAGATTGGACGAGTCTGATTAGGATGATATGGGTGTGAGTTTGTTTGGGGTGTCCCTGTAGGGCACCAGTCGCGGCCCACGGGGTTGGGTCGTGACAAAAGTGGTATCAGAGCGGTTTGTCCTCGGAATGTCTACAGGCCGTGTCTAGTAGAGTCTTGTTTATCGATGTGTTGTGCACCACATCTATAAACAGGAAGCTACGGGACATCTAGGATGTTGTGTTGCCTTTTCTTTGAAATCTTAGATCGTGCGATAGAGCTGTGTTATTAGGGTCATTCTGATCTGACCCGTTGTTGTGTTTGCAGTGATGCCTCCGAAGAAGGCAACGGCGGCCCAGAAGGGCAAGGCGAAGGTGGGAGAGACCAGTCAGGCACAACGGGCTACTCGGGCTCGTGTTTATGATTTGCCTGAGGTTACACCTCATTCTGAGGGGTCTGCTACACCCCCATTAGTACAGCCTGGAGCGGGACCTTCAGCAGCTCCAGAGGTCCATGTACCCGCTCCTGAGACTCCAGCTTCTCAGCCAGGGGCGGAGGATAGGACCCTGAGGGAGGCTGTACAGTTGTTGACCACGATTGTAGCCGGACAGGCTCGCAGACGCGGGCGGAGGGACGATGATGATGAGGACAGGCGGGAAAGCCTGAGAGTTCGGGAGTTCTTGTTATGTGGCCCTCCAGAGTTTTTCGGGTCTAAGCCCGACGAGGACCCCCATGACTTCATTCGGGGGATGCGGCGTGCCTTAGACTTGGTCAGGGCGTCAGAGACCGAGTCAGTTGAGCTAGCTTCGCATAGACTTCGGGACGTTGCCGCGCATTGGTATGAGACTTGGGAGCTGTCCCGGGGTGAGGGTGCTCCTCCAGCCATGTGGGATCAGTTTGTGACTGCTTTCACCCGCCACTTTCTGCCCCCAGAGTTACGTCGGGAGCGAGCTGATCGGTTTTTGCATCTGCAGCAGAGGGGTCGAAGCGTTCGTGAATATAACTTGGAGTTTGATTCCCTGGCCCGGTATGCCCCTGCCGTGGTGGCAGATATGACAGATCGGATGCATAGATATGTTATGGGGCTGGATCGTTACTTGATTGACGGGTGTATGGCGGTGTCATTGCAGACAGATATGGACATCGCTCGTTTACAGGCCTACGCCCAAGGGATGGAGAACCGGCACCGGGTAGATCGGCCCAGTAGAGAGTATGATGGGAGACGGCCCAAGAGGGCCAGATCAGCAGGGTATTCTGGAGATTCCCGGGGCGGGCAGCCTCAGTATCAGTCCAGTGGGTACTTTCCTCCGTCGGGCCGGGACACACAGTTTGCGGGTAAAAGGTTTGATGGAGCGGGACCGTCCAGGGCAGACCAGAGTTCCAGAGCCCCAGGTCCTCAGGCGAGCAGGGGTCCCAGTCAGTCTAGGCCACCCATACCCCAGTGTTCGTATTGTGGAAGGTCGCACCCAGGTGAGTGCTTCAGGGCCACGGGGGCCTGTTTTGCTTGCGGCCGCCAGGGCCATATCATGCGGGATTGCCCGTGGGCAGGTGGTTCCGGTAGCGCAGCACCGCCGATGAGGTCCGCTGCTGGTTCGTCATCTACACCTTCGGCCACGCGCTCTACGGGGCGAGGTATGCCAGCACCAGCGGGCCGCGGTAGAGGCCGTGGTGGGGGTTCAGATTCTAGCGGTCCCTCGAACCGCATCTATGCTTTGACTGGTCGTCGGGACCCAGAGGCACCCCCAGACACAGACCCAGGTATATTACTAACCCTTTTCTGAATAAATACGTGCAATGATAGGTTTGTACCTCAGTATTATGCGGTATTCTTTTTGTGTGTGTCAGTAAAAGTAGGGTAGGAATCCGAATTAATGAAAATATCCGAGGCAGTTATCTGTACATGTGGGAGGAAAATATATGAGATTTGGAAGGCTAGAACGATAGACCACTCAGCTAGAAGAGCAAATGACCTCTTTGAGTCAGAGTGGGACCCGCTATGAAAAATTTCCGAAAAATTTGCTAAGACCCCGTTTGGCCTAAAAATTACGTGACAAAGGTCGTGCGGGGCAATTGACGAAATTATATCAGCCCTAACGCGCCAAAATGCGCAAAAGTTTCAGGGTTAAGCGTGCTCAGGCCAGAGCAATTCTGGGATGGGTGACCCCCTGGGAAGTGATGCAAGTTTTCATAAGTTTAAGTATGATTAACGTAAATGGGAATTTGGAGTAACCAAAAGGTAAATAGACTGGGTGTGGAATAATTAGTGCCCTTTCGAGAGTCGCGCGGAACGAGGCGGACTAAATGGGCAAAAAGGAAAGGGTACAACACCTCTTGGGAAATTGAACGAATTTGAATAATAGTCAGAGATGTTCGCCAGTAAGGTGTGGGTAAACGTGTGTATGTGTATGTGTGTGTATGATTCTCATTTGCTGCCTATGAGGGCTAAGAGCCGAGCCCCGGAAACTAATGTTGTGATAAACAAAGGATAAGCAGTGTGAGTAATTGGAATTTTTGAAGGAGTCGATACGTAAGACGCAAGGTAAATTGTGTGACGACTAATGAGTGAGTTTACAAATAAAAAGGAAATTCTCATGAATTATTGGAGCCTTAATGTGAATGATGTGATCCTAAATTGACAATCTAACTGTGGTGCTTCTGCACTTCCAATTCCGATGAGGCTCTACCTAGTACGCCTCTGTGATTCTGAGTTCGACTATGTACCTGTCCGATGAACCTTTTGTGCGTTTGATTCTGAATCCGTTTCTGTCTGGCACACCTCTGTGGGTCTGACTCTGGATATAAATCTGTCTGATATGCTTCCGTACCTTCGATGTTGACTACGAATCCGTCCGCCATAGTTGAGTATGTCTGCCTCCGATTATGAATCCGTCCGGTTTTAGTTCTGAATCTGTTCGGTATGAAGTGTCTGATAGGAAGTAGAGTGAGATTACGACGATGTGGTAAAGAAACTCAGAAGTGTGAAAAGAAGATGATACTGACGATGGTGTCTGGAAAGCGTCCGTCCCTTACAAGAATATAATGCAGAGTTCGGTGATTACGTGGAGTATGAGAACAGGTACTATGAAGGTATTTGAGTCAGTGATGTGAAAAATCTACCCTAGTATTGGTAAAGAAGACATGTCAGAGAAATCAATAAAGGACAACTATCAAGAGAACCCTCCCGGAGTAGTACGACACCCATGAGTTCGATTCAACATTCGAGGACGAATGTTCTTAAGGGGGGAGGAATGTTATGTCCCGTATTTTCGTATAACGGGAAATCAAGAAATAAAGAAGACTTGTGTGCGTTGAGGAAATATTTTGATTTTGGTGAATATGAACATGTTGGTTATGGAGTCATAAATGTTAAGACCTCGGGGAAGGCCGAGGGAAAATTTGGAATTTCGGAAATTTGTTTCGGGAATTACAAAACGGGACATAACATGAATTGGGCCAAGAAAATGGAATACAAAATGAGGCCCAAAGAAAGTGAAGTGGCCGGCCCAAATGGAGCAAGTCCAAGCCCATCTTTTTTTTTTGGTCATGTGCTATGGACATGACCAATTGTGGATATATATCAATACATTGTCTTGATTTAGCAAGAAAAACCAATTGAACTTTGACTCCAACAAGAAAACCCATTCGGCCGAAAAAGAAAGAGAAAGAAAAAAAAAATTGTGGCTTGTTTCTAATCCAATCACATAGTCTCTTTTGGAATAATTGATGGGTTCGAGGTGCTCTTCGTGGTGATACAATTAGTTTGACGAGAGGACGACGTTTGCGGCGAATCGGAATTTAAAAGAAGAGGTAAGATTTCAATGTTTTTATGTTATGAAAGGGATACATATGTGTTAGTGATTGAATTAGTGTAAAGATTATGGGATGGGGTTGTGTTTGTGTGTGGCGTGTGTGTGTGAAAAGAGTGTGTTTGGCCGTGTGCCTTAAGATAGGAGAACAAGTGTGAATTGATTTTGTTTAAGGTAGTTAGTTGTGTTGTCATGACCTTTGTATCGTAAGTGAATGTTTGGAGAATTGAATTGGTGTTAGAAAATGATTTCGGACGTTATCGGAAAAATGTATACCTTTGGGATATGGGTGTATATCATAGTATATTTATGACACTAAAGACCTTAAATAAGGTTTATGGTTGACATTAACGAATTTGGAATGAAACGACGCAAGTTAGAACGCTCGTCGTAACTTTTGGTGTTTTGATTGAAAATTTGAAAGTAATGAACTTTGGGGGTGTTTGTATGTGGTTTGGGACTTGTGTGTGGTGTGTTTGAATAATGGTGAATGAATACACTAATGTGGAAATAGATTTGGACTTTTGAAGTTGAATCAAGAATTGTCAACTTATGTATTAAAGTGAAATTTTGAAGTTTATGTAGTATAATTGTGGGTTGTATGGCTTAATGACGTTTGGGCTGTTGTTGTTGTTGTTGTATTTTGAGCCGAGCTAAGTCTCGGGGGTGTTAGATTTATAGGGGAAGTGCTGCCGAAATTTCGGTAGCCAAGTTTAGCCCAAAGATGAATATGTTAATTCTCATGAATAGTAACTGGTAAAAGTGACCATTTGCAGTTTCTGGACGAAACGGGAACTGCGATTTAAGGAGCGTAAGGCGCCAACCAGGTATGTAAAGCCTACCTCTCATTCTTTTGGCATGTCCTAGACCTACTAGGTAAATTTCAGAATCTCGGGAATAACTCTGTTCCTGGAAATCGAGGTTCAAGTTCGAGCACTATTCATTCAGCGCGATTGAACCCTTTTGGTCCCATTTGGGTAAAAGAACGCTCGTACCTCCATAACTTGTGCTGTTGAGTCCGAAACTCTTCGAAACTTTTGTAAATGACTATATGAAGCCAAAAACCTGCGATTTGTGTCCGCCGCCTCAATTTGACCCGAGGTGGGCCCGCGAGCCCCGAGGCTCCCCTTATTTAGTTTGATTGATTCGTTTGTGTCTGTTTTAATCTGCGACTGTTTGTTTATGACCCAAGGATGCGTTGGAAACTTCCTGTGCCATTAATGCACGTTCTGTACTTTGGATGATGTGAGGATTCCGAAAGAGTCACTCATGAACAGTTTTCTTACGAATTTGACGGCTCGGAACTTCGTAACCTCTATATGTCTACTTTTATCAATCCGATTCCTACTCCGAGCCTCTTGGTGTCAGTGTATACTTATATGTAAATTATATGTTGAGTTCGGTAAATTATTTTTGATATGCATATGGTTTCTGCACTACTCTGTTCGTGCTGTCTGCTATGACTTCGTTCGTCGGTACCCGGGCCGACTTTGTGATCGTGCGCGCTATAATATATTCGGGAGTTATGATGTGTTACGGTTTCTGAGGCCTCGCCATAGGGCCGGTTACCGTTTATGGAGTTATGATGTGATATGGCATTTGATATGTTCTGATGATATGATGTGTGTGTGATATGATGTGTCTGGAGACTGTACGGAGATTTGAAAACTTCTGGAGATTATGATGTGTTGTGGCACCAGCGTCGGGGGGTGACCACGTTCCTAAACCCTATACATGATTTGATTTGCATTTGTACGTTCGCCTCCCGCACAGGTTTGCTTTGTTTGCGATAACGGTGTGTTTGTTCCTTCTGACTCCCGCTGTGTTTGTGATTTCTGTACCCTCTGCTTTACATACTCAGTACTTCTCCCGTACTGACCCCCGTTTCTTCGGGGGCTGTGTTTCATGCCCGCAGGTACAGAAGCTCGTCTGGGTGGTCCTCCGATTTAGGCTACTCAGTCTGCTGTGTTGGAGAGCTCCCCTTGATCCGGAGCCTACTTTTGGTACATATCTTTTGTTGTGTCTGTATTCTGTATACTTGGATGAGTGGGTACGGCGGGGCCCTGTCCCGTCCTATGTTCATATGTCTTATGTTCTGTTTTGTCTAGAGGCCTGTAGTCAGATTTGTGGGTCGTGGGTCCGGTGTGTTTGCATGTGAGTCTGTTTTGCGATCTTAAGCGGCCCGTACGCTGCTATGGCCAAGTCGGCCTCTGAGTTTGTATGTATGTGTGTGTACTTGGGGGCGATGTGCATTCCGCCACCCTTCTGATGTGTGTGTGTGAAATTTGGCGATGTATATTCCGCCTCCTTTCTGATTTGTGATTTGTCTGATCTGTGCGGGCGACTGCTTAGGATAAGTGTTCGGTAGTTGTCTGATTACGATGTTGAGTTCGAATAACGTACGTTGAGATTGGACGAGTCTGATTAGGATGATATGGGTGTGAGTTTGTTTGGGGTGTCCCTGTAGGGCACCAGTCGCGGCCCACGGGGTTGGGTCGTGACACATCCGAATTGGATACCTTTATGAGTATTCCAATTGAACACAAAAATGTGAACTAGCAAAAAGGATAAATAAGGCAGACCGTAGGCCGTAAGAAGATAGTGGTGGGCGGTAGATAGTTATCGAAGATGATGAGTACTCGAAGACTATTGATGTATAAGGATCCCCTTAATAAGGGGGGGGGGGGGGAGAACATGTTAGATTAGGCTTAAAAGGAATCACGACATTTTCAAAGTCCAGAGAAGGAACATAACCATTACACCCATTAGCGACAAAGTTATGATTGGACAAATATTTAGAATGTAAGATTGAAAGGGATAGTGACAAAGACGTAAAGGAATAGGGAGTCGAACTAACGAACTACAGGGAGTCGGTGCAGTGTACGTCTAAGATCAACAAGTATACAAAGGATAGCCCTAGATGATATTGAAGAGATAAGCACAAAGAGTATACTGTATGTTAGCAAGGTAATTGCCCGCTAGCGAGGGAACAAGTAGCGAGAGAAAGAGAATACTTAAAGGTCGATGAGTGGTTGTAGCATGGAAAGCAAGACTGCAATACCGTAGACAAAACGATAGCGAGGTGCAAGTTAATTTCCGATCATGTACATGAGAATAAAGAAGTAGCCTATAGCCACACTGGATCGTCAGGCGAGAAGATTGTGTACCAAAGACGTGGCTTCTGTTAAGGTGTTGTGACGAAACAGAAATGGAGAGGAGATGACCTGGGAAGCCGAAGAAGAGATGAAGAAGAAGTATCCTTACTTGTTTCCTATACCTACAGGTAATTTAAACTCCTAAATTGGTTATGTTGATTGATAGATGAACTGGGTGTGATAGCTATAAAGGAAAGATTTCCCCCGAAGTGTTTATAAGACCCTATAAGGCCAATTCAACATTCGAGGACGAATGTTCTAAAGGGGGGGAGGATGTTATATCCCGTATTTGGTGCATTCGGATGTTTCAAGATAGTCGTGGTAAGTTAAGGGCAAGGCTATTTCCCGGAATTAATTTAACACACAAGTTGCTTATAAATATTAGTGGTATGGAAATACTGAGAAAGGCTAGGGGTAAAAAGGGAAGTTCACAAGGTGGTGCATGGTAATATTGAGAAAGGCTAGGGACAAAAAGGGAAATTCACAAAAAGATTCAAGAAGGTTCAAGACCAAGGCACCTTGGCCGTGTGGACTTAAGTGGGGCCCACCCCAAGGCTTGGCCAATTGCCTCAAGCCACAAGTAGGGGCATGTGTCCACATTTTATTTGATGGGGCTAATTATATATATGGACAATTGCTTACATAACAAGACATAATCTTCCTTCACAAGTTCAAGAAACTTCAAGGAAAAAATAAATGGAGAACCATTCGGCCATGGTTAGCCGAACATGGTGCCATAGGAGTTGATCAATAAAAATAATTTTCTTCGAGCATTCCAGCCAATTGGAAGGTCCTTGTGTCACGACCCAGCCCCGTGGGCCGCAACTAGTGCCCTAACTGGACACCCATACAGACTTACTTATCAGATCGACATATCACAGACTTATTCAAATTTAACATACGTTATTTATACGGATACTGTGAATAGACATCATCTTAAGCAGTCACCTGTAACAGAAATATCATACCAAAAGCCGGCAAGCTGGCGGAATACACATCGCCCAAATATACATACATATACAAACATATGGGCCGTTTTGGCCATAATAGCAAACGGGACCGCTTAAGGCACAAATCACAAACACAATCGAACAAACATGACCCATGACCCACATATATGTCTACAGGCCTCTACAAACCATAACAGAAACATATGACGAGACAGGGCCCCGCCGTACCCCCAATAGTCATATGTACAGAAACATATATAACAAAAGATATGTACCAAAAATATGAGCTCCGGATCAAAGGAGTACTCCAATTAGCAGAATAAGTATCCTACACTGGCGGGTCACCTGAACGAACGTCTGTACCTGCGGGCATGAAACGCAGCCCCCCGAAGAAAGGGGGTCAGTACGAAATAGTTACTGAGTATGTAAAGCATGAGATACAGTAACCCGAATCATAACTGAAATGAGAAGTACAGAAAATGGATACAGAATTAGTATATCAGAACCTGTGCTGAAAATACAAATGATGCAAATAAAAATCATGCACAGGGCTCAGGAACGTGGTCGCTACTCCGACGCTGGCGCCACAACACATCATACTCCAGAAAGTTTCAAATCTCCGTACAATTCCCGAACATATCGTATCATCATAACATATGACAACATCAGAACACATCGTATGCCATATCACATCATAACACCGTATATAAGCGGTACCCGGCCCTATGGCGAGGTCTCGGGAACCGTAACACATCATACTGCCGAATATAACATAGTGCGCACCATCACAAAACCGGCCCGGGAACCGGCGAACGATATCATAGTAGTATGCACGAGCGGAGTAGTGCGGAAACCATATGCATATAAGTACATAAATAAATTTCAAATCTTGATGGACAATTATATTTACCAACCTCGGAAGGCTCAAAAATGAGATTCGGGTCAATCGGAGTTAGTATACGAAAGTTACGAATTTTCGAAGTACAAAACTTTCTAAAAGCATTTTATAAGCCATTTTTGAAAATTCAAGTATCATTCATATTAAGAAATTTCAAATAACATTATGGATCAAATCAAATGGAGACTTATGACCATATTTACTTATCAAAGCATTCATCAAAGACTTTAGTCATCTCGGCTATCATTCGAACAACATTCGGAAACATAACGACTAGAATCTTCAAATATCATGAATACGTATCAAGCCATATAGAATAGCTTATGGAAGTCGAAGATGTTGGCCAACCTAGTGGCTCTAAGAATAGGATTTTTCTTTATAAGCATACATATACATTTTTGTCCATTTCAAAGGGATCATGCCAAAAGAAGGAAAGGTAGGCTTTACATACCTCAATCGCTCGCTAACCAAATCCCGACTCAAGTCTCGGGCTCTCCAATATCTACAATAACGTTATCAATTACCAAACATTAGCTACAAGTACTTAAAAATCCAATTCTAACTAGTACTTGTCTACAGAAATTTCGGCAGCACCTCTCCTGTAAATTCAACATCCCCGAGAATTTAACTCGGCCAAATTCATCAACAACCACACCAACAATACCAACAACCATAATAATAGTCATCAAGAATCAATTTAAACGCATTCTAACATTAATAACTTTCTTCTCTACATAGTGTATCATATTCGATTCAACTACGTCTTTTCAAGCCAATATCGCCACTTACATATTCATTACTAATTCAAGATCATTCAATTACAATTCAAAAGCCTTTCATACAATTCTACAAAATATCCAACAATCCCACCAACACTATATTTCATTCGAAACATCCAATCTTCGACACGAACATTCACAACACATTTTTATCTTCCAATTTCATCATCAACAACAACAATTTGCACCTTAACAACTCCATTCCCATAATTACATAAAACTATAATAAAATCACATAATCTCCTACAACTTACAACTAATTTTTCATGCCAATCTTGAACCATTATTCTTCCATTTACATCACAAGGCCACAACAACATAATTAACATACTAAATAAATTTAATTCCTCTTCCTTCACTACCCCCACACACACGGCCACACACCCACACACCCACAACACACAAATTTCATACTTTACATTCATTTCCATATATATATATATAATGTCACGACCCGACTAGGGGCCGCGACGGGTACCCGGAGCTAGTTACCGAGCACCGCTCACTCTACTACCTATCTTGCTCATTTAATACTCTTTTATAAATTTTACATACCAATTGTAGGAAAATCATATTTAATCAAAACATAAATACCTTATATACAATTGCCTCTTGGCCATCAAAATAAAATACATACATATGAAAACATCTTGTGAGACCATCTAACCCACACTGCGTATCTACGAGCCTCTACTAACATAATGAATACATAGACGGAACAAGACTCCGTCATGCCCAAAATATGCATATATGAATGTACATCAAAAGAATAGCCATAAGCACCTCCGAACAATGGAGTTCTATCTATCAGCTGACAGCTACTGAGGACCTGGGCCAAGCTCTCCTCCCTGTCTACCTGTGGGCATGAACACAGCGTCTGAAGAAAGGACGTCAGTACGAATATTGTACCGAGTATGAGAGGCATACATAATGAAAGGAGACATCAATAATATGAGTATAACATCAACATGAGACATCTGGATCTGACTGATACTCATAAATGAAGTAATGCATGCTATCTTACTCATAATCATCATCATAACATGTATGCATCATATGCAAGCTGCCCGTCCATGTAGGAACGGTGTTATAATCAATAATATTAGCCCGCGTCCAGTCCTCCCGCGTCCGGGGTACCATCCCATGCCGCCCACTAGTGGTGTCTGCCCACGCCCGTAGGTCATGGGGTATTCGTATCGCAGCTCGCCGAAGCTGTGTCTGCCCGGCCAACTAGGCCCGGTGTGAATGCAATCATGACATGCTTAATGTAAATACTCATAGTAATATGCTTATCATAAAATACTTATCTTATCATAATGCGTGTATAAGACTCATGATCAACTTTACTATATCAGGGTGACGTAAGGTCGTGATCCCCCCGGTTACATTATGGAACCATTATGGACATTTTGCCTCACCTTGAAAGGACTAGTACATAAGGTGAGTGTAGGCAAGGAATAACATCATCATCATTCTAGTGTCGTCATATCGTATAACTCATCTCGTATAGACATTCATAGGTATAAGCTTTTAACTTCTTAGAATGTAAGAACTCATAGAAAGAATAAGGATTCAACTAAAATATTCATGCCATTAGAAAGAAGGACTAGCCTCACATACCTTGGTCGTTTAGCTAAGATATCGCTCACTTGTTCTCCGTCGATATCACGTCGTTACCTTCATAAGAGAATCCGTATCAACATTAGTAACTGACTATAAGAACGCGTCGCTAATTCTAGGAAAAGTCGGACAACGCTTCCTTCGCTCATACTACTTTTCTCACGTTCTATATCAACTCCCAATATTCATAATGTTATTCGCAATATCATAACCGACAATCGTCATTTACATACATTTGGCAAAATCC
Source organism: Lycium barbarum (assembly GCF_019175385.1). NCBI lineage: Eukaryota > Viridiplantae > Streptophyta > Magnoliopsida > Solanales > Solanaceae > Lycium > Lycium barbarum. The sequence continues at coordinate 95,640,849 of NC_083342.1, forward strand.
ACCATTTTCCTCCAATTTCCCCTTATTTCTACTTCTAGCTCATCCTTGCGTTTTCATGCATTTAATGCTTGTTTCATGACATAAACATCATTTATAACGTATTTTTACTCACAACACTTCAATATTCATAGTTCAATTCCACTATTATTCATTTATGTCACTATTCACTCAATAATGACCCATTTCTATGTTCTTCTACATTTCAAGTGTCTAAGCTTTCCAATACTTCAAACAAGATGGAATAATCATGAAACTTACCTTGGATGATGGTTGAACAATCCTTAAGTTGAAATACTTCAATTAGCCAAAACCCTAGTTCCACCTTCTTGGGAGTTTCTTCACTTAGATGATCCTTTGTTGTGTTCTTACACTTGATTTCATGAATTTGGTGTTGATGGTCTTGATGTTCTTTTGATTTTTTGGGATTTCTATAGATGAAGTATGTGGAGAGGTCTAGAAGTTTCTTGAGTTGGTTGAATGAATAATGAGTTAAAATGAGGCTTAAGTCCCCTTTAAAAGTCACAAATCTGATCTTTAATGAATTCTTGTCGGGATGAACAGTGGTCGTAAATTGCAGTTTATGGACCGTATTGTGGTTCACGGTCCGTCCTCCATGGTCGTTTTTAATCATCCCAGAAACAGAAAGTTTGGCTGGGGATTATGGCAATTTACGACTGAGGTTTACGGTTTGTAAACCAGTTTACGGGCCGTCCTCCAAGTCGTATTTAACCATTTTCACAATTTACAGAAAGTTGATATTTTTTACAAGCTGGAGGACGATTGCACTATACGGTCCGTAAATCACTTTACGGGCCGTATAGTGCCATATACGACCACTGGGCTGAAAAAATTTCCGCGACTTTCTTATTTCCAAAAATTCTTAATTAGCCATTCCCGACTTAATAAAACATCATTCACTCAAACTCTTAATCATTCCACTCATCATACAAGTACGAAGAAATTTCCGAGGTGTAACATATAAGTCTTCCAAAAACAAATAGAATTTTTACCTTTTCTTCAAATTCTTCACTTGCCACCAAAGTGATTTTCTTGCTAAAATAATTGTGCCACGTTGAAGAGGGTCTTGAGCTTAGAAGGAATACTAGAAAATTAAGATTTTTGGATCAAAGGATGGAAGCCCTCAAATTTTTCTTTTCCTTTTTTTTTTCCTTGGCCGTGAGGCCTTCTTGCTCTTCAGTCTCACTTTTTTTTTCTTGAAGCTTCTAAATGATGATTAAGTAAAGGGACTCTTTCTATTTATTTACTTGGATAAATTTTTTTCCACATGGGCTTGGGCCATTTGCAAGTTGGCCGGCCACCCACACACACATTGGGCCTTCTCTTCTTCTTCTTTTTTTTTTTGATTTTTTTCTAGCCCAATTAGTTATGGGTCTTATTTTGTAATTCCCGAAACTAATTTCCAAAATTCCCAATTTTTCCCTTGGCCTTCCTTCATATTTCCACATCAACATTTTTCATGAACAACACATATATATTAAATAAAATCAAAATATGGCCTTATTTCTTACAAGTCAAAATTATTTCGAATTTTTCGAATATGCAAAAATACGAGATATAACACCTTGTTAACATGGAGGAGTTGTTGGAGCAATCAAACCATTCATTTATGCAATTCACAACCCTAGCCGAGTGAGAAGATAAGTAGAGCAAGGTAAGGTTTAATATTCTCTTTCATATGTTATGGATGATTTGTGAGTGTTGTAGTATGTAGAAATGGATGAAATTCATGAAATATATGTATGTTGGTTGTGGCCGAATAGGGCTTTGTTGGTAGGATGTGATGAATTGATCTTATTTAGTATTTTGATTGTTGTTGTTGTGGATTCCATAATAAAAATGATGGTTGATGGCTTGAAATGAAGTTGTAATCGTTGTGGGATTGTTGAAGAAGTTAATGTGACATTAGTATGGTTTCTTATATTTGTATGAATGATATTGCTAATGTGTGGGTTGTTGGTATAATTTATGAGCTTGAAAGCGAGGGATGTGTTGTCGTTATTCTTATGAGTTTGGAATATTGTAAGTTGGGTTGTTGTAGTTGATTGGAATATAAATGGAATGCTGTCGAATTGTGTAGAAAGGGTTGTTAACGTTAGAATGTATTTAGAATTAATTGTTGGAGTTGCTAATGTGGTTGTTGGTATTGTTGTTGATGATTTGGCCGAGTTGAATTCTCGGGGTTGGTTGAATTTACAGGAGAAATGCTGCCGAAATTTCGGCAGATTATAAGTGAATTTATTTGAAGGACTAAGATAGGCGTATAACGATGAGTCTAATGATTGTATAAATTCTCTTGAATGTAGACTAGCAAGCTTGGACGAATAAGTGTAGCTAATAGGACGTGGGACAGGTATGTAAGGCTTACCCTTTCTTTCTTTTGGCATGTCCTAGAGCCAAGTAAGGTATGATATGCACCTTGGGGTAACTCTATTCTTTGATTCCGAGCTTATTTACGGTTCTTCTTCACTTCTTGTCATGAGCATGCTTATTATAGTCGAGTTTATTGTGTGATTAATTAACGAGTAAGCATAAAGAGTTTTTGTTCCTAAAAAGGTTCTGTAAGTATTAATGTCCCTAACTTTCGTAGACGGTCTCGGATTGCTTTGGAACGTTCGTAGAGGTTTCTGTGCTAAAATGTCCATAACTTTCTTATACTAACTCGGATTGACCCGAAACGTGTTTGTGACCCTTCAAGTGTCGGCTAGCGTACCTATCTATCGAGTCTTAAAATTGATTTATGTGCATACAGTTCTCACTACTCTGATTGTGCATGCCTCAACGTATCTTTCAGTGAGTCCCGGGCCAGGATCTGTTATCGTGCGCCTTCCGCTGCATTGTTCACCGCGTCCCTCACTAGTGGGCCGGGATCTGTTATTTGTATATATGTATATGATGATATGATGATATGGGGGTGGCATCCAGGATGGCATGTGATGATCCTATTCACCGCGTCCCTCACTAGAGGGCCGGGATCTGTTATATGCATATATGATATATGATGTTGACATGCATGATTTGTATTTTAAAAGTAAGCATTTTGGTATTCTGAATAGTGTACTTACTTTTTGTACTTTTTATTTCGTTTGTGGTTCTGTTGCTGTATTTCATGCCTTACATGCTTAGTACATATTTCGTACTGACCCCCCTTTCTTCGGGGGCTGCGTTTCATGTCGTGCAGGTACACACTAATGAGCAGAAAACATTGCTAGGAGATATATCAGCTGGATTGGCGAGCTCCATTTTCTTCCGGACTGTTGCCGAGTCTGAGTATATATGTTATGATTCCTGATTGATGTTAGAGACTTTGCAGACAGAGTCACGTATGTAGGTCGTCAGTCTTGTAAGCGGCTCTACAAGCCGATGTACCATTTTGCGTTATGCTACAAACTCCATATGATTACAGATTTTACTTGACTTGAGAACGATGGAAAGAATGTTTCTGAAAGCCCTTATTATGTATTTCATTTTTATTTGATTTAAGAGTCCAAAGCGATTATGTGTGTAGTAAGGGTTAGCGGGTTCGCTCGGCCCTAAGTAAGGGTTGGGTGCCCATCACACATATCGGCACATCAGGAGGATACATGAAAGAAGTAGAAACGAATTGGCAATAAGTGTACCATGAGGGGAAAGTATGGAAGACACCTTAAGAGAATGTCCCATGCCGACATAAGCTACGATATTTCTAGGTCATGAGTGGAATCCCCTGTATTGAAAAAAAAATTGGCGCCATACCTAAGTACGCAGAGACATGTCTTAAAGGGTAATGAAAAGAGCAGAGTTATACAAAGATTAGGGACGAAGATTATATTAGCTGAGCATAAGGACATATATATGACAACTGAAGATCATTCCAAGAATGATTGAGGACCCTTCCAGAGTGTTTCCCCTAAATGATATCTAGGTGACAGAGGAACTATCCTACGAGGAACAACCTATTGCCATACTGGATCGTTAGGTAAAAAGGTTACTTACCAAAAACGTGACTTCTATTAAAGTATTGTGACGAAACAATAACAGAGAGGAGATGACCTAGGAAGCCGAGGATGAGGTGAAGAATAAGTATCCCTACTTATTTCCTACACCTACAGGTAATCTAAATTTCTAAAGCGGATATGTTGATTCATGAATGAACTGTATGTCATAGCTATAAAAGAGATCCCCCCCCCCCCCCCCCCCCGAAGTGTTATAAGACCCCATGAGACAAGTTCAACATTCGAGGACGAATGTTCTAAAGAGGGGGAGGATGTTATATCCCGTATTTTGTACATTCGGATGTTTCAAGATAGTCGTGGTAAGTTAAGGGCAAGGCTATTTTCCGAAATTATATTAATACATAAGTTGTTTATTAGTATGGAAATATTGAGAAAGGCTAGGGGTAAAAAGGGAAATTCACAAGGTGGTTCATTGTAATATTGAGGAAGGCTAGGGGCAAAATGGGAAATTCAAAAGAAGGTTCAAGAAAAGGGCCACCCTTGGCCGTGTAGTCCCCACCCCAAGGCTTGGCCAATTGCCTTCGGGACTCTGTCTGCAAAGTCTCTAACATCAATCAAGATACCACATCATGGATACTCTAACTCGGCAACACTCCGGAAGGAAATGGAGCTCGCCAATCCCGCTGATGCAGCTTCTAGCAATGTCCTCTACTCATCGGTATATACCTGCGTGGCATGAAACGCAGCCCCCGAAGAAAGGGGGTCAGTACGGAATATGTACTGAGCATGTAAGGCATGAAATACAGTAAAGAGGATCATAACTAAAATGGGGATTTACCAGAAACCAGTATGACTTTTAAAAACATCAATGCACTTGCCTTTTAAAATGAAAATCGTGCATGTCAACATCATATATCAAATATGCGTGTAACGTGTCCCGGCCCTCTAGTGAGGGACTCGGTGAATGGAATGATCATATGCCATCCTGGCCGCCACCCTCGTATCATCATATCATCATGTCATCATATCATAATATATATATATATATATATATATATATATATATATATATATATATATATATATATATATATATATAACGTGTCCCGGCCCTCTAGTGAGGGACTCGGTGAACAATTCAGTGGAGTACGCACGAGAACGTGTCCTGGCCCGCGACTCAGTGAAAGATACATTGAGGCATGCACGAGCAGAGTAGTGAGAAACTATATGCACATAAATCAATTTTTAAGATTCGATGGATAAGTACACAAAATGACACTTGAAGGATCATAAGCACGTTTCGAGGCAATCCGAGTTGGTATGAGAAATTTATGGACATTATTCATTACAGAAACCTTTACGAACGTTTCAAAACAATCCGAGACCGCCTATGAAAGTTAGGGACTCTTTATACTTTGTTTGTTATTAAATCATGCAATAGACTCGACTATAGTAACTATGCTCATGTCAAGAAGTGAATAAGAATAGTAACAAGCTCGGAATCAAAGAATAGAGTTACCCCAAGATGCATATCATGCCTTATTTGGCTCTAGGACATGCCAAAAGAAAGAAAGAAAGGGTAAGCCTTACATACCTGTCCCACGTCCTATTAGCTACGCTTATCTGTCCAAGCTCACTAGTCTACATTCAAGGGGATTTACACAATCATTAGACTCATCGTCACACACTTGTCTTAGTCTTTCAAATAAATTCATTTATTATCTGCCGAAATTTCGGCAGCATTTCCCTGTAAATCCAACCAACCCCGAGAATTCAACTCGGCCAAATCATCAACAACAATACCAACAACCACATTAACAACTTCAACAATCAATCCAAAACTCAATAAAATCGACACATCAGTTTACCCCTCTCTGTCCTCAGTTTACCCGACCCTTATTTAGGGCCGAGCGTCCTGCTACTTTTGATCTTAGCATAGAATTCTTACAGTTTACACTCTCTTTACCCTCGCTCATCGAACCTTTAACTATATTTATGATGCTATGACCGAGCGGTCTCCCATGCACGTTCCTTGCATTTCATTCCATTTCCTTCAAGATCAAATCTCTCAGACTCACATGAATTCTCATTCCGTACCATTAATTTCCCAATCAACAGTGTCGACCCATCATCCTTGTTCTTTCCTTGATGCGTAATTGGGTTCCTACCGCTAACTCGTTATGGTATCCTTCTTACTCCCATATATTCTTCCTATTTTCACCCTTAACCTTACTTGGGTCTATTCCTCTTTTTGTCCCATACTACCACACTCTAATTCTTTTACAGACATGTCCTTCGAATTTCTACTCAAATAGTTTCATGCTTTGCCCATCGTCTCTCTCTTAGAGGCTTTACACACCCATATTCCTTTCCTTTGACATTTCTGACACTTCGGAGCTCCTTACCCTCCACATACTCACTTTCTTTCTGTTCTCGAATATCGTTGTATTAGAACCTTCCAATCTTAACTAGTAGTGGAAACAGCATCAGCTTACCTTGTAATACTTGTACCATATCTTTCGTTTTGTCTCTTGAACTCTGTTCAATTAATGTCTTCCATACATCGCAACACCGGTTGCTGGGATTCCCCTACCCGTTGATACAATCACATACGGGATATCATACGCATTCATATATATATGTATATATATAATTACTACCATCTCGCCTCCAAAATATTTTCAACCGCGATTCAAATTCATCCTAATTCTAGAGCTGTGATGCACTTTCTTTCTCTTCACCGGTCTAGTCTACCTCGTCCTACGCGACCTTTTAAGGTTTCCAACCATTCCATAAACTCTAATTTTCTTTAGGATATTCTAGCTTCTCATTTGTCTCTTATTCCTAAATCTATAGGATTTCCTGCACACTTCCCAGGGGGTCACCCATCCTAATATTTCTCTCACCTTAGCATGCTTAACCTCGAAATTTCGATGAGATCCAGTGCACTAATGCTGATATAATCGCATCCACCTCCCCGCATTACCTTCATTACATGATCTGGAGCAAGTTGAAGTCTTAACAGATTCCGAGACATTCTCGTAACACATCTCCCTCCTTTAACAATTACTATTTTAACCCTTTCAATCCTCAATATTCACCTTTCACCTATGTGTATGACTACCTTTCATCCTAGATTTCTAGATTCCCGATGGTAGCGAACACACCTTCATCGCCGTTACTTATAAGTACTCGGGTATCAGCCTGTTTGGATTCCCATTCACCATTCTTATATAATAATCTACAGCAAAACTGATTGTCGACTTTCCCTGAATCCCCCAACAGACCTTGTTCCTACTAAACCTCGAATGTTATCCATTTTAATCCTTCGGACTGCTAATCGTCTTTCTCGCAATTATTCTCCATGCCATGCCAAGTCCATAACCCTTCTGAAACAATGCACCCACTTATTGTCTATTTACGATATTTCCTTTTCGCAATTTTTCCTGTTAGGTGTACCAAACTAAATGACCTGATTTTGAAAAATTCTGACCGAGTCTCCTTTACAATTCTTACTATTCAAAATCTGCACGCAGCAAATACCAACAATGCCTCACAGGGCATACATATGTATACGACATATTCCAGCCACTCAGGGCTCCCAATTTCCAGTAAAAGGACAAAAATATCAAAACTGTTATATCCCGCGTTTTTGCGCATTCGAAAAATTTGAGATAATCATGACAAGTTAAAGACAAGGCCATATTTTGATTTTGTTCAATATATAAGTTGTTCATGGAAAATATTGGTGTGGAAATATGGAGGGAAGCTAAGGACAAAATTGGAATTTCGGAAACTTGTTTAATGAATTGCAAAAACAATAGCCACAAGTAATTGGGCTCAAAAAAAAAAGGAAAAGAGGCCCAAAAAAATTCAAGGGTGGCCGGCCATGGATGGAAATAAAATGGGCCAAGCCCATGTAAATTTCATCCATGTGCTAAATTAATAAAAGGGAGCAATTCTCATTTGTTCAAGAAGTTTCAAGAAAGCAAAGCAAAAAAAAAAAAAAAAAAAAAAAAAGAGAAGAGCAAGAGCAAAAGGAGAGGGTTTCGGCCCTTAGAGAAAAAGAAACAAAAAATTTTAAGTCCATCAATCTTGATCCAAAAATCATGATTTCCTAGCAATATTACTAACTCAAGGATGCTCTTCAACATGGTATGAATTTTAAGGCAAGAAAGTGCTTGTGTTGGCAAGTGAAAGTTTGAAGAAAAAGGTAAGAATTTCATGTTTTTATCATGTTATGGAAGGCTATGTATGTTATAGTATGTAGAGATGAATGAAAAGTGTGAAAATTTTGTGTGTTGTGGATGTGTGTGTTGGCCGTGTGTATCAAGTTGGAGGAGGGATATGAATTAAATTATTTAGTATGTTAATTGTGTTGTTGTAGTCTTGTGATGAAAATGGAAGGTTAATGATTCTAGTTGGCATGAGAAAAATTGTTGTTAAGTTGTTGTCGGAAAGTATGTGATTTTATTATAGTTTATGTAATTATGAGAATGAAGTTGTAAGATGCAAATTGTTGTTGTTGTAAACGAAATTGGAAGAAAAGAATGAGTTGTGGATGTTTATGTTGAAGATTGGAAGTTTAAGCGAATTATGGTTTTGGTAAGACTTTTGTATACTTTGTGGAATAATGTGAAATGCTTCCGAATTGCATTTGAATGACCTTGAAATTTGTGGATGAATATGAAAATGTTGATCTTAGTTTGAAAGTATGAAGTTGGAGTAGAAGTTGTTGAATTATGTAGAAAAGAAGACTATTTATATTATAATGTATTTTGTGATGATGGTTAATGTTGTTGGTAATGTTGGGTTGCTGTTGTTTATATTTTGGGCCGAGATGATTCTCGGGGACGTTGAATTTACAGGGGAAATGCTGCCGAAATTTCGGAAGACAATATGAATTTGAGCTTGAAACTTACATTTGGCAACTATGACCAATTGTAGATTTTGGACGAAACGGGGATTGAGTTCGGACGAGCGTAAGGCGCAAGTGAGGTATGTAAAGCTCACCCTTTCCTTCTTTTGGCATGTCCTATGTATACTAGGTCAAGACTTGAGCCTCGGGAACGATTCTGTCCATCGAAACCCGAGTTTGATTTTGAATACTATTCGTTCAATGTAATTGAACTATAATTCTTATGTTTTGTTGGAAAGGTGTCTAAACATCCATAACTTCCACAAGCGTATTCGGATTGCTTTGAAACTTTCTTGGATGACTCCATAGAGTCCAATGTTTGTAATTTATATTCGCCACCTCGACTTGACCCGAGGTGGGCCCACAAGTTCCGAAACTTCCTTCGTTTGTCTCACTTGAGCTATCCTTGTATGATATGAAAGTAAGACTTTCGTCTATGAATATAAGACTCCGTTTGATTCGTTCCATAAGTCATTGGAAAGCTCCTTAATGTGAATATCCTGATGTGAGCATGCAATTCGATACAAGGAGTCTGCTATGAGTAATCTGATATAAGTATCCGAAATAAGTATTCGGTTACGGATATCCTGATAATACATTCGATTTCTTTACCGGGTTTTAATTTATGTGCACCTAATTTCTTACTACTCCGCTCGTATATATGCTATGATCCCTTTCACCGAGTTCCGGGCCGGTATGTATTGTGTGTATGGTTCGCCGAGTACCTTGTCTAGGAGTCGGGTTCCATGTATGTAATTTTCGAACTATGATGTATCCGGCTCTGGGTACTGTGGTATATGTCCGTCCCTAGTTACTGTGTATATGGATTATGATGTGACTGGTTCTCGGGTTCTCGTGTTATATGTCCGGTTTCCGAGATACCGTGTACATGTTATGGAATCTTCTGGAGTATGGTGTGTTATGGCCCTAGAGACGGGAGTGACGACCATGTTCCTGTGCCCTTTGCATGACTTTGATATGCATCATTTGTGATTGAAAAGTAAGTATTCTGATATTCTGGATAAGCTACTTACCTTCTGTATTTATCTGATATACGATTTTTGGCATTTATATTATTGTGCGTTCTGTGTGGTATTGACCGCTGGACCCCTGACCGCGGTGTGTGCGACATTGACCGCTGGACCCCTGACCGCGGTATGCCGCACTATGTGATGTTGACCGCTGGACCCCTGACCGCGGTATCTGCGACATTGACCGCTGGAACCCTGACCGCGGTATGTCGAGTTTGAGATGCTAACAGCTGGACACTTGGTCGCGGTATGTGTGATAGTGACCGCTGGACTTTTGGCCGCGGTAATTGTGTGTTTGATTTTCTGTGTGTATGAGACGGAAATGTTTTTCAAAAGAAAACAAAGTATTTTGGCATTTTGATTGTCGTACTTGTCTTCCGGAACCTCTTATGTATGATTTGTACGTCAGGTGCAACACTTTGGTATTCTGGTTATTGTGCTCACCTTCTGTACATTTTACTTCGGTTATGACTTCGTTTTCTGTACTTCATGCTTTGCATACTCAGTACATATTTCGTACTGACCCCCTTTCTTCGGGGGCTGCGTTTCATGCCGCGCAGGTACTCCCAGGTGAGTTGAAGACAGTATAGAAGATGTTCCAGTGCAGATGGCAAGCTCCATTTGTTCCCGGAGTGCTGCCGAGTCAGAGTTGGTATGTTATGCTTTCTGGGTTACGTTAGAGACTTTGCAGACAGCGTCGTGGGTATTGGTTGTCAGTCTGTAAGCGGCTCCGTCAGCCAAAATGTTGTTCTGTGTTATGTACTGAATTTTGTATGATTATAGATTTGTTATGCTTGGAAGCTACGTGGAAGAACATTTCTGAAAAAAAAATTACGATGTATTTCATCTTATTGGATTTGAAAAGTTTGACGTGATTTTATGTGCAGCAAGAGTCTGAGGGTTCGCTCGGCCCTAGGTAAGGGTCGGGTGCCCATCACACCCTAGCGGAATTAGGGTGTGACAAAAACTTACCTCCGTGACTTCCCATATCATCACTCACCTTCTCCCGTCGATAATGTGCGTCTGCTGAAATCAAAGGTTAGTGCAAAGAATCTCATTTCCAATGACTTGGCTCTATCGCACGATCTAAGACAGAAAGAAGGTCAACAATCCCTAGATGCCCTGCAGCCTCCTGTTTATAAATGTGGCCGGCTTCACACCCATAAGCAGGACTCTACTCGACACGACTTTGCAGACAACCCCTAGGACGAACTGCTCTGATACCACTTTGTCACACCCTAATCTCGATAAGGCATGATGGGCACCCGACCCTTATTTAGGGCCGAGCGAACCCGCTAACTATTACCTCATACGTAATCTCTTTGGACTCTTAAAACAGATAAAAAATGAAATACATAGTAAAGGCTTTCAGCAACATTCTTTTCATCGTTCTCAAATCAAGCAAAATCTATAATCATACGAGACTTGTAACATGATGCAGAATGAGACATCGGCTGGTGGAGCCGCTTACAAGACTGACTTTCTATACCCACGACTCTGTCTGCAAAGTCTCTAACATCAATCAAGAAAATCATAACATGCATACTCTGACTCGGCAACACTCCGGAAGGAGATGGAGCTCGCCAATTCCGCTGGAACATCTTCTACAATGGCTACTACTCATCGGTATACACCTGCGTGGCATAAAACGCAGCCCCCGAAGGAAAGGAGGTCAGTACGGAATATGTACTGAGTATGTAAGGTATGAAATACAGAAAACAAAGCCATAATCTGAACAAGGAATACAAAAGTAAGTACACTATCCAGAATACCAAAATGCTCGCACGATAACATATCCTGGCTCGGGCTCAGTGAAGGACATATTGAGGCATCCATGAGCATAGTGAGAAACTATATGCACATAAATCAGTTTTTAAGACTCGATAGCTAGGTACGCTAGTCGACACTTGAAGGATCACAAACACGTTTCGGGTCAATCCGAGTTAGTATAAGAAAGTTATAGACATTTTAGTACAGAAACCTCTACGAACGTTCCAAAGCAATATGAGACCGTCTACGAAAGTTAGGGACATTAATACTTATATAACTCTTTTAGGAACAAGAACTCTTTATGCTTTGCTCGTTATTCCATCATGCAATAAACTCGACCACATTAAGCATGCTTATGACAAGAAGTGAATAAGAATCATAAATGAGCTCGAAATTTAGGAATAGAGTTACCCCAAGGTACATGTCATAACTTACTCAGCTCTAGGACATGCCAAAAGAAAGAAAGGGTAAGCCTTACATACCTTGCCCGCTTCCTAAGCTAATCCAAACTTAAGTTTCAGCTTTTGCAAGATCTACAACAATGTTAGTAGATACCAAACATTAGCTATAGATACTTAAGAGTCCAATCCTAAACTAACACTTCATTTACAGAAATTTCGGCAGCATCTCCCCTATAAATTCAACCAACCCCGAGAATTCAACTCGACCAAATTATCAACAACAATACCAACAATCATATTAACAGCATCAACAATTAATCTAAAACAGCCCAACCAACATACACACTATCCGTAACCTCCCAACTCCATAAGAACAACAACAACACATTCCTTCTTTCCAAATTCATGAACTACACCGACAATCTACATATTAGCAATTTCATTCTTATGATTACAAGAAACCATATTAGAATCACATTAATTCCTACAACAACCCACAAACGATTGTAATGCCAACTTGAACCACTTAAACCTCCATTTGCATCATAGAATCCACAACAACAACAACTAAAATGCTAAATAAAATCAATTTATCTCTTCTACACAACACCACATCTACACGGCTACAACCAATACACACCTATTTCATGAATTTCATCCATTTCTACACACTACAACATGCACCAATCATCCATAACACATGCAAGAGAAGATTAAGCCTTACCTTTTTCACTTGTCTTCTCACTTGGCTAGGATTTGTAGCTTGCAAGAATAGATGTTTTGCTTGCTCCAATGACTATTTCACTTTACTAGGGACCTTCCAATTGGTTGTTTTGCTAGAAGAAAATATTTTTTTGTCACGACCCAGCCCCGTGGGCCGCGACTGGTGCCCTTCTGGGACACCCCAAACGAACTCACACCCAGATCATCGTAATCAGACTCGCCCAAACTCACGTACGTTATTCGAACTCAACATCGTAATCAGACATCTACCGAACACTTATCCTAAGCAGTCGCCCGTACAGATCAGACAAATCAGAAATCAGAAAGGAGGCGGAATATACATCGCCAAATTTCACACACACACATCAGAAGGGTGGCGGAATGCACATCGCCCCCAAGTACATACACATACATACAAACTCAGAGGCCGACTTGGCCATAGCAACGTACGGGCCGCTTAAGAACGCAAAACAGACTCACATGCAAACACACCGGACCCACGACCCACAAATCTGACTACAGGCCTCTAGACAAAACAAAACATAAGAACATAGGACGGGACAGGGCCCCGCCGTACCCACTCATCCAAATATACAGAATACAGACACAACAAAAGATATGTACCAAAGTAGGCTCCGGATCAAAGGGGAGCTCTCCAACACAGCAGAATGAGTAGCCTAAACTGGAGGACCACCCAAACGAGCTTCTGTACCTGCGGGCATGAAACACAGCCCCCGAAGAAACGGGGGTCAGTACGGGAGAAGTACTGAGTATGTAAAGCAGAAGGTGCAGAAATCACAAACACAGCTGGAGTCAGAAAGAACCAACACACCAACATCGCAAACAAAGCAAACCTGTGCCGGAGGCGAACGTACAAATGCAAATCAAATCATGTATAGGGTTTAGGAACGTGGTCACCCCCCAACGCTGGTGCCACAACACATCATAACTCCAGAAGGTTTCAAATCTCCGTACAATCTCCAGACACATCATATCACACACACATCATATCATCAGAACGTATCAAATGCCATATCACATCATAACTCCATAAACGGTAACCGGCCCTATGGCGAGGCCTCGGAAACCGTAACACATCATAACTCCCGAATATATTATAGTGCGCACGATCACAAAGTCGGCCCGGGTACCGACGAACGAAATCATAGCAGACAGCACGAACAGAGTAGTGCAGAAATCATATGCATATCAAAAATAATTTGTCGGACTTAACATATAGTTTACGTAGAGGTATATACTGACGCCCGAAGGATCGGAGTAGGAATCAGACTGATCAAAGTATGCGTATAAAAGTTACGAAGTTCCAAACTGCCAAATTCGCAAGAAAACTGTTCATAAGTCATTTTCCGAAAATCTCACATCATTCAAAGTATAGAACGTACATTAATGGCATAGGAAGTTTCAAACACATCCTTGGGTCCTAAACCGACGGTTGCGGATCATAACGGACACAAACGAATCAAACAAACCGAATAAGGCGAGCCTCGGGGCTCGCGGGCCCACCTCGAGTCAAATTGAGGTGGCGGACACAAATCACAGACTTTCGGCTCCATAGAGCCATCTACAAAAGTTTCGAAGAGTTTCGGACACAACAGCACAAGTTATGGAGGTACGAACATTCTTTTAACCAAATGTGACAAAGAGGGTTCAATCGCGCTGAGTGAATAGTGCTCGAACTTGAACCTCGATTTCCAAGAGTAGGATTATTCCCGAGGGGCCGATCTTAACCTAGTATGTCTAGGACATGCCAAAAGAATGATAGGTAGGCTTTACATACCTGGTTGGCGCCTTACGCTCCTCAAATCGCAATTCCCGTTTCGTCCAGAAACTGCAAATGGTCACTTTTACCAGTTACTATTCATGAGAATTAACATTTTAGTCTTTGGGCTATATTTGGCTACCGAAATTTCGGCAGCACTTCCCCTATAAATCTAACACCCCCGAGACTTAGCTCGGCTCAAAATATAACAACATCAACAGCCCAAACATCAATACGCAATACGAATCACAATCAAACACACTAACTTCACAATTGCACCTTATTCCATAAGTTGGTAATCCTATTTCCAAACTTCACAATTTCAACTCATATCCACATTATTGTATTCATTCATTCAAGATTATTCCATTACATAACAAACAAGTTCCAAACCACATACAAACCTCCCCAAAGTTCACTACTTTCCAATTTTCATTCAAAACACCAAAAGTTACGACGAACGTTCTAACTTGCGTCGTTTCATTCCAAACTCATTATCATCAACCATAAATCATATTTAAAGTCTTTAGTATCATATATATACTATGATATACACAAATATACCAAAGGTATACACTTTCCGATAACGTCCGAAATTATTTTCTAACACCAACTCAATTCCTTAATCAATCCTTTACAACATAATGACCACAACAACACATCATTCAAGCTAAATAAGATCAAATTCTTATGCCTTAAACCTTATAAAACCCACGGCCAAACACACTCTTTTTGCACACACACGCCATGCACAAACACAACACCATTCCAAAATCTTCATGCCAATTCAATCACTAACACATATGTATCCATTTCATAGCATTAAAACATAAAGATCTTACCTTTTTCTTGAATTTCCGATTTGCCGCAAACGAGCACCTTACGCCAATCTAATTATACCCCGTTGAAGAGGGGCTCGAGTACTTCATAATATGTTAAGGACAAGAATTCTTGGATCGCCACAAAGGCTAGCAATTTTTTTTTCTCCCCTTGCTCACTCTCGGCCGAGAACCCTTCTATGGGTGTTCTTCAATTTTTTTGTGACTTGTTCTTGATAACTATCAAGTATCCTCAATATATATCCACATTTAGATCATGTGCATAGCACATGATCATTAAAAAGGGCTTGGGCCTATCAAACATGGCCGGCCACCCCTTAAATCTTGGGCCCAATTTCTTTGTTCAATTTCTTGGCCCAATTCATAAACGTTCCGTTTTGTAATTCCCGAAACTAATTTCCAAAATTCCAAATTTACCCTCGGCCTTCCCCGAGGTCTTGACATTAATAATTCCAGCACCAACATAGTCATACTCACCAAAATCAAAATATGTCCTCCACACACACAAGTCTTATTTATTTCTTGATTTCCCGTTATACGAAAATACGGGACATAACATTCTCCCCCCCTTAGGAACATTCGTCCTCGAATGTTGAATCGACTTCATGGGTGTCGTACTACTCCGGGAGGGTTCTCTTGATGGTTGTCCTTTATTGATTTCTCCGACATGGCTCCTTTACAAATACTTGGGGTAGATTTTTCACATCACTGACCCAAATACCTCCATAATACATTTTCTCATACTTTACGTAATCACCGAACTCTGCACTATATTCTTGTAAGGGACGGACGCTTCCCAGACATCATCGTCAATATCATCTTCTTTTCACACTCCTGAGTTTCCTTACCACATCGTCGTAATCTCACTTTACTTCATATCAGACACTTCATGCCCAACAGATTCAGAACTAAAACCGAACGGATTCATAATCGGAAGCAGACATACTCAACTATGGCGGTTGGATTCGTAGTCAACATCGAAGGTACGGAAGCATATCAGACACATCTGAGATCGGAATCAGACGTATAAAGGCGTATCAAACGAACTCGTAGGCAGAATCAGACACACTAAGATATACCAAACAGATTCACAATCAAAGCCAGTCGTACGGAATCATATCGAACAAACCCGAATTCAGAAGCAAACATACAGAGTGGTTTCATACCGAATCGTGATCAGACAAACCGAAGGGTATCAAACACACACGCGGTCAAAATCAAACGCATCGAAGCATATCAGACGGATTTATATCCAGAGTCAGACCCACAGAGGTGCGCCAGACAGAAACGGATTCAGAATCAAACGCACAAAAGGTTCATCGGACGGGAACCTAGTCGAACGCAGAAGTACAGAGGTGTACTAGGTAGAGCCTCATCGGAATCGGAAGTGCAGAAGCACCACAGATGGGATGTCAATTTAGAATCAAATCATTCATATTAAAGCTCCAATAATTCATGAGAATGCCCCTTGATTTGCAAACTCATTCACCAAGTCGTCACACAATTTACCTTGCGTCTTACGTACCAACTCCTCCAAAGATTCCAATTACTCACACTGCTTATCTTTTATTTACCACAACATTAGTCTCCGGGGCTCGGCTCTCAACCCACATGGCACTGAATGAAAATCATATACACACATACACATACACACGTTTACTCATACCTTACTGGCGAACATCTCTGGCTGTTATTCAAATTCGTTCAATTTCCAAAGAAGTGTTGTACCCTTTCCTTTTTGCCCATTTAGTCCGCCTCGTTCCGCGCGACTCTCGAAAGGGCACTAATTACTCCACACACATCCTATTACCTTTTGGTTACCTCAAATTCCCATCTACATTAATCATACTTACACTTATGAAAAACTTTGCATTACTTCCCAGGGGGTCACCCATCCCAGAATTGCTCTGGCTTGAGCACGCTTAACCCCGAAACTTTCACGCATTTTGATGCGTTAGGGCTGATATAATTCCATCAATTGCCCTGCACGACCTTTGTCACGCAATTTTAGGCCAAACGGGGTCTTAGCAAATCTTTCGGAAATTTTTCGTAGCGGGTCCCACTCTCGGCTAAGCCGTACCATTACCTTGTCGCCTTTCTGAATTTCCAACATTCACTTTCATACACATATACATATGATCACAACTAACCCACGAATTTAAGCCTCCAAATAGTCGATGTGATCCGATAGAAATGCCACCGTAAGGTGTTCTCTGGCCACCGACAGAAGAAAACTAAAGCCCGATAAGTATCGCGGGGCCTTTTGTACTTAGTCTACATATTTACTTCTATATTTCTGGAAAAATTTGGGCAGAGTTTCCTCTGTATTTCTTACTATCCGAAACCTGTACACCAGAAATACCAACCACGCCTCACAGGGCCAACACATATGTACACACATACACATCATATCACGTCGTAACGCAGCCGCACAGGGCTGATGACTTCAAATAGGAATTATAACATCGTCGACACTTACCACACGTGCCCAACTCGAACGGCATCGGAGGCGTTTTCCTGTTTACCTTCATCCAGGATTTCCAAAATCACTCGGACGGTGGGGATATTTAGTCGCCCTTGCCTTGGGTCACCCGGTCTCTAATTCCTTTAAATTTCCGTCGTCTGGGGAGCTGCCGTGAGAGGTATGTCCACTATCATCCACATCTGTCTGCTCCCTGCCTATCCGGTCTCCATTATCACCCGCATCTGAATCGGAGGGATACGGACGATCAGTCAAATCCCGGCTCACTGACGACCCAGGCCAAGAACCGGAGAAATCCATAGCACTCTCCGAGGTGGCTGGGCTATCAGGGTTCTCCCTAACGATAAGAGCTGGCGCATATTTGAAAATCTCCTCCTGAGTCATCCCAGAAGAATGCTCCGATAGGCCTGCCTCATCACTATCCTCCTCCGCGGAGGTAAAAAGCTCCGGAGGGGTCATCGCCAGATCCTCTGAGATATCTGTGTCGTAGCCATCCTCCACGGGATCCTCCGCCCCAGGAATCGAGGACTCTGGAGGAGTCGTAGAGGGGTCCTCCGACGGATCCGTATCGTAGCTATCCTCCGGGGAATCCTCCGAAGGATCCGTCTCGATCGAGTAACTGGGGCCCTGCCCACTCGGCCCCGGTGACAGCCTGGGGGCCTTCTTGGCACCCCCATCCTCATCGTCGGAAGCCGTCCTCTTCATCCTTCACCAACCTACAATCACCTGCACGGAGAGGGTCAGAAATAATTTCCCAAAATACTGACGCTAACACTCTTTTCGGAGCCTTGCTGTGAACACAGCAATTCGTTGGGAGGAACCATCCTAACAGTATAGCTTTATCGCACGATCTAAGATCCCAAGAAAGGGTAACACAACATCCTAGATGTCCTGTAGCTCCTTGTTTATAGATGTGGTGCACAACACATCGATAAACAAGACTCTACTAGACACGGCCTGTAGACATTCCGAGGACAAACCGCTCTGATACCACTTTTGTCACGACCCAGCCCCGTGGGCCGCGACTGGTGCCCTTCTGGGACACCCCAAACGAACTCACACCCAGATCATCGTAATCAGACTCGCCCAAACTCACGTACGTTATTCGAACTCAACATCGTAATCAGACATCTACCGAACACTTATCCTAAGCAGTCGCCCGTACAGATCAGACAAATCAGAAATCAGAAAGGAGGCGGAATATACATCGCCAAATTTCACACACACACATCAGAAGGGTGGCGGAATGCACATCGCCCCCAAGTACATACACATACATACAAACTCAGAGGCCGACTTGGCCATAGCAACGTACGGGCCGCTTAAGAACGCAAAACAGACTCACATGCAAACACACCGGACCCACGACCCACAAATCTGACTACAGGCCTCTAGACAAAACAGAACATAAGAACATAGGACGGGACAGGGCCCCGCCGTACCCACTCATCCAAATATACAGAATACAGACACAACAAAAGATATGTACCAAAGTAGGCTCCGGATCAAAGGGGAGCTCTCCAACACAGCAGAATGAGTAGCCTAAACTGGAGGACCACCCAAACGAGCTTCTGTACCTGCGGGCATGAAACACAGCCCCCGAAGAAACGGGGGTCAGTACGGGAGAAGTACTGAGTATGTAAAGCAGAAGGTGCAGAAATCACAAACACAGCTGGAGTCAGAAAGAACCAACACACCAACATCGCAAACAAAGCAAACCTGTGCCGGAGGCGAACGTACAAATGCAAATCAAATCATGTATAGGGTTTAGGAACGTGGTCACCCCCCGACGCTGGTGCCACAACACATCATAACTCCAGAAGGTCTCAAATCTCCGTACAATCTCCAGACACATCATATCACACACACATCATATCATCAGAACGTATCAAATGCCATATCACATCATAACTCCATAAACGGTAACCGGCCCTATGGCGAGGCCTCGGAAACCGTAACACATCATAACTCCCGAATATATTATAGTGCGCACGATCACAAAGTCGGCCCGGGTACCGACGAACGAAATCATAGCAGACAGCACGAACAGAGTAGTGCAGAAATCATATGCATATCAAAAATAATTTGTCGGACTTAACATATAGTTTACGTAGAGGTATATACTGACGCCCGAAGGATCGGAGTAGGAATCAGACTGATCAAAGTATGCGTATAAAAGTTACGAAGTTCCAAACTGCCAAATTCGCAAGAAAACTGTTCATAAGTCATTTTCCGAAAATCTCACATCATTCAAAGTATAGAACGTACATTAATGGCATAGGAAGTTTCAAACACATCCTTGGGTCCTAAACCGACGGTTGCGGATCATAACGGACACAAACGAATCAAACAAACCGAATAAGGCGAGCCTCGGGGCTCGCGGGCCCACCTCGAGTCAAATTGAGGTGGCGGACACAAATCACAGACTTTCGGCTCCATAGAGCCATCTACAAAAGTTTCGAAGAGTTTCGGACACAACAGCACAAGTTATGGAGGTACGAACATTCTTTTAACCAAATGTGACAAAGAGGGTTCAATCGCGCTGAGTGAATAGTGCTCGAACTTGAACCTCGATTTCCAAGAGTAGGATTATTCCCGAGGGGCCGATCTTAACCTAGTATGTCTAGGACATGCCAAAAGAATGATAGGTAGGCTTTACATACCTGGTTGGCGCCTTACGCTCCTCAAATCGCAATTCCCGTTTCGTCCAGAAACTGCAAATGGTCACTTTTACCAGTTACTATTCATGAGAATTAACATTTTAGTCTTTGGGCTATATTTGGCTACCGAAATTTCGGCAGCACTTCCCCTATAAATCTAACACCCCCGAGACTTAGCTCGGCTCAAAATATAACAACATCAACAGCCCAAACATCAATACGCAATACGAATCACAATCAAACACACTAACTTCACAATTGCACCTTATTCCATAAGTTGGTAATCCTATTTCCAAACTTCACAATTTCAACTCATATCCACATTATTGTATTCATTCATTCAAGATTATTCCATTACATAACAAACAAGTTCCAAACCACATACAAACCTCCCCAAAGTTCACTACTTTCCAATTTTCATTCAAAACACCAAAAGTTACGACGAACGTTCTAACTTGCGTCGTTTCATTCCAAACTCATTATCATCAACCATAAATCATATTTAAAGTCTTTAGTATCATATATATACTATGATATACACAAATATACCAAAGGTATACACTTTCCGATAACGTCCGAAATTATTTTCTAACACCAACTCAATTCCTTAATCAATCCTTTACAACATAATGACCACAACAACACATCATTCAAGCTAAATAAGATCAAATTCTTATGCCTTAAACCTTATAAAACCCACGGCCAAACACACTCTTTTTGCACACACACGCCATGCACAAACACAACACCATTCCAAAATCTTCATGCCAATTCAATCACTAACACATATGTATCCATTTCATAGCATTAAAACATAAAGATCTTACCTTTTTCTTGAATTTCCGATTTGCCGCAAACGAGCACCTTACGCCAATCTAATTATACCCCGTTGAAGAGGGGCTCGAGTACTTCATAATATGTTAAGGACAAGAATTCTTGGATCGCCACAAAGGCTAGCAATTTTTTTTTCTCCCCTTGCTCACTCTCGGCCGAGAACCCTTCTATGGGTGTTCTTCAATTTTTTTGTGACTTGTTCTTGATAACTATCAAGTATCCTCAATATATATCCACATTTAGATCATGTGCATAGCACATGATCATTAAAAAGGGCTTGGGCCTATCAAACATGGCCGGCCACCCCTTAAATCTTGGGCCCAATTTCTTTGTTCAATTTCTTGGCCCAATTCATAAACGTTCCGTTTTGTAATTCCCGAAACTAATTTCCAAAATTCCAAATTTACCCTCGGCCTTCCCCGAGGTCTTGACATTAATAATTTCAGCACCAACATAGTCATACTCACCAAAATCAAAATATGTCCTCCACACACACAAGTCTTATTTATTTCTTGATTTCCCGTTATACGAAAATACGGGACATAACATTCTCCCCCCCTTAGGAACATTCGTCCTCGAATGTTGAATCGACCTCATGGGTGTCGTACTACTCCGGGAGGGTTCTCTTGATGGTTGTCCTTTATTGATTTCTCCGACATGGCTCCTTTACAAATACTTGGGGTAGATTTTTCACATCACTGACCCAAATACCTCCATAATACATTTTCTCATACTTTACGTAATCACCGAACTCTGCACTATATTCTTGTAAGGGACGGACGCTTCCCAGACATCATCGTCAATATCATCTTCTTTTCACACTCCTGAGTTTCCTTACCACATCGTCGTAATCTCACTTTACTTCATATCAGACACTTCATGCCCAACAGATTCAGAACTAAAACCGAACGGATTCATAATCGGAAGCAGACATACTCAACTATGGCGGTTGGATTCGTAGTCAACATCGAAGGTACGGAAGCATATCAGACACATCTGAGATCGGAATCAGACGTATAAAGGCGTATCAAACGAACTCGTAGGCAGAATCAGACACACTAAGATATACCAAACAGATTCACAATCAAAGCCAGTCGTACGGAATCATATCGAACAAACCCGAATTCAGAAGCAAACATACAGAGTGGTTTCATACCGAATCGTGATCAGACAAACCGAAGGGTATCAAACACACACGCGGTCAAAATCAAACGCATCGAAGCATATCAGACGGATTTATATCCAGAGTCAGACCCACAGAGGTGCGCCAGACAGAAACGGATTCAGAATCAAACGCACAAAAGGTTCATCGGACGGGAACCTAGTCGAACGCAGAAGTACAGAGGTGTACTAGGTAGAGCCTCATCGGAATCGGAAGTGCAGAAGCACCACAGATGGGATGTCAATTTAGAATCAAATCATTCATATTAAAGCTCCAATAATTCATGAGAATGCCCCTTGATTTGCAAACTCATTCACCAAGTCGTCACACAATTTACCTTGCGTCTTACGTACCAACTCCTCCAAAGATTCCAATTACTCACACTGCTTATCTTTTATTTACCACAACATTAGTCTCCGGGGCTCGGCTCTCAACCCACATGGCACTGAATGAAAATCATATACACACATACACATACACACGTTTACTCATACCTTACTGGCGAACATCTCTGGCTGTTATTCAAATTCGTTCAATTTCCAAAGAAGTGTTGTACCCTTTCCTTTTTGCCCATTTAGTCCGCCTCGTTCCGCGCGACTCTCGAAAGGGCACTAATTACTCCACACACATCCTATTACCTTTTGGTTACCTCAAATTCCCATCTACATTAATCATACTTACACTTATGAAAAACTTTGCATTACTTCCCAGGGGGTCACCCATCCCAGAATTGCTCTGGCTTGAGCACGCTTAACCCCGAAACTTTCACGCATTTTGATGCGTTAGGGCTGATATAATTCCATCAATTGCCCTGCACGACCTTTGTCACGCAATTTTAGGCCAAACGGGGTCTTAGCAAATCTTTCGGAAATTTTTCGTAGCGGGTCCCACTCTCGGCTAAGCCGTACCATTACCTTGTCGCCTTTCTGAATTTCCAACATTCACTTTCATACACATATACATATGATCACAACTAACCCACGAATTTAAGCCTCCAAATAGTCGATGTGATCCGATAGAAATGCCACCGTAAGGTGTTCTCTGGCCACCGACAGAAGAAAACTAAAGCCCGATAAGTATCGCGGGGCCTTTTGTACTTAGTCTACATATTTACTTCTATATTTCTGGAAAAATTTGGGCAGAGTTTCCTCTGTATTTCTTACTATCCGAAACCTGTACACCAGAAATACCAACCACGCCTCACAGGGCCAACACATATGTACACACATACACATCATATCACGTCGTAACGCAGCCGCACAGGGCTGATGACTTCAAATAGGAATTATAACATCGTCGACACTTACCACACGTGCCCAACTCGAACGGCATCGGAGGCGTTTTCCTGTTTACCTTCATCCAGGATTTCCAAAATCACTCGGACGGTGGGGATATTTAGTCGCCCTTGCCTTGGGTCACCCGGTCTCTAATTCCTTTAAATTTCCGTCGTCTGGGGAGCTGCCGTGAGAGGTATGTCCACTATCATCCACATCTGTCTGCTCCCTGCCTATCCGGTCTCCATTATCACCCGCATCTGAATCGGAGGGATACGGACGATCAGTCAAATCCCGGCTCACTGACGACCCAGGCCAAGAACCGGAGAAATCCATAGCACTCTCCGAGGTGGCTGGGCTATCAGGGTTCTCCCTAACGATAAGAACTGGCGCATATTTGAAAATCTCCTCCTGAGTCATCCCAGAAGAATGCTCCGATAGGCCTGCCTCATCACTATCCTCCTCCGCGGAGGTAAAAAGCTCCGGAGGGGTCATCGCCAGATCCTCTGAGATATCTGTGTCGTAGCCATCCTCCACGGGATCCTCCGCCCCAGGAATCGGGGACTCTGGAGGAGTCGTAGAGGGGTCCTCCGACGGATCCGTATCGTAGCTATCCTCCGGGGAATCCTCCGAAGGATCCGTCTCGATCGAGTAACTGGGGCCCTGCCCACTCGGCCCCGGTGACAGCCTGGGGGCCTTCTTGGCACCCCCATCCTCATCGTCGGAAGCCGTCCTCTTCATCCTTCACCAACCTACAATCACCTGCACGGAGAGGGTCAGAAATAATTTCCCAAAATACTGACGCTAACACTCTTTTCGGAGCCTTGCTGTGAACACAGCAATTCGTTGGGAGGAACCATCCTAACAGTATAGCTTTATCGCACGATCTAAGATCCCAAGAAAGGGTAACACAACATCCTAGATGTCCTGTAGCTCCTTGTTTATAGATGTGGTGCACAACACATCGATAAACAAGACTCTACTAGACACGGCCTGTAGACATTCCGAGGACAAACCGCTCTGATACCACTTTTGTCACGACCCAGCCCCGTGGGCCGCGACTGGTGCCCTTCTGGGACACCCCAAACGAACTCACACCCAGATCATCGTAATCAGACTCGCCCAAACTCACGTACGTTATTCGAACTCAACATCGTAATCAGACATCTACCGAACACTTATCCTAAGCAGTCGCCCGTACAGATCAGACAAATCAGAAATCAGAAAGGAGGCGGAATATACATCGCCAAATTTCACACACACACATCAGAAGGGTGGCGGAATGCACATCGCCCCCAAGTACATACACATACATACAAACTCAGAGGCCGACTTGGCCATAGCAACGTACGGGCCGCTTAAGAACGCAAAACAGACTCACATGCAAACACACCGGACCCACGACCCACAAATCTGACTACAGGCCTCTAGACAAAACAAAACATAAGAACATAGGACGGGACAGGGCCCCGCCGTACCCACTCATCCAAATATACAGAATACAGACACAACAAAAGATATGTACCAAAGTAGGCTCCGGATCAAAGGGGAGCTCTCCAACACAGCAGAATGAGTAGCCTAAACTGGAGGACCACCCAAACGAGCTTCTGTACCTGCGGGCATGAAACACAGCCCCCGAAGAAACGGGGGTCAGTACGGGAGAAGTACTGAGTATGTAAAGCAGAAGGTGCAGAAATCACAAACACAGCTGGAGTCAGAAAGAACCAACACACCAACATCGCAAACAAAGCAAACCTGTGCCGGAGGCGAACGTACAAATGCAAATCAAATCATGTATAGGGTTTAGGAACGTGGTCACCCCCCGACGCTGGTGCCACAACACATCATA
This sequence comes from Lycium barbarum, assembly GCF_019175385.1. Lineage (NCBI taxonomy): Eukaryota > Viridiplantae > Streptophyta > Magnoliopsida > Solanales > Solanaceae > Lycium > Lycium barbarum. The sequence continues at coordinate 95,666,525 of NC_083342.1, forward strand.
ACTCCAGAAGGTCTCAAATCTCCGTACAATCTCCAGACACATCATATCACACACACATCATATCATCAGAACGTATCAAATGCCATATCACATCATAACTCCATAAACGGTAACCGGCCCTATGGCGAGGCCTCGGAAACCGTAACACATCATAACTCCCGAATATATTATAGTGCGCACGATCACAAAGTCGGCCCGGGTACCGACGAACGAAATCATAGCAGACAGCACGAACAGAGTAGTGCAGAAATCATATGCATATCAAAAATAATTTGTCGGACTTAACATATAGTTTACGTAGAGGTATATACTGACGCCCGAAGGATCGGAGTAGGAATCAGACTGATCAAAGTATGCGTATAAAAGTTACGAAGTTCCAAACTGCCAAATTCGCAAGAAAACTGTTCATAAGTCATTTTCCGAAAATCTCACATCATTCAAAGTATAGAACGTACATTAATGGCATAGGAAGTTTCAAACACATCCTTGGGTCCTAAACCGACGGTTGCGGATCATAACGGACACAAACGAATCAAACAAACCGAATAAGGCGAGCCTCGGGGCTCGCGGGCCCACCTCGAGTCAAATTGAGGTGGCGGACACAAATCACAGACTTTCGGCTCCATAGAGCCATCTACAAAAGTTTCGAAGAGTTTCGGACACAACAGCACAAGTTATGGAGGTACGAACATTCTTTTAACCAAATGTGACAAAGAGGGTTCAATCGCGCTGAGTGAATAGTGCTCGAACTTGAACCTCGATTTCCAAGAGTAGGATTATTCCCGAGGGGCCGATCTTAACCTAGTATGTCTAGGACATGCCAAAAGAATGATAGGTAGGCTTTACATACCTGGTTGGCGCCTTACGCTCCTCAAATCGCAATTCCCGTTTCGTCCAGAAACTGCAAATGGTCACTTTTACCAGTTACTATTCATGAGAATTAACATTTTAGTCTTTGGGCTATATTTGGCTACCGAAATTTCGGCAGCACTTCCCCTATAAATCTAACACCCCCGAGACTTAGCTCGGCTCAAAATATAACAACATCAACAGCCCAAACATCAATACGCAATACGAATCACAATCAAACACACTAACTTCACAATTGCACCTTATTCCATAAGTTGGTAATCCTATTTCCAAACTTCACAATTTCAACTCATATCCACATTATTGTATTCATTCATTCAAGATTATTCCATTACATAACAAACAAGTTCCAAACCACATACAAACCTCCCCAAAGTTCACTACTTTCCAATTTTCATTCAAAACACCAAAAGTTACGACGAACGTTCTAACTTGCGTCGTTTCATTCCAAACTCATTATCATCAACCATAAATCATATTTAAAGTCTTTAGTATCATATATATACTATGATATACACAAATATACCAAAGGTATACACTTTCCGATAACGTCCGAAATTATTTTCTAACACCAACTCAATTCCTTAATCAATCCTTTACAACATAATGACCACAACAACACATCATTCAAGCTAAATAAGATCAAATTCTTATGCCTTAAACCTTATAAAACCCACGGCCAAACACACTCTTTTTGCACACACACGCCATGCACAAACACAACACCATTCCAAAATCTTCATGCCAATTCAATCACTAACACATATGTATCCATTTCATAGCATTAAAACATAAAGATCTTACCTTTTTCTTGAATTTCCGATTTGCCGCAAACGAGCACCTTACGCCAATCTAATTATACCCCGTTGAAGAGGGGCTCGAGTACTTCATAATATGTTAAGGACAAGAATTCTTGGATCGCCACAAAGGCTAGCAATTTTTTTTTCTCCCCTTGCTCACTCTCGGCCGAGAACCCTTCTATGGGTGTTCTTCAATTTTTTTGTGACTTGTTCTTGATAACTATCAAGTATCCTCAATATATTTCCACATTTAGATCATGTGCATAGCACATGATCATTAAAAAGGGCTTGGGCCTATCAAACATGGCCGGCCACCCCTTAAATCTTGGGCCCAATTTCTTTGTTCAATTTCTTGGCCCAATTCATAAACGTTCCGTTTTGTAATTCCCGAAACTAATTTCCAAAATTCCAAATTTACCCTCGGCCTTCCCCGAGGTCTTGACATTAATAATTTCAGCACCAACATAGTCATACTCACCAAAATCAAAATATGTCCTCCACACACACAAGTCTTATTTATTTCTTGATTTCCCGTTATACGAAAATACGGGACATAACATTCTCCCCCCCTTAGGAACATTCGTCCTCGAATGTTGAATCGACCTCATGGGTGTCGTACTACTCCGGGAGGGTTCTCTTGATGGTTGTCCTTTATTGATTTCTCCGACATGGCTCCTTTACAAATACTTGGGGTAGATTTTTCACATCACTGACCCAAATACCTCCATAATACATTTTCTCATACTTTACGTAATCACCGAACTCTGCACTATATTCTTGTAAGGGACGGACGCTTCCCAGACATCATCGTCAATATCATCTTCTTTTCACACTCCTGAGTTTCCTTACCACATCGTCGTAATCTCACTTTACTTCATATCAGACACTTCATGCCCAACAGATTCAGAACTAAAACCGAACGGATTCATAATCGGAAGCAGACATACTCAACTATGGCGGTTGGATTCGTAGTCAACATCGAAGGTACGGAAGCATATCAGACACATCTGAGATCGGAATCAGACGTATAAAGGCGTATCAAACGAACTCGTAGGCAGAATCAGACACACTAAGATATACCAAACAGATTCACAATCAAAGCCAGTCGTACGGAATCATATCGAACAAACCCGAATTCAGAAGCAAACATACAGAGTGGTTTCATACCGAATCGTGATCAGACAAACCGAAGGGTATCAAACACACACGCGGTCAAAATCAAACGCATCGAAGCATATCAGACGGATTTATATCCAGAGTCAGACCCACAGAGGTGCGCCAGACAGAAACGGATTCAGAATCAAACGCACAAAAGGTTCATCGGACGGGAACCTAGTCGAACGCAGAAGTACAGAGGTGTACTAGGTAGAGCCTCATCGGAATCGGAAGTGCAGAAGCACCACAGATGGGATGTCAATTTAGAATCAAATCATTCATATTAAAGCTCCAATAATTCATGAGAATGCCCCTTGATTTGCAAACTCATTCACCAAGTCGTCACACAATTTACCTTGCGTCTTACGTACCAACTCCTCCAAAGATTCCAATTACTCACACTGCTTATCTTTTATTTACCACAACATTAGTCTCCGGGGCTCGGCTCTCAACCCACATGGCACTGAATGAAAATCATATACACACATACACATACACATGTTTACTCATACCTTACTGGCGAACATCTCTGGCTGTTATTCAAATTCGTTCAATTTCCAAAGAAGTGTTGTACCCTTTCCTTTTTGCCCATTTAGTCCGCCTCGTTCCGCGCGACTCTCGAAAGGGCACTAATTACTCCACACACATCCTATTACCTTTTGGTTACCTCAAATTCCCATCTACATTAATCATACTTACACTTATGAAAAACTTTGCATTACTTCCCAGGGGGTCACCCATCCCAGAATTGCTCTGGCTTGAGCACGCTTAACCCCGAAACTTTCACGCATTTTGATGCGTTAGGGCTGATATAATTCCATCAATTGCCCTGCACGACCTTTGTCACGCAATTTTAGGCCAAACGGGGTCTTAGCAAATCTTTCGGAAATTTTTCGTAGCGGGTCCCACTCTCGGCTAAGCCGTACCATTACCTTGTCGCCTTTCTGAATTTCCAACATTCACTTTCATACACATATACATATGATCACAACTAACCCACGAATTTAAGCCTCCAAATAGTCGATGTGATCCGATAGAAATGCCACCGTCAGGTGTTCTCTGGCCACCGACAGAAGAAAACTAAAGCCCGATAAGTATCGCGGGGCCTTTTGTACTTAGTCTACATATTTACTTCTATATTTCTGGAAAAATTTGGGCAGAGTTTCCTCTGTATTTCTTACTATCCGAAACCTGTACACCAGAAATACCAACCACGCCTCACAGGGCCAACACATATGTACACACATACACATCATATCACGTCGTAACGCAGCCGCACAGGGCTGATGACTTCAAATAGGAATTATAACATCGTCGACACTTACCACACGTGCCCAACTCGAACGGCATCGGAGGCGTTTTCCTGTTTACCTTCATCCAGGATTTCCAAAATCACTCGGACGGTGGGGATATTTAGTCGCCCTTGCCTTGGGTCACCCGGTCTCTAATTCCTTTAAATTTCCGTCGTCTGGGGAGCTGCCGTGAGAGGTATGTCCACTATCATCCACATCTGTCTGCTCCCTGCCTATCCGGTCTCCATTATCACCCGCATCTGAATCGGAGGGATACGGACGATCAGTCAAATCCCGGCTCACTGACGACCCAGGCCAAGAACCGGAGAAATCCATAGCACTCTCCGAGGTGGCTGGGCTATCAGGGTTCTCCCTAACGATAAGAACTGGCGCATATTTGAAAATCTCCTCCTGAGTCATCCCAGAAGAATGCTCCGATAGGCCTGCCTCATCACTATCCTCCTCCGCGGAGGTAAAAAGCTCCGGAGGGGTCATCGCCAGATCCTCTGAGATATCTGTGTCGTAGCCATCCTCCACGGGATCCTCCGCCCCAGGAATCGGGGACTCTGGAGGAGTCGTAGAGGGGTCCTCCGACGGATCCGTATCGTAGCTATCCTCCGGGGAATCCTCCGAAGGATCCGTCTCGATCGAGTAACTGGGGCCCTGCCCACTCGGCCCCGGTGACAGCCTGGGGGCCTTCTTGGCACCCCCATCCTCATCGTCGGAAGCCGTCCTCTTCATCCTTCACCAACCTACAATCACCTGCACGGAGAGGGTCAGAAATAATTTCCCAAAATACTGACGCTAACACTCTTTTCGGAGCCTTGCTGTGAACACAGCAATTCGTTGGGAGGAACCATCCTAACAGTATAGCTTTATCGCACGATCTAAGATCCCAAGAAAGGGTAACACAACATCCTAGATGTCCTGTAGCTCCTTGTTTATAGATGTGGTGCACAACACATCGATAAACAAGACTCTACTAGACACGGCCTGTAGACATTCCGAGGACAAACCGCTCTGATACCACTTTTGTCACGACCCAGCCCCGTGGGCCGCGACTGGTGCCCTTCTGGGACACCCCAAACGAACTCACACCCAGATCATCGTAATCAGACTCGCCCAAACTCACGTACGTTATTCGAACTCAACATCGTAATCAGACATCTACCGAACACTTATCCTAAGCAGTCGCCCGTACAGATCAGACAAATCAGAAATCAGAAAGGAGGCGGAATATACATCGCCAAATTTCACACACACACATCAGAAGGGTGGCGGAATGCACATCGCCCCCAAGTACATACACATACATACAAACTCAGAGGCCGACTTGGCCATAGCAACGTACGGGCCTCTTAAGAACGCAAAACAGACTCACATGCAAACACACCGGACCCACGACCCACAAATCTGACTACAGGCCTCTAGACAAAACAAAACATAAGAACATAGGACGGGACAGGGCCCCGCCGTACCCACTCATCCAAATATACAGAATACAGACACAACAAAAGATATGTACCAAAGTAGGCTCCGGATCAAAGGGGAGCTCTCCAACACAGCAGAATGAGTAGCCTAAACTGGAGGACCACCCAAACGAGCTTCTGTACCTGCGGGCATGAAACACAGCCCCCGAAGAAACGGGGGTCAGTACGGGAGAAGTACTGAGTATGTAAAGCAGAAGGTGCAGAAATCACAAACACAGCTGGAGTCAGAAAGAACCAACACACCAACATCGCAAACAAAGCAAACCTGTGCCGGAGGCGAACGTACAAATGCAAATCAAATCATGTATAGGGTTTAGGAACGTGGTCACCCCCCGACGCTGGTGCCACAACACATCATAACTCCAGAAGGTTTCAAATCTCCGTACAATCTCCAGACACATCATATCACACACACATCATATCATCAGAACGTATCAAATGCCATATCACATCATAACTCCATAAACGGTAACCGGCCCTATGGCGAGGCCTCGGAAACCGTAACACATCATAACTCCCGAATATATTATAGTGCGCACGATCACAAAGTCGGCCCGGGTACCGACGAACGAAATCATAGCAGACAGCACGAACAGAGTAGTGCAGAAATCATATGCATATCAAAAATAATTTGTCGGACTTAACATATAGTTTACGTAGAGGTATATACTGACGCCCGAAGGATCGGAGTAGGAATCAGACTGATCAAAGTATGCGTATAAAAGTTACGAAGTTCCAAACTGCCAAATTCGCAAGAAAACTGTTCATAAGTCATTTTCCGAAAATCTCACATCATTCAAAGTATAGAACGTACATTAATGGCATAGGAAGTTTCAAACACATCCTTGGGTCCTAAACCGACGGTTGCGGATCATAACGGACACAAACGAATCAAACAAACCGAATAAGGCGAGCCTCGGGGCTCGCGGGCCCACCTCGAGTCAAATTGAGGTGGCGGACACAAATCACAGACTTTCGGCTCCATAGAGCCATCTACAAAAGTTTCGAAGAGTTTCGGACACAACAGCACAAGTTATGGAGGTACGAACATTCTTTTAACCAAATGTGACAAAGAGGGTTCAATCGCGCTGAGTGAATAGTGCTCGAACTTGAACCTCGATTTCCAAGAGTAGGATTATTCCCGAGGGGCCGATCTTAACCTAGTATGTCTAGGACATGCCAAAAGAATGATAGGTAGGCTTTACATACCTGGTTGGCGCCTTACGCTCCTCAAATCGCAATTCCCGTTTCGTCCAGAAACTGCAAATGGTCACTTTTACCAGTTACTATTCATGAGAATTAACATTTTAGTCTTTGGGCTATATTTGGCTACCGAAATTTCGGCAGCACTTCCCCTATAAATCTAACACCCCCGAGACTTAGCTCGGCTCAAAATATAACAACATCAACAGCCCAAACATCAATACGCAATACGAATCACAATCAAACACACTAACTTCACAATTGCACCTTATTCCATAAGTTGGTAATCCTATTTCCAAACTTCACAATTTCAACTCATATCCACATTATTGTATTCATTCATTCAAGATTATTCCATTACATAACAAACAAGTTCCAAACCACATACAAACCTCCCCAAAGTTCACTACTTTCCAATTTTCATTCAAAACACCAAAAGTTACGACGAACGTTCTAACTTGCGTCGTTTCATTCCAAACTCATTATCATCAACCATAAATCATATTTAAAGTCTTTAGTATCATATATATACTATGATATACACAAATATACCAAAGGTATACACTTTCCGATAACGTCCGAAATTATTTTCTAACACCAACTCAATTCCTTAATCAATCCTTTACAACATAATGACCACAACAACACATCATTCAAGCTAAATAAGATCAAATTCTTATGCCTTAAACCTTATAAAACCCACGGCCAAACACACTCTTTTTGCACACACACGCCATGCACAAACACAACACCATTCCAAAATCTTCATGCCAATTCAATCACTAACACATATGTATCCATTTCATAGCATTAAAACATAAAGATCTTACCTTTTTCTTGAATTTCCGATTTGCCGCAAACGAGCACCTTACGCCAATCTAATTATACCCCGTTGAAGAGGGGCTCGAGTACTTCATAATATGTTAAGGACAAGAATTCTTGGATCGCCACAAAGGCTAGCAATTTTTTTTTCTCCCCTTGCTCACTCTCGGCCGAGAACCCTTCTATGGGTGTTCTTCAATTTTTTTGTGACTTGTTCTTGATAACTATCAAGTATCCTCAATATATATCCACATTTAGATCATGTGCATAGCACATGATCATTAAAAAGGGCTTGGGCCTATCAAACATGGCCGGCCACCCCTTAAATCTTGGGCCCAATTTCTTTGTTCAATTTCTTGGCCCAATTCATAAACGTTCCGTTTTGTAATTCCTGAAACTAATTTCCAAAATTCCAAATTTACCCTCGGCCTTCCCCGAGGTCTTGACATTAATAATTCCAGCACCAACATAGTCATACTCACCAAAATCAAAATATGTCCTCCACACACACAAGTCTTATTTATTTCTTGATTTCCCGTTATACGAAAATACGGGACATAACATTTTTCTTGATCAATTTTTCTTGTTCCTTGTTCGACTAGCCTTTGGCCGAATGCCTCTTATTTTTTTCCTTCAAGTTTAGAAAGGAAATGTCTAGATGGTCCTCACTTGTTCATATATATAGATGGCTCCTACAAATCCAAGGGGAACACATGCCCCCACTTGTGGCTTAAGGCAATTGGCCAAGCCTTGGGGTGGGGACCACACGGCCAAGGATAGCCCTTATTCTTCTGAATTTCCCATTTTGCCCCTAGCCTTCCTCAATATTTCCATGAATCACCTTTTCAATTTTCCTTTTTACCCCTAGCCTTTCTCAATATTTCCATACTAATAATATTCAAAAGCAACTTGTGTATTAAATAAAATCAAGAATATAGCTTTACCCTTAACTTATCGCGATTATCTTGAAATATCCGAATGTACAAAATACGGGATATAAGAAATATCACCCAAATAGAATCAAACTTGCCAAGGGTTTTCGGAAGACCAGTGATAAAATCCATGGTAATCCTCTCCCACTTCTACTCGGGAATGGGAATCCTCTGAAACACCCCACTGGGTCGCTAATGCTCATACTTTACCTGTTGACATTTTCCACACTTAGCCACGAAATCAACTATATCCCTCTTCATGCAGCGTCACCAATAGTGTTGTCTCAAGTCAAGGTATATCTTAGTCACTCCCAGATGAATGGAATAGCGAAAGCTGTAGGCCTCAGATAAGATCAACTGAATTAGGTCGCCAACACGAGGAACGCATACGCGCCCTCTAATCCTTAGAATGCCGTCAGAATCAATCACAACCTCTTTGGCCTCACCTTTCGACACCCTATCTCGGATCCTGCTCAACTGAGAATCCTCAAACTGATGAGACTTGATCCGATCCAATAACGATAATCTCGCCTCTATACAAGCCAAAATCCTACCCAGGGTCGAGATGTCAAAACGAATGAAACTGTTGGCTAGAGTCTGAACCTTTATGGCCAACAAACGCTCGGAAACAAGCAATCGAGCTAAACTCCCCATACTCACTGCCTTGCGACTCAAGGCGTCAGCCACTACATTGACTTTACCAGGGTGATACAGAATAGAGATGTCATAATCCTTTAGGAGCTCCATCCATCGGTGCTGCCTAGAAATAAGATCTCTCTGGGTAAACACATGTTGAAGGCTACAACAATCGGTAAAACCTCATAATGGACATCGTACAAGTAAAGCCTCTAAAGTTTCAAAGTGAAGACTACGACCAACAACTCCAAATCATGGGTAGGTTAATTCTTCTCGTGAACCTTCAATTGATAGGAAGCATAAGCTATCACTCTACCCTCCTTCATTAACACCGTACCCAAACCCATGTGGGAAGCATCACGATAGACCGCGAAGCCCTTGCCTTCCACAGGTAAGGCTAGGATCGGGACTGTGGTCAAAAGAAGCTTGAGCTTTTGAAAGCTCTCCTCACAATCATCCGTCCACTAGAAGGGAACATGACTTTGAGTCAATCTGGCCAAGGATGAAGCAATGGCAGCAAAATCCTTCATAAAACGACGGTAATAACTGCTAAACCCACAAAACTATGAATCTTGGTAACGGTAGTAGGCCTTGCCCAACCCCTCACGGCCTCAATATTTTGTGGATCAATAATAATCCCCTCCTTGGACACCACAATTCCCAAGAATGCTACAGATCTAAATAGAACTCACACGTAGAGAATTTAGCAAACAGATGATGTTTCTTCAACAGCCTAAGGACGGTACGAAAATGGCTCTCATGCTCCACTCTACTTTTGGAATACACCAAGATGTCATCAATAAACACAATAAAAAAAAATCAAAGAACGACCTAAAGATGCCATTCATCAAGATCATAAATGTAGCTGGGGGCATTGATAATCCCGAAAGACATCACTAGAAATTTATAATGGCCATATCTCGTCTGAAATGTTGTCTTCGAAATATCCTCCACTTTCCCAATCTTCAACTGATGATAGCCGGAATGCAAATCAATCTTAGAAAACACCAAAGCACCCTGAAGCTGATCAAATAGATCATCAATACGAGGTATAGGGTAATTGTTCTGGATAGGGACCTTGTTCAACTGTCGGTAATTAACGCACATCCTTATGTCTCATCTTTCTTCCTCACAAATAACACTGGAGCTTCCCAAGGGGAGACGCTCGGTCTATTGGACCCCTTGCTCAATAAATCCTGCAATTGTTCCTTAAGTTCTCTTAACTCGGCAGGTGCCATCCGATATGGTGGAATGGAAATAGGACGAGTACCCGAGTCCACGTTGATATAGAAATGAATGTCACGATCAGGTGGCATACCCGGCAAATCTGATGGAACTACCTTCGTGAATTCGCTCACAATAGGAATAGACTCAAGGGATGGAGGTGCAACAGTCGTATCACGAACATGTGCCAAATATGCTAAACACCCCTTACTTACTAATTTCTTCGCCTGAAGAAAGACAATCATCTTCTTCGGAGTGGGACTAGGAATATCTCTCCACTCAAGCCTAGGGATTCCTGGCATGGCTAAAGTACGGGCCTTGGTGCCCTCAACCATCTAAGCATGCTTAATAATGAACTAGAAGGAAGCCCCTATAGACTCTATCTGAACACAAAGGATCTGTAGAGAGCCCACTAGTCCTCCAACAAAGCGTCTGATCCTATCAGCCTCGGTAGGAATCAACGAAGTAGCGTGTTGGGCCATATAGAGAAAGCGGGTCACATAAGACTCCAAGGACATGCCCTTCTGCTCAAGGGGTAAAAACTACTCCATACGAGCCTCTTTCAAAGACCGGGGCACATACTTCTCAAGGAAGGCCCGGTAGAACTGAATCCAAGTCAACGGAGGAGAACCCTCAGGTCTGCACGACACGAAATACCTCCATGACATTTTCGCGTCATCGCAAAACTGGTAGGATACATAGTCCACGCCGTGCGTCTCCACTACACCCATACGGTGCAGCAACTCATGAATATCAAGAATAAACTCATAGGCATCCTCAGACGAAGTACCAGATAACCTTGGTGGCTCTAACTTCCTGAACCTTCCCACCAGATCCTGATCAGCAGCAGTCATAACGGCGTCATCCATAGGCCTAATATCCTCGCCAGGGGTGGGTATAACATTAATGCGGGGAGCCATTGCTACGGCTGGATGTGCTACCTGCGTGGATCCCTGCTCAGGGGTCTGTGCCTTAATCCTTGTCTGTGAACCCTCGCCGGGAGTATTAACACTGGCGGCCGCCTGCTGGGCATTAAGATGAAGTGGGATCCTAGCCATAGTTTCATGCACAGTCTGGTCAGAAGTAACCTCAAGTTGTATCTGTGCTGGGGTCACACCCTCCTCTGTGGTCTGGTCTCTACCCGGTTGATACTCGGGCTTGGGAAATGGAGACCTCTCTCAACCCTGGCCCACTATGGGAGCTCTACCCCAGGCTGGGGTAGCCCCGCGGCCTCTCGCGCTGCCGCATCCTTTAATTGTAGCACACCCTCGGGTGTCAGCCATAGCTGCGGGCTCTGGCACCTGACCTCAGGCCTTAGCAGCTTGAATTCTCACTATCTGTAAGAGAAGAGCTAAGAGTCAGATACCAATTTTGTCTTTCCAGATACCAATTTGAATAAAGTAGCATAATGGATAGAAAGAAGATGAGATTTCCCAAAATGTCTCATAGCCTCCTGCAGATAAGTACGGAGCTTATCGTACCGATCCAGGAGACTCTACTGGACACGCTCTTGTATTAAAGATCGGTTAACCTAGGGCTCTGATACTAACTTGTCACGACCCATTTTAGCCTAGGACATACAGGCACCTACCATTCTCACCTCGGTAGGCGAACCCTTAACTCAAAGTTCACAATCAATAAATATAATAAAATAGTAGAGGAAGTAAAGGACGTAAGTCTCACAATATAACATAATATAGACAAGTATGGAAGTAAACGAATCCACCCCAATATCTGGTCTGCTCATACAACAGTATCTAAATCCCAATACTAAGGTCTTAATAATAATATATAAATGTCTCAGATCATGTCTTGAGTGAAAAGTAAGACATAAGCAAAAGAAGTCTTCGAGATCAGCGGATGCCTTGCTCACCCTGGAAAACTTAAGTAGAAGCTGAAGAGTCGATCAGCCACGAGTCAGAGAAGTAGATCCAGTCTGATACTCTGCATTCATAAAAGAATTAGCAAGTGAAGGTTAGTACAAACAATAGTACTGGTAGGAATCATAGGCCGACTAAGCATAGTTAACACGATCCAGAAAAGAACGCAGATAAAGTAGTAAACCAATCACGCATGGAACAATATAATTGTAATCGAGTATCCATGAATCACATATGCAAGTATGTAACCCCAAAATAGTAAGTCTGAGTATATCCAATCCTGGGACAATCAACAAAATAGAATCAACACAACAATCATCACAATACAATCATCACGACATCTCACTCAAGTCATAATGTAATGCAATGCAATAATAGTATGAATGTGATGCCATACCATGCTATGCAAATGAGATGTACACATGTACGCCTGACGGAAATATTGACGCCTCGGCAGCACAACCCAGTGTGACTCACGAGGTCTGAGTGCCACCCATCTCGGATCTTTGCCAAGTAGACAGACGGGACCCTGGCAAACAGGGGGAGTCTCACCGGCACAACTCTGGAAGACCCGCGGAGCCCATGCGCTACAATCGAATTCGGGATAGCATCGAAATCGGCCATGTAAGAACGATGTTCGAATATAACCATCAGACATCGGCCTCCTCACAATCACTCAAATGAGTTGTCAAATATAAGTTTCATAAATCAACGATTCTAGAATTGAACCTCGGACATCGGCCTCCTCATAATCACTCAAGTAAAAGAGTTTATCAAATATCAATTTCGCTCAATCAATGATTCCGGATCATTATCGAATATTGGCCATGCATGATAATTATGAGAGAATGTGTGCAATGCATATGTCAATAATCAACAAGAAAGATCAATATCATAAGTAACTCAATAAGGCACATCAACAATACATCACATCACAATACCAATAGTGGGTATGCCAACATATATAGTCAAGTATCAACAGCAGATACACCAGTAATATATCAATAATCTCAAGTGCCAACAACGGGTACGCCAATAATATATCAAGTACAAATACCACCAATGGTATGTCAACCCTATCCAGATTAGGAAAACAAGCGACCTTCGTTATCTACCAACTAAACATGGCATCAAGGCAACACAATTAAACAATCAAGTACACATAACGGGGTGGCTTATCCCAACAAACATCAGGGCCCAACCTAAGTCGATGTCCATCCCAACTTCACACCCAAAGGTTCACATGTTGTCTCCGACATCATAATCTAAATAAGTGATTCAATATACTAAGTCTCACCTAAGGTAAACTATAACCTACCTGGACTGCCGAACTGTAACACCAACAAGTCACTCTATCGCCTTGCCCTTTCTCTGAATCTCAGAACAAAAATAATCTAAGCATAATCGAATTCTAAGTTAAAAATTATGAATAATGATACTAATATTGGTATGATATAGATTAGGTCCATTTTAACCTTAGAAATTGGGAAAATGGGCCCACAAGGGCAAAACAAAAGATTCACGGGTAAAATATCAAATTGAATCCTAGGTAATCATAATCCCATCATTAATTGTTGATTTAACTCAAGAATTATCCCCAAATCTGATTCTAGTAAAACCCACCAAATTGGGTATGAACCGTAATTCTCCAAATCCAAAATTCAACCTTAAAAGTGAAAGATATGTGATCACTAACCTTAGATTCGTCACATTTCAGTATTACCATAATCAATTTTATCAATTATAACCCTAGGGAGAAGTCTCCAAAATCGTTCTTCAAATTCTAATTCTAAGGGATTGAAAAAAGAAGGGATGATTCTAGGATGATAATGATTAAAGAGAAGTAAGTGATTAGACCAAGCCTTACCTCTAAGAAATAAGTGATTAGACCAAGCTTTACCTCTAAGAAATTCTTCAATTTATCCCCAAGAGCAACCTTCCAAAGCTCTAATATCGAGATATGACATAATGAGGGTCTAAGTCTTATTTTAAGACACATTTAATGAAATTCCCCTGCTCGTGACTGCCACGGTAGAGAGAGTGCCGCTACAGTGGTGCCACTATGGCTGCAGGGATACCGCCGCAGCATTGTGGCCTATATTGCCTATCACTGCCCCTGTGGTCATCACACTACCACAGCGGTGCCCCTGAGGCGGCTCTGATGCCGCCATTGTGAGCATTAAACACTAGAATTTTCGAATTTCTCTAAGTCTTTAATATGATTTTTGGGTTATTCCCGAGGCCATCTGCTCACAATCCGACAACCTAAACCCATACCAAAATATGCTACGAACGCACTCGTGGTCTCAAAATTCCTAATGGAGGTCTCATTGAACGAGTCAACCACCATTGCGTACTTCCCGTTTCCTATCCAAAGTCTCGAGATGTAGAAAAATGCATTGGGAACCGAACCAATCATTCATACCAGTTCTAAACAATCATTCTGACCTATCAGAGTTGACAAAACTCCGAAAAAGGTCCGCTCATCCAAAAGTCAACCTCAGGTCAAAATTGAGTCAATCAATACTCGGAAGTGGCGAAACTGCCAAAAGAGCCATAACGACCAAACGCGTGGTTACAAATATTTTCCCTTTAGGATCATTCATCCTCGAATGATAGGATCTGGATAACTAAACTGATGGGAACATGTGTACACTATTGCTATGAACAAATAAATACTGAGCTGAAAGGAATACTGAACTAAAAAGTTTGCTGAACTGAATAACTACTGAACTGACTAAATTGACTCTATACTAGAAAGCCATAGAGACTATGGGATAAAATCTGAATGGGAAGGTAAATTACCTACATTTTGTACTGACTCTTCAAAGAGGTGGGAATATGGACTTCATGTCTCTTCGGTGTCCCACGTAGCCTCCTCTAAAAGACTTTCACTGAAGCAACTTCTTTCATTCTCAACCTGCGAACATGACGATCAAGGATTTTCACTGGGACTTCTTCGTAAGTAAAACTATCATTTACTGTTATGCTGCCAATCGGGACAACCAGCGACGGGTCTCCTACATGCTTTCTCAACATGGACACATATACTAATTTGATCCTTCCAGATACCAATTTGAATAAAGTAGCACGACGAAAAGAAAGAAAGTGAGGTCTCCTAAATATCTTATGGCCTCGCGCAGATAGGTACGGAGCTCATCGTACCAATCCACGAGACTCTACTAGACACGCTCTTGTATTAAAGACCGGATAACCTAGGGCTCTGATATCAACTTGTCACGGCCCATTTTAGCCTAGGTCATGCGGGCACCTATCTTCCCCGTCTTGGTAGGCGAACCGTTAACTCAACAATCACAGTCAATAAAAATAATAACGGGAGAAGTAAAATGACATAAGTCTCATAATATAATATAATATAGATAAGTGCGGAAGTAAATGAATCCGTCCCAGCATCTGGTCTGGTCATACAAGAGGATCTAAATCTGAATACTAAGGTCTGAATAATAATACACAAATAGTCTCAAATCATGTCATGAATGAAAAGTAAGACATAAAAAATAAAAGAGTCTTCGAGGTCAAAAGATGTCGTGCTCACCCTGAAAAACTCAAATAGAAGCTTAGGAGTGGATCAGCCACAAGTCAAAAAGGTACATCCAACCTCATACTCTGCATTCATAAAGGAATGCAGCAAGTGCAGGTCAGTACAATCAATTGTACTGGTAGTCATCATCGGCCGACCAAGCATAGATAACATAATTCAGAAATAAGCAGATAGCAAGGAATCCAACAAGTAGAAGATAATAAGATCACAATCAAGTGTTCATCATCGCCTATGTCAAGCCTCTAAACCTAAGTACGCCAAGTCCGAGCCCCTCTTCATATATATATATATATATATATATATATATATATATCCAATTTAACAACCGTGAATCACAATCAAGTCAATGCAATAATGAAATGGATGAGATGTAATGCCATGAAAAAAAGTGTACACATGTACTCCAGACGAAAATATTAATGTCTCGGTAGCACAATTTAGTGTGACTCGTGAAGTATAAGTGCCACCCGTCCCGGATCTTTACCCAACAGACAGACGGGACATTGGCTAATTTCTCACAGGGGGAGTCTCACCGGCACCACCCTAGGGGATTCGCGGAATCCATGCATTAAAAATGATTTTTGGGATAATGTTGAAATCGGCCATGCAACAATGATGTCGGCATAGATCAACAGTCATAGACCTCTCACAATCACTCGAATAACGAGTTGCTCCGTCAACGACACCGGATAATTACCGACTATCGACCATGCATCATGTATATAAAGGAATGCATGCAATGCACATATCAACGATTCCGAAATTGAACCTCGGACATCGGCCTTCTCACAATCACTCAAGTAAAAGATTTTATCAAATATCAGTTTCATATAATCAATGATTTCAGAATGGATCTTCCAGAATTCGTATATCAGTTTACTCAATCAACGATACCGATCATCACTGGTTATCAGCTATGAATCATAAATATGTGATAATGAGTACAATGCGTACATCAAGTATCAACAACCAAGTTCAATATCACAAGTACCACGAAGAGCTAAGCCAATAATGAATCATATCATAATACGAACGGTGGTATGCCAACAATATATCGATATTACTAGTAACAGCAACAGGCACGTCAACAATGCGTCATAATGCAAATACCAACACGGTATACCATCATATCTCAATCATGAAATTAACATAGATTTGGATATCTATCACTACTTGTAGCGTCAATCATCAAATGGAATAATAAACACACATAATGGGTGGCTATTCCCAACACACAAAAGGGCCCAACCTAAAGTAATATCCAACCCAACTTCATACCCGAAGGTTCGCATGCTGTCTCCGGAATTACATTCTAAATATGTGATTAGCTATGCATGGTCTCACTGGAGGTAAACCATAACCTTCCTGGACTGCCGAACCGCAACACCGACAACTCACTATTTTGCCTTTCCCTTCCTCTGAAGCTCAGAACTAAAGTAGTCTAAGCATAATCGAACTCTATATTAGCAATCATGAAGAATGATACTAATATTGCTATGATATCAGATAGGTCCATTTAAATCCTAGAAATTGGGGAAACGGGCCTACAAGGGTAAAATGAGAAATTCAGAGGCAAAATACCAAATCAAGTCCTAGATGATCATAACCCAACCATTAATTGTTGATTTAACTTAAGAATGGGTCTAAATCGGATTTCAAGTAAAAAATCCCCAAATCGGGTATGAACCCTAATTCTCTAAATCTGAAATTCAACATTAAAAGTCAAAGATATGGATATACTAAGCTTAGATTCATCACATTTTATTATCAACATCATCAATTTATCAAGTATAACCCTAGGGAGAAGTATCCCAAAATCCTCCTTCAAATTTCATTTCTAAGGGATTGAAAAGGGAAGGGAAAATTTAGTATGATAGTGATTAGAGAGGAGTAAAGGATTAGACAAAGTTTTACCTCTAAGAATTTCCTCAATCTGTCTCCAAGAACAACTTTCCCAAGCTCCAATATCGAGCTATGAAATAATGAGGGTCTAAGATTTATTTAAGACATATTTAATGAAATATAGTGGCTCGTGACCGTCACGGCAGATAAAGTGCCGCTACAACGGTGCTGCTACGGCGGCTGGGACACTGTCGCAACGGTATAGCCACTATCACACATGACCGTCCTAGCGGTCATCACACCGCCATGGCGGTGCCGCTGGGGTGGCTCTGGTGCTGTCATTGCGGGCATCAGACAACAGAATTCCATAAATTTTCTAAGTCTTCAATCGAAATTCTGAGTTATTCCCGAGGCCATCTGCTCACAACCTGACCACCGAGACTCATAAAAAATATGCTGCAAATACACTCATGGTCTAGAAATTTCCAACGGATGTCTCATTGACCAAGTCAACCACCGATGCCTACTTCCCAATTCCCATCCAAAGTCCCAAAATGCACCACAATACATTGGGAACCAAACCAAATATACATACAGGTTCTAAACAACCATTCGCACCTTTCGAAATTGACAAAACTCTGAAAAAGGTCTGTTTGCCCAAAAGTCAACCTCGGGTCAAAAAGTGAGTCAATCAATGCTCGGGAACAGCGAAAGTGCCAAAAGAACTATAACGAACAAATGAGCCGTTACAGAGGGACTACAGGGGTTAGTTGCTAGGTTACATAAACGTTATTATAAATGTGAGGGATTACGGGAGTTAGTTCCTAGCTTACGATAGAGTTGGAACCTAAAGTTTCTCGGTGTAGTGGAATTGAAATTCTACTGGGTAGGTCGTGGTTGTTACGGTTCACTTTTACGCGGGTTAAGGCATAAAAGTTACTACAAGGTTATTGGTGCTCTAACTGAATTTTATTCATATCATAATTTTGAGGAAAAATTCGGCAAGAAGTACCCTTATAGAAAGGGGTTTTGGTTTAGAAAAATCCGCGTAAGTGTTCGACTCACTTTGTTGCCGGACTAGGACACACTCGGGATTTCTCCTAGTGGAGTCACTAGTAATCTAGTCCTAATAAAATGGGTTTAGTACCTATGGGTTTTTATATGTATATATGAAATTATGGATTATATCTCCGATTTGTATACATATATAAGGAAAATACAAATATTTTTTGTGATTCCAATTTTATTATTTTGAAGCTTATAGGCCAATAATATTGCAAGTCCAAATCCATTTTAACCTCAAATCTATCCAAGTAAATTACCCTTTATTTTCAGTCCAAAAAGCTTTAGGCCTTTAGCCCAATAGTTCCAATTCTTTTCTCGGAAAAAAATTTAAAGTCCAAATTATCTTTCTGGAGAGTATCTAAATTACAATGCCTTTTGTTCTCAAAACTTCCCTCCAAGTTATGACTATAAAAGATTTGCACTTAAGACCATTTTTTGTCCGTTTTGGCTCAAGTATGATTTAAAGTCTAACAAAACAGGTAAAGGCACCCTATAACAGGCTCGAGAGAAAGCCGAAGTGTCGATCAGCCATGGGTCACAGAAGTGGATCCGACCTGGAACTTTGCATTCATAAAAGAATCCAGCAAGTGCAGGTCAGTATAAACAATAGTATTGGTAGGCATCATCGGCCAACTAAGCATAGTTAACACAATTCAGAAGATAAAACAGATAAGCAAGGAAACTAGCATTTATAAGACAATACAATCACAACCAAGTATCTGTCATCACCTATGTAAGCGTTTAAACCCAAATATGTTAAGTCTGAATATATCCGATCCAATCCAGTCATCACAATCTAATCACCAAGCATCTCAATCAAGTCATAATGCAATGCAGTACAATAATGATATGAATGCAATGCAATGCCATGCAAATGAGGTGTATACATGTACTCCAAATGGAAATATCGACGTCTCGATAGCACAACCTAGCGTGACTCGCAAAGTCTAAGTGCCATCCGTCCCAGATCTTTGTCAACAAATAGACGGGACCCTGAAACTTTGCCAATGGGGGAATTCTCATCGGCACCATCCTGGGGGACCCACGGAGTCCATGCACTAACACCGATTTTGAGATATCATTGGAATCGGCAATGCAACAATGATGTCGGAATAGATCATCGGCCATCTCACAATCACTCAAGTAAAAGAGTCTGTCAAATATCAGTTTTACACAATCAACGATTTCGAAATTGAACCTCGGACATCAGCCTTCTCACAATCACTCAAGTAAGATAACCTACCTAAGGAATACAATCCCACAAGGGCAAAATGGGAAATTCACGGGAAAAATACTAAATTAAGTACTAGGTAATCATAACCCAACAATTAATTGTTGATTTAGCTCAATGATTAGCCTAATTTGTTATTTCAAGCAAAAATCCCAAATTGGGTATAAACCCTAAGTCTTCAATTCCAAAATTCAATGCTAAAAGTGAAACATATATGATTAATGAGCTTAGATTAGTCAATATCTAACGTAAACATTACCAATTTATCATTAATAAATACTAGGAACAATGTTCTTCCAAACCTTCTTTTAACTCTTATCACCATGGGTTTATTAAGGGGAAAAGGTAATCTAACATGATAATAGTTTAAAGGAAGAATGAAGAAATGAGTAAGTATTACCTCCAAGATTCTCTTCCAAATATCCTTAAGAGCAGTTTCTTCAAGCTCAAATATCGAAATGGGATATAATGAGGGTCTAAGGGTTTTTAGCACTTCATCAATATTACTAACTGCGCGTCACCCGCTTTAGTAGTATTGGGACTGCCCCAGTGCTACCGCTTCAGCGGTCGAGGCCAAAATCCTCTTCACTGCTTCGGCGGCAAGGTTACCGCTCTCGTGGTGCCGCTGCTGCAGTGCTGGCGCTGCTAAAGCGGGCACCAGACACCAGAAACTTAACCCATATGTCATTTTTTTGATCCAATTTTCTGACTAATTCTCGAGGCCATCTACTCGCATACCATACATATATTCACATATAAATATTTTCTATGAACGTGCTTGTGGCCTCGAAATTCCCAACGAAGGTCTCATTGATCGAGTCAACCCCCAATGCCTTAATTCTAATTTCCCAACACAAGTCTCAAAATGCATCCGAGTGCATTAAGAACCAAACCAATTACACACACAAGTTCTAAACGACCATCTAGACCTCTCGAAATCGATAGAATTTCAAAAAAGGTTTGTTTTCCCTAAAGTAAACTTTGGATCAATCATTTTTCTTAAAGTCTATATTTTCATAAAATTTGTCCGAATCCGATCTAGAAACCTCGAGAAGCAAGTCAATTGTCCCCTCGGGTCAAAAGTCAGCTAATCAATGCTCGGGAACGGCAAAAATGGTTAAATGACTATAATGACCAAACAGTTCATTACTTCAGATACCAATTGAACCGTTGCTCATCCTCAAGTGAAGAAAAGAAGAAAAGTAGGAAAATACCTGAATCAATGAACAACTGGGGTTATCGGCTACACATATCGGACTCAGTCTCTCAAGTAACCTCTTCCACAGGATGGTGCTTCCATTGCACCTTCACAGAAACAATCTCCTTTGACCTCAACTTCCGAACTTGGCTATCCAAGATCGCGATAGGCTTCTCCTTGATGTGGCGTGATTTTACGCCACAATCGATGCTTTTAGGCTAAGTTTCACTTGTTTTTAAGCAAGTCTATGAGATTTTACGTGATTTTTATTATGTTTCAGGTAATACGAGGTCCCTAGAGCCTAAGTGTGGAAAATAGAGCGAAAAGATGAAAATAATTGGTGGTGAATTCTAAAATTGCAAAGTGCTTAGGGAAGTGAATAAAGCGATGTGAAGATGAAGAGATTTGGAGCAAAATTGAATAAAATGTGGAAGAAAAAGAAAATAAAATAGAATGGGAGACAAAGAAGGGGGACGCAATGATTACATGGTAATTGAGCAATGATTGGAATATTAGAAGTGCAATGATCGGTTGAAGTGCAAAAGGTGCAAAATAAGGAAGCTAAAATTTAATTAAGCAAAAAGACGTACTTGGGCAGTTTGGTCTCTCGCGTCGCAGTGAGATCGCAAGAATTTGGTGTCTCTGAACTTTAGTCGGTTGTGTGCGTGCTGCTGCGCATTTTTCCCGGTCCTATTTGGACTTGGTTTTTAAAACCCCAGTCCGAGCAGAACTTGGATTTTAAAAATATTTTGCTATTCCAGTCCCTATGAAATCCAAGTTCACAATTGTAAAATTATCTTTGGCATAAAACACAAGTTTTGAGGCAAGGGTTCCTACGTATATTGTTATATCCCGCATTTTGTACATTCGGATAATTCAAGATAATTGCGGGAAGCTATGAGCAAGACAATATTTGTGATTTTGTTCAACATATATGTTGGTTATGAAAATTTGATGTGGAAATATTAAGGAAGGTTAAGGGCAAAATTAGAATTTTGGAAATTTATTTCATGACTTACAAAGTATTAACCTAACTAAATGGGCTTGGAAAATCAAAAAAAAAAAAGAGAAAAAGAGGCCCAACATGTTGGGTGGCCGGCCATGGCTAGGAAAAAAAGGCCCAAGCCCATGGAGATTAATTAATCCATGTGCTAAATAATAAAAAGGGTCACAAAGTCTTCATTTGCAAGAAGTTTCAAGAACAACCAAGAAACAAGAGAGGAGAAAGAAAAGAAAAGGAAAGGCCTTCGGCCAAAGAAAAAAGAAAGAAAGAAAAAAAATTGAGGGCTTCCAACTTTGATCCAAAAATTGTAATTTTCTAGTATTCCTATTATGTTCAAGGCCCTCTTCAACGTGGTATAATTTTAGAGGCAAGAAAATACCTTTTATGGCAAGTGGAAAATTTTGAAAAAGGTAAAGATTCTATCCTTTTTATATTATGGAAGATATATATATGTTGTAGTGTGTGGAAATGAATGACAAGTATGAAATTTGTGTGTTGTGAGTGTGTGGGTGTGTGGCCGTGTGTGTGGGTGTAGTGAAGGAAGAGGAGTTAAATTTATTTAGTATGTTAATTATGTTGTTGTGGCCTTGTGATGTAAATAGAAGAATAATGGTTCTAGATTGGCATGAAAATTTGGTTGTAAGTTGTTGTAGGAAATTAAGTGATTTTAATATGGTTTTATGTAATTATGGAAATGGAGTTACTAAAGTGTGAATTGTTGCTGTTGTTGATGAAATTGGAAGAAGAAAATGCGTCGTCGTAGTTTCGTTGCATTTTTAGAAGTTTCGGGTGGAATATGGTGTTAGTGGGATTGTTTGAATATTGTACAAATTGTTTGAAATGCTCTTGAATTGTGCGTGAATGATCTTGAATTAGTAATGAATATGTGAGCGTCGATATTGACTTGAATGTACGTAGTTGAATTGAATGTTGATGAATTATGTAGAGAAGAAGGTTACTAATGTTAGAATATGTTTTAAATTGATTGTTGGTATTATTGGAAACATTGTTGGTATTGTTGTTGATATTGTGGTCGAGTTAAATTCTTGGATTTGTTGTTGATGATATGGCCGAGTTAAATTCTCGGGGATGGTGTATTTACAGGGGAAATGCTGCCGAAATTTCGGTAGAATATAAATAAATTCATTTGAAAGACTAAGACAAGTGTATGTCGACGAGTCTAATGATTATGTCAATTTTCTTGAATGTAGATTAGCAAGTTCGGACAAATAAGTGTAGCTAGTTGGTCTTGGGACAGGTATGTAAGGCTTACCTTTCTTTTGGCATGATCTCTATGAAGTGAACAAATGAGGTATATGCATGATTTCAAAAGAATTCTTGTTCTTAGAGCCATTAGGGTGGCTAATATCTTTGACCTCCATAAGCCATTTCATATGGTTTCGATAGGTATTCATGATTCCGAAGCTCTATTTGATAAGTTTCCAAGTTCGTCTACGATTTCTATTGGCCTATTGATACGAGTATACGTAGTATGGTTGAGATTATTGCATAATTGGATAACAAGCCAAGTATAAGAATTCATGTCCTTAAAATGATTCTGTAAGTATTAATGTTTCTAACTTTTGCATACAGTCTTGGATCGGGCCGAACGTTCCTCGGCAATAATGTAAAATGTTTATGGATCGGGCTGCACGTTCCGCAGCAATACAATGTACGATGTTTTACGAGTATGCGTGCATGAATTGTTTAGACATATATATGATATATGATGTCGGCATAACGTCCAAAGACCTATTTGATATGTGCCTGAATTGGCATTTAAGAGATAAGTGATATGATTAATGTTTTGATTTTCGAACGATAGCACGTCCGACTATTCCGTTAAGTTTTGATATACCTTGATATGTATGTACGGTTCCAAAAGATATATTTGATCTTATCCATCACGAGATCCGAAAGGTACTTAACATGATTGTTCCAAAATCTGTTATATGTATATATGATTATTGCTTCAATTTTCCAAAAATGGCTCCTGAAATGTCCGTAAAGGTTCTGTGGTAAAATATCCGTAACTTTCCTATACTAGCTCCGATTGGTTTGACACTTGTTCTGAACCTTCGGGTGTCGATAAGTATACCTATCTATCGGGTCTCGACTTATGTGTATATGGTTTCGCACTACTCTGTTCATGCAGCTTCAGTATGTCCTTCACTGAGCCCGGGCTAGGATATGTTTTCGTGCGTACTCCTCTGCATTGTTCACCGCGTCCCTCTCACTTGCGGGCCGGGGCATGTTATATATGATATGATGACATTATAATATGATGACGGGGTGGTGGCCAGGATGGCACATTCACCGCGTCCCGCAAATGAGGGCCGGGGCACGTTACATGCATACATGATACATGACATTGGCATACATGATTTCATTCACCGCGTCCCTCACCAAGGGCCGGGGCACGTTATATGCATACATGATATATGATTCACCGCGTCCCTCACCAAGGGCCGGGGCACGTTATATGTTTACATGATATATGACTCACCGCGCCCCTCACCGAGGGCCGGGGCACGTTATATGTTTACATGATATATATGAATTACCGCGTCCCTCACGGGAGGGCCGGGGCACGTTATATGCATATGTGATACATGATTATGACATGCATGATCTGTGTTTGGAAAGTAAGCGTTTTGGCAATCTGTACGTTTTGTATCCCTTCTGACATATGACATCATCTGTGTTTGGAAAGTAATTTGGTACTCTATACTTTCTGTACTCCTTCTGTCAGATGACATCGGTATACATGATTTGTGTCTGGAAAATAAGCATTTGGGTACTCTGGATAACGTACTTACTTTTGTACTGTCTGTTCGGTTATGATTCTGTTTTCTGTATTCCATGTGTTACATACTCAGTACATATTCCGTACTGACCCCCTTTCTTCGGGGGCTGCGTTTCATGCCACGCAGGTACACCCAGATAAGTGGAAGAAATTGCAGAAGGTGTTCCAGCGATGTTGGCAAGCTCCGTTTTGTTCCTGGAGTGTTGCTGAGTCAGAGTTTGTATGATATGCTTTCTGGATTGATGTTAGAGACTTTGCAGACAGAGTCGTGGGTATAGTATGTCAGTTCTGTAAGCGGCTCCATCAGCCGATGTGTCAGTTTGTATTATGATATGAATTCTATATAATTACAGATTTTGTTGGATTTGATAAACAAAGAAAAAAAAAAGATTTCTGGAAGCCTTAATATGTATTTCATGCTCAATTGATTTAAAAGTCCGGGAAGATTATTGTCACACCCTAACTCCACTAGGGTGTGATGGGCACCCGGCCCCACATCCGGAGCCGAGCGAACCCACAGACCTTAGGGACACACAAAATCCTATTAGACTTTTAAATCAAATAAAGATAAAATACATAATAACCTCTCAAAATAGTCTTTTCGATGCTTTCCAAATCAAACAGAATCTGTGACCATATAGAATTTAATACATAATACAGAATGACATATCGGCTGATGAAACCGCTTACACAACTAACAGACTAAACCCTCGACTCTGTCTGCAAAGTCTCTACCAGTAATCAGAAGCCACAACACATCTACGCTGACTCGGCGACGCTCCGGGAGGAACTGGAGCTCGCCAATCCCGCTGGATCATCTTCTGACAAAAGCTTCTACTAATCTGGGTGTACCTGCGCGGCATGAAACGCAGCCCCCGAAGAAAGGGGGGTCAGTACGAAATATGTACTGAGCATGTAAGGCAAGAAGTGCAGTAAACAGAATCATAATCGGAGTCAGGAGCACAGAAGTATAACAGACAGAACCATAATCAGAATCAGAAGTACAGAAGGTAAGTACCTTATCCGAGACATCAAAATGCTTACTTTCAGAACACAAATCATGTATGCCAAAGTCAT
Organism: Lycium barbarum; assembly: GCF_019175385.1. Taxonomy (NCBI): domain Eukaryota; kingdom Viridiplantae; phylum Streptophyta; class Magnoliopsida; order Solanales; family Solanaceae; genus Lycium; species Lycium barbarum. Next base: position 95,692,613 of record NC_083342.1, read on the forward strand.
AAGTCATCATATGCATATATATATATATACCCGGCCCTCTAGTGAGGGACTCAGTGAATGAAGTCATACCGTACTCGGCCCATTAAGGGACTCGGTGGATAGAATCATGCATGTGAACATATATCATATACATACCGTACCCGGCCCTCTAGTGAGGGGCTCGGTGAATCAAATCATCATGTGCCCTGCTGGCCACCATAACATATCATCATATCATCATATACATATTCCGTACCCGGCCCTCTAGTGAGGGACTCGGTGAACAATGTAGTGGAGTGCGCACGAGAACGTACCCGGCCCGGGACTCGGTAGAAGATGCATTGAGGCATGCACGAGCAGAGTAGTGAGAAACTAAATGCATATAAATCAAGACTCGATAGAGAGGCATACTTACCGACATCTGAAGGCTCAGGAAACAAGTTTCAGGCCAATCCGACTTCGTATGAGAAAGTTACAAATGGTTGAAGTACAGAACGTTCTAAAAGCGTTTAAAGCAAATCTGAGATCTTTTCCGAAGTTTAGGGACATTAAGACTCACAGAACTCTTTCTGAAACAAAACTCTTTATACTTATTTCGTCACTAAATCGTATAACAACTCAATCATATCAGACAGACTTATATCAGAAATGAATCAGAATCATAGGCAGACTCAGAAACATATTAAATAGAACTTCAAAAATCATAGAGACATATCCAAATAGGGTGAATACGAATCATGAACCAACTCGGAATCACAGAATAGAGTAACCTCAAGATGTATACCATATCATACCTTAATTGGCTCTAGGACATGCCAAAAGAAAGAAAGGGTAAGCCTTACATACCTGTGCCACGACCAACTAGGTACGCTTATCTGTCCAAACTTGCTAGTCTACATACAAAAGAATTCACATAATTATTAAATTCATAGTCATTCACTTGTCTTAACTTCTCAAATAAATCCACTTATATTCTGCCAAAAATTCGGCAGCATCTCCCCTGTAAATACAGCGTCCCCGAGAATCTAGCTCGGCCAATTTAACAACAACAAACCCGAGAATGAGACTCGGCCAACCAACAACAATACCAACAATTATTCTAGCAACACTACAATATTCAAAATGACCCAATCAACCTACAATGCCACCCGAACCTTTCCAACTTCAATAAAACATTGGCAACATATTTTCTCTCATACTAGATTCATAACCATATCAATAATCACACATTAACAACGCCATATTCATACAATTATAAGAATTTATGTTAGTGTCGCATTATCTTCCATACAATACCATGACGACTACAACTTCATTTCAAGCCATTAAATACTCGTTTTACATCATGAAATCGACACCACAACAATCAAACTACTAGATAAAATTATTTCATCTTTCCTACACAAAACCACCATATTCGGCCACACATACATACTACATATTTTCATGAATTTCATGTAATTCTACATACCACAACATCCACAATCATCCATTTCTACTCATTACAACAACAACCAACATACTACATAAAATAATTGGTTCATCACCCCTACACCAAACATACACGGCCACACACATCATGCATACGGCCACAACACAACACCTATTATTTCCATGATTTTCATTCAATTCAACTCACTACAACACACATAAACCTTCCATAATACATAAAAGAAGAGAAATTCTTACCTTTCCTTAAATTTTTCCACTTGACTAGAATTATGAGCTTGCAAGAATGAATGGTTTTATTACCTCAATAATTATACCATGTTAAAGAGGGCTCTTGAATTAGTATAAATTCTAGAAGAACATAATTTTTGGATCAAGAATTGAAGGCTTGAATTTTTTTTTTCTTTCTTTTCTCCTCTCTCTCTTGGCCGAATGGCCCTTCATTTTTTTTTCTCAAGTTTCTTCTTCTCTTTCTCTTGAATCTTCTTGAATATTAATGGCCCCTTCCCTTTTTTATTTACACACTTTGGCCCCTTCTTTTTTTTTTCTAGAGTTTTCTTGAAATATCGCAAAGAAGACTAATTTCTTCTTTTTTTTTTTTTTTTCTAGAACTTTCTCAAATTAGCAAATATGACCACTTGTCTTATTATTATTTAAACTTTAACCCATACATATTTATAAGTAGCACCATTTAATAGAATGTGACCACATGCCACACGGCCAACATAGCCCATTCAAGAAGGTTCTTGAATTATTTGTCAAATTCCCATTTTGCCCCTAAACTTTCCTCAATATTACCATTTTGCCCCTAGCCTTCCGCATTATTTCCATGACCCCTTTTTTTGAATTTCCCTTTGTACCCTTAGCCTTTCTCAATATTCTATACCAACCATATTCACAAATGATAGTCACCAACAACTTGTACATTAAAATAGTCTTGGGAAATAGTCTTACTGCTAATTTTTGGCAAGCACCTCGAGTTTTCCAAACGTACAAAATACGGGCTATAACATCCTCCCCCCCCCCCCCCTTTAGAACATTCGTCCTCGAATGTTCTACTGATCTTATGGGGTCTTGTAGCACTTCGGGAGGTGGTTCCTTTCACATTTGTCCTTTTCTTCAGGCCTGTTCCTTTGTCTTTCACTCTTCCTCTTTTGTAACCAAACTCCTCAATCTTTGTTTGATTTCTCATTTCGTGTCATGGACTTTCTAACCCGCTACGCCAACTCATTATCCTGGTATCTCCTAGATCATCTCTTTCCCCCAAAATTTCCAAACTACCAATTTCGCAGTCGTTCTTGTCCGAAATATTCTTTGAGTCTTATGATTTTTCTCCATTGTCCTTTGTAGACTTAGCTTGTAGCCATTTTCTTACTCTTTCATTACTCTCCATAACACATTACCGCATACTTAGGTACGGTTCCTGCTTACCCGATGCGAGAAATTCAAACCATGGCATAAACATATCATAATTCATATTGGCATGATGCATTTTCTTAAGGTGTCTCTCATCCTTTCCCTTCATACTGGCTTTACGGTACCCTCTCTGTCAATTCGCTTCTATTTTTATTCGGGTATTCTCTTTGGTATCCCAATAGGTTTCGAATTCTGGCCCCCAAGCTGATAGACTTCCCTCCTTTGGAGTCCGAGGGTATCGCGATTCCTTTAGAAACTGACATAATATATATATTCTCCCCCCCCCCCCCTTACGGGGCTCCTTATATGCCAAAAGAACAAATGTATCCAGTCTTCGTTCATACCTTCCTCCTTATCTTTCTTTCCAACCCTATACATAACATATCGAAATGTCTTACCATAAGTTTTGGCTACACCATCAGTCTTGTCAACGTTCCCCTACCTTTCCGTCCTCTACTAATCTTTTTGCACATTTAATTCGCTTACTCGTAATTCTTCTTAACTATGCACTCACATCGCAGTCGTGCGTCCATGTTTCTCAAGCGTTCCGCTACCTTTGTTCTTAGCACAGAATCTTTACAAATTTCCACTCTTTTCATCCTTATTCATTAGATCTTTAACTATATTTGTGACATTATAACCGAGTGGTCTCCTACGTACAATCCTTACATTTCCTTTCATCTTTTTCTAAGATCAAATCCTTCAGACCTCACTTGGATTCTCGCTCCACACCTTTAATTCCTAACTCAACAATGTCGACCCATTATCCTTATTCTGTCCCTGGTGCATAACCGGGTTCCTATCGCTAATTCGTTAAGCTATCTTCCTTACTCCCATGGTTAGCGGCTCCCAATTATTTTACTCTCAAATGTTTTCCTCTTTCTTCGACTAATCCATTAGTGTATTTTTTTCCTGCTCTTGTCCCTAACTTGCCTTAGTTCTCTTCCCCCTCGAACACTTTTCTTCCTTTTCCATTTATGGCATCGGTTCTGGAGTTCGTAAAACTTTGCCTTAAACGTACAAACTCGTCTCTTCCTCAAGTCATCTTTCTAGGAAAGCATTTCTATGTCCGAGGCAACCACATTAATATAGCTGTACATTTATTCCTCTACGTACCCTTCAATGACCTAAATCTTCTAACATCGTCGCAATGCCTAATCATTCTTTTCTTGCTTCACATCTCCCGCCATCGTCACTATTCCTTTCTTCTTGCTTATTGAAATTAGTTTCTCGAACGTCACACATCCCTCTTTTGTTCCATATTACCACACTTTATTCTTTTTACGTACCTTTCTTTGGGTTTTTTTTTTATCCAAGTAGTCTCATGCCTTACCGGTAATTTCTCTCGGACTTCACGTACTAAGGTTTCTTACCTTTCACCTTTTCTGGCACTTTAATCTTTTTATCTTCCATCTACACTCTTTCCTTCTCTCCAAATATCGTTGTGTTAAGACTTTCCCATTCCTAACCTGTAGCAAAAATATCATCGGTTTATCTTATAACACTTGCACCATTTACTTCTGTTGTTACTCAAACTTCGGTGTCCTTACTCAATTAATGCTTTCCACACCGTAGCGCCGGTTACTGGGACTCACATGTCCACCGATACGATCACATATGAGGTTCCGTACGTATTTATAGGCATAATTATTATCAACTAGCCCACAAAATACTTCCAGACACTATTCAAGCCTATCCAAATTCCAGAGCCGTGACGTACCTTCTGTCTCTTCTCTAGTCTAACTTGTCGCGTGCTACATGGCCTTTTTATGGTCTCCAACCATCCCGTATATTCTAATTTCCCTTAAGCTACTCCAACTTCTTATTTGACTCTTACGTCTGAATATATAGAATTCTCGCATACTTCCCAGGGGGGTCACTCATCCTCCCACCTTAGCACGCTTAACCTCGAAACTTTGGTGGGATTCGGTGCCTTAATGCTGATATAATCGCGTCCACTTCCTCGTATGTTCTTTTTTACATAATCTGGAGCAAGTCAAGGTTTTACAGATTCCAAAGCGTATTCGTAACACGTCCCTTCTTTTACAATTACCATTTTACCCTTTTTGATCTTCAGTAGTCACCATTACAAATTCCTATCATTCGAAATCTGTACGCAGCAAATACCAACAATACCGTACAGAGTATATGGCTACATATCACATTCTAGCCAATCAGAATTTTCTGTTTCGGGTAACAAGATAAATATATCCAGACTTACCTTTATGACCTTCGATGTCACCACTTGCCATTTTTCGCCGTATGTAAGGCTTACGTACGGAATCTTATATGCTGTGACTTGGCTCTATCGCACGATCTAAGAGAGAAAGAAGGTCAACAATCCCTAGATGCCCCGTAGCCTCATGTTTATAAATGTGGCGCGCTTCACACCATAAACAAGACTCTACCGGACACGACTTTGCAGACAACCCCTAGGACAGACCTGCTCTGATACCACTTTGTCGCACCCTAACTCCACTAGGGTGTGATGGGCACCCGGCCCCACATCCGGAGCCGAGCGAACCCACAGACCTTAGGGACACAAAAAATCCTATTAGACTTTTAAATCAAATAAAGATAAAATACATAATAACCTCTCAAAATATTCTTTTCGATGCTTTCCAAATCAAACAAAATTTGTGACCATATAGAATTTAATACATAATACAGAATGACATATCGGCTGATGAAGCCGCTTACACAACTAACACAATAAAACCCTCGACTCTGTCTGCAAAGTCTCTACCAGTAATCAGAAGCCACAACACATCTACGCTGACTCGGCGACGCTCCGGGAGGAACTGGAGCTCGCCAATCCCGCTAGATCATCTTCTGACAAAAGCTTCTACTAATCTGGGTGTACCTGCATGGCATGAAACGCAGCCCCCGAAGAAAGGGGGGTCAGTATGAAATATGTACTGAGCATGTAAGGCAAGAAGTGCAGTAAACACAATCATAATCGGAGTCAGGAGCACAGAAGTATAACAGACAGAACCATAATCAGAATCAGAAGTACAGAAGGTAAGTACCTTATCCGAGACATCAAAATGCTTACTTTCAGAACACAAATCATGTATGCCAAAGTCATAAGCCATCATATGCATATACATATACATATATATATATACCGTACCCGGCCCTCTAGTGAGGGACTCGGTGAATGAAGTCATACCGTACCCGGCCCATTAAGGGACTCGGTGGACAGAATCATGCATGTGAACATCATATATCATATACATACCGTACCCGGCCCTCTAGTGAGGGACTCGGTGAATCAAATCATCATGTGCCCTCCTGGCCACCATAACATATCATCATCTCATCATCTCATCATATCATCATATACCGTACCCGGCCCTCTAGTGAGGGACTCGGTGAACAATGCAGTGGAGTGCGCACGAGAACGTACCCGACCGGGACTCGGTGGAAGATGCATTGAGGCATGCACGAGCAGAGTAGTGAGAAACTAAATGCATATAAATCAAGACTCGATAGATAGGCATACTTACCGACATCTGAAGTGTTACACCTCGGAAAAGTCCCCGTACAAGTACAAGGAATAGAACGACAAGGGTATGAGTGTGGGGTGTTTTACTAAGCAAGGGGTGATGATTCGTGAATTTTTGGAAATGGAAAAGTTGTAGAATTTCATGCAGCCCAGTGGTCGTATAGTGATTTACGGCCCGTAAAGTGATTTACGGACCGTAAACCACCATCGTCCTCCAGCCTTTCAAATTTCAACTTTCTGTTAAGTGGTGAAATGCTTAAATACGACTCGGAATACGGCCCGTAAACTGGTTACGGACCGTAAACCTCGATCATAAACTGCCATGTTCTTCAGCCAGCTTCTCTGTTTTTGACATGCTTAAAGACGACCACATAATACGGCTCGTAAACTAGTTTACGGCCCGTAAACTATGGTTTACAACCACTATTCACCCCGACTGGAATTCATTAAAGATCAAACTTTAAGTTATTAAAAGGGACCAAAGCCTCATTTTTATTTCATTATTCATCTATACAACTCAAGAAAGCTCTAGAACTCTCTCAATACTTCATCCATAGAAATTCAAGGGAATCAAGGGAAGAAACTAGGATCATCAACACTAAACTTATGAAACAAGTGAATGAAACCTAGTTGGAAGTCATCTTCTCCAAGAAATCACAAAAGAGGTAAAAGAGGGTTTTGGTGCACAAGGAAGGATTGTACTCTAAGCTTGTTCCACCACCATCCAAGGTGCGTTTTATGACTTTAACATGTGGTTTAAAGTATTAGAAGACTAAGACACTTGAATTGTAGTAAGACATAGGAAGTGCACCATTATTTAGTGAATAGTGTCACTGTGGAGTGATGGTTGAATGGAATCATGGAAGTTGATATGCTATGATTATAAATACGTTATAAATGACGTTTTGACCATGGAAAAAGTGCGACGCATGAGTAAAAGTGACGATTAGCTAAAACCACTAAATGTGGAGAAATTGGAGGAAATTGGTGGATTTTGCTAAACGTACATAAATGATGATTGTTGATTTCTATATTGTGGATATTGTCGCGAATGTTTGGGAGCTAAAATAGAATATGGGAAACGCAGTATAAACAAAGCTAGTGCTGCCCAATTTTCCCTAGGAATAGTAGTCCGTCCTTATAATTTCTTAGCTAACGACGACATGAATTCTCTTGAAGGTATATGCACGTGCAACAAAGGAAGTACGAGCAAGCGATAAGAATAGTAAACGTCAAAGGTATGTGAGGCTATTCCCTTTCTTACAAAGGCATGATCCCTAGCTTACGATTCCATAAATGCTCCCATCTTTTCCTTGCTATCAAAGGTTAAAAAGTCTAAGATTCCGAAGCATGATTTCCTTCTTGATATTCCATAAATGTTTTCCAAGTACTCCTATTTTCCAAAACCAAAGGTTGTGATTATGTGAGTTCTTATGATAACGACGAAGGATATTGTTTTTTTTTTCAATGACAACGAAGATGTCAAAAGTGAGAATATCATTATGATGACTATGATGAGAACGACCTTATGTTTAAAAGTTTCAAGTTTACGATTTCAATGACGATATGAGGACGTCGAGCTATTTACTGATTTTCTCAATTTATTCATGGATAGTGACTTTATTTCTAAATCTTCCAAAGTATATGAATGGATGCCTTATGAAGTTCATGATTTTATTCTATGTTTTCTTTTAATGCTATTCTTCATTGATAGTCTCGCCTTATAATAATTGTTCCCTCAAGGTGAGACCGAGCGACGATGATTACTCCATAACATAATCGAAGGCTTTCGACCTTACGTCACTCCGATGTACTTACAGCTTTTCCTTGGGCTCTCAAGCATGCTATGTATATTATGTATGTATATATATGATATGAAAATGTTTTCAGGGGAAATGGGGAAAGGTGAGGTGCTATAGACGCATAGCCACCTAGTCAGCTGGCATATCATGATTTCATCTTGGACGCGGGATATATGGGTTATGGATCGGGCCGTACGTTCCTCGGCACTAACTTATTACATTTATGGATCGGGTCGTACGTTCCTCGGCACTAACTTATGATGACATATGGATCGGGCTGCGCGTTCCGCAGCAATTTACTATATGATGCTTTATGAGTATGCATGCATGGATCCGCCTTAAGAGGCAAGCAGTTATCGATTATTCCCTTGTACTTACTTCACTTTCTTATTCTTACTTTATTTCTTGATGTATGCCTTACATACTCAATATAATGCTCGTACTGACATCCTTTTCTTTGGATGCTGTGTTCATGCCCACAGGTAGACGGGAAAGCGGTCCAGACTGATAGGAGTCACTAGCCGAGCTGAAGAGCACTCCATCTTCTGGAGGTGCTAATTGGTTGTTCCTTTTGTGTATATATTTGTATGCCACTCCATAGAGGCTCATAGATGCTCAATGTGGGTTGTGTGGTTCCACAACGTAGGTAGTACGCATGTGTATAAGTATATTTAAATATGTTTTTGTATCAACGCGTTATATTTTTGTAATGAAAAGCAAATCCTCTTTTTAAAGTTAACCGGAAATACATGAATGATTGTTAAATGGGTTAGGTCAATGATAGCACGAGCGGTGCTCGGGGGTTAGTCCCGGGTACCCGTCGCGGCCCCTAGCCGGGTCGTGACAGAAGTGGTATCAGAGCAGTTCGTCTTAGGAAGTGTCTACGAGCCGTGTCTAGTAGAGTCTTGTTTATCGGTGTGTTGTGCACCACATCTATAAACAGGAGGCTACCGGGCATTTAGGAAACATGACCATCTTTCTTCTTAATAGATCGTGCGATAGAGCTGTGTTATAAGACTATCTCTCCCCTAACGGTGCATTGTCATTTCAGCAAAACCGATGAAGGGAAAAGCTACAACGGCCCAGAAGGGCAAGATGGTGGTTGAAGAAGGGCTTGATCGAGAGCCGTCTACGGATATGGAGGAGGGAGAACCCCAAAATAACGCCCCACTTCGATTTTCCCATACCTCGCCCACTTTTAAGGATCAGAGGGAAGCCTCGATCTTAGCTCCAGTACCCCCCGTTCCTTCGCAAGATACCGCGGGCCAAGAGATGAGACAGGCCATTCTTTTACTGACTCAATTGGTAGCCGCTCAGACTCAGCGGCAGAATGCGAGTCACGATGGCAGGGATTGGAGAAAGGGAGTTAATTCCTTTGGGTCTGACCGTGAGATTAGAGATGCACCTCCACAGTTTCCCAGACCCAGATTTGATGGACCTGCTTATTCAAGGTCATCCCAGAGTCTCAGAGTTTCTCGTTCTCGGGTTCAGAGTGTTCCGGTCAGAAGAGGTCACCAGTACCACGATGTATTCAGTGTCGCAGGTTACATTGGGGACCGTGTCGTCGGGGCTCGGATGTTTGTTATGCCTGTGCTAGGCCAGGCCATTTAAAGCGAAATTGTCCATCGCTACGTGGTAAAAGTGAGGTTCGGACTACGGGAATGGTAACGGGCTCTTCATCATCGACACACCTTCTAAGGTCAGGGCCACAGGGGCTAGTAGGCAGTGGTAGAGACCGAAGAACGCCTAGTCTAAGCGGATCCCAGCATCATACCCAGGCGTTAGCTGAACGACGGGATCCTGAGTCTTCCCCTGATATTACTCCAGGTATATTTCTAGCACCCTTTTATGATTAATGCGAATACGTGTGCAAGTAAGCCATATGGTAAATGTAATGTAACTGACTAAAAAGGATAACAGGTTGAGTATGCCTGCTTCATGAGGCTACCCTATGTTATGAGCAGGTTTGCAAACGAGATCAAAAGTGTCACTCTATAGGGTGGATTATGATCTGGGTACAATGAGTCGTAACAGGAATTGTTATGTAAGGTATAGCGAGAAGACGCCTAAGGGCATGGAGTATATCTTTAGTTGGGTGTATAAGGCCGAGACTACGGTAAAGATAAATAATGAAAGTAGGATAATTAGTAGGAGGAAGGTTAACGCGATAGGAGCGAGATGGGGGATGATCAGGACGGATAGAATTAGTTTTAGGCAGCAAGGGACGGATTGACACAGGTGGTGTATCCTAAAGAACAAAGCGGTACTAAGTTAAGAATACGGTTCCTCATGCGAAAAGTCAAGGATCGATTATTAAGTGGGAGGAGATAAAATAGCAAAGAGGAAATGTACGAAGTACGAGTGCCTAAAGAATAGCGGCGTGGTAGTTAAAGGAGAACATATCACCTACAAATATCCCATACCAAGTTAGAACGAGTGAAGTGAATGAGGTAAAGAGTTGAAGAGGAAAAGATGATCATGAGTTATGGGTCTACTGTACGACGATGAAGCGATGAAGTAGAGTTATAACTAACAATGATAGTGGTACAATGCAGATATGAGATCGGTTCCAAGCGCAAACAAGAGTAAGAGAATATGGAGGCATGGGGCGCATTAGCGGCGTAAGAGAGACCTACGCCCTGGGGAAACGAAGATGGCATTATAAGCAAATTTTGAGCGCCGAAGAAGAGGGCAAGTGACATTAGATGGGTGGCATAGATAGCTAGACCCACTATTAATGTAAGCATCCCTATGGGGCAGGAAGTGGTTAATCGGAGCAGATTCAGATACAGACACATAAACAGGACTCTACCGGACACGACTTTGCAGACAACCCCTAGGACAGACCTGCTCTGATACCACTTTGTCACACCCTAACTCCACTAGGGTGTGATGGGCACCCGGCCCCACATCCGGAGCCGAGCGAACCCACAGACCTTAGGGACACACAAAATCCTATTAGACTTTTAAATCAAATAAAGATAAAATACATAATAACCTCTCAAAATATTCTTTTCGATGCTTTCCAAATCAAACAGAATCTGTGACCATATAGAATTTAATACATAATACAGAATGACATATCGGCTGATGAAGCCGCTTACACAACTAACATACTAAACCCTCGACTGTGTCTGCAAGTCTCTACCAATAATCAGAAGCCACAACACATCTACGCTAACTCGGCGACGCTTCGGGAGGAACTGGAGCTCGCCAATCCCGCTGGATCATCTTATGACAAAAGCTTCTACTAATCTAGGTGTACGTGCGCGGCATGAAACACAGCCCCCGAAGAAAGGGGGCCAGTACGAAATATGTACTAAGCATGTAAGGCAAGAAGTGCAGTAAACAGAATCATAATCGGAGTCAGGAGCACAGAAGTATAACAAACAGAACCATAATCAGAATCAGAAGTACAGAAGGTAAGTACCTTATCCGAGACATCAAAATGCTTACTTTCAGAACACAAATCATGTATGCCAAAGTCATAAGTCATCATATGCATATACATATACATATATATATATATATATACCGTACCCGGCCCTCTAGTGAGGGACTCGGTGAATGAAGTCATACCGTACCCGGCCCATTAAGGGACTCGGTGGACAGAATTATGCATGTGAACATCATATATCATATACATACCGTACCCGGCCCTCTAGTGAGGGACTCGGTGAATCAAATCATCATGTGCCCTCCTGGCCACCATAACATATCATCATATCATCATATACATATTCCGTACCCGGCCCTCTAGTGAGGGACTCGGTGAACAATGTAGTGGAGTGCGCACGAGAACGTACCCGGCCCGGGACTCGGTAGAAGATGCATTGAGGCATGCACGAGCAGAGTAGTGAGAAACTAAATGCATATAAATCAAGACTCGATAGATAGGCATACTTACCGACATCTGAAGGCTCAGGAAACAAGTTTCAGGCCAATCCGACTTCGTATGAGAAAGTTACAAATGGTTGAAGTACAGAACGTTCTAAAAGCGGTTTAAAGCAAATCTGAGATCTTTTCCGAAGTTTAGGGACATAAAGACTCACAGAACTCTTTCTGAAACAAAACTCTTTATACTTATTTCGTCACTCAATCGTATATAAACTCAATCATATCAGACAGACTTATATCAGAAATGAATCAGAATCATAGGCAGACTCAGAAACATATTAAATAGAACTTCAAAAATCATAGAGACATATCCAAAAAGGGTGAATACGAATCATGAACCAACTCGGAATCACAGAATAGAGTAACCTCAAGATGTATACCATATCATACCTTAATTGGCTCTAGGACATGCCAAAAGAAAGAAAGGGTAAGCCTTACATACCTGTGCCACGACCAACTAGGTACGCTTATCTGTCCAAACTTGCTAGTCTACATACAAAAGAATTCACATAATTATTAAATTCATAGTCATTCACTTGTCTTAACTTCTCAAATAAATCCACTTATATTCTGCCGAAATTTCAGCAGCATCTCCCCTGTAAATACAGCGTCCCCGAGAATCTAGCTCGGCCAATTTAACAACAACAAACCCGAGAATGAGACTCGGCCAACCAACAACAATACCAACAATTATTCTAGCAACACTACAATATTCAAAATGACCCAATCAACCTACAATGCCACCCGAACCTTTCCAACTTCAATAAAACATTGGCAACATATTTTCTCTCATACTAGATTCATAACCATATCAATAATCACACATTAACAACGCCATATTCATACAATTATAAGAATTTATGTTAGTGTCGCATTATCTTCCATACAATACCATGACGACTACAACTTCATTTCAAGCCATTAAATACTCGTTGTACATCATGAAATCCACACCACAACAATCAAACTACTAGATAAAATTATTTCATCTTTCCTACACAAAACCACCATATTCGGCCACACATGCATACTACATATTTTCATGAATTTCATGTAATTCTACATACCACAACATCCACAATCATCCATTTCTACTCATTACAACAACAACCAACATACTACATAAAATAATTGGTTCATCACCCCTACATAACACCAAACATACACGGCCACACACTTCATGCATACGGCCACAACACAACACCTATTATTTCCATGATTTTCATTCAATTCAACTCACTACAACACACATAAACCTTCCATAATACATAAAAGAAGAGAAATTCTTACCTTTCCTTAAATTTTTCCACTTGACTAGAATTATGAGCTTGCAAGAATGAATGGTTTTATTACCTCAATAATTATACCATGTTAAAGAGGACTCTTGAATTAGTATAAATTCTAGAAGAACATAATTTTTGGATCAAGAATTGAAGGCTTGAATTTTTTTTTTCTTTCTTTTCTCCTCTCTCTCTTGGCCGAATGGCCCTTCATTTTTTTTTCTCAAGTTTCTTCTTCTCTTTCTCTTGAATCTTCTTGAATATTAATGGCCCCTTCCCTATTTTATTTACACACTTTGGCCCCTTCTTTTTTTTTTCTAGAGTTTTCTTGAAATATCGCAAAGAAGACTAATTTCTTCTTTTTTTTTTTTTTCTAGAACTTTCTCAAATTAGCAAATATGACCACTTGTCTTATTATTATTTAAACTTTAACCCATACATATTTATAAGTAGCACCATTTAATAGAATGTGACCACATGCCACACGGCCAACATAGCCCATTCAAGAAGGTTCTTGAATTATTTGTGAAATTCCCTTTTTGCCCCTAAACTTTCCTCAATATTACCATTTTGCCCCTAGCCTTCCGCATTATTTCCATGTCCCCTTTTTTTGAATTTTCCTTTGTACCCTTAGCCTTTCTCAATATTCTATACCAACCATATTCACAAATGATATTCACCAACAACTTGTACATTAAAATAGTTTTGGGAAATAGTCTTACCGCTAATTTTTGGCAAGCACCTCGAGTTTTCCAAACATACAAAATACGGGCTATAACAATTATGTATAAAATAAGCGTCTGTGGGTTCGCTCGGCTCCGGATATGGGGTCGGGTGCCCATCACGCCCCATCAGGATTGGGGTGTGACATATATTTTCTTTCTTTTATTCAAACCTTATTTATGGGAATTTCTTGGTGACAATTGAGATTGAAACTCTTGCTGTGCTTATTTATTGATCGACATTATTTTTAATCAAGTAAGTTATTGTTATTTTAATTATTCTCGTTCTTCAATGTTTCTCAAGGGAGTAGCTAACCCTAGAACTTGCCCATTTACTTTGTTTGAAACTCGGAAGAGGAAGAACGGGGTTGGGATAGAATAATTAACATGAATTTCGGGCGTTAACCTTCATCTAATGAAAATTGACCTAGGAATAGGTGATACCACTTGTAGCCATATTCGGGTGTTCTTAATGCTCCTAATTGTTTGAGGGATCTTCAATTGAGTAGTCTAGTTAATCTTCAGGAGAAGTTAATTTAGAGTCATTATCCGAGGCTAAATAAAATAAACTTGCTATTATTTATAATTTGTGAAATATATTGGATCATTACTTGAGAAGTAGTTTCCTTTATTCCATTCTTGTGGCTATTGATCAATTTATTTGCTTTATAGATTAGAATTTATATTTTCGTATTTTATCAAAAACCACCATTGATGCGTTTGGTCTAGATATTGTTAGTGATAATTTCTAATCTGCTTAAATTGCCCACATATTTTTCTCTATGGGATTCGACCCCAACCTTGTTGGATTACTATATTTTACAACGTCGCGTTATGCCATTAAAAGGTGTAATTTGAGCGTATCAAATTTTGGCGCTGTTGCCGGGGAATAATTGGCGTATTTTGGCTAATTTAGGAAATAAGCTAACTTGATTTGAACCGAACCTGTGAATATTTGTATAGTTGTTTTCCGTGTGTTATTTTATTTTTTTTAAAAAATGGCATCTTTCCATCAAAACATGTTTAGTAGTGATTTTTATTGTGAGCATGGCCAGTTGGTGAGTTCAAACCCATGATGGAGTGCCTGCTAGGTTAGGGTAACGAAAATCAAAAAGCCTTAGAGGAATACTTGGAAACTAGTCTCAAACTTGGTTTGATGACAGACGAAGAAAATCCTCCATGGGCAAATCATTATGAACTCCTCAATGCTCAAGATGAAAGGGTAAATCATGAAGATTAGTTTATTGGGAATGCCAATGAAAGATATAAATTGGAGTCAACCATTGTTCTGAAAAAAATATGGTTGGTGTTGACTCTAATCCTGGGGAAAACGTGGATGTCATAATTAGAGAAGTTTAAGAGCCTTATATTTTGCAATTTGAAAATTCAAGAAGGAAAAATGACATTCCTCACTTGAAAGCAAAGAAATGTAAGATGAAAAATATTTTACTTGGCGTGGTCATCTATTTACCACCCCCTGCTACTCGTGATCACAAGCTTGAATCAATGTTGGGTGCCCAGTTCATAAGCTCCAAATGGTGAGAAAAGCGGTAAAAGGTAGTGCTAGCTGGTATGCCTAATCCATTTTTATGCTTATGTGATGCAGTGGGGACACTGCAAATTTTTTGGTTAGGGGTGGGCTATCTGGAAAGTATTGTATACATGTGTTTAGGAACCCCCTCGACTTTTCTTTGCCAGAGTTATTTTCCTACGGGGTTTTATTTTTATTGAAACTGGCATGTTTAGGATGTTGCTTAGGTTGAATAGAGTAGTTGTGACTTATTTGGTGTTACTCTGTAACTGATGGCATGTTGTTATGGTTTTTGGACCCCTTGAAAATTTGAAAAATGCATATTTAGAACAGTTATTGGTTGACATGATTGATTCTTTATATGACATTATGATTATTGGGGTATTGTGTGTGATAAATGACTACTTAGGAGGTCACAAGTGTAAAAATAATTGTCCTTATGCCAATGTGTGTGTGAGCTGTTAGTTTGGTTATGTTTATGCATGTATAATCTAGAACTTGCCTGGTTGGTTTTGTATGAAATCCAAAAGTTAGTTTGGCTGTGAGATGATTTTAGGCTTTCTTTGTGTAAATAGTCACTTTGCCTAAATAAGTCTTATCAACATTCCAAATATCCCTAGTTTCCCTCTGTCAGCCTTTTGACCTTTTTCTTGGCTAGCCAATTATGAAACCTTACCCTTTTGAACAATTAATACATCTTCGCACCCGTTCCCTCTTTGATGCTACTAGATAGATGAGGCAAAATGCCTAAGCTGAGGGTAAATTAAATGTGGAGTAGATGCTAAAAACATAAGTTGGGGGCGGTGGAGTTTGCTAGTGGGAATTCGATATGGTAGTTGCATATAAAAAAAAATCAGAATATTGTAACTGTCACGACCCAACCCCGTGGGCCGCAACTGGACACCCATACAGACTTACTTATTAGATCGACATATCACACACTTATTCAAATTTAACATACGTTATTTATACGGATACTGAAAACAGATATCATCTTAAGCGGTCGCCCGTACAGAAACATCATATCAAATCCGGTAAGCTGGCGGAATACACATCGCCCAGATATACATACATATACAAACATATGGGCCGTTTTGGTCATAATAGTAAACGGGCTCGCTTAAGGCACAAATCACAAACCCAATCGAACAAACATGACCCACATATATGTCTATAGGCCTCTACAAACCATAACAAAAACATATGACGGGACAGGGCCCCGCCGTACCCCAAATAGTCATATATACAGAAACATATATAACAAAAGATATGTACCAAAAATATGAGCTCCGGATCAAAGGAGTACTCCAAATAGCAGAACAAGTATCCTACACTGGCGGGTCACCTGAACGAACATCTGTACCTGCGGGCATGAAACGCAGCCCCCGAAGAAAGGGAGTTAGTACGAAATATGTACTGAGTATGTAAAGCATGAAGTACAGTAATCCGAATCATAACCGAAATGAAAGGTACAGAAAATGGATACCGAATTAGTATATCAGAACCTGTGCTGAAAATACAAATGATGCAAATAAAAATCATGCATAGGGCTCAGGAACGTGGTCGCCACTCCGACGCTGGCGCTACAACACATCATACTCCAGAAAGTTTCAAATCTCCGTACAATCCCCGAACATATCGTATCATCATAACATATCACAACATCAGAACACATCATATGCCATATCACATCATAACACCGTATATAAGCGGTACCCGACCCTATGGCGAGGTCTCGGGAACCGTAACACATCATACTGCCGAATATAACATAGTGCGCACGATCACAAAATCGGCCCGGGAATCGGCGAACGATATCATAGTAGTAGGCACGAGCGGAGTAGTGCGGAAACCATATGCATATAAATAAATAAATTTCTTTCAAACTAGATAGCCAAATATTTTTACAGACATCTGAAGGCTCAAAAATAAGATTCGGGTCAATTGGAATTAGTATGAGAGAGTTACAAACTTTCGAAGTACGGAACCTTCTGAAAATATTTCATAATTCATACTTAGAAATTCAAGTATCATTCATATTAGAAGACTTTCGAACATCATTATGGATCACATTTTCATATTAGGAAACTTCCGGATAACATTATGGATCAAATCACATGGGGACTTTAAGACCATATTTTCATATCGAAGTATACATCAAAGGCTTTAGTCTTCTCGTTTTTCTTTCTAACAACATTCGAAACATAACAAATAGAATGTTTGAGCATCATAAAATATGTATCCGACCATATGGAATAGCTTATGGAGGTCAAAGATGTCAGCCATCCTAGTGGCTCTAAGAATAGGATTTTCTTTAGAAGCATACTTATACGTTATTTGTTCATTCCAAAAAGGTCATGCCAAAAGAAAGAAAGGTAAACTTTACATACCTCAATCGCTCGCTAACAAATCTCGATCACTCGCTAACCAAATCCCGGCTCAAGTCTCGGGCTCTCCAATATCTACAATAATATTATCAATTACCAAATATTAGCTACAAGTACTTAGAAATCCAATTCTAAATAGTACTTGTCTACAGAAGTTTCGGCAGCATCTCCCCTGTAAATTCAACATCCCCGAGAATTTAACTCGGTCAAATTCATCAACAACCATACCAATAACTTCAAGAATCAATTCAGAACGCATTCTAACATTTGTAGCCTTCTTTTCTACATAGTCATCAACATTCAATTCCACCACGTACGTTAAAGCCGATATCGACACTTACATATTCACTACTAATTCAAGATCATTCAAATACAATTCAAAAGCATTTCATACAATTCTACAAATATTCAACAATCCCACCAAAAACCATACTTTACCCGAAACCTCCAATTTTCGACACGAACATTCACAACACATTTTTATCTTCCAATTTCATCATCAACAACAACAATTTGCACCTTAACAACTCCATTCCCATAATTACATAAAACTATAATAAAATCAGATAATTTCCTACAACAACTTAACAACCAATTTTTATGCCAACTTGAACTATTATTCTTCCATTTACATCACAAGGCCACAACAACACAA
Organism: Lycium barbarum; assembly: GCF_019175385.1. Taxonomy (NCBI): domain Eukaryota; kingdom Viridiplantae; phylum Streptophyta; class Magnoliopsida; order Solanales; family Solanaceae; genus Lycium; species Lycium barbarum. Next base: position 95,711,239 of record NC_083342.1, read on the forward strand.
TTAACATAATAAATAAATTTTGTTCATCCTTCTCCATCAACAACACTACACGGCCACACACCCACATACCCACAACTCACAAATTTCATACTTTTCATTCATTTCCACATATTACAACACATATATAAGTCTTCCATAACATAAAAAGGGATAGAATTCTTACCTTTTTCAATTTTCCACTTGCCAAAAAAAGTACTTTCTTGCCACAAAAATTATACCATGTTGAAGAGGGTCTTGAACTTTGTGTTGGCCGAATGGCCCTTCTATTTGGTGCTCTCAAGTTGTTGTTCTTGAAACTTCTTGAAATGAAGAGTTGTGGCCTCTTTCTCCTTTTAATACATGGTTTAAATTTTTACTTGGGCTTGGGCCTCTTTTCCTTATCATGGCCGGCCACCACAAAAATGTTGGGCCTCTTTTTTTTTTCCAAGCCCATTTAGTTATGGGTCTTATTTGTAATTCCCGAAACTAATTTTCAAAATTCCCAATTTTTCCCTCGTCCTTCCTCCATATTTCCGCATCAACATTTTTCATGAACAACACATATATATTTAATAAAATCAAAATATGGCCTTATTTCTTACAAGTCAAAATTGTTTCAAATTTCCCGAATATGCAAAAATACGGGATATAACAGTAACACAAAAGATTTGCAAGTTGGATAGGAATAAAACCACATCGAGGTCGAAAACCTGAAAGAAAATAAAAGGGGTTGGAAAGAAAAGGGGTGAATTAAGGTGAAGAGTTGTTGTAGTGTTCAAGGAGGGGGAAGTCACTAATATCCAAAAAGTATCCTACCGTCCCCAAGCTTACATTACAAGCCGAAACAAGTCTTAATGTGATCACAACCGAACAAGCCTAGGATGAAAACATAGAAAATAAGGGCAAGCCTGTGGTATTTGCATGTGTTGATATGAATTTCTTTGTGAGTGTGAGTGTTTTTTTTTTCTCTTTCATCTTCATCCCATTCTTGTTATATATTTGTGTGTTGGGACATTCTTTGGTCTATGTAAGGGCATAAAGATGAGAATTGAGCAAAATAAAGTGACCGCCTAAAGTAGCGTTTGTGTGCATCATAATGTGTTCAATAATGTAATGTCATGCATTGAAGCTTCATTGTTAATCATAGCGTTCTTGAGTTATGTATATTGCTTTAAAATAGAAAATTGGGATGGTCCTTTGAAGAAAAACATGCATGCCGGTAGTTCAGAGTCAAAACCAATGTAGACATTGTTATTCTGTGATATATAGGTGTTGGATTGAATCATCGTTTTGTATGGCTTGCTTGAGGACAAGCAAATATTTTAAGTTGGGGCTGTTGATGTGACGTGATTTTATGCCCCAATCAATGCTTTTCGGCTATAAGTTTTACTTGTTTTAAAGCAAGTCTATGTGATTTTACGTGGTTTTTAGTATGTTTCAGGTAATACAAGGTCCCTAGAGCCTATGTGTGAAAAATAGAGCGAACAGATGAAAACAATAGGTGATGAATTCTAAAATTGCAAAGTGCTTAGGGAAGTGAATAAAGCGATGTGAAGATGAAGATATTTGGAGCAAAATTGAATAAAATGTGGAAGAAAAGAAAAGAAAAAAGAATGGGAGACAAAGAAGGGGGACGTAATGATTACATGGTAATTGAGCAATGATGGGAGTATTAGAAGTGCAGTGATCGGCTGAAGTGCAAAAGGTGCAAAATAAGGAAGCTAAAATTTAATTAAGCTAAAAGACGTACTTGGGCAGTTTGGTCTCTCGTGTCGCAGTGAGATCGCAAGAATTTGGTGTCTCTGAACTTTAGTCGGTTGTGTGCATGCTGCTGCACATTTTTCCAGGTCCTATTTGGACTTGGTTTTTAAAAGCCCAGTCCGAGCAGAACTTGGATCTTAACGATATTTTTTTCTATTCCAGTCCTTATAAAAGCCAACTTCACAATTGTAAAATAATCTTTGGCATAAAACACAAGTTTGGAGGCTAGTGTTCCTACATATAGTTTCTTTATTTTATTCAAACCTTATTTATGGGAATTTCTTGGTGACAATTGAGATTGAAATTCTTGCTGTGCTTATTTATTGATCGACATTATTTTTAATCAATTAAATTATTGTTATTTTAATTATTCTTGTTCTTCAATGTTTCTCAAGGGAGTAGCTAACCTTAGGACTTTCCCATTTACTTTGTTTGAAACTCGGAAGAGGAAGGACGGGGTTGGGATAGAATAATTACATGAATTTGGGGGGTTAACCCTCATCTAATGAAAATTGACCTAGGAATAGGTGATACCACTTGTAGCCATATTCGGGTGTTCTTAATGCTCCTAATTTCTTGAGAGATCTTCAATTGAGTAGTCTAGTTAATCTTCAGGAGAATTTAATTTAGAGTCATTATCCGAGTCTAAATAAAATAAACTTGCTATTATTTATAATTTGTGAAATATATTGGATCGTTACTTGAGAAGTAGTTTCCTTTATTTCATTCTTGTGGCCATTGATCAATTTACTTGCTTTCTAGATTAGAATTTATATTTTTCTATTTTATCAAAACCTTAACAAAAACCACCATTGATGCGTTCGGTCTAGCTATTGTTAGTGATAATCCTAATCTGCTTAAAGTGCCTACATATTGTTCTCTGTGGGATTCGACCTCAACCTTGTTGGGTTACTACATTTGACAACGTCCGCGTTATGCCATTAAAAGGTGTAATTTGATCGTATCACTCCTCATAAGTCAAATTCTCGTCAAGCAATATAGAATCCCAACGGACAATATAGGTATCGTCGGAATGGTATTTTTTCAACATCGAAACATGAAAAATCGGATGAACCCCCGCCAAGCCTGACGGCAATGCTAACTCATAAGCTCTATCACTGATACAATCTACAATCTCTAATAGACCAATGTACCTGGGGCTCAACCTACCCCTCTTACCAAACCTCATAACACCCTTCATGGGTGAAACCTTCAATAGAATCTGGTCACTAATAGCAAACTTCAAATCTCGAACCTTCCGGTCCGCGTACATCTTTTGCCTACTCTGAGCTTCCACAAGCTTGGCCTGAATAACTCTCACTCTATCAGGGAATTCTCTCAATAGATCCGTGCTCTAAGGTCGAGCCTTGAACCCATCAAACCAGCTAATCGTAGATCTACATCTCCTATTATATAAGGCCTCAAAAGGCGCCATACTAATACTCGAATGATAACTGTTATTGTATGCAACCTCTACCAAGGGTCAGTGTTGATCCCAGTGACCACCAAAGTCAATAACACACGCTCTCAACATTTCCTCGAGCACTTAAATGGTCCGCTCGTACTGGCCATCGATCTGGGGATGAAAGGCTATACTAAGATCCAATCGGATAGCCAACTCCTCATGAAATGCCCTCCAAAATCGGGAGGTGATGATAGTACCTCGATTAGTTACACCAAAAAATAGGAACCCCATGTAATCTCACAATATCCCGAATATACATCTTAGCTAAATTTTCTGCAGCATAGAAAGCCTGAACTGGGACAAAGTGAGTGGACTTCGTCAGCCGATCCACTATCACCCCAATAGAACCAAACTTGATAAGGGTCTTCGGAAGACCTGTGAAACAATTAATAGTAATCCTCTCCCACTTCCACTTGGGAATGGGAATTCTTTGAAGCACCCCCACCGGGCCGCTAGTGCTCATATTTTACCTACTGATAATTTTCACACTTAGCCACCAAATAAACTATATGTCTCTTCATTCGACTGCACCAATAGTGATGTCTCAAGTCTCGATACATCTTAGTCGCCCCCAGATGAATGGAATTGTGGAGCTATGAGTCTCAGATAAGATCAACTAAGTCAAATCACCAACACGAGGAACGGATACGCGCCCTCTAATCTACAAAAAGCCCTCAGAATCAATCACGACCTTCTTGGCTATACCTCTTGAAACCTTATCTCGGATCTTAGTCAATGGAGCATCCTCAAATTGATGAGCCCGGATCCGATCTAATAAAAATGACCTTGCCTCTATACAGGCCAAAATTGTCACACCCCACCCTTGTTAAGGAGTGATTGGCATCCGACACCTTACGAAAATCGAGCAAACCACTTATAACTTATATTCTCTATGTCTCGAACGAAAATATAAGGATAAGGCTAGATATGAACGTAATATCATGTAGAAATATATGTCAAATGGACCTAGGACACCAATATAAGAACCGACAGAACATAACGAAGCTATACACAGGAACTGTCTACAAGGCCTCTATGAACATGACTGGAGTACACAAGTCGGGACAGGGCCTCGACATGCCCTGAACCAAAATCATGCAAACATATGTACATCCAGATTCGGCAGTGCTCCAGGAAGAAGTGGAGCTCACCAATTAGAACTGATACCTGAAGGCAGCCTACGATGATGGATCCTTATCTTGTCTATCTACACCTGCGGGCATGAACGCAGCATTCACAAGAAGAGACATCAGTACGAACGATGTACTGAGTACGTAAGACATGAATAATAACATAATAGGAAATATAGAACATAACATGATATAAAAATAACCTGTATATCTGATTGCCTCATAAGGATACATTCTTAGCTTTATTTTGAAAAAACATTCCTCGTATGCAAATACAAATAATATTGCTGCGGAACATGCAGCCCGATCCATAAATAAATAATAGTGCTGCGGAGCGTGTAGCCCGATCCATAAATATTTTATATTGTTGCGGAACGTGCAGCCCAATCCATATATCATATCATCATCTTGCATATATATTGCCGCGAAACGAACGACCCGATCCATTTATCCAATATATCTTGCGTTTGAGCATCCTCCCTCAGGGACGATATCTAGCTAATCAGGTGGCTATGCGTATATAACGCCTCACTTTTCCCCTTACCCCATATGTACATTTAAATATATATCATATACATATTTAACATAAGTAGCATGCATGAGACCCAAGTAAAAGTTATCACTTTATCGGAGTGACGTGAGGTCGATAGCCTCTAACTTACATTATAGAACAATTATCGTCGCTCTATCTCACCTTGAGGAGCAATGATTATAAAGTAAGATCAACAACAATGAGTGGAATCAAGAAAACCATGAAATAAGCTTAGTAATCTCATCTTAGCATTAAAATCATGGGCTTTAGAATTTCTAGAATTAAAATCATCATCGTCATGTTCATCATAGAAAACACATAGTTTTTAGTATCATAAAAAGCTTTTAAGAATCATGAATTTCTAACTTTTGGAAGTAAGAAGGTTATGGAAACATATATGGAATCATAGCATAGGAATCATGCCTTTTCAAAAAAAGGAACTAGCCTTAACATACCTGTTCAGCCTCCAATTATCTACACTTATTCGTCCGAGCTCGCAAGTCTACATTTAAGAGGATTCACACAATCTTTAGACTCATCGTAATATATTTGTGCTAAGCTCTCAAGTCAAACTATTTTATATCCTGCTGAAAATCAGGCAGCATCTTCCCTGTTTATATGCCTAGCCTGGAATCTCAATTCAGCAACCAACAACAACAACAACAATGCCAACATCAATAACATCATTTCCAACACCAATGTATACCATAAAACAGCCCACACGCTGTTTTTCAACTTCCATAAATAACCAACTTACTACACAATTATTTAGCGAATTTGTCTCTGAGAATAAGCCTTAAACAATACCAAAAGAGAAAGATTCATACCTTAGTCTTGTTGAAGTAGCAATATCCCCAATATCCGCTTGAATCCACGTTAAAATCCACCGCAAAACAAGATTACAATCACCGCCACGCGCTATCGGGACCTAAACTAATATTCCGTCACTTGAAAATTGCTCATTTTTTTTATATTCTCGCACCCTCAACTGTTTTTCTGGAATTTTCTAGGCAAAGCTGATGAAAAAAGGGGTTATTACCCTTTATATAGGGATCAAATTTGTGTCGGGTCACTGTAGCAGTACTGTAGCACACGTTTCAGCTTTGTCAATCGAACTTGTAACGTCCATAACCTTTTACTCCAATGTCCTATCAACTCGCAGTTTATTGCGTTGGAAACTAGACTCGACGAACTTCATTTTAGGCTTTTGTTTCACCTCAAAACACTTCGTATGCTATGAGATAATCATCCCTTAATTTGGACTAAAATTATACAAAACATTAACCATCCTTTCTCCAACATCATACTACTACATTTCTTCCACTCATTTCCTTATAAAACCTTCCTGTATACCTTATATACATTCTTCACTCATTAAATATACTTTATACTGCTTACTCATTATATTCCAAAGTGATTTTACTTATCTTATCCATAACTCAACGTACTTATATTTGAAATTTGATAAGTGCTTCCTCGAAGATACGGGGTGTAACAAAAATCCTGCTCGAGGCTGAAATATCAAGACGGAATAAACTATTGGCTGGAGTCTGAACCTTCATGGCCAACAGATGCTTGGAAACAATCAATCGAGCTAAACCCCCCATACTTACTGCCTTGCGGCTCAAGGCATCAGCCACCACATTGGCTTTGCCGGGATGATACAGAATAGAGATGTCATAATCCTTGAGGAGCTCCATCCACCGGCACTGTCTGTAATTAAGATCTCTCTGGGGAAATATATGCTGAAGGATACAGTAATCGGTAAAAACCTCACAATGGACACCGCATAAGTAGTGCCTCCAAAGCTTCAAGGTGAAGACTACGACCAACAACTACAATTTATGTTATACATTGATCACTTTCTTCCCATTCACTCTTAACTCTTTCATTGGAATCATCTATGCACTCCATTACCTCTTTGTTCTTATGTACCTAATCAGGTATCAACTCGTATCCCGTGCTCATTCTGTTTCCTTTATCGTAGTCTTGATTTGTCATGCCATAATTGCTCGTTATCTTGCATGTACTCTGACAATCATGCCATTTTTTCGTCCTTGTCTCCCTACTAATGAGTAGCTCCCCGCTGCGGCGCTCGTTGTGTTTGTCACCCTTTCCATCGTTCTCTGTGAAATTATTTTGAAGGCCTTTCTCCCCTCTCTTTATTACTCTTTAGAATATGCCTGGCCTGGAAATCATATCTCATGTCCGCATGAAGTATTTATTAATCCATCGTAATTCTTTTTTTTCATACCTGCTTGTGGTTTTCTTATCTTGAATTCATTTCTGCTCCCTCTTAATACATTCTTGATATGCAATTATGTCCCGAGTCTTGGCCTCTTTAAGCTAACATCCTTCTTTCTTTGGATTTTGACGATGCTACACCTCCTTTCAGAATTAGATATGCTCTTCCCCCCTTTTTTAAGGGTGTTCTTACACACTAATAACTCCCGAGTACTAGTAGTCATTAACCCTAACGATCTTCCGACTCGTTTGGACTCTCATTATACCGGAGTTCTCTCATCATATAGCTTGACTAATTTTTCTTTTTGCTAATCGTGGGTTTTGCATTTAAACGAAGCGCTTATGATTACAGATCCATTCTCGCTGCCTTCTTTAAGGCCTTTCTACTTCTACCTTTTATGACTGAACATTTCCCGAATCAACGGGTTAATGGGAACATTAGAATCCATCAAAACATTTTGCGAAACATTTGGTCACAGTTTGCTATTGTTATCCCTCGCCTTTCTCCATAACTATTATCACTGAAATGTGTCTTACTCTGAGTTTCCGGTTTCACTTTATGTCTACAATATATTATTGAGAGTTAATATGTTACACTCTTCCACTTTAACTATCAATCCTTTTATTCACTTAACTCACTTATCCGAAACTTTTCTTGGCTACTTATATCCGTCCCACCTATGCGTTGTAGTTCTTCAAGTGTTCTGCCACTTCTTGTTCGTAACGTGAAATCCCTGCATTGTACTCTCTTCTTTTGACCCCGAAGTCCATGAAATATTCCTTTAAACGCGCAAATCCGTTCTACTCTTAAACCATCTTTTAGTTAAATCTCCTCCGTGTCCGAGGCAACTGTGTCAATATTACTACACAATTATCCTTTTATATACCTCTCGAGAGCTAGAAATCTTTTACCATCATTGCAAGGCCTGATCATTCTTTCTCTTACTTTCCATCCCTATTGGTGATTACTATCCTTTAGTCCCACTTATCGAAGCCTGTTCTCTAACCCTACACATTCATCTTTCGTTTCCATACTACCACACTTTATCCCTTTCGCATGCCTACTTTCGAATCTCAGTCAAATAGTCCTTTGCCTTGCCCATCGTCCCTCTTGGAAACTTCACTCTCCCTCGTTCCTTACACTTAAGACATTCTAATCCTTTTACTTTCTATATGCTCACTTTCTTCCTTTTCTTGGAGTTATGGCATTAGGACTTTCCAATTCTATCATGTAGCAAAAATAGCATCAACTTACCTTGTAGCATTTGTTACTTAAACTTCTCTACCCTGTTCGATTAATGTCTTCAGTATATAGCAATGCCGGTCGCTGGGACACACACACCAATTTGGCGCGGTCACCCATGGGATATCATACCTATAGATACATATGGTTACTAACCCCTCACATACAAAGTATCTCTAAATACAATTCGAACTCATCCTAATTCTAGAGCTGTGATGCATCTTCTTTCTTGCCACCGATCTAGTCCTCCTTGTCTTTCGCGACCTCTTGAGGTTTCGAACCAGTCCGCATACTCCAATTTCCCTTAGGCTACTCTAGCTTCTCATCTGTCCCTTATCTCTGAATTTGTAAGACTTTTACCACACTTCCCGGGGGGAAGGGGTCACCCATCCTAGTATTACTCTCACCCCAACATGCTTAACTTTAGAGTGCTAATGAGATCCAGTGCCTTAGTGTTGGCATGACTGCATCCACCCTACTGCATGATCTTTATTACATAACCTAGAACAAACTGAAATTCTAACGGATTTCCATAAATTCTCGTAGTGCATCTCCCTCCATATTAAAAGGATTCCTTACTCTTCCGATGAAGTAAATGCTATTTTAACCTTTGGAACTCCTGACAAGCCATCAATCAACACATACAACTGCTTTCCATTCCTAAATTTTAAGATTCCTTGAATCCTTTTCTTGCGATCTTATCTCCGTCTACTTTCATGGCTTCTCCTTGCATTTTCTTATATCATATTGCTTCATAACTCCCTATTACTTTTCAACTGCCCCATTGTCAGGTGTCATAATTCCTTTAATACCTTAGTCAGTCCTTGTGCTCGTACTCAAGCTTACTTGTTCCCCCCTCCCCCTTAAAGGTTTTACCTTATAGTGTTGTATTTTATTGCCATTCTCGATCGAAATTTATGGGGATACTCAAAGTAGTGATGTGCCCAACTATCTGTCCAGCCGGAATAGTAGTTTTGACTCCAATAACTGATGCCCGATGTCCACTTGGGGCGTCATCTTTATTTTGTCATCCCATATCAACGTGTCCTATACTTTCCCTTTAATCAATCTGTAGCAATCATAGACGTATAATCTTTGTTATCTCTTAAATCCTTCCTTAAATTGTAGGAAAATTTTGATAGAGTTTCCTCTATACTTCTTACTATTCAAACCCTGCACGCATCCCAGAAAATACATGCAATGCCTCACAGGGTCAAATATATACATGCATAACACACCTTAGCCTCAGAGGGCTCTTAATATCGAACAGAAATGCAAAGATGACGAAACTTACCTCCTTCATCACAACTCAGAATATACTTGAACTTTTATCAATCGTCGTTGTATATTTCCCTGGTCACTTTCCCTTCCATTCATTGGCTATATATTTCAATAATACTTGCAACATTCTTACCATATCTTACTTACAATCCTTTTTACCATTACTTACCTCTGTACTGTTTCCTTCAACTTCTGTCATCTGCAATCTTACAACTAAACTTATCATTAAATTATACACGTAACTAATTCCTTCTGCTTTGTTGTACAATTAGCTTATCTTGACTATGACCAATTTATTCTCATAGAAGATGCACATCTTGATGACGTAATTTCAACAAAGTGACTTACCTCTATAATCCTAATATCATCATCCTCTTCCTTTGTCAACACCATTCTTCAACTAAAATCAAGGGTTAGTACAAGAAATTTCATTTCCTATGACTTGGCTCTCCTGCATGATCTAAGATGAGAGAATAAGGTCAATCATTCCTAAATTCCTTACTATTATATCCCACATTTTGTACATTCGGATAATTCAAGATAATTGCGAGAAGTTAAGAGTGTTATATCCCGCATTTCGCGCATTCGGATAATTCAAGACAATTGCGGGAGGTTGAGAGCAAGCATACATTTTTAAACCTTGATTAGCACACAAGTTGTTCATAAGAGTTATGGATGTGGAACTATCGACGAAGGTTAGGGGTGAAATTGGAATTTTGGAAAATAGTTTCATGAATTACAAGAATTAGTCACAAAATAATTGGGCTTGAAAAACAAAAAAAATAAGGAAAAAGCCCAAGAGGTGGCCGGACATAGGGCATGGCCCAAGGCCCACATGGATTAATTATCCATGGGCATAATATGACTTAAGAGGCATATATTCATTTTGCCTCTTAGAATTTTCAAGAAACTTGAAGAAGAGAGCAAAACTAAAGGCCATATTCGGCCATGGAGGAAAGAAAAGGAACCCTTGAAATCTTGTCCCAAAAATTATTTCTTCTAGTATTCCTACTAATTCAAGGGTCCTCTTCAACATGGCATAATCGTTGAAACAAGAAAACCGCTCTTTGTTGCAAAATCAAAACTCTAGCTAAGTGGAGAACTTGAGAAGAAAAGGTAAGATTTAATCCTTCTTATATGTTATGAAGGGTTTGTTTATGTTGTAGTATGTAGAAATGGATAGAATTCATGAAAATATGGAAGTTTGCATGGTGGTTGTATATATATGCATGTGGCCGTGTATATGTATATGTTGTGTAGGTAAGATGAGTCAATTTTATGTAGCATTCTAGTTGTGGTTGTTGTGGACTCTATATTGAAAATGGAAGTTTGATGATTTTGGTTGAAGTTGTGAATGTTGGATATGGGCCGTGTGTGTGTGTTGTGTGAAGGGAGGATGGACCAATTTCTATGTAGGATGTTAGCTGATGTGGTTATGTATTTTGTGGTGGAAATGAGAATTTGATGATTCAAATTGATGTTGGAATTGTTATGGACTGATTTGGAAGCCAATATGATGTTAGTGTCGTTTCTTTATTTATGAGTATAATGTTGCTAATATGCGTGTTGTTGGGATAGTTGATGAGTTTGGAAGATAAAAATGTTTTGTGAATGCCCTTGTTAGAAATTGGGGGAAATTCGGGTGGAGTATGGTATTGGTGGAAATGTTGGAATATTGTGTAGATTGTTTAAAATATTCTTGAATCATGTTTGAATGATCTGGAATTAGTAAATGAAAATGTAAGCGTTGATATTGGTTTGAATGTACGTAGTTGGATTGAAAGTTGATGTACTATGTAGAAAAGAAGATCACTTACGTTAGAATGCATTTTAAATTGATTGTTGATGTTGTTGGTATTGTTGTTGGTATAGTTGTTGATGTTTTGGCCGAGTTAAATTCTCGGGGACGTTGAATGTATAGGGGAGATGCTGCCCAAAATTTCTGTAGACAAGTGTTACTTAAGATTGAATACCTAAATGCTTATGGTTAATGTTTGGTATTTGTGACCAATTGTAAATTTTGGGAAGTTCGGAACTTGAGTTTGGATTAGTGTAAGAAGCGAGTAAGGTATGTAAAGCTCCACCTTTCTTTCTTTTGGCATGTCCTAGTCACAATAGGCTATGATGCAAGCCTCGGGGGAAACTCTATTCTTAGAAATCCGAGCATAACTATGACCCTTATTCATTTCAATGTAATTGAATGAAGAATCCTATGCTTTGATATGCTTTGATGAAAAGTAGTTTAAACATTTTTTACTTCTAAAGAGTCTTGTGCCATGAAACGTCCGTAACTTTTACAAATAGAATCAGATTACCTTGAAACATTCGTAGATGGCTTCATAAGGCCTAATGTTCGTAATTTATGTACGCCACCTCGACTTGACCCGAGGTGGGCCCACAATTCCCGAAACCTTTTTGTATTGCTCTATTTGATCTGTTTCCGTACGATAATTAAAATAAATCTTTGGTTATTATTCCGACTACTAAACGATAATTGTTTTAACTTTTTCATTGAATCCTATGATATATTTTGATATGTACAAACGATTTCAGAAGCTTTTCCTTGACATAATCCGTCGTAACATCCGAAAGGTACGTACTATGACTATCGTCTGATTTCTTTTCTAAATGACCTATCGTTCGGACTATTCTATCGAGTCTACATAAATATTTTATGTTGCATAAAGTTTCGCACTACTCTACTCGTGGATGCCTCAATGCTTCCTTCACTGAGCCCGGGCCAGGATATGTTATCATGCGTATTCCACTGCATTGTTCGCCGTGCCTCGATGTGAAGGGGCAGGTATGGCACGTACATGGGTTCTGGAGTTATGCTGTGCCATGTACATATATTCTGACATTTGATGATATGACATGATATGTGCACATTCTGATATTTGATATGATATGGCCATCTGATATATTATGATATGTTACGGAGCTATTCCCTACTCTGGAGTATGCTGTGTTGTGGCGCCAATGACGCGGTGGCGACCACGTTCTATCCACCGTGTCCCATAATGGGGCCGGATATGGCATATGTTCAGACATGCATTACCTATGTTTTGTGAGTAAGCATTTTGATATTCCAGTTATTGCACTTATTTTCTGTACTCCCTGTTCAGGTTATGATTCTGTTTATTGTATTTCATGCTTTACATACTCAGTACCTATTCCGTACTGACCCCCTTTCTTCGGGGGCTGCGTTTCATGCCGCGCAGGTACACCCAGATGATGCGAAGTTATTATAGAGGATGTTCCAGCAGAGTTGACAAGCTCCATTTGCTCCTGGAGTGCTGTCGAGTCAGAGTTTGTATGTGTGCTTCTTCTGGATTGATGTTAGGGGCTTTGCAGACAGGGTCGTGAGTATAGTATGTCAGTTGTGTAAGCGGCTTCATCAGCCGATATGTCATTCTGTATTATGTGTTTAAATCCCATATGATCACAGATTCTGTTTGATTTGGAAAGCATCGAAAAAGAATATTTTGAGAGTTTATTATGTATTTCATCTTTATTTGATTTAAAAGTCTAATAAGATTATGTGTGCCCTAAAGGTCTGTGGGTTCGCTCGGCTCCGGATGTGGGGCCGGGTGCCCATCACACCCTAGTGGAATTAGGGTGTGACAAAGAGCAAGGCTATATTTTTTATCTTGTTTAACACACAAGTTGCTTATGAAAATTTTGATGTGGAAATATTAAAAATGGCTAGGGGTAAAAAGGAAAATTCGCAAGATGACTCATAGAAATATGGAGGAAGGCTAAGGGCAAATTTGGAATTTGAAAAATAAATTTTCATGAATTACAAAACAAAAAAAAAAAGAGTGGGCTTGAATAAATTGGGCCAAGTGGCCGGCCAAGGTGATGGACCAAGGCCCACATGGATAAATAGCCCAAAAGATGACAAATAGAGCACAATTCTCATTCTTCATCCTTAGAATTTTCAAGAAACTTGGAGAGGAGAGAAAAGGAGAGGCCATTCGGCCATGAGCAAGAAAAATTGAGCCTTCAATCTTGATCACAAAAAAATATTTTCTTCTAGTATTCCCACTAATTTGAAGGTCCTCTTTAACGTGGTATAATTGTTGGAGCAAGTAGACCCCTCTTTCTTGCAAGTTCATAATCATAGCCAAGTGAGAAGTTAAGGGAAAAAGGTAAGAATTAATCTTCTTTTATATGTTATGGATTGTTGTGTATGTTGTAGTATGTAGAAATGGATGAAATTCATGAAAATATGGATATATGTTGTGGCCGTATGGTTATTGTATGGTATGAAAGAGAATGAATCAATTTTTCTTAAGTATTTTGGTTATTGTTGTAATGGAATCTATGATGGAAATGAAAGTTTAATGATTCTAGTTGAAGTTGTAAGTGTTGGAGAGTTGTTTAGGAGCTAATGTGATGTTAAAAGCCATTTCTTGTATTTATGGAAAACAATGTTATTAGTGTATGAATTGTTGGTGTAGTTCATGAATTTGAAGGAAGGAAATGTGTTGCTATTGTTCTTGTTACATTTGGAAGATTTCGGGTGGAATGGCATATTAGTTGGATTATTGTGAATATTGTATGGATTGTTTGAAGTATTCTTGAATATTGTTTGAATGGTTGCGGATTAGAACTTGAATATGTAAGCAATTATGAATTGAACGTAAATGGAAAGTCGTCAAAGTTTGTAGAAAGAAGTTGCTAACGTTAGTATGCGTTTTGAATTGATTGTGGATATTTTTAGAATAATTGTTGGTATTGTTGTTGATAATTTGGCCGAGTTAAATTCTCGGATTTGTTTTTGATGATTTGGCCGAGTTAGATTCTCGGGGATGGTGTATTTACAGGGGAGATGTTACCGAAATTTCGGCAGATCATAATTGAATTTGTTTGAAAGACTAAGACAAGTGTGTGTGACGATGAATCTAATGATTATGTAAATCTTCTTGAATGTAGACTAGCGATAACGAGCTTGGACAATTAAGCGTAGCTAATAGGACGTGGAGCAGGTATGTAAGGCTTACCCGTTCTTTCTTTTGGCATGATCTTTGTGAAACCAACATGATAAAGTATATGTATATGATTCCAAAGAAACTCCCATTCTTAGAGCCACTAGGATGGCTAATATTCTTGACTTCCATAAGCTATTTCATATGGTTTTGATGCGTATCTATGATGTCCGAAGATCTATTTGATATGTTTCCGAATGGAATTCGAAAGATAATTGATATGACTAAAGTCTTGGTTTTCAAATGCTAGCATGTTCGAATATTCCACTGAGTCTTTGATATATTTTGATACGTACATATGGTTCCAAAAGCTCTATTTGATTTGATCCATAACGATATCCGAAAGGTACTTGATATGATTGTTGCTTTGATTTTCCAAAAATGGCTTCTGAAACGTTCGTAGAAGGTTTTGTACTTCAAACGCTCATAACTTTCTTATACTAAGTCGGATTGACCCGAAACATGTTTCTGAGCCTTCAGATGTCGGTAAGTATACTATTTATCGAGTCTTGATTTATATGCATATAGTTTCTCACTACTCTGCTCGTGCACGCCTCAATATGTCTTTCACCGAGTCCCGAGCCGGGTATGTTATCGTGCACACTCCACTGCATTGTTCATCGAGTCCCTCTCACTTGCGGGCCGGGACACGTTATATGTATATGTATATGATGATATGATGATACGGGGATGGCGGCCAGGATGGCATATGATGACTTTATTCACCGAGACCTGCAATAGGGGGCCGGGACACGTTATGTATATATGAGATATGATGCTGACATGCATGATTCTATTCACCGAGTCCCTCAATAGAGGGCCGGGACACGTTATATGTATACATGATATATGATGTTGACATGCATGATTCTATCCACCGAGTCCCTCACTAGAGGGATGGGACACGTTATATGCATACAAGATATATGATGTGGACATGTATGATGTTATCCACCGAGTCCCTCAATGGAGGGCCGGGACACGTTATCTGTATATATGATATATGTTGTGGATATGCATGATTTTCATTTAAAAAGGCAAGTGGTTTGATGTTTTAAAAGGTCATACTTGGCTCTGGTAAATCTCTATTTCAGTTATGACTCTTTTTTCTGTATTCCATGCCTTACATACTCAGTACATATTCTGTACTGACCCCTTTTCTTCGGGGGCTGCGTTTCATGCCACGCAGGTACACCCAGATGAGTAAAGGACATCGCTAGAAGATGCTTCAGCTGGATTAGCGAGCTCCACTTCCTTTCGGAGTGTTGCCGAGTCAGAGTATATGTGTCATGATTTCTGATTAATGTTAGAGACTTTGCAGACACAGTTGTGGGTATAGGATGTCAGTTTTGTAAGCGGCTCCATCAGCCGATATGTCATTATGTGTTATGTGATAGATTCTATATGATTATAGATTTTGTTTGATTTGTGAACAACGAGAAAGAATATTTCTGAAAGCTCTACTATGTGTTTCATCCTTAATTGATTTAAAAGTCCGAAAAGATTATGTGTGTACCAAGGGTCAGAGGGTTAGCTCGGCCCTAAGTAAGGGTCGGGTGCCCATCACACCCTAGCGAGATTAGGGTGTGACACTTACAACCTCCTGTTTATAAATGTGGTCAGCTTCACACCCATAAACAGGACTCTGCTAGACACGGCTTACAGACAACCCTAGGACAGAACTGCTCTGATACCAATTTGTCATGCCCCACCCTTGGTAAGGTGTGATTGGCACCCGACACTGTACGAAAACCGAGCGAACCACTTATAACTTGTATTCTCTATGTCTCGAATGACAAAATAAGGCTAAGGCTAGATATGAACGTAATATCATGTATAAATATATGTCCAATGGATCCACGATGCCAATATAACGATCGAAAAAACATAATGAAGCTATACACAAGAACTGTCTGCAAAGCCTCTATGAAAATTACTGAAGTATACAAGTCGGGGCAGGGCCCAGACATGCCTTGAACAAAAATCATACAAACATATGTACATCCAGACTCGGCAGTGCTCCAGGAAGAAGTGGAGCTCAGCAATCAGAACTGTTACCTGCAGGAAGCCTACGATGAAGGATCCTCGTCTTGTCTATCTACACCTGCGGGCATGAACACATCGTCCATAAGAAGGGACGTCAGTACGAACGATATACTGGGTACGTATGACATGAATAACAACATAATAGAAAATATAGAACATAACATGAAACAAAAATAACTTGTATATCTAACTGCCTCGTAAGGCGGATACCATGCATGCTAGCTTTATTTTGAAAAAGCATTCCTCATATGCATGTACAAATAATAGTGCTACAGAACGTGCAGCCCGATCCATAAATATTTTATATTTCTGCGGAACGTGCAGCCCGATCCATATATCATATCATCATCTTGCATATATATTGTCGTGGAACAAATGACGCGATCCATTTATCCTATATATCCCGTGTCAGGGCATCCCGCGTCCAGGATGATATCTAGCTGATCAGGTGGCTATGCATATATAACGCCTCACTTTTCCAGTTACCCATATGTACATATAAATATCTATCATATACATATATAACATAAGTAGCATGCATGAAGCCCAAGTAAAAGTTATCACTTTATCGGAGTGATGTGAGGTCGGTAGCCTCCGACTTATATTATGGAACAATTATCATCGCTCTATCTCCCCTTGAAGGAACAATGATTATAAGGTGAGATCAACAGCAATGAGTGGAATCATCATAGAAAAAATATCGCCTTTATTATCATAAAAAGCTTTTGAGAATCATGAACTTCTAACTTTTGGAAGTAAGAAGGTAATGGAAACATATATGGAATCATGGCATAGGAATCATGCCTTTTGAAAGAAAGGGACTAGCCTTAACATACCTGTTCAGCCTCCAATTATCTACACTTATTCGTCCGAGCTCACAAGTCTACATTTAAGAGAATCCACACAATCGTTAGACTAATCGTAGTATATTTGTGCTAAGCTCTCAAGTCAAACTATTTTATATCCTGCTGAAAATCGAGCAACATCTCCCTTGTTTATATGCTTAGCCTGGAATCTCAATTCAACAACCAATAAAAACAACAACAATACCAACATCAATAACATCATTTCCAACACCAATATATACCATAAAACTTCCCACACGCTGTTTTCCAACTTCCATAACTAACCAACTTACTACACAATTATTTAAAGACTTTGTCTCCGAGAATAAGCCTTAAATAATAGCAAAAGAGAAAGATTCATACCTTACTCTTGTTGAAGTAGCAATATCCCCAATATCCGCTTTGAATCCACGTCAAAATCCACCGCAAAACAAGACTACAATCACTACCACGCGCTATCGGGACCTAAACTAATATTCCGTCACTTGAAAATTACTCTTTGTTTTTTATATTCTCGCACCTTCAATTGTTTTTCTGAAATTTTCTAGGAAAATCTGATGAAAAAAGGGGGTTATTACCCTTTATATAGGGGTCAAATTCGTGTCGGATCACTGTAGCAATTTGGTTACTGTAGCACGCATTTCTACTTTGTCAGCCGAACTTGTAACGTCCATAATTCTCTACTACGATGTCCTATCGACCAGCGGTTTGTTGCGATAGAAACTAGACTCGACGAACTTCATTTTAAGCTTTTGTTTCACTTCAAAAAGCTTCGTATGCTAAGAAATATTCGCCCTCAAGTTGGACCAAAATTTTCACACAAAACATTAACCATCCTTTCTCCAAAGTCGTACTACTCTATTTCTTCAACTCATTTCCTTATAAAAGCTTCCGTATGGATATCCTTCACTCATTAAATATACTTAATACTGCTTGCTCCTTATATTCCAAAGTGGTTTTACTTAACCATAACTCAACGTACTTATGTTACAAATTCGATAAGTTCTTCCTCGAAGATACAGGGTGTAACAAAAATCCTGCCCGGGGCTAAAATATCATGACGGACGAAACTGTTGGCCAGAGTCTGAACCTTCATGGCCAGCAGATGCTCCAAAATAATCAATCAAGCTAAACCCCCCATAATTACTGCCTTGCGACTCAAGGCATCAGCCACCATATTGAATTTCCCGAGATGATACACAATAGAGATGTCATAATCCTTGAGGAGCTCCATCCACCGACACTGTCTGGAATTAAGATCTCTTGGGGGAAACACATGCTGAAGGATACAGTTATCGATAAAAACCTCACAATAGACACCGCATAGGTAGTGCCTCCAAAGCATCAAAGCGAAGACTATGGCCAACAACTCCAAATTATGGGTAGGGTAATTCTTGTCATGAAGTTTTAACTTACGGGAAGCATAACCTATCACTCTACCCTCCTGTATTAACACCCGGGAAGTATCACAATATATAGCGAAATCCTTACCTTCCACAGGTAAGGCTAGGATCAGGGCTATTGTTAAAAGAAGCTTGAGCTTTTGAAAGCTCTCCTCACAATCATTCATCCACTGGAAGGGAACATCCTTTTGAGTCAATGTGGTCAAGGATGAAGCAATGGCAGCAAAGCCCTTCACAAAGCGACAGTAATAACTGGCCAAAACCACAAAGCTACGAATCTTAGTAACAACAATTGGCCTTGCCCAACTTCTCCGAGCCTCAATCTTCTGTGGATCAATCATAATCCTATCCTTAGACACCACATGGCCCAAGACTGCTACAGACGTCAACCAGAACTCACACTTAGAAAATTTAGCAAACAAGCTATATTTCTTCAACAACCTAAGAATAGTACGGAGATGGCTCTCATGCTCCACTCTACTCTTGGAATACACTAAGATGTCCTCAATAAACACAATAACAAAGGAATCAAGGAACGACCTAAAGATACCATTCATCAAAGTCATAAATGCAGTCGGGGCATTGGTAAGCCCAAAACACATCACTAAAAACTCATAGTGGCCATATCTCGTCTCAAATGTTGTCTTCAGAATATCCTCCGCCCTAATCTTCAATTGGTGATCGCAAATCAATATTCAGAAACACCGAAGCACCCTGATGTTAGTCAAACAGATCATCAATACGAGGTATAGGGCAATTGTTCCGAATAGTGACCTTAATCAACTGGCGGTAATCAATACACATCCTTATATTCTCATCTTTCTTCTTCACAAATAACACAGGAGCACCCTAAGGGGAGACGCTCGATCTAATGAACCCCTTGCTCAATAGATCCTGTAATATTTCCTTAAGCTCTCTCAACTTGGCAGGTGCCATCCGATATGCTAGAATGAAAATGGGATGAGTGCCCTGGTTGATGTCAATACAGAAATCAATGTCGCGATCGGGCGGTATACCCGATAAATATGACAGGAAGACCTCCATGAACTCGCTCACAATAGGGATAGACTCAAGGGGTGGAGATGCAATAGTCTTATCACGAACATGCGCAAAATACGCTAAACACCCCTTTCTTACTAACTTCTTCGCTCGAAGGAAGGAAATGATCTTCTTCGGAGCGGAACTACGAATGCCTCTCCACTCAAGCCTAGGAATGCCCGGCATGGCTAGGGTCACTGCCTTGGCATGACAGTCTAAGATCGCATGATTAGAAAAAAGCCAGGACATACCTAATATAATATCAAAGTCCAACATATCAAGAATCATCAAATATACCCAAGTGTCGTACCTCATAAAAGTGACCAAACAAGATAGGTAGACTCGATCAACAACAACAGAATCATCGACCGGATTAGACACATGAATAGATATATCTATGCTATCACAAGAAAAATCCCAACCAGCAACATGAAATGCAGATACATACGAGTAAGTGGATCTAGGATAACATAACATAGATGCTGCTCTCTGATGGACAGAAATGGTACCTGAGATCATAATATCTGAGGCCTCTGCCTCGGGCCTACTAGGAAATGAGTAACAATAGACTCCACCATGCCCAGTTTAGGATCCCCCTCTCGCACTCTAAGTACCACCTCTAGCTGGCTGGGACCCACCTCTAGAACCATGCGAAGTAATGCGGCCTGACTGAGTACTTCCTCTCTGAGAAGCCCCACCTCGACCACCGGATGATACAGGAGTCCTCGGCGACTGATAATCCTACCTAGGTCGGGGACATCTCTTGGTAACATGCCCAACCTCTCCACAAGAATAACAAGCAAGAGGAGTCGAGTGCTGAAACACAGAAGTTGAAGATTCGGATAAAGCAGCCCTATCCACTATTCTGGAGAACGAACCCTCTGCCTAGGTAGCTCATTTGAAAAAGTCGATAATGCTGAATGCACGGGATGATCAGAGTTGGGCTGAGATGGCTTCAAAAACTAACCGACGCCCCTCATACCGGATCCTCCAAAACTGCAAATCTGATGTGGTCTCTTGTCACCACCACTAAAAGCATGGCCCTTAGCACCTTCGACCATTAAAGAATGCTCGATAATGGACTGGAAGGAAGCTCCCATATACTTTATCTGAAGGCAAGGAATCTGTAGAGAGCCCACTAGTCCTCCAACAAAGCGCCTAATCCTATCGGCCTCAGTAGGGATCAATGGAGTTGACTAACAGGCCAAATAAAGGAAACAAGTCACATAGGACTCCAAGGACATGCCCCTTTGCTCAAGGTGTAAAAACTGCTCCCTACTCGCCTCTCGATGCCATAAAATACCTCTACCATGTCTTCGTATCGCCGCGAAACTGGTAGGACACAAATTAATGTCTTGGGTTTCCACTATCCCGATATGATGCATCAACTCATGCATATCAAAAATAAACTCATAGACATCTTCAGACGAGGTACCAACAAACCTCGGCCTCTCTAACTTCCAAAATCTCCCAACTAGCTCCTGATCAGAAGCAGTCATAATAGCACTCTTCATGGGCTTGATCTCATCACAGGAGCGAGTATCACATCGATGCGAGAAGCCGTAGCGGTAGCAAGATGTACTGCCCTCGTAGGTCTTTGCTCAGGGGTTTGTGCCCCATCCCTAGTCTATGAACCCCGACCGGATATAGTAACACCGGTTGCCGCCTGCTAGGAATTAAGATGAAGCAACACTCTGGCCATAGTATCATGCATGGCCTGATCATAAGTAACCTCAAGCTGTGTCTGATCTGCAGCACATCCTCGGGATCGGGGGACGGAGATCTCGCTAGGCACTATCCTACTGCCGGAGCTCGAGCTCTGCCCCTTCCCGCAGCCTCTCGCTCTGTTGTGCCATCTGGCTGTCGCTCGCCCTCGGGTGCTAGTCATAGCTCCAGGCTCTGGTACCTGACCTCGGGCCATAGTAGCTCGAGTCCTCACTATCTGTGAGAGAAGAGATAAGAGTCAGATACCAATTTGACCTTTTCGGATACCAATTTGATTAAAGTAGCAAGACGGAAAGAAAGGAAGTGAAAATTGCTAAATATCCTATAGCCTCCCGCAGATGAGTACGGAGCCCATTGTACCGATCCGTGAGACTATACTAGAAATGCTCTTGTATTAAAGACCGGGTAACCTAGGGCTCTGATTCCAACTATCACGACCCATTTATCCTAGGCCATGTGGGCACATGCCTTCCCATCTCAGTAAGCGAACCCTCATCCCAACAATGGACCAATGTATAAAATGATGAAAGTTAAGTAGCCGAATAAAATAAATATAAGTCTAATTATATATATATATATATATATATATATATATATATAGAGAGAGAGAGAGAGAGAGAGAGAGAGAGAGAGTGCAGAATATAATAAACACGCCCAGGATCTAGTCTGATTAATACAATAGCATCTAAGGAGAATAGTACAATCTGGAATACTAATACATAAATGTCTATGTCTTTGAAATAAAAGTAAGACATATGATAATAAAGTCTTTAATTTCAGCGGACGCCAAGATCACCCTGGAAACTAGAGAGAAAGAAGAAGTGTCGATCAGCCACGGGTCAAAGAAGTGGATCCGACCTGGTACTCTGCATTCATAAAAGAATGCAGCAAGTGCAGGTCAGTACAAACAACAGTACTGGTAGGCATCATCCGCCGACTACGTAGTTAACGCAAATTTAGAAGATAAAGCAGATAATCAAGGAAACTAGCAAGTATAAGACGATATAATCACAACCGAGTATCCGTCATCGCCTATGTAAGCGTATAAACCCAAATATGTCAAGTCTGAATATATCCGATCTAATGCAGTTATCACAATCCAATCATCAAGCATCTCAATCAAGTCATAATGCAATGCAGTGTAATAATGATATGAATGCAATTCAATGCCATGAAAATGAGTTGTACACTTGTACTCCAGACGAAAATATTAACGTCTCGGAAGCACAACCTATCGTGACTCGCGAAGTCTAAGTGCGACCAGTCTCGGATCTTTGCCAACAGACAGATGAAACCCTAGATTTTTGCACCACCCTGGACGACCCACGGAGTCCATGCACTAACAACGATTCAAAGATATCATCGGAATTGGACATGCAACAATGATGCCAGAATATATCATCAGGCATCGGCCATCTCACAATCACTCAAGTAAAAGAGTCTTTCAAATATCAGTTTCACACAATTAACAATTCCAGAATTGAATCTCGGACATCAACCTTCTCACAATCACTCAAGAAAAAGAGTTTATCAAATAATAGTTTCATACAATCAATGATTCTGAAATTGATATTCGGACATTGGCCTTCTCACAAACACTCAAGTAAAGGAGTTTATCAATATATCAGTTTACTTAATCAATGATACCGGATCATTACTGGGTATCGGCCATGCAATAATGAATGGGTGAAAATGCGTGAAATGCGTATATTAATCATCAATAATCAAGTTCAATATCACAAGTACCAACAAAGGGGTACGGTCATATCACAATACCAACAGTGGTATGCATACAATATATCAATATCACAAGTACTAACAATGGGTACACTAACAATGTATCATAGTTCAAATACCAATAATGGTATGTCGATTCTATCCCAAATCAAGACGATAACACAGATTACAAATCTACCAACTACTCATGGAATCAAACTAGAAAAATGGAACAATTAAAGCACACATAATGAGGTAGCTAGTCCCAACACACAACAGGGCCCAACCTAAAGCAATATCCAGCCTAACTTCATACCCGAAGGTTCATATGCTGTCTCCGACATTATAATCTAAATATGTGCTTCACTATACGAAGTCTCACCAAAGATAAGCCCTAACCTACCTGGGTTGTCAAATCACAACACCAACAACTCACTCCTTTGCCTTGCCCTTCTGTTGAACCTTAAAACCAAAGTAGTCTAAGCATAATCGAATCCTATATTAGAAATCATGAAGAATGATGAACATTGCCTTTATCTTTTCAACACGATCTTTGAACCCCGAAAATTTTCTCTCTTCTCTCTCCTACGTTCCCATGCAACCCTAGTTACTAAACCCTAATTGAGCTATGGCCACCTTGGCCGCTGGCCGGCCATCACCGGCGGATGGTCAGCCTTCACCAACAACCAACACTATACACTACCCTTCCCTCACTCACCCGCATTCCCACGATATTCCCGTCCAATTCTTCTTCTCCAAATTATGCTTAAACCCTTGTGCATGGAACAGGTCTCACGTCCAAAGCCAACTGTGATCCCACACCAATGAAGGAGGTTTCGTATGTTGATAGCATTCCTGTGGTATGTTGGACAACTGCTGAAGTGTCTAGAATGGACCAGATTGAAAACCTACATAATGCCATTGTTGGTAAGTTTTCTTATGGATGGCCGGAGTTGCAAGAATTAAGAACTATTATCCCTCAACAGTGTGGCGTGAAAGGAAAGTGTGATATCGGTCTTTTGAGAGATAGACGCTTATTGATTAGATGTTCTCTAATGGAGGACTTCATTAATTTGTCATCGAATGGTGCTTTTTGGTTGAAATCTAAGGATGGTTTTACGTATCAAATGAGGCCATTAATTTATAATTCTAACTTTAAGGTTGAGGAAGAAACGTCAATAGCCATGGCTTGGATTTCTTTTCCAAATCTACTTCCCACGTATTTTGTGAAAGAATCTTTGTTTACTTTGGCATCTGCTGTTGGGAAAACCTTAGTATTGGATATGGCCACCATAAATAAAACTAGACCTAACTGCACAAGGGTTAAGGTTCAAGTAGATTTGCTATCTGATATACCTAAGTTTGTGCTGATGGAAATTGAAGATGAGAAGACTAAGGAGATAAGGGTGGAAAAGGTGCGCATACAATATGATTACTTGCCAAAGTATTGCACAAAATGCATGTTGCAAGGTCATGCAAATGAAGACTGTCGAGTACTGCATCCTGAACTAGTGGCAAACACAAACGAGGATGCAAAGAAAGAGGAGAAGGGGCATGAGAAGGGAAATGTATTAAACATGGCTACAACATCTACAGTAGGAAAAAGCAGAAGACAACATATGTGCCTAAAGTTTTATCAAGTGGGAAGGTTGTTACTTATCCTGGAATAAATGACAAAGGAAAAAAAAATTAAGCTTCCTGCTGAGACTGGGAACAAGAGTTTCATTGCAGTTTCTACACATAATAATTTTGATGTGTTAGAAAAAATCATAGAAGGAGAAGTCGATAACAATGTTGAGGAGAAGGGAGCAGATGACAAGGTCAAGGAGGTAGAAAAGGTTAGGTCTGCTGATAAGAAAGGAATGGAGGAGAATGCTCAAAATTTGCTATCAGGTGTGGCAGTCAATGATAGAGACGATCCCAACAAAAATGCCGAAAAGAAAATGGACTCAAATGGTGAAAAAACAGGTCAGACAACAAAAGATGTGCATGAAAGTGGGGGAGATATGGTTGAAGAAGGTCTGATTGCTGTTGAGGAAGCTGATCCTCACAAGAGTTTAGAGGGCACAACTGCAAGTGTGGGGTACAATATTCATGAGAATGTAACTATTATTGAAGCAAATGATCCTGACAAGGATTTAGAGGACACAAGGGTAAGTGTAGGACACATGATTAATGAGGGTGTCAGTGCTGATGAGGACAATGATATTGCAAATGCATGTGAAATTACATGCCTTTCTAAATATGGACATGCCTCAGGATGTATTATGGAGCAGATAGAAAAGGCCCCAGATGGTGATGAAACCTATGAACAGATGGAAAGCTTTAATGATTTGCATGGTATAGAAACAGGTGGGGTAGAAATGTAGAATGAGGCTGATAGTGTGGAAAATGCAAAAGGGGATTTGGAGGAGCTTTCCACCATTGGATCAGGTCCAAGAATGTGATTTCTCTCCTACTAATACAATGAAGGAGGGAGATCTGAGCATCTCAATTAATGACAATGGCATTGGTTCATTTCCTCCAGAGAAGGAAGTGATCAAGGATTTGGCAGTGGCACAAGTGGAAATGGACAATGTCCAGCCACTTATTCATCAAAGAAAACAATCTCCTTTGAAGGAACTGCATGATATGATCTCTCATAATATTAATGTGGGAGCTGAGGATAAATATGATGAGGGTAAGAACAAATTCAATGAAAGTGAGGAAGAGGTTTCAGTGAAGCAGGTTTTTAATAATGTGGTCAAAGAAGCTGGCATCTCACCAACATCTAAGTAGAAAAGCTCTAAGAAAGGAAAGAAACAAGTAAACATAGATGCTATTCCTATAAGAGTGGTACCAAGGAGAGGTTGTAAGCCTATTTTTAAATGATGATGAAGACACTCTTTTGGAATATTAGATCTGTGAACACACAACAAGCTTTTCACAGAGTTCAAATGCTGCACAGACATCACAAATTCTCCATTATAGCTTTAATGGAGACTTTTCAACACTATAGGCATATTCAGGGATTTATAAGGAGATTAGGCATGACATATGCCCATTACAACTGCAATGGTAAAATATGGTTCTTTGTAAATGATAATGTG
The DNA here is from genome assembly GCF_019175385.1 of Lycium barbarum. Classification (NCBI taxonomy): domain Eukaryota; kingdom Viridiplantae; phylum Streptophyta; class Magnoliopsida; order Solanales; family Solanaceae; genus Lycium; species Lycium barbarum. The sequence continues at coordinate 95,737,727 of NC_083342.1, forward strand.
GATGTGGAGATAATGCAAGATCTAGAACAACAGATTACTATAAAGCTATTTTTCCAAGAATGGGATAAGTCACTTATGGTAACCATGGTCTATGCAAAGTGTGATCATCTGGAAAGAATAAGTTTATGGGATAGTCTGTATAGTTTGGCTGATCAAATGGAATTGCCTTGGTTGGTAGGTGGTGATTTTAATGTCATTATGAATGAAGATGAGAAGATTGGTTGTTTACCTATATTCCCAGATGAATATGAGGATTTTGCATTTTGTATTAATTCATGTGAGTTGTTTGATATAAATTATAAGGGGAGTCTGTTTACTTGGTGGAATGGGAGGGTAGGTAGTGACTGTATTTTCAAGAGATTGGATAGAATGATTGCAAACTCTAAATTACAAGATTGGTTTGCACATATGGAGGTACAACATTTATCCAGAACTGGCTCAGACCATTTTCCTTTACTACTAACTTGTGGTGAATCTTCACATCACATAAGGAAGCCTTTCAGATTTCTAAAATTCTGGACAGAACATGAATCCTTTTTGGAGGTGGTTAATCAGGCATGGATCACAGATTTTGAAGGGGATGATTTTATCAGATTCAAGCTGAAGTTGAAAAATGTGAAATCTGCTTCAATTTCTTGGAGTAAGGCAACTTTTGGTGATATTTTCAAGCAACTAACAGTAAGGGAAGAGGTGGTAAGAATTAAAGAGCAATGTTTTGAAGAGGAACCTACTCCTATGAATAGGATGGTGTTGCGGCAAGCACAAGCAGCATTGAAAAAGTATGTTCATTATGAGGAAGAATTTTGGAGGCAAAAGTCACATATGACTAGTTTTGTTGAGGGTGACAGAAACACAAGGTACCTTCATAGTATTGTGAATGGTAGGAGAAAGAGATTGCAGATCAGAAGAATTCAGAATCAGCAAGAAGTATGGATAGAAGGGGAATCACTTCTGGCAGAAGAAGCTTGTAGATTTTATCAACAGCAGTTTTCTCAAGAGGTTGATCCTTTAGATTTTCAACTTCTACAACATGTTCCTTGTATGGTGGATCAAGATACTAATAATTAGAGGGTAAGCATGTCAACGTTAGAGGAGGTGAAGAAGGCTGTATTTGAATTATCTACAGATAGTGCTGGTGGTCCAGATAGTATGATTGGAATATTTTATCAGGTGTGTCGGGACATTGTTGGTGCTGATGTATACAATCTTGTGAAAGCATTTTTTGATGGCCAAACTCTTCCTAAGTCAGTCACATATACCAACCTAGTACTGTTACCAAAGAAGAACAACATTGAGACTTTTGCTGATATGAGACCAATCAGTCTCAGCAATTTCATCAACAAGGTGATTTCTAGAGTGGTTCAGATAAGCTAGAAGGCATTCTACCTTCTCTGATATCTCCTAACCAGTCTGGATTTGTTAAAGGCAGATGTATCATTGAAAATGTCCTTCTAACTCAAGAAATTGTGACTGACATTAGACTAAGAGGAAAACCAGCTAATGTGGTTCTTAAGCTTGACATGGCTAAAGCATATGATAGAGTATCATGGAGTTATTTGATCAGAGTTTTAAGGAAGATGGGATTTGCGGAAATTTTCATAGACATGGTTTGGAGGCTGATAGCAAATAACTGGTACTCTATACTCCTTAATGGTCAAGCACATGGTTTCTTTCATTCCACCAGGGGTGTTAAACAAGGAGATCCTCTCTCTCCTGCCTTGTTCATATTATCTGCTCAAGTTTTATCTAGAGCATTGAATTCTTTATTTGAGAATAATGAATTTAAAAGTTATGGAATGCCCAAAATGGAGTGCAAATCTGAATCATCTGGCATATGCAGATGACACAATAATTTTTTCATCTGCTAATGCTAGATCTTTAGTGTTAATTGTGGAGGTACTAAAAGCATATGAGCAGGTATCAGGCCAACTTATAAATAAAGGCAAGAGCTCATTTCATGTACACAGTAGGGTGTCTAATGGGCTGATACAACAGGTGGAGGCTATTACTGGTTTTAAAGGAGGTACTTTCCCTTTTACATATTTGGGTTGTCCTGTCACACATTCAAGGAAGAGGAAGGCTGATTATAATGATCTGATCAAGAAAGTCAAGAATAGGCTGCACACTTGGAAAAGAAGGTTGCTATCATTTGGAGGAAAAGCTGTTCTGATCAATAATGTATTATTGAGTATGTCAATACATCTGTTGTCATGCATCAAACCTCCAAAATGTGTTATCAATGATATACACAAAATATTTTCAAGATTCTTCTGGAATAACAGTGAGGAAGGCAGAAGAAGACACTGGTTATCTTGGCTAAATCTGTGTAAGCCAAAAGAAGAAGGAGAAGTAGGCTTTAGATCTTTGTTTGATGTGTCTAAAGCCTTATGTGCAAAACTATGGTGGAAATTTAGGACAACAAATACTCTATGGGCAAACTACATGTGGATCAAATACTGCAAAAGGCACAACCCTCAGACTGTGCAGTGGAAGGGAGGTTCTCAAGTATAGAAGGCTATGACAGAGGCTAGAGATAATATAGAGCAAGAAATATGGTGGGAACCAAGGAGTTTAACTGCAAATGTCTGGTTTGACAACTGGACAAAACTAGGGCCTCTATATCACATCATGCCAGATGATTTTGTAATAGATGAGGGTGTTCAATATGTAAAAGAACTCATGATGCAGGTTGGTTGGAATATAGGAAAATTGCAGCATTTGTTTCCTATGGATATTGTGGAGCATATATTAGAAGAATTGCACTTTCATAAACCAAAAGAAGAATGGGATGTACCAAGATAGATGATGACAGCATCAGGAAAATTTACTGTAGGCACTGCATGGGAATTACTGAGGAGCAAAGCAGTCAAGTCAGATGTCTTTAAGAATATGTGGATAGCAGGGGTACCTTTTAAGATATCCTTCTTTCTCTGGAGGTTGTGGAAGTACAAAATACTAGTTGGAGAGGTAGTAAGAAGGATTGGGATAGATACTGAGGCAACCTTTATTGCTGTGATCATAGGCAATATGAAATTGTGGATCATTTGTTTGTTACAGGAAAGATTGCTACAAAAGTGAGGAACTATGTTAAAACTGCTGCTGGCATCACAACACAGTTTCAACAAGTCAGGCAACTCCTTCAAGTCTGGTGGAATACAGATTGTCCTTCAAAGATCAGAACCATCTTTAAAGCTATTCCAATGGTCACTATGTGGCAGATATGGAAGTGGAGGAATACAGTTCTACATGGAGGGAGGATGTCCATCAACAAAGTGATTTATGAGATAAACATGACCATATATCAATTGTGTAGAATGAGGTTTCCAGGGCAGCACGACTTAACAAGATTCATACCTCAAATTCTACAAATATTTGAAGCATACAGGCCAAGAATTGTAAGTAAGATAGTCAAATGGGATTTTCCTAAATCAAGATGGTATAAATGTAATACTGATGGAGCTTCTAGGGGAAATCTTGGACCAAGTTCTGTGGCCTTTTGTATTAGAAATGCAGTAGGTGATCTCCAATATGCAGCAGCAAGAAGGATACCAGATGGTTCAAATTTGATAGCAGAAGCAAGGGCACTACATGAGGGTCTTAAGTACTGTGTTACAGACAGTCTGTTACCAGTGGTGTTGGAAACATATTCAGTGACTGTGAAAATGATCTTAACTGGTCAGTGGGAGACTCCATGGAGTATATCAATGATCATAAATGATATCTCAAGATTGAGAAGGGATAAGGAAGTGAGGGTGGAGCATGTTCTGAGAGAAGGAAATGGACTGGCTGATTTTTTAACTAACTATGCTTTTGATTTTGCAGGTGATCATCATTTTCAGAGTTTTAATTCACTTCCCGTGAAAGCAAGGAAAATCCTAAATACAAAAAAGTCACATATACCATACATGAGGATCAGACTAGCTAAGGACCATCACATACCTGGAGATTAATATCAATCTGGAGAGCAGTAGCAGCAACAAGTTTGCATCTAAACATGCCATGAATAGCACATGGACCTGTATGACACTATCTTTGGCAGGAGTACAAGAGTGGTATTAGCTTGAAAACTCATTCTCTTGTAAGACTTCTAAAGATTAGTTCAATCAGGCAACTTAAGACAATGGCAAACAATGATCAACATCAAGTCAAGGAGATAGCAGCTACATCTGATGGAACATGGAGGATGTCTACTCCATCCTGGAAGCCTAAATATGTATTCATTTTAACTTTGAACCATAGCACCTGGTATAAGCTTGTAGGTGTCTGAGATGGTATCAAGGCAAGGCCAGAGGATCTGCTGTAGATTAGGCTCTATACATTTTTTTGGATGTAGTTCATATTTCAGTTCTTTTGTTTCTTTTTTAGGATAGTTTTCATTTGGTTTTTATTTTATTTTCTTTCCTTTCACTTGTGTACAGAAAACTTATTATTTTCATAAAACACTGCCAAACTTGATTTGGTGGCTTTCATTCAAAAAAAAAAAATCAATTCGGTTAATTCTAACCCTAGAAATTGGGGAAGCAGGCCCACAATGGCAAAACGGGAAATTCGCCAGCAAAATACCAAATTAAGTACTAGGTAATCATAACTCAACCAATAATTATATGATTTAGCTCAATGATTAGCTTAATTTTTTATTTCAAGCAACCCCCCCCCCCCCCCCAAATGCTAAAAAGGGAAGATATATGATTAATGAGCTTAGACTAGTCAATATATAACATAAACATTACCAATTTATCATTAATAATACTAGGAACAATGTTCTTCCAAACCCTCTTTCAACTCTTATCACCATTGGTTTATTAAGGGAATAGGGGAATATAACATGATAATGGCTTAAAGGAAGAATGAAGAAATGACTAAGATTCTCCTCCAAATATCCTTAAGAGCAGTTTCTTCAAGCTCAAATATCGAAATGGGATATAATGAGGGTCTAAGGGCTTTTAACATTTTATTAATATTTATTACTAACTATCCGTCACCCGCTTTAGCGGTACTGGGACCGCTCTAGCACTACTGCTTTAGCGGTTGAGGCCAAAATCCTCTTCACCACTTTGGCGGCAGGGCTACCGCTCCAGCGGTACCGCTGCTGCAGTGCCGGTACCGCCAAAGCGAGCACCGGATACCAGAAACTTAACCCAAGTTTCAACTTTCGATTCGATTTTCTGACTAATTTCCATGGCTATCTTCTCACATGCCATATATATAGACACATATAAAAACGTGCTACGAATAAGCCCATGGCCTCAGAATTCCCAATGGAGGTCTAGTTGACCGAGTCAACCCCCGATGCCTTAATTTCAATTTCCCAACCTAAGTCCCTAAATGCATCCGAGAGCATTGGGAACCGAACCATTTACACACAGGTTCTAAATGACCATCCAGACCTCTCGGAATCGACATAATTCCAAAAAAGGTTTATTTGTCCAAAAGTCAATTTTGGGTCAACCATTTACTACTTAAGGTCTATATTTTCACAAAAGTTGCCCGAATATGATCTAGACACCTCCGGAAGCATGTCAACGATCTCCTCGGGTCAAAAGTGACTAATTAATGTGGGGAAATGACAAAAATGCTAAAAATACTATAACGACCAAACGGGTCATTACAAAAAGTCATTAAGTTATTGCCATCAGATATTCGCTAAGGGGCGCAGGGCCTAAAAATTTTGCCACTAAATTATTCGAAGATCATTTAGCTTTGTTTATAATATAAAACCAATTTTTGATTTTAGTCGCACCAAATTAAGTGTCAAGATCATTCAAGTCTAAACCAGCCGAGTTTAAAATTGTTTTAAGCGACTTCCTAAAAATACTATGTGTTTCCTAAGTTCTAGCATCCATAAGGGTTTTCAACATTCTTTTTCCTCATGTTTTACACATATATATACACGTATAAATTGAAAAGGAAAAACAAGAGAACAGAGCTGGACTGGGGGGCCTACCTAAGCCCACTAGTTTGCTATTTTCACTTATAGCTGGGCCTTTAAATAAACATCAGCTTTCCTTTTTTTTTTCCATCAGACTCGATTGAATAAAGGAGAACTGGACCTCAGAACCAATTGGTTTCAAGTGAAAGGCAGTTGCCCAAGTGGGCTACGAGGATTCTCATGCATCACGAAGTAGAAAATCAAAATAGTAAGATTAGACAAGCATTTTGGACTGAACTATTTACTTAATACAAAATAGGTTATAATTATAATCACACCTATACATAAATACATATTCAAGTGATTAACATAAATCATGCGAGAAGTCCAGACTAGATTAGTATACATAGTGAAAAGGTTCAAAAAAGCCAACAAGCCCAACTTAAGGTAACTATGGCCCAAAGTTGTGGCTGAAATTGCATTAAATGAAAATAAATTAAGCCCAAGCCTAACGAAAAAATATAGAAGGGTAAGCCTAAAACCAAAACTAAATCTTGAACAACAAAGACAACAGTCATGGATTCTCACAAGTGATATACCAACTATATGCTAAATATACCAGTTTTTGCACACTATATGTATACAGAACTGGATATACCTAGTATATATAGGTATATTGCTTTTATATATTCAAACAAAAATAGCTTTCAGGTTCAGAAAAGACATCCTCTAATCATGATTAACACTGAAGAATTATTTTCAAAGGTGCAGAAATGGCATCAAAGAAAAGAAAGCCAAGTACAACATGGCTATCACGAAACGACTAGGGGCCGCGACGGGTACCCGGGGCTAACGACCGAGCACCTCTTAGTTCCTCACTCGTCATAATTATTTTACTATTATTTATCATTCATAATCGTGAGACAATCATTTTTCATTTGAAAACACGATTAATTTTATACACACTCCCCTTTAGGCTGTCAAAATAATACATACAAATATACCGTAGCAATCTTGTGAGACCATCTAACCCACACTGCGCATCTACGAGCCTGTACTGACTGACTATACATGTAGACGGAACAAGACTCCATTGTGCCCAAAATATGCATATGTACCAAAAGAATAATCATAAGCACCTCTGAACAATAGAGTGCTCTCAATCAGCTGACAGCTACTAAGAATCAGGATCAAGCTCAACCCCCCTGCCTACCTGTGGGCATGAACACAGCGTCCAAAGAAAATGAACGTCGGTACGAATATTGTACTGAGTATGAGAGGCATAAACAATGAAATAAGACAATGATATAAGGAAATGTCAATATGAAACATGTGTATCTGACTGCCAAATAAAAAAAACAATAATGCATACTGTCTTACTCGTACTCATTGTCACATCATATATGCATATATGTATAAGTACAAGCTACCCTTCTATATAGGAGCGGTGTGATAGTAGATAACCTGCGTCCACATCTCCCCCGTCCGGGGTATAAGCTGCCCACTATAGTGGTGTGTATATATGCCCGACCATATAGGTACGGTGTAATGCCATCATCATATGCTCATCATAATACATGCATGAAGACTCAAGGAGACTATACTTTATTGGGGTGATGTAAGATCGTGATCCCCCGATTTCATTATGGACATCTATAAGTACTCTACCTCACCTTGAAGGGACAATACATAAGGTGTGTGTGCGCAATACATAGCTTACTTAACTTAATAGCATTCTTCCTAACCTCGAAGAGAATGATGTATAAGGTGAGTGTTTACAACATAGAACATCATCATTGAACTTATAACATATTTCTTATCTCGTATAGCTATTCATTATTGTAGACTCTTGACTTTCCGGTACGTATATATGTAGCAAATTCATGAAGTGAAAGCAGACTCATACACTCAGATTCATTCCATAGAAAGAAAGGACTAGCCTCACATACCTTTTTCATTTAGCTAAGCTATCGTTCACTTCTTCTCCTTCAATGTCACGTTTCTACCTTCACGAGAGAGTTCGTATTAATGTTAGTTAATCGATTATAAGAACGTATTGTTATTTCTAGGCAAATTTGGGCAGCATTTCCTTTGTTTCTACTACTTTTCTCATGTTTCATTTCAACTCCCAAACATTTACAACAACACTTCACAATATCGTATCAACAATCATCATTTATACACATTGAGCAAAATCCACCAGTTTTCTCCAATTTCTCCACATTTATGATTATAGCTCATTATCACATTTTATCCTATATAATACTTATTCCATGGTCTAAACATCATTTACAACATGTTCATAATCATAGCATATCAACATTTATGATTCCATTGAACTACCATTCAATTGTGGTACTATTCACCCATTTAAGACCCATTTTCTATGTTTTTCTACCATTCAAGCATCTTAACTTTACAATACCTTAAACAACATGATGAAGTCATAAAACGTACCTTAGATGATGGTTGAACAAGACTAGAGTGGAATTCTTCCTTTTTCACCAAAACCCTATTTCTCCTTTCTTAGGATTTCTTGGTTTGGATGAACTTTACTTGAGTTTCATACACTTTGTTTCATGGATTTAATGTTGTTGATATTGGTTTCCTTGGTATTCTTATGGTTGAAGTTCTTGGATAATTTTCTAGAGAGTTCTTGAGTTGGAGATATGGGAAGATGGAATAAGATGGAAATGAAAAATGATCACTTAAGTGATTTAAAAGCTGTCCCGAGTGGAACATACGGATCAACATACGGTCCGTATTATTTATACGGCCGTATGTGTGGCCGTATGTTTGGTACAAAATGTTATCTTCATATTTTCCAATTATACGGTCAAACATACGGCCAGTATAATTTATATGGACCGTATGTTTGGCCGTATAATGCCAACTGAAGAGATTTCCATTTTCGTCGACTCGTTTGATCTCCGATCCTTATAGAACCTTCTTAACACTTGTTTAACACTTCAATACCAATCTAAAGGATGTTATTACTTATCCCTAAGACCTCATTATGCCATCACCAAATCGTTGCTTGTTATTCTTATCCGATACACAACATATGGTTTGCTTTTCTTACCAACTTTCTTTACTTGCCTCATATGCTTTCGAATTCTCGTTTAGGGTCATCAAATACCATTTCTTAAACATCTCATACGTTATGACCTTCGTTCGCCTATTCATTGTACATGTACGGGTAATTTCCCAAGGTGTAACATTCTTCCACCCTTTTTGGAACATTCGACCTCGAATGTTAAACACTCGGGATTCTACGAAAATTTCGCTAGAGTTTCCCCTGTAATTTGGAACTATCAACTTGTCACAACAACCCATAATATCATTGCCTCACAGGGTATAACACAGTATCAACATATCTATGGTCACACATGACCAAAATCATAAAAAGTAGGCATACATACCTTATAATCTCGGCGTGTCATTATGAACCTCTTCTGGAGATTGGAATAGATGCGGATATTTGGCTTTCATATTATCCTCCGCTTCCCAAGTCATTTCTTCCTTGTTGTCCTTTCTCCATAAAACTATGACCGAAGCTGCTTCTTTATTTCGGAGTCTTCGCACCTGCCTATCTAGAATAGTAATAGGTACTTCTTCATATGTTAGCTTTTCTGTCACTTGGACATCATCAACAGGAACTATTCTTGTCGGGTCTCCAATACACTTTCTGAGCATCCAAATATGAAAGACTGGGTGTATTGACTCAAGCTCTGAAGGCAATATTATATCCCGTATTTTTGCATATTCGGAAAATTTGAAATAATTTTGACTTGTAAGAAATAAGGCTATATTTTGATTTTACTTAATATATAGATGTGGTTCATGAAATATGGATGCGGAAATATGGAGGAAGGCCAAAGGCAAAATTGGGAATTTTGGAAAATTTGTTTCGGGAATTACAAAATAGGACCCATGACTAAATGGGCTCAAAATTAAATGAAAAAAAAAAAGAAAGAGAGGCCCAAATTTTGTGGAGTGGCCGGCCAAGAGAAAGAATATAGGCCCAAGCCCATGACCAAAAAAAATAAGACAAATATATAGAAGGGGCCTTTGTTTAGTCACCATTTTAGAAACTTCAAGAACATAAAAATTGAGAGCATCACAAAGGAATGGCCATTCGGCCACTACAAAAAAAAAAAAAAGAAATTTTTAGCCCATCAACTTTGATCCAAAAATCTTAACTTTCTAGAATTCCTATTAAGTTGGAAACCCTCTTCAACGTGATACAAATTTTGAGGCAAGAAAGTACATTTTTTATCAAGTGGAAAAATTGGAAAAGGTAAGAATTCTACCCTTTTCTTATGGAAAATTTATATTGTTATAGTGAGTAGAATTTCATGAAAAATATGGAGATGTTGTGTGTGGGGTGTGAGCCGTGTGTGTGTGCGTGTGATGCCTTTGGTGAAGGAAGATGAATTGAATTCTTTTAGTATGTTAATTATGTTGTTGTGGCCTTGCGAGGTAAATGGAAGATTAATGGTTCTAGTTAGCATGAAATATTTGTTGTTAAGTTGTTGTCGGAAAGTATGTGATTTTATTATAGTTTATGTAATTATGGGAATGGAATTGTTAAAGTGCAAATTGTGGTTGTTGTTGATGAAATTGGAAGATGAAAAATTGTGTTTTGAATGTTATGTTGAAGGTTGGAGGTTTCGGGTGAATTATAGATTTTGGTGGGATTTTTGTATATTTTGTAGAATGGTATGAAATGCTTTTGAATTTCACTTGAATGATCTTAAGTTGGTAGTGAATATGTAGGTGTCGATATCGGCTTGAAAATTCGTAGTTGAATTGAATGTTGATGAGTTATGTTGGAAGGAAGGTTACTAATGTTAGAATGTGTTTTTGAACTGATTATTGATGTTATTGGTATGGTTGTTGATATTGTTGGTATGGTTGTTGATGAATTTGGCCGAGTTTAATTCTCGGGGATGTTGAATTTACAGGGGAGATGCTGCCGAAATTTCTGTAGACAAGTACTAGCTAAAACTGAATTTCGAAGTACTTGTAGCTAATGTTTGGTAATTGATGATATTATTGTAGATATTGGAGAGCCCGAGACTTGAGTCGGGATTTGTTTGGCAAGTGATCGAGATTGGTTAGTGAGCGGTCGAGGTATGTAAAGCTTACCTTTCTTCCTTTTTGGCATGACCTTTATGAAATAAACAAAGGACATATATGTATGCTCTAAAGAAAATTCTACTCCTAGAGCCACTAGGATGGCCTATGTCTTTGATTTCCATAAACTATTCCATATGACTTGACACATGCCTATGATGTTTGAAGTACTAGTCGATACGTTTCCGAATGTGGTTCGAAAAATATTTGATATGGCCTAAGTTTGGATATGTATATTTCGGATATGTGCATATGATTCTAAGGCTCCGTTTGGAAGTATCCTATAATGTTATTTGAAAGCTCCTCAATATGAATGATACTAAATTTTCAGAAAATGACCTATGAAGTGTTTTTCGAAAGTTTTGTAATTTGAAAGTTCGCAACTTTTGTATACTAATTCCGATTGACTCGATACTTACTTTGAGCTTTCTGATATCAGTATATATATATATGTAATCATTCGTCGAGTCCTGGAATTTATTTATTGGTATGCATATGGTTTCCGCACTACTCCGCTCGTGCCTACTACGATGATATCGTTCGCCGGATCCCGGGCCGGTTTTGTGATCGTGCGCACTATGTGATATTCGACAGTATGATGTGTTACGGTTCCCGAGACCTCGCCATAGGGCCGGGTACTGCTTATATACGGCGTTATGATGTGATATGGCATATGATATGTTCTGGTGTTGTGATATGTTACGATGATACGATATGTTCGGGGATTGTACGGAGATATGAAACCTTCTGGAGTATGATGTGATGTGGCGCCAGCGTCGGAGTAGCGGCCACGTTCCTGAGCCTTATGCATGATTTTCATTTGCATGATATATACATATATTTTCTGCACAGATTTTGATATACTCATTCTGTATCCATATTCTGTACTCCTCACTTCGGTTTTGATTCGGATTTCTGTATTTCATGCTTTGCATACTCAGTACATATTTCGTACGGACCCCCTTTCTTCGGGGGCTGCGTTTCATGCCCGCAGATACGGACGCTCGTTTTGGTGATCCTCCGGTATAGGATACATATTCTGCCACTTGGAGTACTCCTTTTGATCCGGAGCTCATATTTTTGGTACATAACTTCTGTTATGCATATCCTGTATATATATGACTATTTGGGTACGGCGGGGCCCTGTCCCGTCATATGTTTCTGTTATGGTTTGTAGAGGCCTGTAATTATATATGTGGGTCATGGGTCATGTTTGTTCGTTTGTGATTATGATCTGCGTCTTAATGCGGTCCCGTTTGCTATTATGGCCAAAACGGCCCATTTGTTTGTATATGTGTGTATATTTGGGCGATGTCTATTCCGCTAGCCTACAGGATTTGATATGACGTTCTGTACGGGCGACCGCTTAAGACGATATTTGTTTTCAGTATCTACTTAAATGACGTATGTTAAGTTTGACTAAGCCTTTGATATGTCGATCTGGTACGTAAGTCAGTTTGGGTGCCAAAATAGGGCACCAGTCGCGGTCCACGGGGCTGGGTCGTGACAGAAGTGGTATCAGAGCGGTTTGTCCTCGGAATGTCTACAGGCCGTGTCTAGTAGAGTCTTGTTTATCGGTGTGTTGTGCACCACATCTATAAACAGGAGGCTACAGGACATTTAGGGTGTTACCTTTCTTTGAATCTTAGATCGTGTGATAGAGCTGTGCTATTAGGATGACTCTTTTCTTACCGGCTGTTATGTTTTTCAGTGATGCCTCCGAGGAAGGCGACGACTGCCCATAAGGGCAAAGCAGTGGCAGGAGAGACCAGTCAGATACAGAGAGTTACTCGGGCTCGTGCTCAGATTATGCCCGATAGTGCACCCCAGTCAGAGGGTTCTGCTACACCACCATCAGGGGAGCCTGGAGCGGCTCCACTATTATCTCTAGAGGCTCCAGTGCCCGGGCCTCCAGCTCCTCAGCCAGGGGCGGAGGATAGGGCGATGAGAGAGGTTGTTCAGTTATTGACGACATTGGTAGCAGGACAGGCTCGCAGACGCGGGCTAGGGGGTGACGATGGTGGCAAGCGTGACAGTTTGAGGGTCCGTGACTTCCTAACATGTAATCCCCCAGAGTTCTACAGGTCTAAGCCCGAAGAGGACCCCCAGGATTTCATCCGATAGATGCAGCGCACATTGAGACTGGTCAGGGCTTCTGAGACCGAGTCTGTCGAGTTAGCTTCCCACAGATTGTGAGATGTTGCGATTAATTGGTATGAGTCTTGGGAGCTTTCCAGAGGCGAGGATGCCCCACCGGCCGTATGGAACGAGTTTGTAGCCACCTTTCTCAACCACCTTTTGCCCCCAGAGTTGCGGCGAGCGAGAGTTGATAGATTTCTGCAGCTGCGGCAGAGAGGCAGGAGTGTCCGAGTGTACAGCTTGGAGTTTGATTCTATGGCTAGATACGCACCTGCCATAGTAGCTGAGATGCCTGATCGGATGCACCGGTATGTGATAGGGCTGGATCGCTACTTGATTGACAGCTGTATGACGATGGCATCGCAAACTGGTATGGACATTGCCCGGTTACAGGCTTATGCGCAAGGGATGGAGGACCGGCACAGAGAGGATCAGTCGGGCAGAGATCGTGATAGGAGACCGCCCAAGCGGGCTAGGTCAGCTGGGTATTTTGGAGAGTCCCGAGGCGGGCAGCCTCAGCAGCAGCAGTCTAGTAGATATCCCCCTCCGTCAGGACGAAGTACACAGTCTACAGGTAGACGGTTTGGCGGGGCAGGGCAGTCTAGAGCAGGCCAGAGTTCCAGAGCCTCAGGTTCTCAGATGAGCAGAGGTCCCAGTCAGTCTAGGCCACCCATGCCCCGATGTTCTTATTGTGGGAGGTCGCACCCAGGAGAGTGCTATAGAGCTACAGGTGCCTGTTTTTCTTGTGGCCGCCAGGGCCATATTATGAGAGACTGTCCGTTGGCAGGTGGTTCTGGTGGTACAGCTCAGCCGACAGGATTAGCTGCTGGTTCGTCTTCCACTCCTTCAGTTATGCGCCCTGCGCGGCGAGGTATGCCAGCACCAGTGGGCCGCGGTAGAGGCCGTGGCGGGGTTTCTGATTCTAGCGGTCCTTCGAACCGCATATATGCATTTGCCAGCCGACAGGATCAGGAGGCGTCGCCAAATGTGGTCACAGGTACATTATTGGTCTTTTCTCGAGCTGTTTATGCATTGATTGATCCGGGTTCTACTTTATCATATATTTCTCCCCTTGTCGCTAGTAAGATTGGGATAACACCTGAACCTATAGAACCGTTCGAGGTAGCTACGCCGGTTGGGGATTTTATTATAGCGAGGCAGGTATACAGAGATTGTTCTGTGATTATATGTGGTCGTTGCACTAAGGCCGATTTGGTAGAATTAGATATGGTGGAATTCAACGTTATTACGGGTATGGATTGGTTAGCCTCCTGTTATGCTAATGTTGACTGCCAGAATAAGGTAGTTCGCTTCCAGTTTCCAGGGGAACCAGTTATAGAATGGGCAGGAAATACAGCATCGCCGAGAGGTAAGTTTATTTCATACCTCAAGGCTAAGAAGATGATCCGGAAAGGGTATATCTATCATTTGGTTCGAGTGCATGATACTAAAGCAGAAACACCTACTCTCCAGTCAGTTTCGGTTGTTAATGAATTTCCAGATGTGTTTCCGGACGAGCTTCCAGGTCTTCCCCCTGAGCGGGAGATAGATTTCACTATAGATGTGCTGCCAGACACACAGCCTATATCTATTCCTCCTTACAGAATGGCACCTGCAGAATTGAAAGAGTTGAAAGAGTAGCTGAAAGATCTATTAGAAAAAGGCTTCATGAGACCTAGTACGTCGCCCTGGGGAGCGCCGATATTGTTTGTAAGAAAGAAAGAAGGGTCGCTGCGGATGTGTATTGATTACAGACAGCTGAATAAGGTGACTATCAAGAATAAATATCCCCTTCCCCGGATTGATGATTTATTTGATCAGTTGCAGGGTGCTAGATATTTTTCGAAGATAGATTTGCGTTCGGGCTATCATCAGGTGCGGGTACGAGTGGCAGACATTCCAAAGACTGCTTTCAGGACCCGGTACGGGCATTATGAGTTCAGAGTGATGTCTTTTGGGCTAACTAATGCTCCAGCAGTGTTTATGGATTTGATGAATCGGGTATTCAGGCCGTTCCTCGACATGTTTGTGATTGTGTTCATTGATGATATTCTGGTTTATTCACGATCAGCAGAGGAGCATTCGGATCATCTGAGGACCGTACTTGGTACACTTCGACAATAGAAATTATATGCTAAATTCTCCAAATGTGAATTCTGGTTAACTTTAGAGGCATTTTTGGGACATATCGTTGGAGCAGATGGTATTCGGGTCGATACACAGAAGATCGAGGCTGTATAGAATTGGCCTAGGCCCACGACGCCGACTGAGGTACGCAGTTTTCTGGGATTGGTCGGATATTACAGGAGGTTTGTGGATAACTTTGCTTCTATTGCGGCACCATTAACAAAGTTAACTCAGAAGGCAGCAAAATTTTAGTGGACCGATGCTTGTGAACGCAGTTTCCAGTTGCTGAAGGAAAAATTAATTACAGCTCCAGTTCTAGCTCTTCCAGAGGGATCAGATAGGTATGTTATTTATTGTGATGCTTCTGGTATTGGGATAGGTTGTGTATTAATGCAACACAGTCGAGTTATAGCCTATGCTTCCCGGCAGCTCAGACCGCACGAGAGAAATTATCCCACCCATGATCTGGAATTAGCCGCGGTGATTCATGCTTTGAAGATATGGCGACATTATTTATATGGGGTCCATGTTGATATCTATACGGACCACAAAAGGCTTCAGTATATTTTTAAGCAAAAGGAGCTTAATTTGCGGCAAAGAAGATGGTTTGAATTATTGAAAGATTATGACGTTGATATTCTGTATCATCCTGGAAAAGCTAATGTTGTGGCCGACGCACTTAATCACAAATCTATGGGCAGTTTGACCGACGTGCAGCCAGAGAAGAAGGAATTAGTTCGTGAGATTCATCAGTTAGCCAGCCTTGGAGTCCGTTTGGCCGATTCTGGAGATATTGGGGTTTCTGTCTAAGAAGTTGCTAAATAATCATTAACGGAAGAGGTAAAACGACGTCAGTTCGAGGATCCTATTTTGGTACAATACAGAGATGTGGCCCTTAATAAAGAAAAAACCCAATTCGAGATGTCATCTGACGGGGTATTGCTATATAGTGGCAGGTTGTGTGTGCCTGACATTGCAGGACTGCGACGACAGATTATGGGAGAGGCACACTATGCTCGGTATTCTGTTCATCCTGGATCCACTAAAATGTACCTTGATCTCAGATGTTTATATAGATGGGATGGTATGAAAAGAGATATTGCAGAGTTCGTTGCTCAGTGCCCAAATTGCCAGCAAGTTAAGATCGAGCATTAAAAGCCCGGTGGATTGTTACAGGAAATGGAAATCCCAGCTTGGAAATGGGAAATAATTAATATGGATTTCATTACAGGTTTACCGCGCACTCCACGCAGGTATGATTCTATTTGGGTTATTGTTGACAGACTGACGAAATCAGCCCATTTTCTTCCGATCAGGACTACTTATTCGGCTGAAGATTATGCCAGATTGTATATTAAAGAGATAGTGAGGCTTCACGGAGTTCCTATATCTATTATAACCGACGAGGTGCACAGTTTACAGCAAATTTCTGGAGGTCATTTCAGGAGGGATTGGGGACTCGGGTGAGTCTTAGCACAACATTCCATCCTCAGTCTGACGGACAAGCCGACGTACTATTCAGACACTGGAAGATATGCTACGGGCCTGTGTTATTGATTTCAGAGGTAGTTGGGATGATCATTTTCCGCTTATCGAATTTGCTTATAACAATGGTTATCATTCCAACATCCAGATGGCACCGTATGAAGCTTTATATGGTAGAAAGTGCAGATCTCCGATTGGTTGGTTCGATGTGGGTGAAACAAAGTTGATCGGGCCAGATATGATCCAACAAGCAGTCGACAAGGTAAAACTCATTCGGGAACGGTTATTAGCAGCTCAGAGTCGACAGAAATCATATGCAGATAAACGACATCGACCGTTGGAGTTCCAGATTGGTGACTGGGTATCACGACCCGACTCGGGGCCGCGACGAGCACCCGGTGCTAACCCACCCGAGCACCCTCTTAGCTTACTCTTATACTTACATCTAGGTGAGCCACATAATTATACATGCATTTCCATTCATTCGTCAACTAGTCCCATTTGGACAACAACCCATTTATATCATCATAGGCATCTATGCCACATCAATGTACATGGGCCCACGTGGCCGACAAAATGATATACAAAACATAGGCCGACAAGGCCAAACACATCTACCCACACACACACATATCTTTATCTTATGCTTACTCATCAATGGGGTGCGTAGTACATTCGTAGCACGTATCAAGGGTCCTGAGCTTATGAGCTCGGAGTATCAATCACTTGAATACAACATACTCGTATAGAGGATTTAAGAGTTTGGCCAAGGAACCATGCCTTATGAAAGAAGGGTTAGCCTTACATACCTTTTCGTCGGACTATTCTACACTTGCACGCTTCCTTCCAATGCTAGCGTTTATACCTTCATTAATATCATAACAATGGCCATTAGTCATTCACGTTATCCACATTATTTAGATTCCTTAATTTGCCTCTAATTCACCCATATTCATGGTCATAACATCCAACTTCGTCCATTCGTCTAAAGTGTCTAGTTCATGATCTTAGTACCATTTATAATGCATTCATATCACAACACAACAACATTCATGATTCAATTCCAACTATTCCACAAAATGTTACTATTCATCATTCATGACCTACTTGACCATATTTTCTACAATCCATGTATTCCAGATCTTCAATACCTTAGCCTTCCAGATCTTTCTTTTCTGGTCGTACATCACTTATACTTCCCATGGATCTGCGGCTAAGAGCGTCAGCCACAACGTTAGCCTTTACGGGGTGATACAAGATATCAACATCATAATCCTTTAGCAACTCCAACCATCGTCGTTGTCGCAAATTCAACTCTTTCGGCTTGAAGATATACTGAAGGCTCTTATGATTTGTATAAACATCCACATGGACACCATATAAATAATGTCGCCATATCTTTAATGCATGGACCACTGCGGCTAATTCTAAATCATGGGTTGGATAGTTCTGTTCATGTTTCCGTAATTATCTAGAAGCATACGCAATCACCTTACCATTTTGCATCAATACACAGCCTAGCCCGACGCCTGAAGCATCACAATAAATAACATATCCTTCCAATCCCTCTGGAAGTGTCAAGACTGGGGCTGAAGTCAATCGGTCTTTCAACTCTTGGAAACTACGCTCGCAAGCATCTGTCCATTGAAACTTAGCTGACTTCTGAGTCAACTTGGTGAGTGGTGCAGAAATAGAAGAAAAACCCTCAACAAATCTTCTGTAATAGCCTGCTAAGCCCACAAAGCTACGAACCTCCGTAGGAGTCGTGGGCCTTGGCCAAGTCTTCACGGCCTCGATCTTTTGGCTATCCACTCGAATACCATCGGCTGCAACTATATGGCCCAGAAATGATACCTAGTTCAACCAAAACTCACACTTGGAGAATTTTGCAAACAACTCTCGAGCTCGAAGAACTCCAAGGACAATTCGCAAATGATCCGCATGCTCGTCCTCGGATCTAGAATACACTAAGATGTCGTCGATGAATACAATTACAAATAGATCCAGAAAAGGTCTGAATACATTGTTCATTAGGTCCATAAACACTGTCGGAGCATTAGTTAACCCAAACGACATCACTCGAAACTCGAAGTGACCGTATCTTGTTCTGAAGGCCGTCTTATGGATATCTCTTTCCCTTACTCTCACTTGATGATACCCAGACCTCAAATCAATATTTGAAAACCACTTGGCACCTTGCAATTGATCAAATAAGTCATCGATCCTCGGGAGAGGATACTTGTTCTTAATCGTCACTTTATTCAATTGCCGATAATCGATGCACATTCTGAAGGAGCCATCTTTCTTTCGGACAAACAGTACGGGCGCTCCCCACAGGGACGAACTAGGCCTAATGAAGCCTTTTTCAAGCAAGTCTTTCAATTGCTCCTTCAACTCTTTCAACTCTGCGGGTGCCATTCTATAGGGAGGAATAGATGTGGGTTTAGTGTCTGGCAATACATCAATGGCAAAATCGATCTCTCGCTCGGGAGGAAGGCCTAGAAGCTCTTCCGGGAACACATCCGGAAATTCGTTCACCACTGGAACTGACTGTAGAGTCGGCGACTCAGCTTCTACATCTTGAACTCGCACTAGATGATAAATGCACCCTTTCGTGATCATCTTCCTTGCCTTTAGATAGGAAATAAACCTACCTTTTGGTGATGCCGTATTTCCTTTCCATTCTAGGACTGGTTCTCCCGGAAATTGGAAACGAACCATCTTCATTCTACAATCAACATTGGCATAACAAGAAGCCAACCAATCCATCCCCATAATGACATCAAAATCTACCATCTCTAGCTCATGCATATCAATCATGGTACGACGGTCACAAATCACGACTACACAACCTCTATACACTCGGCTAGCTATCACCGATTCGCCAACGGGCGTAGACACCTCAAAAGGTTTGATAGACTCCGGCTCAATTATAAATTGACCCGCAATATATGGAGTAACATATGATAATGTGGAGCCCAGATCAATCAAAGCATATACATCATGAGAGAATACCGATAATATACCTGTGACCACATCAGGAGAAGACTCAAGATCTTGGCGTCCAGCCAAAACATAAATACGGTGCTGAGGACCGCTAGTACTGGGAGCTCTGCCTCTACCTCTACCATGGCTGACTGGCACATGTGAACCTGGCCCCGTAGGGCGTATAGATGCCGAAGATCCGGCTACCGACCCTGATGGCTGGGTCCTACCTCTACCATGCCCTGAGGGGCAATCACGCATAATATGGCCCGGTCGACCACATGAATAGAAAACATCTGAACCCAATCGGCATTGACCCTAATGCGACTTCCTACACTGGGAACATCGTGGTATAGGTGGCCTTGACTGGCCTGAATCACCTCTAAACTGGGACCCCGAATAACTCTGACTCAGCCCGGGATGAGTAGATCTGTCAAGGCTCTGGCCTGAAAACCGTGGAGGTGCACTGGTCATAGAATAGCCCGAATGTCTAGGGAACTGTTGCCTGTGTCTGCCTATGGACTCACATATTGGGCCTGAAGATCTGGCCCTTTTGCTATGTCCCCTATCTTGTTCATGTTCACTTCTCCGCTGCTGTAGGCTTTCCTCTAAGTTCTGAGCATGTCCATCAGATGGGGCCCTAGGCCCTTTACAAATCGGTGTACCCAGTCGCCCATATCTGCTACCATGGCCGAAGCATACCTGGCCAAGGAGTTAAAATGGAGGCTATACTCTAGGGCACTCATACTGCCTTGCCTCAAATTTAAGAATTTATCGGCCCTAGCTCGCCGAACTTCTGGGGGCATATAATGACGGAGAAAGGCATCAACAAACTCTTGCCATACCGGGGGAGGTGCATTTCCCCCCCCCCCCCCCCCCCCCCCCCCCCCCCGTGAAGCCATCCACACCGTATACCACTGGATCGAGACATCTCTCAATCTATATGACGCTAACTCTACCAACTCAGTGTCTGAAGCATGTATCAACCGGAGCATCCTTAGCATACCATCAATAAAGTCCTGGGGATCCTCCTCCGGTTTTGACCCAAAGAATTCCGGAGGGTTCAAAGTAATGAAATCACGGGCTCTTGCACTAACAGCCCTATCACCATACCCTAAACTCTGCCTCTGAGCCTAGGCCACAACCAATTGAGTCAATAAAGTAATGGCCTCTTTTACATCTTGGCCCGAAGCATTTGGTGGAGGAGCTGGAGCTGGGGTTGAGGCTCCCAAGTGCTCCTCGGTAATAGGCACTGTCTGGGAGGACTGAGATTGAGCCGCACTCTGGGACTCATCTTCCTCTACTACCGGTGGTAGTGCTCTTTCAGCCGCTTTTCTGCCACCGTCTTGCCCTTTTGGGCTGCTGTAGCCTTTTTCTTTTTAGGCATCTCTGAAATACACAACACACGATTTAGGAACAAGAATTTCTTACATCATAGCTCTATCGCACGATTCTTATAAAGAAAGAAGGTCATATATTCCTAAAATGTCCGCAGCTTCTTGTTTATAAGAGTGGCGCGCAACACACCTATAACCAAGACTCTACTAGACACGGCTCGTAGACACATCCTAGGACTGAACTGCTCTGATACCACTTTTGTCACGACCCGACTCGGGGCCGCGACGAGCACCCGGTGCTAACCCACCCGAGCACCCTCTTAGCTTACTCTTATACTTATATCTAGGTGAGCCACATAATTATACATGCATTTCCATTCATTCGGCAACTAGTCCCATTTGGACAACAACCCATTTATATCATCATAGGCATCTATGCCACATCAATGTACATGGGCCCACGTGGCCGACAAAATGATATACAAAACATAGGCCAACAAGGCCAAACACATCTACCCACACACACACACATCTCTATCTTATGCTTACTCGTCAATGGGGTACGTAGTACATTCGTAGCACGTATCAAGGGTCGTGAGCTTATGAGCTCGGAGTATCAATCACTTGAATACAACATACTCGTATAGAGGATTTAAGAGTTTAGCCAAGGAACCATGCCTTATGAAAGAAGGGTTAGCCTTACATACCTTTTCGTCAGACTATTCTACACTTGCACACTTCCTTCCAATGCTAGCGTCTATACCTTCATTAATATCATAACAATGGCCATTAGTCATTCACGTTATCCACATTATTTATATTCCTTAATTTGCCTCTAATTCACCCATATTCATGGTCATAACATCCAACTTCGTCCATTCGTCTAAAGTGTCTAGTTCATGATCTTAGTACCATTTATAATGCATTCATATCACAACACAACAACATTCATGATTCAATTCCAACTATTCCACAAAATGTTACTATTCATCATTCATGACCTACTTGACCATATTTTCTACAATCCATGTATTCCAGATCTTCAATACCTTAAACATCATGTAAAAATCATGAATCTTACCTTAGAAGTTGTAGGAACAAGCTTTGGTTGATAATACCCCACTTTGAGCCAAACCCTAGTTTTTCTCCATTTGCATTTCTTGACTTGAATGGTATTTAATGGCTTGCTTACACTTGATTCACTTGTTTATGTTGTTGGTGGCTAATGGTCCTTGAAAACTTATGAAATAAATGTAGAGAGATGATTCTAGAGAGAAGTGGTGTAATGTGGAAATGAAATAAGACAAGTCTTGATCCCCATATTTAATGAATTGAAAAAAAATCTGTTCTGGGTGAACAGTGGTCGTCCATGGAGGTTTACGGTCCGTATTTCAGTTTTGGACCATCCCTCGTGGTCATCTTTACGCTTAAGCAGAACCAGGGACTTAAGGCTGCATGCATGGTGATTTACGACCATGGTTTACGGGCCGTAAATCACTTTACGGTCCGTAAACCTGGTCGTATTTTACCATTCCTCGGCTAGGCAGAAAGCTGAAGCTTTTGCATGGCAGTTTACGACTGCCAGTTTACGGATTGTATAGCAATTTACGGTCCGTATTTTGCAATACGACCACTGGGCAGTTGCAATTCTGAAACTTTCCATATTTCATAGACTTCTCATTTTAATCACCCCCGTCTATACACATGCATTGCACATCTTGTATCTCATCTTAACTTATCCAACTTCCTCATCTCACATCGGATACTTTCGAAATCTCGCCTACGGTCATCAAACGTCGTTTCTTGCTCATGGACATCATGCACTCATATTCATCACTAGTTCATTCTCTTGCGTACCAACGAAAAATTTTCCGAGGTGTAACACTGGGTATTCCTGAAAGTGTCGCCTATGAAAGGTGTAATGAGATTCGGCAGAAAAGGAAAGCTCAGTCCGCGATATATTGGGCCTTATCAGATTATTCGGAAGATAGGTGAGGTTGCCTACGAGCTAGGCTTACCATTCGATCTGGAGGCAGTACATCCGGTATTTCATGTGTCAATGCTCCGTAAATGTATTGGTGATCCTTCCAGAGTATTCCCCATAGAAGATATTCAGGTAACAGAGGAATTGTTCTATGAAGAACAACCTGTAGCTATTATGGATCGTCAGGTGAGGAGACTACGCACGAAAGATGTACCCTCTATTAAGGTCTTGTCGCGAAACAATAATAGAGAAAAAATGACCTGGGAAGCGGAGGATGAGATGAAGAAGAAGTACCCTCACTTGTTTCCTATGCCTGCAGGTAATCTAAATTCCGTAATTGGTTATGTTGATTAATGAATGATTTATATGTGCTGTCCATATAAACTTAAAGAACCTTCCCCAAGATGTTTGTAAGATCTATAAGGCTAATTTAACATTCGAGGACGAATGTTCTAAAGGGGGGGAGGATGTTATATCCCGTATTTTTGCATATTCGGAAATTCGAAATAATTTTGACTTGTAAGAAATAAGGCCATATTTTGATTTTACTTAATATATAGATGTGGTTCATGAAATATTGATGCGGAAATATGGAGGAAGGCCAAAGGAAAAATTGGGAATTTCAGAAAATTTATTTCGGGAATTACAAAATAGGACCCATGACTAAATGGGCTCAAAATTAAATGAAAAACAAATAGGCCCAAATTTTGTGGAGTGGCCGGCCAAGAGAAAAAATATAGGCCCATGACCAACAAAAATAAGACAAATATATAGAAGGGGCCTTTGTTTAGTCACCATTTTAGAAACTTCAAGAAGATAAAAATTGAGAGCATCACAAAGGAAGGGCCATTCGGCCACTACAAAAAAAAAAAAAAGAAATTTTTAGCCCATCAACTTTGATCCAAAAATCTTAACTTTCTAGAATTCCTATTAAGTTGGAAACCCTCTTCAACGTGATACAAATTTTGAGGCAAGAAAGTACTTTTTTTATCAAGTGGAAAAATTGGAAAAGGTAAGAATTCTACCCTTTTCTTATGGAAAATTTATATTGTTATAGTGAGTAGAATTTCATGAAAAATATGGAGATGTTGTGTGTGGGGTGTGAGCCGTGTGTGTGTGTGTGTTGTGGCCGTGTGGTGCCTTTGGTGAAGGAAGATGAATTGAATTTGTTTAGTATGTTAATTATGTTGTTGTGGCCTTGCGAGGTAAATGGAAGATTAATGGTTCTAGTTAGCACGAAAAATTTGTTGTTAAGTTGTTGTCGGAAGGTATGTGATTTTATTATAGTTTATGTAATTATGGGAATGGAATTGTTAAAGTGCAAATTGTGGTTGTTGTTGATGAAATTGGAAGATGAAAAATTGTGTTGTGAATGTAATGTCGATGGTTGGAGGTTTCGGGTGAATTATAGATTTTGGTGGAATTTTTGTATATTTTGTAGAATGGTATGAAATGCTTTTGAATTTCACTTGAATGATCTTAAGTTGGTAGTGAATATGTAGGTGTCGATATCGGCTTGAAAATTCGTAGTTGAATTGAATGTTGATGAGTTATGTTGGAAGGAAGGTTACTAATGTTAGAATGTGTTTTTGAACTGATTATTGATGTTATTGGTATGGTTGTTGATGAATTTGGCCGAGTTTAATTCTCGGGGATGTTGAATTTACAGGGGAGATGCTGCCGAAATTTCTGTAGACAAGTACTAGCTAAAACTTAATTTCTAAGTACTTGTAGCTAATGTTTGGTAATTGATGATATTATTGTAGATATTGGAGAGCCCGAGACTTGAGTCGGGATTTGTTTGGCAAGTGATCGAGATTGGGTAGTGAGCGGTCGAGGTATGTAAAGCTTACCTTTCTTCCTTTTTGGCATGACCTTTATGAAATAAACGAAGGACATATATGTATGCTCTAAAGAAAATTCTACTCCTAGAGCCACTAGGATGGCCTATGTCTTTGATTTCCATAAACTATTCCATATGACTTGACACATGCCTATGATGTTTGAAGTCGATACATTTCCTGATGTGGTTCGAAAAATATTTGATATGGCCTAAGTTTGGATATGTATATTTCGGATATGTGCATATGATTCTAAGGCTCCGTTTGGAAGTATCCTATAATGTTATTTGAAAGCTCCTCAATATGAATGATACTAAATTTTCAGAAAATGACCTATGAAGTGTTTTTCGAAAGTTTTGTAATTTGAAAGTTCACAACTTTTGTATACTAATTCCGATTGACTCGATACTTACTTTGATCCTTCTGATATCAGTATATATATATATGTAATCATTCGTCGAGTCCTGGAATTTATTTATTGGTATGCATATGGTTTCCGCACTACTCCGTTCGTGCCTACTACTATGATATCGTTCGCCGGATCTCGAGCCGGTTTTGTGATCATGCGCACTATGTGATATTCAGCAGTATGATGTGTTACGGTTCCCGAGACCTCGCCATAGGGCCGGGTACCGCTTATATACGACGTTATGATGTGATATGGCATATGATATGTTCTGGTGTTGTGATATGTTACGATGATACGATATGTTCGGGGATAGTACGGAGATATGAAACCTTCTGGAGTATGATGTGATGTGGCGCCAGCGTCGGAGTGGCGGCCACGTTCCTGAGCCTTATGCATGATTTTTATTTGCATGATATATACATATATTTTCTGCACAGATTTTGATATACTCATTCTGTATCCATATTCTGTACTCCTCACTTCGGTTTTGATTCGGATTTCTATATTTCATGCTTTGCATACTCAGTACATATTTCGTACTGACCCCCTTTCTTCGGGGGCTGCGTTTCATGCCCGCAGGTACGGACGCTCGTTTTGGTGATCCTCCGGTATAGGATACATATTCTGCCACTTGGAGTACTCCTTTTGATCTGGAGCTCATATTTTTGGTACATATCTTCTGTTATGCATATCCTGTATATATATGACTATTTGGGTACGGCAGGGCCCTGTCCCGTCATATGTTTTTGTTATGGTTTGTAGAGGCCTGTAGTCATATATGTGGGTCATGGGTCATGTTTGTTCGTTTGTGATTATGATCTGCGTCTTAATGCGGTCTCGTTTGCTATTATGGCCAAAACGGCCCATTTGTTTATATATGTGTGTATATTTGGGCGATGTCTATTCCGCCAGCCTACAGGATTTGATATGACGTTCTGTACGGGCGACTGCTTAAGACGATATTTGTTTTCAGTATCTACTTAAATGACGTATGTTAAGTTTGACTAAGCCTTTGATATGTCGATCTGGTACGTAAGTCAGTTTGGGTGCCCAAATAGGGCACCAGTCGCAGTCCACGGGGTTGGGTCGTGACAGGAAGGTCTAATTCGTAGGCTACACGACCCACCTTACGGATAATTCTATAAGGTCCAATGTATCTTGGTCTTAACTTCCCCTTTTTGCCAAACCTCATTACCCCTTTCATTGGTGATACTTTCAGAAATACCCAATCATTGACCTGAAATTACAAGTTTCGACGGCGGTTATCCGCATAAGAGTTTTGGCGACTTTGGGTTGTTAACAATCGGTCCCGGATCACCCTGACTTTTTCAACCGCTTGTTGAATCAATTCGGGGTCTATTAATTACGCTTCTCCTCTTTCAAACCATCCAATTGGAGATCCGCACTTCCTTCTATATAAAGCTTCATACGAAGCCATCTGAATACCGGAATGGTAGCTGCTGTTGTAGGAAAATTCAATAAGGGGTAAATTCTCATCCCAACTACCGCCAAAATCCAACACACACGCTCGTAGTATATCCTCCAAGGTCTGAATAGTACGTTAGTATTTCCCATCAGTATGTGGATGAAATGTCGTGCTGAGCTTAACTTGAGTACCTAGGCCTTCTTGAAAGGACCTCCAAAACTTGGCTGTAAACTGTGCCCCTCTATCTATAATAACGGATATTGGAATTCCATGAAGCCGCACAATTTCTTTAAGTACAACCTAGCATAATCTTCCGTTGAATACGTGGTTCTGACTGGGAGGAAATGAGCTGCTTTTGTTAATCTATCCATAATCACCTATATAGAATCATATTTAGCTCGGGAGCGGGGTAGTCCTACAATAAAGTCCATATTGATCGCTTCCCATTTCCATGTAGGAATTTCCATTGCCTGTAATAATCCCCCTGGCTTCTGATGTTCGGCTTTTACTTGTTGGCAATTTGGACATCGTGCCGCGAAATCCGCTATGTCCCTCTTCATGCCATCCCACCAATATATTAATTTAAGATCATGATACATTTTGGTCGCACCTGGATGAATAGAATACCAAGAATAGTGTGCTTCCTCTAAAATCCGTTGGCGCAACTCTGCCACATCCGGCACACATAGCCTTCCTCAATATCTAAGGACCCCATCTATGGAAACTTCAAATGGAGACTTTTCCTTTTCATGAGATAAATCTCAGTAATGGCTGAACTAGGAATCTTCATATTGTCGTTCCTTCACTTCTGTATTCAAAGATGAAACTGTGGGGTCGTTAACGCTAATGGCTGCACTACCCGAATCAATCGCACGTACTCCAAGATTTTCTAATCGATGGAGCTCACGAAACATTTCTTTCTTTTCTGAAGGAACTCCACATAAGCTACCCATTGATCGATGGCTAAGCGCATCGGCTACCACATTCGCTTTTCCGGGGTGGTACAAAATGTTCACATCATAATCTTTCAATAATTCTAACCACTGCTTTTGCCGCAGGTTCAACTCCTTCTGCTTGAAAATGTGTTGGAGACTCTTGTGATCTGTATAGATATCGACGTGCACACCATAAAAATAATGCCTCCATATTTTTAAGGCATGAGTCACTGCAACCAATTCGAGATCGTGAGTTGGGTAATTCTTTTCATGTTTCTGCAACTGTCTTGAAGCGTATGCAATAACTCTACCATGTTGCATCAATACACATCCTAGTCCCACACCGGAAGCATCACAATACACAACATAGCCATCTGACCCTTCTGGAAGTGTTAGAACTGGAGCTGAGGTCAGTATGTCTTTCAACTCTTGGAAACTACGTTCACAAGCATCGTTCCACTGAAATTTCGCTGACTTCTGGGTCAGCTTCATCAATGGGGCTGAAATAGATGAAAATCCCTCTATGAATCTTCTATAATAGCCTGCCAATCCCAGCAAACTACGGACCTCTGTAGGCATCGTAGGCCTTGGCCAAGTCTTCACAGCTTCAATTTTCTGAGTGTCGACTCGGATGCCATCATATAAATAACATAGCCTAGGAATGTCACAGAATTCAACCAAAACTCGCACTTTGAGAACTTTGCATAAAATTCCCGAGCTCGGAGGACTCCAAGAATAATCCGCAAGTGATCTGCATGTTCTAATTCTATGTGCGAATATACCAGAATATCATCAATAAATACTATCACGAAGAGATCCAGAAATGGCCTGAACACATTATTCATTAAATTCATGAACATTGTCGGGGCATTTGTCAACCCAAACGACATCACTCGGAACTCATAGTGGCCATATCTTGTCCTGAAGGCAGTTTTAGGAATATCCGCTTCTCTAACTCTCACTTGATGGTAACCCGATCCCAAATCTATTTTAGAAAACCATTTGGCACACTGCAGCTGATCAAACAAATCATCAATTCTAGGAAAAGGATATTTATTCTTTATCGTCACCTTATTCAATTGTCTATAATCAATGCACATTCGTAGGGAACCGTCTTTCTTTCTCACGAACAAGACTGGCTCTCCCCACGGTGATAAACTGGGCCTTATAAATCCCTTTTCAAGCAAATCCTTCAACTGCGCCTTTAGCTCTTTCAATTCTGCCGGAGCCATTCGATAAGGAGGAATAGAAATGGGCTCAGTGTCCGGCAACACATCAATAGCGAAATCAATTTCCCTTTTTGGAGGAAGACCTGGAAGTTTATCAGGAAATACGTCTGGAAATTCATTCACCACCGGAATAGATTGAAAAGCTAGCGATTCTGCTTCTGTGTCATGTACTCGAACTAGATGATAAATATAGCCCTAGGCTATCATATTTCTTGCCTTAAGGTAGGAAATAAACCTACCCTTTGGGGATGCCGTATGACGCTTCCATTCAAGTACGGGCACTCCCGAGAATTGGAATTGAACCGCTTTCGTCTGGCAATCAACATTAGCATAACATGACGCTAGCCAATCCATACCCATGATCACATCAAAATCTATCATTTCAAGCTCAATCAAGTAGGCTTTGGTCTGGCGATCACATATCACAACGACACAATTTGCGTACACTTTCCTCGCTATTACAGGGTCACCAACCGGAGTGAATACCTCAAAAGGTTTAATTGGATCGGGTTTCACCACAATACCATCAGCAACATACGGAGTAATATAAGAGAAAGTAGAACCCGGATCGATTAAAGCATACACATCACGGGAAAATATAGTCAATATACCTGTGACAACATCTTGGGAGGACTCAAGATCCCATCGCCCAGCTAAAGCATATACACGGGGCTAAACAACACCTGAAGTAGATGCTCCCCCTCTGCCTCTACCTCTACCTACTGGAGTCTGGGGAATCTGTGTTGTCGGGCGTACTGAAGAAGACATAGCTACTGATCTGGTAGGCTGAGTCCCAACTCTGCCTCTCATCGAAGGAAAATCTCTCATCATATGGCCAACTTGCCTGCAGGCATAGCAAGCATCCGAACCCTGACAACATCTTCCGAAATGTAAACTACCACACTGGCTGCACTGCGGTACCGGGGGTCTCCTCCGACTAAAATCTCCCCCAAACTGAGAATCTGAGGCCCTCGAACTCTGGCCCTGTCCTTACCGGGAAGAATGATCAAACCTTCTATCTGGAAATCTAGGAGACGCACCAATAACTAATTGGCCTGAGTGCCTAGAATGCATCTGTCTCGATCCCCCTCTATACTCACTGCTTGCTCCCACGGATCTAGCCCTCTTGCTTTGCCTTGTTTCGCTGTCACGATCACTTCTTTGCGGTTGCTGCCTGTCACACCCCAATCTCGCTAGGGTGTGATGGGCACCCGACCCTTACTTAGGGCCGAGCGAACCCTCTGACTCTTATTACACACATAATCTCTTTGTACACTCATATCAAATAAATGAAATTACATAGTAAGACTTTCAGAAACTTTCTTTTCATCGTACTCAAATCAAGTAGAATCTGTAATCATAGCACATAATGACACATCGGCTGATGGAGCCACTTACAAAACTGACTTCCTATACCCACGACTCTGTCTGCAAAGTCTCTAATATCAATCAGAAATCATAACACATATACTCAGACTCGGCATCACTCCGGAAGGAAATGGAGCCCGCCAATCCCGCTGGAACACCTTCTAGCAAAGTCTTCTACTCATCTGTGTGAACCTGCGCGGCATGAAACGCAGCCCCCGAAGAAAGGGGGTCAGTACGGAAAATGTACTGAGCATGTAAGGAAAGAATCACAGTAAAAGAATCATAACTGATATAAGGGGTGCAGAAACATGTACAATGTCCAGAATACCAAAACTCTTGCCTTTAAAGCATTGATCATACATAACATTATCATAGAGCGTACCCGGCCCGTTATGGGACTCAGTGGATAAATCATGTCATCATACTTTCATATCATCATGCATGCATATACATATACATATATATACCGTACCCGGCCCTCTAGTGAGGGACTCGGTGAATGAAGTCATGCCGTACTCGGCCCATTAAGGGACTCGGTGGATAGAATCATGCATGTGAACATCATATATCATATACATACGTACCCGACCCTCTAGTGAGGGACTCGGTGAATCAAATCATCATATGCCCTCCTGGCCACCATAACATATCATCATCTCATCATATCATCATATACATATACCGTACCCGGCCCTCTAGTGAGGGACTCGGTGAACAATGCAGTGGAGTGCGCACGATAACATACCCGGCCCGGGACTCGGTGAAAGACATATTGAGGCGTGCACGAGCAGAGTAGTGAGAAACTATATGCATATAAATCAAGACTCAATAGATAGGTACGCAAATCGACACATGAGGATCATAAACACGTTTTGGGTCAATCCGAGTTAATATGAAAAAGTTATGGACGTTTTAGTACAGAACCTTCTACGAACGTTTCAGAAGCCATTTTTGGAAAATCAAAGCAACAATCATGTTAGGTACCTTTCGAATATCGTTATGGATCAAATAAAATAGAGTTATTGGAACCATATGTACGTATCAAAATATATCAAAGACTCAATGGAATAATCAAACGTGCTATCAATTGAAAATCAAGACATTAGTCATATCAATTACTTCTCGGATGCCATTCGGAAACATATCAAATAGAACTTCAGACATCACGGATACGCATCAAAGCCATATGAAACAACTTATGGAAATCAAGAACGCTAGCCATCCTAGTGGCTCTAAGAATGGGAGTTTCTATGAAATCATACCTATACTTTGTCATGTTGGTTTCAGAAAGATCATGCCAAAAGAAAGAAAGGGTTAAGCCTTACATACCTATTTCACGTCTTATTAGCTACGCTTAATTGTCCAAACTCGCTAGTCTACATTCAAGAGAATCGACAAAATCATTAGACTCATCGTCATATACTTACCTTAATCTTTCAAATGAATTCACTTATATTCTACCGAAATTTCGGCAGCATTTCCCCTGTAAATACACCATCCCCGAGAATCTAACTCGGCCAATTTATCAACAACAATCCGAGAATTCAAATCGGCCAAATTATCAACAATAATACCAACAATCATATCTCCAACTTCAGCAATCAATTCAAAGTGCATTCTAACACTAGCAATCCTTTCTACACAATTCGACGGCATTTCATTTATATTCAATTCAACCACATATACTCAAGCTATCACCAATGATTTCACATTCAAGTATTAATCCGAAATCATTCTAACACGATTCAAGAACACTTCAAACAGTTCACATAATATTCAAAACAACCCAACCAACATACCACTTCACCCGAAACCTTCCAAATTCAACAAGAACAATAACAACACATTTCCTTTCCTTCTTAATTCCTAAACTACACCAACAATCCATACATTAACAACTTCCTTTTCATAATTATGAGAAACCATACTAATATCACATTAACTTCTTCAACAATCCACAAACGATTTCCACTTCATTTCAAACCACTAAATCCTCATTTTACATCATAGAATCTACCACAACAACAATTAAAATACTAAGTAAAATCAATTCATCACATCTCACCAATTCAACCCCTATTCGGCCACATCCCTACACACACATATTTCATGAATTTCATCCATTTCTACATACCACACATGCACAAATCATCCATAACATATGACAGAAAAGGTTAAACACATACCTTTTTCCCACTCATCTTCTTACTCGGCTAGATTTACAACTTGCATAACAAATGCTTTGCTTACTCCAATAATTACTCCATGTTGTTAAGGACGTTCCACTTGGTTGAATTGCTAGAAGAAAATAATTTTTTGATCAATTTTCCAAGGGGTCATATTTTTGGAGCTATGGCCGAATGGCCTTCTTCATTTTTGTCTCCAAGTTTCTTGAATTTTCTTGAGTGAAGAAGATGATAAATTTGACTACTAAGTCATCTATTATATACATATATTATACATCCATGTGGGCCAAGCCCACCCCACCTCACACGGCCACTTGGCCCTCTGTTTTTTTTTTGTTTGGTTCAAGGCTTATAAGTTTCCATAATTCACTTCTAACCCCAAATCTTTCCTTAATATTTCCATGAGCCACCTTGTGAATTTCCCTTTTTACCCCTAGCCTTTCTTAATATTTCCACATCAATAATGTTCATAAGCAACTTGTATATTAAACAAGATCAACATATGGCCTTGCCCTTAACTTCTCGCAATTATCTTGAATTATCCGAACGTACAAAATAGGGGCTATAACATCCTCCCCCCTTTAGAACATTCTTCCTCGAATGTTCAACTGATCTGATGGTGTCTTGTAACACTTCGGGGGGTCCCTCTTAAAGTTGTCCTTTTCTTTATGCTCATTCCTTATCTTTCACCCAATTTCCTTTATGATCGAACTCCTCAGTCTTTACATGAGTCCTCATTCCATGTCATGGGTTTTCTAATCCGCTGTGCCAACTCATTATCCTTGTACTCCCCAGATCATCTCTTCTCTGTTATTGTTTCGTTACCACACCTTAACAGAAGCCATGTCTTTGGTACGCAATCTTCACTTGACGATCCAATATGGCCACAGGCTGTTCCTTGCTCTCATTTTATCTACAGTATTACAGTCTCGCTTACCATGCTATAAAT
Source organism: Lycium barbarum (assembly GCF_019175385.1). NCBI lineage: Eukaryota > Viridiplantae > Streptophyta > Magnoliopsida > Solanales > Solanaceae > Lycium > Lycium barbarum. The sequence goes on from NC_083342.1 coordinate 95,771,135, forward strand.
ATCCATCGGCCTTTGGTGTTCTCTTTTCTTCGCCCCCTGTTTCTTTATGTCTTTGTCACTGTCCCTTTAATCTTTCATTCCAAATATTTATCCAAAAATGTATGTACATAATGTGTCTTTACCATTTATTATCCTTCGCGGTCCAGTTACCCTTATGGTAACTTATGATCCGAGTTCACTTATCTTCTTAGTTCGCAACACCTTTGAGTTCTTACTACAACTTTTCTTTACTTCCTTCCCTCACATTTCTCGACACAAGTATACTTGTCTTTGATTTCTTTGTATTGGCGCTCGTTTCGTCCATCATTATTCCTTGTTGGCTCTCCGGTGTGGATTCCTCACAAATATTATTGAGCATCGCTTCACGTCGATGGTTCATATAATTTCATAGCGTATATTCTCATGCTTTGTATAATTAATGGTCCACGAACTATTTTCTAGTATCCGATGAAATCTTTTATTTCATTCATAGACACTGCGTTCTTTCTTTCTTTCAAAAATTCCCCAGACTACCAATTATTGATACTTTTATTACAATAGTCGTTGTTGTCCGAAATATCCTTTGAACTTTATCATTTTCTCCGTTATCCTTTGTGAACTTAGCTTGTAGACATTTTCTTGCTCTTTTTATTACATTTTACCACATGCCGATGTGTACTTAGATACTGCGCAATTTTTTCTCGATACAGGGGATTCAAATCATGGCACATCATAATTCATGTTGGCATGAAGCATTTTCTTAAGGTGTCTTCCATCCTTTCCCTTCATGTTGGCCTCACGGTACACTCATTGTCAATTTGTTTCTACTTCTTTCATGTATTCTCTTGGTATGCCGATATGTTTTGAACTCTGGCCCCGAACTAATAAATTTTCCTCCTCTGGAGCCTGACAGTGTTGCGACTCCTTCTAAGTCCAATATAATATGTTCTCCCCCCCCCCCCCCCCCCCCCCCCCCCCTTTTTTTTTAAGGGGCTCCTTATACGCCAACAGTCCTTTTGTGAAGTCTTCGTTTATACCTTACTCCTCGCCTCTCTTTCCGACTCTGTGCATAGCATATCGAAAATTTCTTACCATAAGTCTTTCTTTCCTTTGCGCTTATATTATCATTTTGTCAACATTCCCATATATTTCCTTGGTGCGTAATCGGGTTTCTACCGCTGACTCGTTACAGTATTCTTTCCTACTCCTCATGGTTAAAGATTTCCAATTATTTTACTCCCAAATGTTTTCCTGTTCCTTTGACTAACCCATTAGTATACTTTTCCTACTTTCATCCTTAACCTTCCTTAGGTTCCTTCCTCCTCGATCACTTTTCTCCTTTTTCCATTTGTGGCTTCGGCTCTAAAGTTCGTGAAATTCCTTTATATACATTTCAAGGGCCGGAATCTTCTAACATCGTCACAAGGCTTAATCATTCTTTTCTCTTACCTTACATTCCTTGTCGCAGTCACTATTCCTTCAGTCCCACTTATTGAAATTGATTCTCGAACCTCACACATTCCTCTTTTGTTTCATATTACCACACTTTATCCTTTTCACAGGCCTACTTTGAGTTCTTACCCAAATAGTCTCGTGCTTTGCCGGTAGTTTCTCTCGGGAGCTTCACTCACCGAGGTTTCTTACCTTTCGCCTTTTTCCGACACTTTGATCTCTTTATCTTCCATCCACTCACTCTCTTTCTTTTCCAAATATCGCTGTATTAGAACTTTCCAATCTTAACCCGTAGTGAAAATAACATCGGCTTACCTTATAATACTTGTACCATATCTTTTCTTGTTACTTGAACTTCGGTACCCTTGCTCGATTGAAGCCTTCCATACCACAGCACCGGTCGCTGGGACACACATCACATGCCTACCAATACATTCACATGTGGGATACCGTACGCATTCTCATATATATATATATATATATATATAATTACTATCAACTAGCCCACAAAGTACTTCCAAACGCTATTCAAGCCTATCCTAATTCCAGAGCTGTGATGCACTCTCTGTCTCTTCACCAGTCCAATCTGCCTCGTCCTACACGACCTCTTATGGTCTCCAACCATCCCATATACTCTAGTTTCCCTTAGGCTACCCTAACTTCTCATTTGTCTCTTATGTATACTTTTGCAGAACTTTTTAGTGCACTTCCCAAGGGGTCACCCATCCTAAGATTTCTCTCACCCCAGCACGTTTAACCCTGAAACTTCGATAAAATTCGGTGCATTAACGCTGGTATAATCGCATCCACTTCGCCGCATGACCTTCATCTCATGATCTGGAGCAAGTCGAAGTCTTACAGATTCCGGAACATTCTCGTAACACGTCCTTCCCTTTATAATTACTATTTTACCCTTTTCAATTCCCAATGTTCACCTTCCACCTGTGCGTATGACTACTTCCTGTCCTGGACTTCCTAGATTCCCGATAGTAGCAAATATACCTTCATCGCCGTTACTTATGAACTAAACACTCGGTTATCAGCCTCTGTGAACTCCCGCTCACTGCTCCTATATAATAATCTACAGCAGGACCCATTTATCGACTTTCGCTGAATCCCCCAATAGTCCTTGCTCTTACTACACTTAAAGGTAACCCATTTTAATTCTTCAAACTGCTAATCGTCGTTCTCGCTATCGTTCTTCATGCCATGCCAGACCCATAACCCTTCTGAAACAACGCACCTCACTTGTTGTCTATTTACAATATTTCCTTCCCACGCTTCTTCTGGTTGAGCGTACCTAACTTAATGGCCTGATCTTAAACAATTCTAACAAAATCTCACTATTCAGAGTTTGCACGCAGCCAATATCGACAATACCTCACAGAACATACGACTATATAACACATTCCAACCATCCAGAGCTTCCAATTTCAGGTAAAAGAACAAAATATCAATACTTACCCCTGTGACTTTCCATATAGCCACTCACTTTCTTCCGTCGTATGTAAGGCTTATATATAAGGAATCTCATTTCCTATGACTTGGCTCTATCGCACGATCTAAGACAGAAAGAAGGTCAACACTCCCTAGATGCCCTGCAGCCTCCTGTTTATAAATGTGGCCGACTTCACACCCATAAACAGGACTCTACTGGACACGACTTTGCAGACAACCCCTAGGACGACCTGCTCTGATACCACTTTGTCACACCCTAATCTCGCTAGGGTGTGATGGGCACCCGACCCTTACTTAGGGCTGAGCGAACCCTCTGACTCTTATTACACACATAATCTCTTTGGACTCTCATATCAAATAAATGAAATTACATAGTAAGACTTTCAGAAACTTTCTTTTCATCGTACACAAATCAAGTAGAATCTGTAATCATAGCACATAATGACACATCGGCTGATGGAGCCGCTTACAAAACTGACATCCTATACCCACGACTCTGTCTGCAAAGTCTCTAACATCAATCAGAAATCATAACATAAATACTCAGACTCGGCATCACTCCGGAAGGAAATGGAGCCCGCCAATCCCACTGGAACACCTTCTAGCAAAGTCTTCGAATCATATGGGTGTACCTGCGCGGCATGAAACGCAGCCCCCGAAGAAAGGGGGTCAGTACAGAAAATGTACTGAGCATGTAAGGCAAGAATCACAGTAAAAGAATTATAACTGATATAAGGGGTCCAGAAACATATACAATATCCAGAATACCAAAACTCTTTCCTTTAAAGCATTGATCATGCATATCATTATCACATAGCGTACCCGTCCCGTTATGGGACTCGGTGGATAAAATCATGTCATCATACTTTCATATCATCATGCATGCATATACATATACATATATATACCATACCCGGCCCTCTAGTGAGGGACTCGGTGAATGAAGTCATGCCGTACCCGGCCCATTAAGGGACTCGGTGGACAGAATCATGCATGTGAACATCATATATCATATACATACCGTACCCGGCCCTCTAGTGAGGGACTCGGTGAATCAAATCATCATATGCCCTCCTGGCCACCATAACATATCATCATCTCATCATATCATCATATACATATACCGTACCCGGCCCTCTAGTGAGGGACTCGGTGAACAATGCAGTGGAGTGCGCACGATAACATACCCGGCCCGGGACTCGGTGAAAGACATATTGAGGCGTGCACAAGCAGAGTAGTGAGAAACTATATGCATATAAATCAAGACTCGATAGATAGGTACGCAAATCGACACATGAGGATCATAAACACGTTTTGGGTCAATCCGAGTTAATATGAAAAGTTATGGACGTTTTAGTACAGAACCTTCTACGAACGTTTCAGAAGCCATTTTTGGAAAATCAAAGCAACAATCATGTTAGGTACCTTTCGAATATCGTTATGGATCAAATAAAATAGAGTTATTGGAACCATATGTACGTATCAAAATATATCAAAGACTCAATGGAATAATCAAACGTGCTATCAATTGAAAATCAAGACATTAGTCATATCAATTACTTCTCGGATGCCATTCGGAAACATATCAAATAGAACTTCAGACATCACGGATACGCATCAAAGCCATATGAAACAGCTTATGGAAATCAAGAACGCTAGCCATCCTAGTGGCTCTAAGAATGGGAGTTTCTATGAAATCATACCTATACTTTGTCATGTTGGTTTCAGAAAGATCATGCCAAAAGAAAGAAAGGGTTAAGCCTTACATACCTATTTCACGTCTTATTAGCTACGCTTAATTGTCCAAACTCGCTAGTCTACATTCAAGAGAATCGACAAAATCATTAGACTCATCGTCATATACTTACCTTAATCTTTCAAATGAATTCACTTATATTCTACCAAAATTTCGGCAGCATTTCCCCTATAAATACACCATCCCCGAGAATCTAACTCGGCCAATTTATCAACAACAATCCGAGAATTCAAATCGGCCAAATTATCAACAATAATACCAACAATCATATCTCCAACTTCAGCAATCAATTCAAAGTGCATTCTAACACTAGCAATCCTTTCTACACAATTCGACGGCATTTCATTTATATTCAATTCAACCACATATACTCAAGCTATCACCAATGATTTCACATTCAAGTATTAATCCGAAATCATTCTAACACGATTCAAGAACACTTCAAACAGTTCACATAATATTCAAAACAACCCAACCAACATACCACTTCACCCGAAACCTTCCAAATTCAACAAGAACAATAACAACACATTTCCTTTCCTTCTTAATTCCTAAACTACACCAACAATCCATACATTAACAACTTCCTTCTCATAATTATGAGAAACCATACTAATATCACATTAACTTCTTCAACAATCCACAAATGATTTCCACTTCATTTCAAACCACTAAATCCTCATTTTACATCATAGAATCTACCACAACAACAATTAAAATACTAAGTAAAATCAATTCATCACATCTCACCAATTCAACCCCTATTCGGCCACATCCCTACACACACATATTTCATGAATTTCATCCATTTCTACATACCACACATGCACAAATCATCCATAACATATGAAAGAAAAGGTTAAACACATACCTTTTTCCCACTCATCTTCTTACTCGGCTAGATTTACAACTTGCATAACAAACGCTTTGCTTACTCCAACAATTACTCCATGTTGTTAAGGACGTTCCACTTGGTTGAATTGCTAGAAGAAAATAATTTTTTGATCAATTTTCCAAGGGATCATATTTTTGGAGCTATGGCCGAATGGCCTTCTTCATTTTTGTCTCCAAGTTTCTTGAATTTTCTTGAGTGAAGAAGATGATAAATTTGACTACTAAGTCATCTATTATATACATATATTATACATCCATGTGGGCCAAGCCCACCCCACCTCACACGGCCACTTGGCCCTCTGTTTTTTTTTTTGTTTGGTTCAAGGCTTATAAGTTTCCATAATTCACTTCTAACCCCAAATCTTTCCTTAATATTTTCATGAGCCACCTTGTGAATTTCCCTTTTTACCCCTAGCCTTTCTTAATATTTCCACATCAATAATGTTCATAAGCAACTTGTATATTAAACAAGATCAACATATGGCCTTGCCCTTAACTTCTCGCAAATATCTTGAATTATCCGAACGTACCAAATACGGGCTATAACACTGCCTCCCTTCTAAGTTCTGGGCATGGGCTTGTATTCAGGAAATGTCCATCCCGTCTTGCAATGAAGCCATCCAACAATCTTTAAACAAGTGTGGCCCCAAACCACTCACAAATTTGTGTACATGATCTCCCATGTCGGCCACCATAGTCGGGGCATACCTGGCTAAAGAATTAAATTGCGTGCTATACTCTCGGGCACTCATGCTTCCTTGCTTTAGATTCAAGAACCTGTCCGCTCTAGCTCGGCCGACCTCGGGTGGAAAATAATGACGAATGAAAGCGTCAACATACTCTTGCCAAACGGGAGGAGGTGCATTTTCTGTCCTCGATGCTATCCAATTGTTGTACAACAATACCGCCACATCTCGGAGTCTATAAGAGGCTAACTCCACGGATTCGATCTCAGAAGCATGGATAATTTTCAACCTCCGCAGCATCTTATCAATAAATCCTTGCGGGTCGCCCTCCGGCTTGGACCCAAAGAACTCCGGGGGATTTAAGGTCATGAAATCACGAGCTCTTATACTAGCTGAACGATCACTCGAGCCCGCATTCTATCATTGTACCTGGGCAGCAACCAACTGTGTCAATAGATAAATAGCTCTAGTCACTTGTTGACCCGAAGCAACTGGTGGAGGAATTGAAACTGAGGCTCCTCCTTGCTCTTCTACATTGGGTGAGGCCTCATTTTGTGATTCGCCCTCCTCTACATTCATCGGAGGCTCCCTCTCTGCCTACCTCTTTGTCGTAGTCTTGCCCTTCTGGGCGGCTGTACCTTTCCCCTTTGCCGGCATTTTCTAAAATGACAACACACTTTTAGGAGAATAAAATCTTATCGTGGCTCTATCGCACGATCTCATAAGAAGAAAGATGGTCATTTTCCTAAATGCCCTGTAGCCTCTTGTTTATTAGTGTGGCGCGCAACACACCATAAATAAGACTCTACTAGACACGGCTCGTAGACACTTCCTAGGACGAACTGCTCTGATACCAAATTTGTCACGACCCGACTAGGGGCCGCGACGGGTAGCCGGGGATAACCACCGAGAACCTCTTAGTTCCTCACTTGTTATAATCATTTTACTATTCTTTATCATTCATAATCGTGAGACAATCATTTTTCATTTGAAAACACGATTAATTTTATACACATACGCCCCTTTAGTCTATCAAAATGATATATACAAATATACCGTAGAAATCTTGTGAAACCATCAAACCCACACTGCGCATCTACGAGCCTCGATTGACTGACTATACATGTAGAAGGAACAAGACTCCGTCGTGCCCAAAATATGCATATGTACCAAAAGAATAATCATAAGCACCTCCGAATAATGGAGTTCTCTCAATCAGCTGACAGCTACTAAGAATCTGGATCGAGCTCACCTCCATGCCTACCTGTGGGCATGAACACAACGTCCAAAGAAAACGGACGTCAGTACAAATATTGTACTGAGTATGAGAGGCATAAACAATGAAATAAGACAATGATATAAGGAAATGTCAATATGAAACATGCGTATCTGACTGCCAATTAAAAAAAACAATAATGCATATTGTCTTACTCGTACTCATCATCACATCATATATGCGTAGATATATAAGTATAAGTTGCCCGTCCATATGGGAGCGGTGTGACAGTAGATAACCTGCGTCCTGGTCTCCCGCATCCGGGGTATAAGCTGCCCACTATAGTGGTGCGTATATCTGCCCGACCATATAGATACGGTGTAATGCCATCATCATATGCTCATCATAATACATGCATGAAGACTTAAGGACACTATACTTTATCGGGATGACGTAAGGTCGTGATCCCCCGATTTCATTATGGACATCTATAAGTACTCTGCCTCACCTTGAAGGGACAATACATAAGGTGAGTGTGCGCAATACATAGCTTACTTAACGTAATAGCATTATGCCTCACCTCGAAAGGAATAACGTATGAGGTGAGTGTTTACAACATAGAACATCATCATTGAACTTATAACATATCTCTTATCTCGTATAGCTATTCATGATTGTAGACTCTTGACTTTTCGATACGTATATATGTAGCAAATTAATGAAGTAAAAGGAGACTCATACACTCAGATTCATGCCATAGAAATAAAGGACTAGCCTCACATACCTTTTTCATTTAGCTAAGCTATCGTTCACTTTTTCTCCTTCAATGTCACGTTGCTACCTTCACGAGAGAGTTCGTATTAACGTTAGTTAATCGATTATAAGAACGTATCATTATTTCTAGGGAAAATTGGGCAGAATTTCCTTTGTTTCTACTACTTTTCTCATGTTTCATTTCAACTCCCAAACATTTACAACAATACTTCAGAATTTTGTATCAACAATCGTCATTTATACACATTGAGCAAAATCCACCATTTTTCTCCAATTTCTCCACATTTATGATTATAGCTTGTTATCGCGTTTTCTCCTATATAATACTTATTCCATGGTCAAAACATCATTTACAACATATTCATAATCATAGCATATCAACATTTATGATTCCATTCAACTACCATTCAATTGTGACACTATTAACCTATTTAAGACCCATCTTCTATGTTTTTCTACCATTCAAGCATCTTAGCTTTCCAATACCTTAAAAATCATGATGAAGTCATGAAACTTACCTTAGATGATGGTGGAACAAGCCTAGAGTGGAATTCTTTCTTTTTCACCAAAACCCTATTTCTCCTTTCTTGGGATTTCTTGGTTTGGATGAACTTTACTTGAGTTTCATAGACTTTGTTTCATGGATTTAATGTTGTTGATCTTGGTTTCCTTGGTATTCTTATGGTTGAAGTGTTTGGAGAATTTTTTAGAGAGTTCTTGAGTGGGAGAGATGGGAAGATGGAATAAGATGGAAATGAAAAATGATCACTTAAGTGATTTAAAAACTGTCTGGAGTGGAACATACGGACCAACATAAGGTCCGTACTATTTATACGGCCGTATATGTGGCCGTATGTTTGTTCCAGAATGTTATCTTCATCTTGGCCAATTATACGGTCCAACATACGGCCAGTATAATTTATACGTACCGTATGTTTGGCCGTATAATGCCAACTGAAGCGATTTCCGTTTTCGTCGACTCGTTTGATCTCCGATCCTTATGGAACCTTATTAACACTTGTTTAACACTTCAATAACAATATAAAAGACGTTATTACTTATCCCTAAGACCTCATTATGCCATCACCAAATCGTTGCTCGTTATTCTTATCTGATACACAACATATGGTTTGCTTTTCTTAGCAACTTTCTTTCCTTGCCTCATATGCTTTCGAATTCTCTTTTAGGGTCATCAATTACCATTTCTTGCTCATCAAAACATCGCATACCTTATGACCTTCGTTCGCCTATTCATTGTACATGTACGGGGAATTTCCCAAGGTGTAACAATGGCATACACACAAACAAAACTCAAAGAATTAGATAGACCATTAATGTAGTGTTTTGAAAAAGTAAAGAATTTCAAATTATTTTAAACCTTCAAATAATAAAGCAACATGCATTACCCACAGATCCTTACTCATTTTAACTCAGAGGGTCCCATGAGGTATGGCTTCTCATAGGGGAACCCTAGTAGCCTTGAAGTGAAGAGGTGTTACACCTTGTGAAAATCCCCCGTATATGTACAGTTAATAGACCAATAAAGGACGTAGCATATGCGATGTTTTAACGAGTAGTAAAAAGTATTAGATGACCCTTGACGAGATTCTAAAGGCATACAATGCGAGGAAAGAAAGTTGCTATGGAGAGTGAATCATATTGTAGAGTATAGAGATTCAAGAAAATGTGGCATGATGTTCCTACAATGCTAATGATGTTATTATTGTTAACACTCGCCTTATGCTTTATTTCCTTCGAGGCGAGGCATGATACTCATAAATATCCATAATACAATCGGGGGTTCACGACCTTACGTCACCCCGAAATAGTGTGGTTGTCTTAAATCCTAATGTATGCTATGACAATAAGATGATGAATAATGTTAACTTGTAATATGACTATGGAATACATGGAATACTAAGAAATGATAACATGATGTTATGGCATGAGATGTATGATAGTGATGTGTTATGATAGATTTTGTGATGATATGATTCCACCGCGCCTATATGGCCGGGCATGTCACTGCGAATGCGGGCTGCATACGATTCTACCGCGCCTATATGGCCGGGCATGTCACCGCGAAGGCGGGCTGCTATGTTTACACCGAGCCAAGAGGGTCGGGCATGATCACCACTAGTGGGCGGCATATGAGGATTACCCGGACACGGGTGACGATGCAGATTATGATGTGAGGATGTATGTGATGACGTATATGATGATGTATGGATGTGATGACATGTATGCCATGATTATGTGAAATGTGATATATATCTTTGCCTCATGACTCATGATCTTTCGATTATGTTTGTTTATTTCGTTCCTGCCTTACATATTCAGTACAATATTCGTACTGACGTCCCTTTTCTTTGGATTTTGTGTTCATGCCCACAGGTAGACAGGGAGGAGATCTCGCTCCGGATTCTTAGAGGCTGCTAGCTGACTGAAAGCCCTCAATTTTCCCGGAGGTGCCTGTGATATTTCTTTTGTGTACAATTGTAGATGTTATCTCTTAGAGGCTCATAGATACTCAATGTGGGTCATGTGGTTTCACAGCGTGGTTACTGTGTAAATATATATATATATATATATATATATATATATATATATATATATATATATATATATATTATTATTTTGCTAGCCTAAGGGCTCATGTGTATGAAAACATTATGTTGCTAAATGAAAATGGATTTTATTATAAATCGAGCATGAATTTGATAAATGATTGTTAAATAAGCCTAAGAAGTAATAGTACGAGCGGTGCTCGGCGGTTAGCCTCGGGTACCCGTCACGGCCCCTAGCCGGGTCGTGACAAAAGTGGTATCAGAGCATGTTCGGTCCTAGAAAGTGTCTACAAGCCATGTCTAGTAGAGTCTTGTTTATGGTGTGTTGCGCGCCACATCAATAAACAAGAGGCTACAGGGCATTTAGGAAAAATGACCATTCTTCTTCTATGAGATCGTGCGATAGATCCATGTGTAAGATTTCATCCTCCCTAATAGTGTGCTATGGTTTCAGAATGCCGCCAAAGGGAAAAGCTACAGCCGCCCAGAAGGGCAAGACTATGACAAAGAGGCGGGTAGAAAGAGAGCCTCTAATGAATATAGAAGAAGGCGAATCACACAACGAGGCCTTGTCAAATACTTCTTCTACCTCGCCTAATGTGGGAGAGCAAGGAGGAGCCCCAGCTCCAATTCCTCCGCCGGTTGCTTCGGGTCAACAAATGACCGAGGCTATTTAGTTATTGACCCAATTGGTTGCCGCACAAGCACAATGAAAAAATATGGGTCCAAGTGACCGGGTAACAAGTACTAAAGCCCATGATTTTATGAGTCTAAGTCGGAAGAAGACCCACAAGGCTTCATTGATGAAATATTGAGGACATTGAAGATTGTCCATGCCTTCGAGACCGAATCCGTGGAGTTGGCACCTTATAGACTCCGGGATGTGGCGGTGTTATGGTAAAACAATTGGGTATTATCAAGAAGAGAGAATGCGCCTCCTCCGGTTTGGCAGGAGTTTGTAGATGCTTTTATTCGCCACTACTTGCCACCCGAGGTCCGCCGGGCTAGAGCGGATAGATTTCTGAATTTGAGGCAAAGAAACATGAGTGCCCAGGATATAGCCTGCAATTCAATTCTTTGGCTAGGTATGCTCCGACCATGGTGGCCGATATGGGAGATCGGGTACATAGATCTGTGACTAGCCTAGGGACACATTTATTTAGAGATTGTCTGATGGCTTCCTTGCAAGACGGGATGGACATTTCCCGGATACAAGCCCATGCTCAGAATTTAGAGGGGCGACAACAACAAAGGGGTGATCGCGACAGTGATAGAAGACAAAGCAAAAGGGCTAGATCTATGAGCAGGCAGTGATTATAGAGGAGGATAGAGGCAGGCTTATTCCCGACATTCAGGCCAATCAATGACTAGCGCACCTCCTAGATTTCCAGATAAAAGATTTGACCGCTCATTTTGCTCGGGGCAGGGTCAGAGTTCGAGGGCTTCAGGTTCCCAGTTTGAGGGTGATTATAGTCAGGGGAGACCCCCAGTTCCATGATGTAGTCGGTGCCGCAAATTACACTCAGGGCCATGTAATCAGGACACTGATAGTTGTTATGTTTGTGGGCAGACTGGGCATTTGATGCGAGATTGTCCCTCACGGTATGGTAGGGGTGGGGTTCAGCCCACAGGCTCAGCAGCGGGTTCCTCATCAGCACGCCTGGCAGGGCAGACTCCCCAGATGACAGCAGGCTGTGGTAGACGCCGGGAGGCAGTATCTACCTCAGGTGCCACTCAGCCCCGTGTATATGCTTTAGCGGGACGACAGGATCTCGAGTCCTCTCCGGATGTAGTCACGGGTATATTGTCTATATTCTCCTGTGATGTATATGCACTGATAGATCTGGGTTCTACATTCTCTTATATTACTCTATATATTGCTGGTTGTATTGGGGTGAAACCCGAGCCAATTAAAACCTTTGAGGTGCTCACTCCAGTTGGTGAACCCGTGATAGCAAGACAGGTGTACAAAGATTATGTCATTGTGATATGTGATCATCAGACCAAAGCTAATTTGATTGAGCTGGAAACGGTAGATTTCGATGTAATCATGGGTATGGATTGGTTGGCTTCGTGTTATACAAATATTGATTGCCGGACAAAACTGGTGCGGTTCCAATTTCCGGGAGAGCCCGTGCTTGAATGGAAGGGTAATACAGAAACTCCAAAGGGAAGGTTTATTTCCTACCTTAAAGCGAGGAAGATGATAGCGAAAGGCTACATTTATCATCTAGTTCGGGTTCAGGACACCGAGGCAAAGCCGCCAACTTTCCAGTCAGTTCCGGTGGTGAATGAATTTCCAGACGTATTCCCAGATGAACTTCCAGGTCTTCCACCAGAAAGGGAGATTGATTTCGCTATTGATGTACGAAATTTTCAAAGTGTGAGTTCTGCCTGAATTCGGTAACATTTTTGGGCCATGTTATTTCAGATGATGGCATCCGAGTAGACACTTAGAAAATCGAAGCTATCAAGACTTGACCAAGGCCAACGACGCCTACAGAAGTTCGTAGTTTTCTGGGTTTGGAAGGTTATTATAGGAGATTCGTAGAGGGCTTCTCATCTATTTCGGTCCCATTGACGAAGCTAACCCAGAAGTCAACAAAATCTCAATGGGACGATGCTTGTGAGCACAACTTCCAAGAGTTGAAGTACAGGTTGACCTCAGCTCCAGTTTTAATGCTTCCAGAAGGGTCAGATGGCTATGTTGTGTATTGTGACGCTTCGGGTATCGGATGGGGATGCGTATTGATGCAGCATAGTAAAGTTATTGCATATGCTTCGAGACAATTGCGAAATCATGAGAAGAATTATCCAACTCATGATCTCGAATTGGCTGCAGTTATTCATGCCCTGAAACTATGGAGGCATTATTTATACGGTGTGCACGTCGATATCTATACAGATCACAAAAGCCTTCAGTACGTTTTCAAGCAAAAGGAGTTTAACCTACTACAGAGGCGGTGGTTAGAATTATTAAAAGATTTTTATGTTAACATTTTATACCACCTCGGGAAGGCGAATGTAGTAGCCGATGCACTTAGCCGCCGATCAATGGGCAGTTTATGTGAAGTCCCTCCGGAAAGGAAAGAGATGGTTCAAGAACTTCATCGATTAGCCAACCTGAGAGTGCATATACTTGATTTAGGTGATACAGATATTAGTATCAATGATTCCACAATTTCGTCCTTCAACATGGAAGTGAAATAACGGCAGTATGAAGATCCTCAGTTATGTCGTTATAGAGACACATCTTACGAGAAATAAAAGTCTCCGTTTGAAGTTTCTATGGATGGAATCCTTAGATACCGAGGCAGGCTATGTGTGCTAGACGTGGCGGGATTGCGCCGAAGAATTCTAGAAGAAGCACATTGCTCTCAATATTCTATTCACCGAGGTGCAAACAAAATGTATCATGATCTCAAGATGATGTATTGGTGGGATGACATGAAGAGAGACATAGCAGAATTTGTGGCACAATGTCCAAATTGCCAACAAGTAAAAGTTGAGCATCAGAAGCCAGGAGGCTTATTGCAAGCGATAGAAATACGTACCTGGAAATGAGAAGTGATTAACATAGATTTCATCGTAGGAATACCCCATTCTCATGGAAAATATGATTCTATATGGGTGATCGTGGATAGGTTGACGAAAACAGCCTATTTTCTCCCAGTTAGAGCCACGTACTCAGTAGAAGACTATGCAAGGCTGTATCTCAAAGAAATCGTGCGACTCCATGGTACTCCATTGTCTATTATCACGGATAGAGGAGCACAGTTTACAGCTAAGTTTTGGAAGTATTTTCAAGAAGGTTTGGGCACGAAAGTGAAGTTTAGTATGGCATTTCATCCACAGACCGATGGGCAAGCCGAGCGCACTATTCAAGCTTTGGAAGATATGCTACGAGCGTGTGTGCTGATTTTGGTGGTACTTGGGATGATCATTTGCCACTAATTGAGTTTTCATATAACAATAGCTATCATTCTAGTATACAAATGGCTTCATGTGAAGCTTTATATGGAAGGAAATGTAGATCTCCAATTGGATGGTTTGAAATAGGAGAAGCACAATTAATAGGCCCCGAATTGATTCAACAAGCAGTAAAAAAATTCAAGGTGATTCGAGATCGGTTGTTGACGGCTCAAAGTCGCCAAAAGTCCTATGCAGACAACCGACGATGAGACTTGGAGTTTCAAACTAATGATTGGGTATTTTTGAAAGTGTCACCAATGAAATAGGTGATGAGATTTGGTAAGAAAGGGAAGCTAAGTCCTAGATACATCGCACCCTACAAAATCATTCACAAGGTGGGACAGGTAGCATATGAATTGGAATTTCCTTCGGAGCTTGAATCAGTCCATCCAGTCTTTCACATTTCGATGCTCCTCAAGTGTGTTGGAGATCCCACAAAGATTGTCCCGATAGACAATGTACAAATAACGAAAAGGCTAACCTATGAAGAGGTGCCTGTTGCCATTTTAGATAAGCAAGTGCGAAAGCTTCGAAATAAAGAGGTAGCGTCAGTAAAAGTATTGTGGCGGAAGAACAATCGGGAAGAGATGACTTGGGAAGCAGAAGAGAGTATGAAGACTGAGTACCTGCAATTATTCCAACCCCCAGCAGAGATCAAAGACGAAACGCCGATGAGGTAAGGTATGTATACTTTAATTTTTATGCTTTTGGTCGTGTGTGACCATAGATATGTTGCTATTGTGATGTATTCCTATGAGGCGATGATATTATGGGTTGTTGTGACAGGTTGGTAGTGCCAAGTTACAGGGGAAACTCTGGCAAAATTTTCGTAGAATTCCGAGTGTTTAACATTCGAGGACGAATGTTCCAAAGGGAGGGAGAGTGTTACACCTTGTGAAAATCCCCCGTATATGTACAGTGAATAGGCCAATAAATTACATAGCGTATGAGATGTTTTTACGACTAATAAAGAGTATTAGATGACCCTCGACAAGATTCTAAAGGCATACAATGCGAGGAAAGAAAGTTGCTAAGGAGAGTGAATCATATTGTGGCGTATCGGATAAGAATAACAAGCAACGATTTGGTGATGGCATAATGAGGTCTTAGGGATAAGTAATAACTCCATTTAGATGGGTATTGAAGTGTTAAACAAGTGTTAAGAAGGTTCCATAAGGATCGAAGATCAAACGAGTCGACGAAAATGGAAATCGCTTCAGTTGGCATTATACAGCCAAACATACAGTCCGTATAAATTATACAGGCCGTATGTTGGACCGTATAATTGGCCAAGATGAAGATAACACTCTGGACCAAACATAAGGCCACACATACGGTTCGTATAAATAGTACGGACCGTATGTTTGGTCCGTATAATATGGTCGGGCAGCTTTTAAGTGTAAGGGACCTTTTTCATTTCATTTTTCATCCCACTCTCACTCTACACTTCAAGAAACATATAGAACCCTCCCTAATCTTCAACTACAAGATAAATCAAAGGGAAAACAAGATCAATAACACATAATCCATGAATCAAAGTGTATGAAACCCAAGTAAAGTTCATCTTCATCAAGGAAAACCAAAAGAGGTGAGATAGGGTTTTGGTGCTAGAGGAGAAACTCCACTCAAGCCTTGTTCAACCATCATCTAAGGTAATTTTCATGACCATTTGATGTTGTTTAAGGTATTGGAAGGTTAAGATACCTGAATTGTAGAAAAGCATAGTAAATGCGTCATAAATGAGTGAATGGTGCCATGAGTGAATGGTAGTTGAATTGAATCATGAATGTTAGTGTGTTGTGAGTATGGATACGTTATAAATGACATGTATACCATGAGACAAGTTTGATACATGAGAAATACGCTAGCAAGCCCAAAACCATAAATATGGAAAAAATGAAGAGAAATGGTGGATCATGGTCATTGTATATGAATGATGATTGTCAATTGCTATATTGTTATTGTTGTTGTGAGTGTTGGGAGTTGATATGGAATATAGGAAAAGTAGTATAAACAAAGGAAGTGCTGCCCAATTTTCTCTAGGAATAGTAGTGCGTTCATATAGTTGGTTAACTAATGTTAGTACGAATTAACTTTTTGAAGGTAGAGACGTGACGTTGAAGGAGAATAAGCGAACGCTAGATTGATTAATTGAGAAAGGTATGTGGGGCTTAACTCTTCTTTCAAAAGGCAGGAATCCTTCAAGTTTTCCACAATCGTTCTATAAGATGAAGATATGAGTCCTCCTATATATCGAATCGTCTATAAGCATGATAATAGTGATAACGAGCTAGAGTATAGAGATTCAAGAAAATGTGGCATGATGTCCCGACAATGCTAACAATTTTATTATTGTTAACATTTGCCTTATGCTTTATTTCCTTCGAGGCGAGGCATGATACTCATAAATGTCCATAATACAATCGGGGGTTCACGACCTTACGTCACCCCGACATAGTGTGGTTGTCTTAAAGCCTAATGTATGCTATGACAATAAGATGATGAATAATGCTAACTTTTAATAAAACTATGGAATACATGGAATACTAAGAAATGATAACATGATGCTATGGCATGAGATGTACGATAGTGATGTGTTATGATTTATTTTGTGATGATATGATTCCACCGCGCCTATATGGCCGGGCATGTCACCGCGAATGTGGGCTGCATACGATTCTACCACGCCTATATGGCCGGGCATGTCACCGCGAATGTGGGCTGCTATGTTTACACCGAGCCGAGAGGGCCGGGCATGATCACCACTAGTGGGCGGCATATGAGGGTTACCCGGACGCGGGTGATGATGCAGATTATGATGTGAGGATGTATGTGATGACGTATATGATGTATATTATGATGTTTGGGATGTGATGACATGTATACCATGATTATGTGAAATGTGATATATGTAAGTAATACGATTGCCTATGACACTTGTGCAGGTTATATCTTTGCCTCATGACTCATGATCTTTTGATTATGTTTGTTTATTTCATTCTTGCCTTACATACTCAGTACAATATTCGTACTGACGTCCATTTTCTTTGGACGCTGTGTTCATGCTCATAGGTAGACAGGAAGGAGATCTCGCTCCGGATGCTTAGGGGCTGCTAGCTGACTGAAAGCCCTCCATTGTCCCGGAGGTGCCTAGGATGTTTCTTTTGTGTACAGTTGTAGATGTCATCTCTTAGAGGCTCATAGATACTCAATGTGGGTCATGTGGTTTCACGGCCTGGTTATTGTGTAAATATATATGTACATATATTATTATTTTGCTAGCCTAAGGGCTCATGTGTATGAAAACATTATGTTGCTAAATGAAAATTGATTTTATTATAAATCGAGCATGAATTTGATAAATTATTGTTAAATAAGACTAAGAAGTAATAGTACGAGCGGTGCTCGGCGGTTAGCCCCGGGTATCCATCACGGCCCCTTGCCGGGTCGTGACAAGAGGACCAGGATGAACTTGATAAGAAACTCCAAGCCCTATCCTCTTTTTTCCTAGCTCTGGGTAAGTCACACCTCTGGTCAGTCAAACCTCAAATAACAACCTCTTAGATATGTTACAACATAATATTGTTACTCTAGTATATATTATCCAAGTCCTTAACTTGATTCATACTAAGTATAGATGCTTAGACAAAAAATAACATGATTACAGAGAAACAATAGTGCAGGGTTTCATGAGTGAGTCTTATTTATAGACTTTAGACACAGCTAACTAGACATGAACATACCAAGGATGCAAGACAAGATTCTTGAACTTTTTTAACAAGGTAGATATATGCCCTGGATGATTCATTCTTAATTACAGCCTCATGTAAATAACAGAGTGAACCTATTCTATATGAAATACCAGTAAGCACCAAACATTTTGATTGCACACATTGTTTTGATAAGAAATTAACTTCTATGAATTCATGTGATACTTCAACGACAACAAACATACAGAAATGGGAAAATAGGTTCAGGTACAACAGAGGGTAAGCATGTCAAGAGGCAACTAATATTTTTGACACTGATTAGGCAATAACGAGTCTTATGATACATGTAAGATTCATAAGGAGGAACAACCTCAGGATATACAAAGATGCCTGACATTTATACAATTTTACTCGAAACACTTCCCAGTGGAGATGAGGTTGCACCAGGGATCAGCTCTTAGCATATTTTTATTTGCCTTGATGATGGATATTTTGATGCGGTAAATCCAAGGTGAGGTGACATGGTGCATGTTGTTCGCGGGTGACATAGTCCTAATTGTTGGGACCCGCAATAGAGTGAATGCTAAGCTGGAGGTTTAGAGACAAACTCTAGAGTCTAAAGGATTCAAGTTGAGTAGGACAAGACAGAGTATATGGAGTGCAAGTTTAGTGACGTGACACATGAGGCTAGCGTGAAAGTGAGGCTTGGAACTCAAGCTATCCAAAATAAAGGAAGTTTTAAGTATTTTGGATCTATTTTGCAAGGTGATGAGGATATTGACGATGATGTCACACGTCATATTGGTGCAGGGTGAATGAAATAGAGGCTCGCTTCAGGAGCGCTGTGTGATAAGAAGGTGCCACCAAATCTTCAAGGAAAGTTCTACAAAGTGGTAGTGAGATGACTTTGTTGTACGGGGTGGAGTGTTGGGCAGTCAAGAACTCACACGTTTAAAAGATGAAAGTTGCGAAAGTGAGAAATGAACATATTCGAGACAATGTGGGAGTGGCATCGGTGGAGGACAAGATGCGAGAAGTGCGGCCTGAGATGGTTTAGGCATATGAAGAGAAGAGACACAGATGCCCCAGTGTAGAGGTGTGAGAGGTTGGCTATGAACAGTTTAAGAAAAGGTAGAGGTAGGTCGAAGAAGTATTGGGGAGAGGTACTAAGACAGAACATGACGCAGCTCCAGCTTACCGAGGACATGACCTTAGATAGAAGGCTATAGAGGACTCAGATAAGAATGGAAGGCTAGTAGGTAATCCCATGTATCTCGTCGTACTAGTAGTCGCAGTTTCGTTCTTTATTTTCTTATAGTTCAATTCTTGCAAATATTAGTCATTTCTTGTACTACAATTATTATATGTATCTGTGATAGCTACTGCTTCTTTTTCTCAAACTGCTATAGCATGGCTTTGGTCGCTTTCGTTAGTTTCATTTCCGTATTGCTTTTAATTATTTATGCTTATCTAACCTTTTCTCGTCATGTTTTCTCTTGAGCCGGGGATCTTTCGGAAACAGTCTCTCTAGCTTCTGAGATGGAAGTAAGGTCTGCTTACACTTTATCCTCCGCAGACCCCCACACCATGGGGTTTCACTAGGTATGTTGTTGTACTCAAAGACTATGTATAAGGTTGATAGTGGTCAAATTACCAAGCTTAGAGCTGAGGTTGATTTATATTTAGACAACAAGTGAAGGCAAGTAATAATCCTCATGTGACATATTCAGGAAGCAGATAACCGAGTTCACTAAGAGCACCAGAACTATTTTTAGACACAACACAAACTCACACAAAGCAGTAGCATCCAACAAGGACATTTATATCAGCAAATGTAAACATTTAACAAGTACAGAGGTGGGATATCATGTTCAAATGCAGAAGCTTATCTCATTATACCATATTTAACACAGTTCATACATATACACCTAATTCTTAAGCTAACAACTTCCACATTTAAGCTTAAAACATACTTATCATACTAGCACATAACCAAACCTAAGCCTTCTTTATTTAAATACTCATAAGGAACACCTAATGAGATATCAGACCCAATCTAGGTGACTCAGATCTTACCTCAAGCTAATATTAAGCATAGGACCATGTTATAGTTTAACATATCATATGTCACTACCAGTTAACAAATCTTCTGTTTAAAAATCAAATTAGATAGAGATATAGCATATTTCATCAAGCCAATTGGTCCATTAGTAAACAAGTCTTAATGAGACACATGATGGCTCACAGTCCTTTTAGCCATCATAAAATCCAACCTATGTGAGTTATCAACTATGTCTGTACTAATATTAATCATTAAACACGCAGCAAAAGTTATTACTAGTGGATTAAAAGCACAAATAGAGTCTAACAGGGGATAATTACTATTAATACTATATTCTCAACATAACAGGGGTTGAATCATTAAGTACATAATGGAAAGGTGCAGCTAAACAGGATTTAAACTCAGGGCATGCTAAACAGAAGCTATAGCAGGCATGATATCAATCAAACTAATTACTCAGCCTGCTGAATCATGACTAAGCAAGAATTAAGCTAACAAATAACATATAAGCAGGAACTAAGTGCTCTTAAACATGATTATACTAGCAAATGAAAAAACATAACCAAACATAACAAACTTTAACATATACAAGCCTAATTTAAACTAAACAACAACAAACTATACTAGCAGCTTTAAGACGTACACAAAAATGCAAACAAACTACTAAAAAAAAGAATGTTGAAGGAAAGAAGTTTACCTTTTATGAATGCAGCCTCTGTTGAGAATTTGGACTTGGAAGAATACTTTTCTTCTTTGATCCCCAATACTCAACCCCACACAAGCCCACAAAAACAAAAAAAAACAAAAAAAAAAAAACTCTTCAAAATTTTACTTAAACAAAAAAATATATTAAGCATTTATAATATTTTGGAAATCTCAGGGTTTTTTTTTCGAGTTCTTTATGAGTATATCAAATTTTGATATGCTTAAACTTGTTCAAATAACGAAGAATAGGGCCCTTTAAATAGACAACCCCAAACCCTAGGTTCAATCGATGATGGATAACTTCCCATTTAGGGGTTTCCTCCTCACACCATAGCATTGTAGGGCTAGGATTAGATGTAAGCAACAACCGAAGGGTTAGATTTGACTCGAACTTGGTCAATCTATGGGGTTTTTTGTTACGTCCCACATTTTTATACATTGGAACAACCCGGATTAACTATGATAATTTAAGGCCAAGATTATTCCGGGATTTGAAGTCGGGACTTTTGACCATTTGATTTTATTTTGAGACACAAATTATATATGAAATTCATGGCATTGAACAATTAGGGAAAATTGGGACCACAATTCATAAAATTGGGATTAAAAATCTTGTGCAAAATGGGCCATGTGGCCGTGTGAATTTAAAGGGGTCCCCACATTGTGTGGCCAAATTTAATTGGTCCAACACATGTGTGGACCATAGGGACATGTATATATTTTAGTGGGAACTTAAAAATATGACCTCTAAGTCATGTCTCTTCATTTCTACACTTAGAATAAAAATTAAGAAGGAGGAGAACAACAACTCCAACCACGGCTAAGAGGAGAGAAAAACAAGATCATCTTTTTAGCTCCTCTAAAATTATTCCATTGATGTAAACCCACTATATTGAGGTCCCTAAGTAGCGTGGAAGCATCGTTGGAGCGATCAACCCATTATTTTCATCTTTTGGAAACCCTAGGCTATTGGAAAGTTGAAGAAGGAAGGTAAGCATTCATTATGTTTTTGTGTTATGAAGGTTATATTCATGTTGTAGTATCTTATAGTGGTTGGAAATCATGAAATATAGTATGATTGGAAGTGGGTCGTGTGATGGGTGTTGTTGTGTTGTGATTGAAATTATGAATTAATGTTTAGTTAGTTGATTGGGATCATTGTAAGGTGAAGAACAATTGAGAATCATCCATATATGTGTATATATAGTGTTGATTGAAATGGGTCACATTATATGACGATGAACGAATGAACGTCTCTTAATGTTTTAATCGCCGTCGCTATGAATCTTATGTTGGAAATGAATGTTTGTTGACTCGAAATGATGTTGTTAATGTGCGGACTGTTTTTGGAGGTTATTGTATATTTATTGTAATTGGTATATTGATGAGATAGAATTGTTAGAATGTAATTTGAGGATACAAACCATGATTTGGAAATGAAGAAAAAAAAATTAAAAAGGGCTGTCTCGGTTGGGGCTGTTTTCGGCCAGCTTGGAAAAAAAATTCGGGTTGTTGGAAATGTGGTATGAATTGCTTAGAATGCCCTTGAATATTTTTGGTAAGGATTCGGGTTGATGATTGAATGTATAAGCGTCGATTTTGGCTTGAAGGTAAGTCGTCGAATTGAATTTATGTAAGTTGTCGAAAAATGGAAAAGAAAGCGATTATTGTATTTTGTCTTTCGGATTGGTTGTCAATGTTACTAGGTTGGTTATTGTGGTTGTTGTTGTTGATTTTGAGCGAGTTAAATTCTCGGGGTAGCCTATTTACAGGGGAAATGCTGCCCAAATTTCTGTAGAATTAAGGGCGAAATTGGAATTTAATCCCCAAAGAGTCTTTTAGCTAATGTTTGGCATTTTATGGCTTATTTTTAGATCGTGGGCAGCCCGAATCATAGTTTGGACTTAGCTTGAGTTGGATCATATTGGAGAGCGTTTGAGGTATGTAAAGCAACCTTCCTTCTTTTGGCATGCCTTAGTTTCACATAGGCTAGATTAGAGCTTTAAGGGAATTCCAAATTCGAGATCCGAGCATGTTATGATCCATATATATATTCTTTGGCACTCTTATGTATGTTTTTATGAAATATGAACCATGATGTATTTGAAGTAATCGCTTTCCGAAATTTGCATAGAAAATGTTCACTTTAAGGAATTTTGTAATCTCTGAATGCCATATTTTTCGCATAGAGGCTCGGACCGCTCCAATAATTTTTATAGGAGTTTGCTTGATGTATAATGGGTATGTTTTTCATAGGCGGGATCAGTTCGGGTCTATACTCGTCCGTGGGTCCCGCGACGCCCTTTATGTAAATTCGACAACTTTGAATCAAAAAGTGATAATTATCATTCCGATTTCGAATATGACTATTTTACTTATCCTTCGGATTTATAATAATGATTTTATGCATATGATTCCTCACTACTCCGCTCGTGCCTACTATGATATCGTTCGCCGGTTCCCGGGCCGGTTCTGTTGTCGTGCGCTTTTTGATACATTCCGGTGTTATGCTGTGTTTATGGTTCACCGTGCTCCTCGCTCGAGGGCTGGGTTCCACTTATGTTTGGCGTTATGCTGTGTTTGGCGTTATGCTGTGTTGTGATGTGTGACGGGGATTCGGAGATTTGAAACTTTCTGGTGTTATGCTGTGTTGTGGCGCCATCGACAGGCGGGCGACCACATTTTCCAGTGCCCTATGCATAATTTATACTTTGGAAATAAACATTTTGATATGTGTTATTTTCTATATATCTGATTCGATTATTATTCAGATTTATTTTTGTACCTTCTGCTTTGCATACTCAGTACATATTTCGTACTGACCCCCTTCTCCGGGGGCTGCGTTTCATGCCCGCAGGTACAGACGCACAGCCTGGTGATCCACCTGTTTAGGACACCCTTTTTGCTATTCGGAGTGCTCCTCTCTTTCCGGAGCTTATACTTTTGGTATATATATTTATTAGTGCATTTGTATATATTCGTTCATGGGTACGGCGGGGCCCTGTCCCGTCATATGATTCTGTCGGTCTGTTTAGAGGTCTGTGGACATGTTTGTGGGTTAGGGTCTTTCTGTATGGATGTATGTACATGTCGTTTGGGCGATCCCATACGCCGAGGCGACCGGTCCGCATATGTTGTTTGGGCGATCCTATACGCCGAGGCGGCCGGTCCGCATATGTTTATATATTGCTTGGTTAGCCCTGTGTGGCTCTTGTTGGTATTTTCTGCGTGCAGGGTATATTGGATAGTCCGTAAAACAAAGGAAACTCTGCCAAAATTTTCTGGAAATTACCTAAATTTGAAATAAAGTCTTGTCGGCTTTCGCCAAATACTAGAATGAGTTGATAGAATTTGAGATAATATTTGATAGATGGGTTCGGGTGCCCAGATCGGGCACTAGTCACGGCCTACGGGGTTGGGTCGTGACAGAAGTGGTATCAGAGCGGTTTGTCCTCGGAATGTCTACAGACCGTGTCTAGTAGAGTCTTGTTTATCGGTGTGTTGTGCACCACATCTATAAACAGGAAGCTACAGGACATTTAGGATGTTTCCTTTCTTTGAATCTTAGATCGTGCGATAGAGCTGTGCTATTAGGATGATTCTGTTCCGATCTGTTGTTGTTTTTCTTTCAGTGATGCCTCCGAAAAAGGCGACGGCCGCCCAGAAGAAAAAGGGCGTAGTAGGAGAGACCAGCCGGGCTCAGAAGGATACTCGGACCCTTGCTCAGATGATGCGTGATATTACGTCCCGGCCAGCCGACTCTGCTACGTCTTCATCGTCAGAGGAGTCTGGAGCAGCTTCCCCATTAGCTCCAGGGGCTCCAGCTCCCGCGCCTCCAGCTCCTCAGCCAGGGGCGGAGGACAGGACACTGAGAGAGGTTGTGCAGTTATTGACCACTCTGGTAGCGGGACAGGCTCGCAGACGCGGGCGGAGAGATGATGATGATGACGATAGGCGTGACAGCCTGAGGGTTCGAGAGTTTCTATTATGTGGCCCTCCAGCGTTTTACGGGTCTAAGCCCGACGAGGACCCCCATGACTTTATTCGGGGGATGCGGCGCTCACTAGATTTGGTCAGGGCTTCAGAGACTGAGTATGTTGAGTTGGCTTCACATAGACTACGGGATGTTGCTGCTCACTGGTATGAGTCCTGGGAGCTATCCAGGGGTGAGGGTGCTACCCCAGCTACTTGGGACGAGTTCGTGAATGCTTTCACTCACCACTTTTTGCCCCCAGAGTTACGGCGGGCGCGGGTTGACCGATTTTTGCATCTGCAACAGAGGGGTTGGAGCGTCCGTGAGTATAATATGGAGTTTGATTCTTTGGCCCGGTATGCACCTGCCATAGTAGCAGATATGGCCGATCGGATGCACAGATACGTGATGGGGTTAGACCGCTATTTGATTGATGGCTGTATGGCGGTGGCATTGCAGGCAGACATGGATATTGCCCGACTACAGGCTTATGCCCTGGGTATGGAGGACCGACATAGAGCTGATTATTCTAGCAGAGATCGGGACAGGAGGCCGCCCAAGAGGGCCAGATTCGCAGGTTATTCTGGAGATTCTCGAGGCGGACAGCCTCAGCAGCAGCAGTCAGGCAGACATCCTCCTCCGTCAGGCCGGGGTACACCCCCACAGTTTACCGGTAGGAGATCTGAGGGTGCCAGATATTCAGGGGTAGGCCCGAGCTCCAGGGCTTCAGGTTCACAGTTGGACAGAGGTTCCAGCAGTCAGATGAGGCCACCCAGACCTTTGTGTTCCTACTGTGGGAGACAGCACCCGGGAGAGTGTTTCCGAGCTACGGGTGCATGCTTTGTATGCGGCCGTCAGGGCCATCAGATGAGAGAATGTCCGGCTAGAGGTGGTACAGGCAGTTCAGCTCAGTCTACCGGGTTAGCCGGTGGTTCATCTTCAGCCTCGGTGGCGATGTGCCCTGCGGGGCGAGGTACTCCAGCACCAGCAGGCCGCGGTAGGGGTCGTGGCGGAGCTTCGGGTTCTAGCGGTCCTTCGAACCGCATTTATGCCTTAGCCAGCAGACAGGACCAGGAGGCTTCGCCTAATGTCGTCACAGGTATATTACTGGTTTTCTCTCGTGATGTGTATGCATTGATTGATCCTGGTTCTACATTATCATTTATATCTCCACTCGTTGCTGATAAAATTGGGATAGAATCCGAACCGATAGAGCCTTTTGAGGTAGCTACACCAGTAGGGGATTCTGTTATAGCTAGTCAGATTTACAGAGATTGTTCCGTGATTATCTGTGGCCGCTGCACTAAGGCGGATTTGGTAGAGTTAGATATGATCGAGTTTGACGTGATTATGGGTATGGATTGGCTAGCTTCTTGCTATGCTAATGTTGATTGTCAAAAGAAGATAGTCCGATTCCAATTCCCAGGGGAGCCAGTTATAGAGTGGGCAGGTAATACAGTATCGCCGAGGGGTAAGTTTATTTCATACCTCAAGGCTGAGAAAATGATCAGAAAGGGGTATATTTATCATCTGGTCCGTGTTCATGATTTAGAGGCAGAGGCACCGACTCTTCAGTTAGTCCCAGTGGTTAATGAATTTGTAGATGTATTCCCAGATGAGCTTTCGGGTCTTCCTCCCGAACGGGAGATAGAGTTTGCTATTGATCTGTTGCCAGACACTCAGCCTATCTCTATTTCTCCGTACAGAATGGCACCAACAGAATTGAAAGAATTGAAAGAGCAGCTGAGAGATTTATTGGAGAAGGGTTTCATTCGGCCTAGTGCGTCACCCTGGGGAGCTCCGGTATTATTTGTGAGGAAGAAAGACGGCTCGCTGCGGATGTGCATTGATTATCGGCAGTTGAATAAGGTAACCATCAAGAATAAATATCCCCTCCTCAGGATTGATGATTTGTTTGATCAGCTGCAGGGTTCCAGGTACTTCTCGAAGATAGACCTGCGATCGGGTTACCATCAGGTACGAGTACGAGAGGCTGATATTCCCAAGACAGCATTCAGGACCCGATATGGGCACTATGAGTTCAGAGTTATGTCTTTTGGGCTGACAAATGCCCCAGCAGTATTTATGGACCTGATGAATCGGGTATTCAGACCGTTCTTGGATATGTTTGTGATCGTATTTATCGATGATATTCTGGTTTATTCTCGGTCAGAGGCAGAGCATGCGGACCATTTGAGGACGGTACTTGGCACACTTCGGCACCAGGAATTATATGCTAAATTTTCTAAGTGTGAATTCTGGTTATCTTCAGTGGCATTTCTGGGACATATTATTGGGGCTGATGGCGTCCGGGTGGATACCCAGAAGATCGAGGCCGTAAAGAATTGGCCTAGACCTACGACGCCGACAGAGGTGCGTAGCTTTCTGGGATTGGCTGGTTATTATCGGAGATTCGTGGAGAAGTTTGCTTCCATTTCAGTACCTTTGACAAGGCTGACTCAGAAGGGAGCTAAGTTTCAGTGGTCAGATGCTTGCGAGCGTAGCTTCCAGTTGCTGAAAGAGAAGTTGACTACGGCTCCAGTCCTGACTCTTCCGGAGGGTCCAGATGGGTATGTGATTTATTGTGATGCCTCTGGTATTGGTTTGGGATGTGTGTTGATGCAGCACGGCAGGGTGATAGCCTATGCTTCCCGGCAGCTCAGAAAACATGAAAAGAATTATCCTACTCACGATTTGGAGCTGGCCGCGGTCATTCATGCTTTGAAGATGTGGAGACATTATTTATATGGGGTTCACGTTGACATTTATACAGATCATAAGAGCCTTCAGTACATCTTTAGGCAAAAGGAGCTGAACTTGCGGCAGCGGAGGTGGTTAGAGTTGCTGAAAGATTATGATGTTGACATTCTCTACCATCCTGGGAAAGCTAATGTTGTGGCGGATGCACTCAGCCGCAAGTCTATGGGCAGCCTAGCAGACGTGCCATCAGAGAGTAAAGAAATGGTTCGCGATATTCATCAGTTGGCTAGTCTTGGAGTTCGCTTGGCTGATTCTGGAGATGTTGGGGTTTCTGTTCGGGTATTGCTGAGTCCTCTATTATAGAAGATATTAAGCGGCATCAGTATGAGGATCCTATTCTGGCACAGTACAGAGACGCAGCGCTGGCACAGGAGAAGACTCCGTTTGAGATTTCACCAAATGGAGTGTTATTTCACAGAGGCAGATTGTGTGTACCTGACGTTGCAGGGTTGCGGCGACAGGTTATGGGCGAGGCACATTACGCCCGATATTCTGTTCACCCAGGGTCGACGAAGATGTACCATGATATCAGATGCCTATATTGGTGGGACGGTATGAAAAGAGATATAGCAGAGTTCGTTGCTCAGTGTCCAAATTGCCAACAGGTTAAGATTGAGCACCAGAAGCCCGGTGGGCTATTGCAGGAGATGGAGATACCGACGTAGAAGTGGGAGATCATTAATATGGACTTTATTACAGGTCTACCTCGCACTCCACGGAGGTGTGATTCTATTTGGGTTATTGTTGATCGGTTGTCGAAATCAGCCCATTTTCTTCCGGTTCGGACCACCTATTCAGCTGAGGATTATGCCAGGCTTTATGTCAGGGAGATTGTACGACTTCATGGAGTTCCTGTGTCTGTTATTTCCGATAGAGGTGCCCAGTTTACAGCTAAGTTCTGGAGATCGTTTCAGGAGGGATTGGGGACCCAGGTGAGCCTGAGTACAGCCTTCCATCCCCAGTCCGACGGACAGGCCGAGCGCACTATTCAGACATTGGAAGATATGTTGCGTGCCTGTGTTATTGATTTCAGGGGTAGCTGGGACGACCATTTACCGCTTGTTGAGTTTGCCTATAATAACAGCTACCACTCCAATATTCAGATGGCACCATATGAGGCTTTGTATGGCAGGAAGTGTAGATCACCGATCGGTTGGTTTGATGTTGGGGAGACTGAGTTGATTGGCCCAGATGTGGTCCATCAGGTCGTGGATAAGGTGAAACTTATTCGAGAAAGATTGTTAGCAGCCCAAAGCCGACAGAAATCTTATGCCGATAAGCGACGTCGACCGTTAGAGTTTCAGATTGGCGATTGGGTGTTCCTGAAAGTGTCACCGATGAAAGGTGTTATGCGATTTGGCAAGAAAGGAAAGCTCAGTCCGAGATATATTGGGCCCTATCTGATTATTCGCAAAATAGGCAAGGTGGCCTACGAATTGGATTTTCCAGCTGACTTGGGAGCGGTACACCCGGTATTTCATGTTTCTATGCTTCGTAAGTGTATTGGTGACCCTTCCAGAGTCATTCCTGTAGATGATATTCAGGTCACCGAGGAGCTATCTTATGAGGAGCAGCCTATAGCCATATTGGATCGCCAGGTAAAAAGGTTGCGGAACAAAGATATGGCTTCTGTTAAAGTGCTGTGGCGGAATAATAACCGAGAGGAAATGACCTGGGAAGCTGAGGAGCAGATGAAGAAAAAGTATCCTCACCTATTTCCAGTACCTTCAGGTAATCCAATTTCTATGTTGACTATATTGATTTGTGAATCATTCGTATATGATGGCTATAAAAGAAACTCCCCCGAATTTGAGTAAGATCCGTAGCATTAATCCAACATTCGAGGACGAATGTTCTTAAGGGGGGAGGATGTTACGTCCCGTATTTTTATACATTGGAACAACCCGGATTAACTATGATAATTTAAGGCCAAGATTATTCCGGGATTTGAAGTCGGGACTTTTGACCATTTGATTTTATTTTGAGACACAAATTATATATGAAATTGATGGCATTGAACACTTAGGGAAAATTGGGACCACAATTCATAAAATTGGGATTAAAAATGTTGTGCAAAAAGGGCCATGTGGCCGTGTGAATTTAAAGGGGTCCCCACATTGTGTGGCCAAATTTAATTGGTCCAACACATGTGTGGACCATAGGGACATGGAGATATTTTAGTGGGAACTTAAAAATATGACCTCTAAGTCATTTCTCTTCATTTCTACACTTAGAATAAAAATTAAGAAGGAGGAGAACAACAACTCCAACCTCACGGCTAAGAGGAGAGAAAAACAAGATCATCTTTTTAGCTCCTCTAAAATTATTCCATTGATGTAAACCCACTATATTGAGGTCCCTAAGTAGCGTGGAAGCATCGTTGGAGCGATCAACCCATTATTTTCATCTTTTGGAAACCCTAGGCTATTGGAAAGTTGAAGAAGGAAGGTAAGCATTCATTATGTTTTTGTGTTATGAAGGTTATATTCATGTTGTAGTATCTTATAGTGGTTGGAAATCATGAAATATAGTATGATTGGAAGTGGGTCGTGTGATGGGTGTTGTTGTGTTGTGATTGAAATTATGAATTAATGTTTAGTTAGTTGATTGGGATCATTGTAAGGTGAAGAACAATTGAGAATCATCCATATATGTGTATATATAGTGTTGATTGAAATGGGTCACATTATATGACGATGAACGAATGAACGTCGCTTAATGTTTTAATCGCCGTCGCTATGAATCTTATGTTGGAAATGAATGTTTGTTGACTCGAAATGATGTTGTTAATGTGCGGACTGTTTTTGGAGGTTATTGTATATTTATTGTAATTGGTATATTGATGAGATAGCATTGTTAGAATGTAATTTGAGGATACAAACCATGATTTGGAAATGAAGAAAAAAAAATTAAAAAGGGCTGTCTCGGTTGGGGCTGTTTTCGGCCAGCTTGGAAAAAAAATTCGGGTTGTTGGAAATGTGGTATGAATTGCTTAGAATGCCCTTGAATATTTTTGGTAAGGATTCGGGTTGATGATTGAATGTATAAGCGTCGATTTTGGCTTGAAGGTAAGTCGTCGAATTGAATTTATGTAAGTTGTCGAAAAATGGAAAAGAAAGCGATTATTGTATTTTGTCTTTTGGATTGGTTGTCAATGTTACTAGGTTGGTTATTGTGGTTGTTGTTGTTGATTTTGAGTGAGTTAAATTCTCGGGGTAGCCTATTTACAGAGGAAATGCTGCCCAAATTTCTGTAGAATTAAGGGCGAAATTGGAATTTAATGCCCAAAGAGTCTTTTAGCTAATGTTTGGCATTTTATGGCTTATTTTTAGATCGTGGGCAGCCCGAATCATAGTTTGGACTTAGCTTGAGTTGGATCATATTGGAGAGCGTTTGAGGTATGTAAAGCAACCTTCCTTCTTTTGGCATGCCTTAGTTTCACATAGGCTAGATTAGAGCTTTAAGGGAATTCCAAATTCGAGATCCGAGCATGTTATGATCCATATATATATTCTTTGGCACTCTTATGTATGTTTTTATGAAATATGAACCATGATGTATTTGAAGTAATCGCTTTCCGAAATTCGCATAGAAAATGTTCACTTTAAGGAATTTTGTAATCTCTGAATGCCATATTTTTCGCATAGAGGCTCGGATCGCTCCAATAATTTTTATAGGAGTTTGCTTGATGTATAATAGGTATGTTTTTCATAGGCGAGATCAGTTCGGGTCTATACTTGTCCGTGGGTCCCGCGACGCCCTTTATGTAAATTCGACAACTTTGAATCAAAAAGTGATAATTATCATTCCGATTTCGAATATAACTATTTTACTTATCCTTCGGATTTATAATAATGATTTTATGCATATGATTCCTCACTACTCCGCTCGTGCCTACTATGATATCGTTCGCCGGTTCCCGGGCCGGTTCTGTTGTCGTGCGCTTTTTGATACATTCCGGTGTTATGCTGTGTTTATGGTTCACCGTACTCCTCGCTCGAGGGCCGGGTTCCACTTATGTTTGGCGTTATGCTGTGTTTGGCGTTATGCTGTGTTGTGATGTGTGACGGGGATTCGGAGATTTGAAACTTTCTGGTGTTATGCTGTGTTGTGGCGCCATCGACAGGCGGGCGACCACATTTTCCAATGCCCTATGCGTAATTTATACTTTGGAAATAAACATTTTGATATGTATTATTTTCTATATATCTGATTCGATTATTATTCAGATTTATTTCTGTACCTTCTGCTTTGCATACTCAGTACATATTTCGTACTGACCCCCTTCTCCGGGGGCTGCGTTTCATGCCCGCAGGTACAGACGCACAGCCTGGTGATCCACCTGTTTAGGACACCCTTTCTGCTATTCGGAGTGCTCCTCTCTTTCCGGAGCTTATACTTTTGGTATATATATTTATTAGTGCATTTGTATATATTCGTTCATGGGTACGGCGGGGCCCTGTCCCGTCATATGATTCTGTCGGTCTGTTTAGAGGTCTGTGGACATGTTTGTGGGTTAGGGTCTTTCTGTATGGATGTATGTACATGTCGTTTGGGCGATCCCATACGCCGAGGCGGCCGGTCCGCATATGTTGTTTGGGCGATCCTATACGCCGAGGCGGCCGGTCCGCATATGTTTATATATTGCTTGGTTAGCCCTGTGTGGCTCTTGTTGGTATTTTCTGCGTGCAGGGTATATTGGATAGTCCGTAAAACAAAGGAAACTCTGCCGAAATTTTCTGGAAATTACCTAAATTTGAAATAAAGTCTTGTCGGCTTTCGCCATATACTAGAATGAGTTGATAGAATTTGAGATAATATTTGATAGATGGGTTCGGGTGCCCAGATCGGGCACTAGTCACGGCCTACGGGGTTGGGTCGTGACAGTTTTCTTGAACCACTAACAATCTAGTATTCTAACTTAACAAAGACAAAACCTATTAAGATCTCAGTGTATGACCGTTGAATATCACATAAAAAACAACGAAAATGGAGGTTTATACCTTGTTTGGTAGAACCTCGGTGAAAACGAGCGCAAGCATTAAATGCTTTGCTTTGAAACGAACAAAAACCTACTACCATAAAATAGTAGTACCCGCATTGCCATTTTGGCATCAAAATGATGAAGAGAGAGAAAGAGGAGGGTTGGCGGTTAGGGTTTGCCTCCCTTCTCTTCCGTATTTGGCACAAATGAGACCTTAAGGTCTATTTGTGTTTTTGATGTTGTATGAGTGACGAGTTGGGCTGGGTCTAGCCTCGTTAGGCTGGACTCGGGTCAACTTCTCTTAAAAGAAAAAGAAGGGCCTTATTTTATCTATCTATCTATGTATATGCGGGCAGGTCAAATATGCAAAATTTAAGAAGTAACCTAAATTTAAACAATGTCCATTAATTGGATATTTAAATTAGGACTACATCTAAACTATTTGGCCAATTAAAAAAATTGTCAAAAGTGACCTTAATTGAATTAAACTATGAGCTTGGATAGTTCAATTATTACCATAATTGGCTAATAATTCATTATTTCAATTACAGCCGTTTAATGGGAAATTTTCAAAATTAATCACAACTAAAAGATTAATTAATTATGAAAAAATTCTAATAATTTTTTTAAATATGAATGAGGGGTAAAAAGGTTAATTTATTTATTTAAACAGATTCCTTGCATTAAACAAAGTGAAATATTTGCTAATTCATTTCTGATAGTTTAAACAATTAAATAAGTAATTATTTTCTTGACTGAATTTAGCAAAATGTATCATAACTGTTGCAAATTAATTTCCAAATGATTTATAACATCATAAAAATTATTTTACCAAATAAGAAGAGAAAATCGTCAAATACCCCCTCAAAGTTTATTCAGATTAATTATGATATACCCACCTTTTACGGGTGACCTATTACGCCCTCAGTCTTATTTTTTCAGTATTTTAGTGACCTTTAAGTACTGATGTGGCACTGTGCGTGACTACTGCATTTGACGTGTTATTTTTGGCCTCGTGGATCTAAATAATGTTAAAAGGCGCCCCCCCCCCCCGCCCCGCGCGCTTTTATTTTCTCTTCCTTGTCTCTTCCTTTCTTCAATTTCAAAAATTGAACTCCATTGTTGCCATAGCTTGAAGGAAAAAAACTTCAAATCTGTGTGATGGATTGTAGTGGTAAGTATTATTTTCTCTAAATTATTATTCTCGTCGTTTCTTTATATGTTATATTTCACTGATTTATTGTAACTTCACTTAATTTTATTTTCTAGGGTTCTTAATGAAAAAGTTCAAATCGGAGTTGAACAATCTTGTACTGGAAATAATGATCCAAAGATGAAGCATCAAGTGTGATGCCAGCACAGAGTATTATTAAAAATGCAGATTTCTTGGTCTCGTAATAATCCCAGAAAAATATTTTGGACATGCCCCTTCTAAGAGGTACGAATTTATAAAAAAAAAATATGTTTCATGTCTTATTTATGCCACATATTACAGTATGCATAATATGAGTTGAATATTTTTTATAGGCTAAGAAATGTGAGTTATTTGAATGGAGGGATGATCCTATTGATGAAAGGTTTAATTTTGTTATTCACAAATTGATTAATAAAATGGAAGAGAAAGCAGAGGAATTGAAGAAGAAAATGGCGGAAGAAGTAGGTTCGACAAAGGAAATGGAAGAAGGAGAGTCATCTTGAATTGATGGAGATATTGGTAATGACACTAGTGAAATGGCCATCAGTAATGAGAATGTCACTACAAATGAAAAGATAAAAGTGTTAAAGGTTGAAGAAGAGATGAAAGTGTCAAAGATTTAAGAAGAGATGAAAGTGATGAAGCATGAAGAAGAGAAGAAGGGTAGATGCTTTACTATTATCAAGTTTTTCTTTTTGTGTATGTTCTTTGGTGTTGTTAGTTGGTTTGTTGGGTGTTCTTGAACAAGCATTACCAATGTCGATTGCCATAGTAGTACTGCATGTTTGTATGTTGAAGGATGTTTAAGTGATTGTTGTCCACTTTATGTATGTAAGTTGAAGGAGTTTCTTGTAATGGATGTTCAATAAAAAAATTGTCTTAATTAAATTTGACAACAAAAATCATAGATAAAGATAAAGTTCATAGATACATATTTCATATATCATTCATAAACTTTACATAATAGGGAGAGACCTAATCTATTTCAATAACCTCCCTCTTGATATTAACAAAGAAGGTTACTTTCTCATTATGTTCACAACTATTAAAGCATAAGACATGTCCCTCCCTTAGATAGTTTGCATTGATGAAATCCTTCAACCCTTGGCAGAGAAGGGTATGCACGCCAACCTTATATGTCATATTGTATTCACGCTCCTCATAGAAAACAGCAGCTTGTTTATTTGTGTTCAGAAGAAAATTTTGTATGTCAGAAGGTAGGATCTGCACAACATATATGAGGCATTATGAATAATGAAACACATCAATTGAAATAAATTTGAAAATAACACTTACTAAATCATCATTCTCAACGTATGATTTGGTTAGTTTCTCCTTGAAATAAACCAGTTCATCTTCACCAAGAGGCATTTTGCTATGAAATTTGATGTTTGAATGAGGAAAAATGATGTAGGGATGAATTGAAATGGACAGGTTAATAGCCTTTTATAGGCTGATGATATTGAATGGTTACAATTTCCATTAGACTTCCCAACTACCGGTCATGTACATGAATTCAATTACATTGATTTGAATCGTCCAATGAAGGCTACTGATTGAATTCATTTCAGTCAATGTACATGAATTCAAGATGGCACTAAAATCTGCCACATTTATATGTACACACACCACAATACACACACTGCACATTTAACGTCACTGCTCAATATACACACTGCCCAAATCATAAATCACTGCTCAATTGACACATTGCACAAATGGAACTAACAAGTATGATTAATAACTCATCCAAGCGCTGCTCAAATGTGTTTACCAAAATGCAATATGCAGTACCACAACTAATTGAGCACGAAAAATGGACACTAACAAGTATGGTTAATAAGTCATCCAAACATTTAATTGAGCGTAAAACATTGAGTCAAGTCATTCTAACAGCTAATTCAAGTTTTCCAAATAGACTAATTCAAGTATTCCAAATAATACAAAGTGTTTAATATACAAAAATAACATAATTCTAGTAATCCAACTAATGGTCATCTCTTCCATGGCTCATTTCCTTTGCTACTGGTGGTCTTGTTGAGTTTGTCCCTTCTAATCTCATCAAGCATGCTTCTAGAGTAGCATGGTTTATCTTTATACCTCATCCCTTGCCTTGCCTTATGACCAAGGTCTCCTGTGACTTCAGCAGATCTTATATGCTGGCTTGCTTGATGTTTACCACCAAAATTCAACACTTTACTATAAAGCATGCCATGCTGTAATAAACAGATTTGAAAATTAGTCACTTCACAACATCACATACCAATGCTATTTTAAAGAAAATATTAAACTTACATTCAGGGATCTATAACCACTTTTAGCAACAAAGACTCCCATACCAATTGTTTTTGATCTTTTATATGGATAAGTAGGGGGGCCCTCAGAATCAACTCTTTTGAAAATAGCAGGGACAGGACTAGCAGCAACCTCTGTTACCTTTCTTGGCCTTCCTCTAGGCCTTGGACTAGAAGCAACTGCAGGCTCTTTTCTTGGCCTTCCCCTTGGTCTTGGAGGAGCATTAGAAGCATATTTTTTCCTTTCTTAGCCTACCCCTTGGTCTTGGTGGAGTTTCAGGTACCATAGGTGCTTTTCTTAGCCTCCTCCTTGGCCTTGTGGAATTGTTTGAAGCAGTCCTTGGTGTAGAAGCTTGTCCAGATTGAGAGGAAACGGTACTTGGTCCAGCATTGTTTGAAGCAAGATTGTTTGAGAAGCATAAAAAGTTTGAGAAACAGCAAAGGTTTGAGAAGCAGTAAAGGTTTGAAATGCAATAGTGGTTTGAGAAGCAGCAAAACCAACCTATGTTCCATTCTATAAGTAAAATTCAAAGTTATAAAATTTCAATGGTGTAGTGCAAAAATGAGAAAATTATATGCTAGACATACCATGTGACAACCTCTTTTATTGTGGTTTTTGCCTCCACATTGACTGTAAGTCATCAGAATGCCTGTTCTTGGCATTTTTCCAGATTTCTTTGTTTCAGTAGCCTCTTTCCTTCTTACTTTTGGGTGGCCTATCTTGCATTTTTTTAATGATTGGTGGCGCAATAGCAGGATTAGCAGACCTAGGCCGCATTACCATATTTGTCACTGGCTAAATGTAGTGACAATATGTTTTCAACTAGTTGTCCTTGCTATAGTAGTCATGGACATAGTCAATAGGTTCATACTTCTTGTACAACATGGAACAAATGGCATGTGGACATGGTATTCCTTTGAGTTGCCATGACCCACAACTACATTTCTCAATGATAATATCAACTATGTGTTGATATAGACCGGCACCACTCTCAAACCCATGCTCACAATTAAACACAATATTATAGTTCATTGACTTCCCCATGTTTGCTTCTAATATCCTTAATGCCATTGGAGATATTCTTGTCACCTAAGTGTTTGCAAAAGACCTCATCATACCTATCCTAATCATTACCTTCACCCTAATCTCTTCTACATGGTTATGCAACCAAGATCCACGCATTAAAGCTCTCAGCCATATTATTGTCAATGATGTCACACTTAATTTCAATATTAATGTATACCTTATAGAAAGTTTGTTCCTTGTAGTAGAGTAAATCTCCAACAAGAATACCTCACAAAAAGTATAGTTCCTTATTGTCTGAACACATTTATGTGTAGGATAATATGTTTTGATTTGAAAATTCCTGGTTGAATTGTCCAGTTTAGCATAAATTAACCAGGGAAAACTATCACTATATGTGACCCTCACCCATGAAGTATCATTGACAAACTTATCTAACTAAATATCCTTCTGAAGTGAATATCTAGTCACAGCATCTCTAAACGCATTAACACTCTGAAAAATCATACCAAGCTGTCATACTACCTTTTTACATGTAGGGTCAAACCTTATTTATTTACTTTTCCTTCTAGTTTTCAAGGTTATCCCCTCCTTAACATCATCCTCATCAGATGTACAACTATATGCATCAGAACTGTTACACCTCGAAAAATTCCCCGTTGATGCACAGTGAATATACTAATGAAAAGAATGAAGTATATGATATTTCAATAAGTAAGGAATGGCATTTGATGATATAATTAAGATTTCAAAGACATTCGAGGTAAGAGAAGAAAGTTTGCCAAGAGAAGGCAAGGCATAAAATATGTATCGCAAAAGGATTTACAAGTAATAAGTTAATGATGATTTAATGATACTTTGTAGAAGAGTTATAACATCCCTTAGATCATTAATGAGGTGATAAACAAGTGTCAACAAGGTTCCATAAGGATTGGAGATCAAACGAGTCGACGAGAATGAGTTCGGAAGAACTGGGCATTATACGGCCCAACATACTGGCCGTATAAATTATATTGGCCGTATGTTTGACCATATAATCATCCCACATCAGCACCCCTCACTGGACCAAATCTACGGCCAAACATACCGTCAGTATAATTTATACGGATCGTATATTGGTCCGTAGATATTGGTCGGGACAGATGGAGTATTATTAATAAGGGATCAAGTTCATTTCATTTCATTTCCCCTTCACTCCCCTTCTCTCTAGAACATCTCTCTACACTTCTCCCACAAGAATTGCTAAATGATTACGGTGTTGATATCTTAGGTCATCCCAGAAAGGCAAATGTTGTGGCTGATGCTCTTAGCCGTAAATCCAGGGGAAGTTTGTCTGATGTACGACCAGAGAAAAAAGAAATCGCCCGTGAGCTCTAGCAGTTAGCTAGCCCAGGAGTTTGAGTAGCGGACTCAGGTAGCAAGGGAACTACCATTCAAAATTCAACAGTCTCATCACTAGTGGTGGAAGTGGAAGAATGACAATATGAAGATTCCATGCTAATGCATTGAAGAGATACACTCCCTCTGAATGAAAAGTCATTATTTGAGATTGCAGGAGACGGAGTTCTCCGATGTCGAGGCAGATTATGTGTTCCTGATGTAGCAGGGTTACGCCAACAAATATTGAGAGAAGTACATTGCTCCCGCTATTCTGTCCAATCGGGAGTAATGAAAATGTACCATGATTTTAAATCTATATATTGGTGGAATGGGATGAAGAAAGATATAGCAGAATTCGTAGCTCAATGTCCCAACTGTCAACAAGTAAAAATCGAGCACCAAAAGTCGGGCGGATTGTTGCAAGCTATAGAAATTCCAACTTGGAAGTGGGAAATAATTAACATGGACCTCATTACAGGTTTTCCCCATTCTCGACGCAAGTATGACTCTATATGAGTGATTGTGGATAGGCTCACGAAGTCAGCTCATGTCTTACCAGTCAGAACTACATATGTGGCAGAAGATTATGCAAAGATTTATGTTAAAGAGATAGTGCGACTGCATGATGTTCCAGTATCTATTATCTCCGATAGAGGGATTCAATTTACAGCTAATTTTTAGAAGTCCTTCCAAGAGGGTTTGGGGACAAAAGTGATCCTTAGCATAGCATTTCACCCACAGACTGATGGACATGCGAACGTAGCATTCAGACTCTTGAGGATATGCTACGACCATGTATATTGGATTTCGGAGGTAGTTAGGATAATCACTTACAGCTTATTGAGTTTGCTTATAATAATAGCTACCATTCTAGCATCCAAATGGCTCCATATGAGGCTTTATATGGGCGAAAGTGTAGATCCCCAATTGGGTGGTTTGAGGTAGGAGAGACTAAATTGATAGGGCCAGACTTGGTCCAGCAAGCCATAGAGAAAGTTAAGCTCATACAAGATCGGTTATTAGCATCCCAAAGTAACCAAAAGTCCTATACGGATAATCGTTGAAGGGACTTAGAGTTCCAAGTGAAAGATTGGGTCTTCTTAAAGGTGTCAACGATGAAGGGCATTGTGAGATTTGGCAAAAATGGGAAGTTAAGTCCCCGATACATTGGGACTTATGAGATTGTGTGCATGGTAGGCAAAGTGGCTTACAAATTAGATCTACCCCCTGATTTGGAGTCAATCCACCCAGTTTTTCATGTTTCAATGCTTCGTAAATGTGTTGGAGATGCTACCAGGATCGTGCCAGTAAATGATGTTCAAGTGAAAGAAAAGTTGGCTTATGAAGAGGTACCCATTTCCATATTAGATAGG
Organism: Lycium barbarum; assembly: GCF_019175385.1. Classification (NCBI taxonomy): domain Eukaryota; kingdom Viridiplantae; phylum Streptophyta; class Magnoliopsida; order Solanales; family Solanaceae; genus Lycium; species Lycium barbarum. The sequence continues at coordinate 95,811,349 of NC_083342.1, forward strand.
CAACTACGGAGGATTAGAAACAAAGAAGTGGCCTCAATTAAAGTTTTGTGGAGAAACAATAACCAAGAAGAAATGACATGGAAAGTGGAATAAATTATGAAATCCAAGTACCCGCACTTATTTCAGCCCCTAAAAGAGATCCAAGATGAGACATCAAGATCATAAGGTATGTATGTTTTCCTTTTTATGAATTGGGGTCTTGTGTGGCCAAACGCTATTGCTATTATGTTGTGGCCCTGTGAGGCATTGTTATTATGGGCTGTTGTAACAGGATAGTAGTGTCATATTACAGGGGAAACTCTGGCAAAATTTTTATAGAATCCCCGAGGACTTAACATTCGAGGATGAATGTTATTAAGCGAGAAAGAATGCTACACCTCGAAAAATTCCCCGTTGATGCACAGTGAATAGACTAACGAAAGGTAAAAGGTATACGATATTTCAATAAGTAAGGAATGACATTTCATGATCCTAATTAATATTTCAAAGACATTCGACATAAGAGAAGAAAGTTTTATAAGAAAAGGCAAGGCATATGATATGTATCGGGAAGGATTTACGAGTAACAAGTTAATGATGATTTAATGATGCTTTGGAGAAGAGTTATAACATCCCTTAGATCGTTAATGAGGTGATAAATAAGTGTCAAGAAGGTTCCATAAGGATTGGAGATCAAACGAGTCGACGAGAATCAGTTCGGAAGAACTGGGCATTATACGGTCCAATATACTAGCCGTATAAATTATACTACCCGTATGTTTGGCCATATTATCAGACCAGATCAGCACCCCTTACAGGACCAAATCTACGGCCAGACATACCATCAGTATAATTTATATGGACCATATGTTGATCCGTAGAAATTGGTCAGGACAGATGGAGTATTGTTAATAGGGGATCAAGTTCATTTCATTTCAATTCTCCTCCACTCCCCTTCTCTCTAGAACATCTCTCTACTCTTCTCCCACAAGAATTAAAGAGATATTAGTGATCAACTTTATCAAACTAAGTGAATCAAGTATAAGAAACCCATTAAAGTTCATCCGAGATAAGGAATCCAAGAGAAGGTGAAACTAGGATTTGGCTCAACTGAAGTGTTTCCACCCAAGGCTTATTCCTACAACATATAAGGTATGTTTTATCGTATTTACATGTTTTTTAAGGTATTAGAAGTTGAAACACTTGGATTGTAGAAGGATATAGAAAATGAGTCATGAATGTGGGAATAGTGTCATTTTTTAATAGTAGCTTGGATTGAGTAATGATTCTTGATATATTATGATTGTAATCATGTTATAAATGATATTGAGAACATGGGATAAACATTTTATATGAGCGAATGTAATAGTGTGCTATGACCATGGATATGGATGATTGGAAGTGAATTGCGAAGTAAGGATAATGTATGTGAATAAAGAGTATTGTTATGATATTGTGAATGTTATTATTGAAGTTTGGGAGTTGATATATGATATGGAGGAAGTCGTATAAATAAAGGAGATGCTATCCAATTTTCTCTAGCTTTAGTCATGTATGCTAAGCTATCGATTTTCTAATGATAGTATAACTCTAATGAAGGTAGAAACGTGAGCATTGAAGGAGAACGTGTTAAACCTCGGAGTTTTTGTTGCCAAGCAGTGAAGGGGATAACGTAAGTTAAAGTGAACATGATGTCCCTACATGTAAGAATGGGTGTTTAATAATCCTAATTAAGATTCCAAAGAAGTTAGCAGGAAGAAAGAACAGTTTGTCAAATGAACTCCGGCACAGTTCAGTGAAAGGGAAGTTCGACAATCGTCCTTTGTACCGTCGAACTGGTCGACGCTTCGTCGATTGTACCGTAAATATGAAATGGGGGTAAAGACCACTCGACGGAAGTATCGATGCTCCGTCGTTCACATCGACGGGCCATCCTTCTCACCGTCGAAAGGAAGGAAATTGTCACACCCCGATCTTACTAAGGTGTGATGGGCACCCGACCCCATATTCGGAGCCAAGCGAACCCGCTGACTCTTATTACATACATAATCTCTTTAGACTCTTAAATCAAATGAGAAATGAAAAACATAGTAAAACTTTTTGAACCTTTCTTTTCATCGTACTCAATTCAAATAAAATCTATCACATGAAACTCGTAACCTGAAACGTAATAACACATCGGCTGATGGAGCCGCTTACAAAACTGACATTCTATACCTACGACTCTATCTGCAAAGTCTCTAACTTCAACCAAGACATCATAGCATAAAACTCTGACCCGGTAACACTCCAGGGACAAGTGGAGCTTGCCAACTTCGCTGGAACATCCTCTATAGTGGCCTCTACTCTTCTGGGTGTACCTGCTCGGCATGAAACGCAGCCCCCGAAGAAAGGGGGTCAGTACGAGCAATGTACTGAGTATGTAAGGCATGAATAGTAACATAGTGAGGGATGGCATTATGAATAATAACCGAATGGAAATATAGAGCATATCATAATATGAAAGAGTAACCTGTACATATGAGTGCCTCTTAGGGAGGATGTCGTGCATGCTTAGCTTTCTTTGAAAAACATTTCTTGTTCATATATATATATATATATAGAAAATAGAACATATCATGTTGCCGAGGCGTCGGCAGCCGAACCATTTAACCACATATGTCCCGCGTCCGGGACGATATTAACCGATGTGGGATTTGCCTGAACCAATGTGGGATTTGCCTAAACCAATGTGGGATTTGCCTAAAGCAAGCCTTATACTCACCCCCCCCCCCACTCTAGGACTCAGCGTTCTTGCCGAGGATTGCCCCACCATTGGGTTTGCCCCACCACCGGCTCCGATACCAACTGATCAGGTGGTTACGCGTATATAACGCTCTGGCCCTTTTCCATATTCCCCATATACATATACATATACATATATCATATAAGCAGCATGCAGGAGAGCCCAAAGAAAGTCGTGTATCTATCGGAGTGACGTAAGGTCGGTAACCTCCAAATATATTATGGAAGAGTCGATGGACAAGTATACTTACCGACACCTGAAGGCTCAGAAACAAGTTTCGGGTCAATCCGATTTAGTATAAGAAAGTTATGAGCGTTTGAAGTACAGAACCTTCTACGAACGTTTCAGAAGCCATTTTTGGAAAATCATTCTTATCATAGAAATATCCTCATCCTTGACATCATCATTGTCATTGTGAAACATATCCATCGTTATTGTCATAAGAGCTTACAAAATCATAAACCTCTGTTTTGGTAGAATACGTACACTTTGGAAAAACATTTACGAGTTATCGGGAAGAGAATCATGCCTTGGAATCATAAACATCTAATTTTTGAAAACAAGGAAGATATGGAAACAATTATGAAATCATAACATCGGAATCATGCCTTTGAAAGAAAGGGACGAGCCTTAACATACCTGCTCCACGTCCTATTAGCTACGCTTAATTGTCCAAGCTCGCTATCGCTAGTCTACATTCAAGAAGATTGACACAATCATTAGACTCATCACCATATACTTGTCTTAATCCTTCAAATGTATTCATTTATAATCTGTCAAAATTTCGGCAGCATCTCCCCTGTAAATACACCATCCCCGAGAATCTAACTCGGCCAATTTATCAATCAACAATCCGAGAATTCAGCTCGGTCAAACTATCAACAACAATACCAACAATATCATACCAACAACATCAACAATCAATTCAAGACGCATTCTAACATTAACAACCTTTTTCATACAATTCAACGACATTTCATTTATATTCAATTCAATTCACATACATTCAAAACGACTCAATCAACATACTACTCCACCCGAAACCTTCCAAATTCAACGAGGACAATAACAACCTATTTCCTTCTTTCAAATTCTACAACAACCCAACTTACAATCTTCCAATTCAATAAAATCAACGCATTTCTCACTTCCAAATTCATGCATTATATCTACGACCACATGCTAACGACATTATCTTCACAACACAAGAAACCATGCTAGTGTTATATTAACTCCTCCAACAATCTCACAATGATTACAACTTCATTTCAATTCATCAAACCTTCATTTTCATCATAGAATCCACAACTACAACAATCAAAATACTAAATAAAAATCAATTCATCACATCTGCATAACACCACCTCTATTCGGCCACAACCATACACATACATATTTCATGAATTCCATCCATTTCTACATGCAACAACATGCATAAACCATCCATAACATATATAAAGAAGATTGAACCTTACCTTCCTCCACTTGTCTTCTTACTTGGCTAGGGTTTGTAAATCACCCAAATAAATGCTTGGCTTGCTCCAACAATCACTCCATGTTGTTAGGGACGTTCCACTTGGTTGAATTACTAGAAGAAAATAATTGTTCTTGATCAACTTCCATGGACACAATTTTTGGGGTCATGGCCGAATGGTCTCTTTCTCTTCTTCTTTCTTTTTCTTCTCCAAGCTTCTTGATTTAAAAGATGATTATGCCTTGTTTTGTCATCTATTGAATATATATATATAGCTTCTACCAACACAAGGTGGACACATGTCCCCTTCTCCATTTTTCTTGAACTTTCTTAAAATGAACAAATATGACCACTTGGCTTGTTACATAAGCTTGGTCCATATACATATATTTATAATTAGCCCCAATTAATAAAATATGGACATACACCACACGGCCACCATGGCCCCTTCAAGAACCTTCTTGGATACTTTTGTGAAATTCCCATTTTGCCCCTAGCCTTCCACAATATTACCATGAACCACTTCGTGAATTTTCCCCTTTTACCCTTAGCCTTTCTCAATATTTCCATACTAATAAACAACTTGTTCATTAAAATAATTTTGAAAAATAGCTTACCCTTAACTTCTCGCAATTATCTTGAATTATCCGAACGTACAAAATACGGGCTATAACAGAAATGACAAATTGCTCACTGGAAATTTAACATCATCGACGATCAGATCGACACTCCGTCGTTCCGATCGACGCTCCGTCATTCCGATCGACGTTCCGTCGATCTCTCCGTACATTTTGATCGGGACTGATTTCATGAAATAATATAAAACCCTCCCCTCATTTTATTTCATTTTATTTCTTATTCTCCCCACACAAAGAACTCTCTAGAACTTTCTACACCACTTCTCCCACAAGAAATCAAAGGAAACCCTTGATCAACTACACTAAATCCATGAAACCAAGTTTGTGAAACCCATTAAAACTTCATCTAAGCCAAGAAAACTCAAGAAGAGTGAGTTAAGGTTTTGAAGCAAGAAGAGGAGTTCCACTCAAAAGTTGTCTATCCATCATTAGGTAAGTTTTATGACTCTTCTTCAATGGTTTGGGGAGGTTAAAAGGTGTAATTCTTGGGTTGTGGGAAGATATGGAATTGGGTCATGAAAAGGGTGAATAGTGTCAATGTTGAATAGTGATTGGGATAAATTATGAATGCTGATATGTTGTGATCACGAATACATTATAAATGGCGATTAGGCCATGAAACAAGTGTGATGTGTGAGGAAATGTGATGATAAGGTAAAACCACTAAATGTGAGGTAATTAGAGGAAAATGGTGGATTTCTCTAAATGTAGATAAATGAAAATAGTTGATATGATATTGTGAGTGTTGTTGTGGATGTTTGGGAGCTGAAATAGAATACAAAAAAGTAGTAGACACAGAGGAAACACTGCCCAATTTTCTCTAAGAAATAACGACGTGTTCTTATAGTCGCTTAACTAACGTTAATACGAATTCTCTCATGAAGGTAGCAACGCAACATTGAAGAAGGACAAGTGGACGATAGCTTAACTAAACGACAAAGGTATGTGAGGCTAGCCCTTCCCTTCTATGGCATGAATCTTATAGCATGATTTCCTTTCTTCTTTGTGAATTTCTCTGATGCTGGAAAGCCTATGACCCTAATTTGCTACACAAGGAAATGAGTTAGAGTACATAAATGCTAAATGTCCACAATATGATGTTTCCAAGATGTTAATGAATGCTCTATTGTGAAGCTTATCTCTTCTTTCAAAAGAAAGCATGAGTGCTTTAAGTTTTCCATAATTCTCCTAGAGGATGAAGCTCATGAATCTTCCAATACAATGTAACGCATAAGAGTATGGAAACAATGGTAATGAGCTAAAGGATAGTGATTTCAGAAGTTGTGGCATGACATTCCTATAACGATGATGACGTTGTTCTTGTCAATACTCGCCTTATGCTTTATTTCCTTCAAGGCGAGGCACGATATTCATAAATGTCCATAATAAGATTGGGGGTTTACGACCTTATGTCACCCCGTCATAGCGTGATTGTCCCTAAAACCTAAAGCATGCTCCTAATGCTAATGTATGACCTGTTTATAAGATTATTAATGATGTTAGCTTGTAACGCAACTATGTTATGCATAAATGCTAAGAAATGATAAGATGATGCTATGTTATGAGATGTGTGAATGTAATGTGTAATGATTGATTTTGTGCTAATATGATTCCACCGCGCCTATTTGGCCGGGCATGTCACCGCGAATGCGGGCTGCATATGATTCCACCGCGCTTATTTGGCCGGGCATGTCACCGCGAATGCGGGCTGCATATGATTCCACCGCGCCTATTTGGCCGGGCATGTCACCATGAATGCAGGCTGCTATGTTTACACCGAACCTGGAGGGTCGGGCATGATCACCACTAGTGGGCGGCATATGAGGGTTACCTGAACGCGGGTAACAGTGCAGATTATGATGTGATAATACAGGTAATGATGTATGTGATGATACAGATAATGATGTATGTGATGGTATATGAGTTATGATGATACGTGTAATATAATGGTGCAAAATGGGAGATATACACATATACCTAAGAAAGTGTGTTGTGCATGACATTCAGGTAGGTTATAATTTCTCTTATGATCCATGATGCCCCTACGATATTGTTCATTTCATTCTTGCCTTACATACTTAGTACAATATTCGTACTGACGTCCATTTTCCTTGGACGTTGTGTTCATGCCCACAGGTAGACAGGGAGGAGACCTTACTCCGGATTCTTAGAAGTTGTTAGCTGACTGAAAGCACTCCTTTGTCCCGGAGGTGCTTATGATGATGCTTTTGTATATGTTTGTATATGTCACTACATAGAGGCTCGTAGATACTCAGTGTGGGTTATGTGGTTTCACGACGTGAAGAGTATGTATATGTATATGTATATTGATGTATGTTTTGCACGAAAGTATTATGTTTTTTAACAAAAAGCAGTTCCTTTGTAAACTGAGCACGAATTTGATAAATGATTGTTGAATGAGTCTAAGAAGTGATAGTGCGAGTGGTGCTCGGTGGTTAGCCCCGGGTACCCATCGCGGCCCCTAAACGGGTCTTGACAGAACGTGCAAGTAATAGAATAGTTGAACGAAAAGGTATGTAAGGCTAACTCTTCTTTCATAAGGCATGGTTCTTTGGAAAAATATCTAATCTTCTATAAGCCTATAATTCTCGATATGTTACAATTGTACTAAATTCCTCATACAATGAGTAATCCTCTAGGGATAGATGTAATGAATTACGATAGTAATGACGCTAAAGATGCTTATGGGATTTTATGTATATGTTCCTATGTATGGCTATTATGAAACCCCGAGCTTATATGGCTGGGTAGTATATATATATATATATATATATATAATGCGTGCGCACCACTACAGTTGGGTACAGAAAACACTAAGCCTTGGTAGGGCCAGGTATGTATAACACTGAGCCTTGGTAGGGCTAGGTATGTATGACACCGAGCTTGTCATGGCCGGGTATGTGAAACCACTGAACATTCATGTTCAGGTATGCTATGTAAATGATATGTATAGGAATATGAATATGTATATGAATACGAAAATGAGTACGGATATGGATGTATGTACACAATCACGTATTAGAAATGGAAAGTCCCTATGAAAAGCAAGTAAGTTTTTGTGATGATGATACTACTATCTCCCATCCTATGCTATTTCTTATGTTGTCTATTATGCTTTCATAATGATGTTAATCATGCTTTACACACTCAGTACATTCTTTATACTGACGTCCTTTTGTTTGTAGACGTTGTGTCATGCCCGCAGGTGGTTAGGGAGACAGGCCTAATCCATAGCCTTATTACTCAGGGACAACATAGCGGAGCTCCATTTCATTCGGAGCTATATTTTTTGGTATTTATTCATTTGTGTACATATTTATGGGCATAGCGGGGTCCTGTCCTGCTTATATGATATGACATACTCTCCTTAGAGGCTCGTAGACATGTGTATATGGTTAGATGTGTTTGGCCTTGTTGGCCTATTTTTTAGATATCATTTTGTTAGCCTCGTCGGCTTATGTACATCTATATTAGCATTGTTATTGATGAGGATATATATATATATATATATATATATATATATATATATATATATATATATATATATATATATATATATATATATGTATATATATATATATATATATGTATGTATGTATATATATGTATGTATGTATATGTATGTATGTATATATATATATATATATATATGTATGTATGTATGTATTGTTGCCCAATGGAATTAGTATGAATAATGGATGGAAAGTATAATTTAGTTATGTGGCTCACCTAGATGTAAATGTGAAAGTATGATAAGAGGTGCCCAGATGGGTTAGCAACGGGTGCCCGTCGCGGCCCTCCGATTGGGTCGTGACAAGAACTAAATTAGAAGGGTTCATCACCACCTGCCCTTCCTTCCAAACCTCTATTGTTAGGTTCTGTTTCATCAAATCTTATGTCTTGTTCAACTTCACCTAAAAGTACATCATTAGGGTTAGGTTGCCCTTTTTGCTCTTTTCTAGTCCTTCTCTTATAAGCCCTCCTGGGTCCTTCTCTTATAAGACCTCCTTTCATCCCTAAAAATTCTAACTTCTTCTTGTACATCAAATCCATCATTACCATCTGGACCATCAAATAATGCCACATGGTTAGATGTTACATCAGATTCAACCTTGTCACTACTTACTGGTTTGTATTTTCACTAACTGCAGTTCAGTTTGTTGGGGTAAATTTTTAGCATCTTCGGTTTGTGAGGTTAAAGAATTAGTGAGAAATTGGGAGGGTGAAGTAGTAGTGGCTGTAGTTTCAAGTGCTGCGTTTTTAGTGGCTGGGTTCTCATTAGGGTTGTTTTGAGAACCATTTGGTTCACATTGGGTACCCTCACCAACTTTATTAAAAGCATCACCTTTTGTTTGGTTGTTGGGAACAATATATTCTGAAGCCAATGGAGGCACTTATGGTTCATCTACCATGTGGCAGACATAAATCTCCATGCTGTCTCCATCTTTTAAACTTAGGGAAAGTTCAAAATATCCTTGTCAGTAAGTATATCTACAAGAATGTCACTATTAGGGGGCTTCACCTTAAAATCACAACTTGAACTATATCCTAATTCCGTTATGTATATCTACAAGAATGTCACTATTAGGGGGCTTCACCTTAAAATCACAACTTGAACTATATCCTAATTCCGTTATGTAGTCTCTGAGCTCAAAATATGACAGCCTATCAACATCAACATCTAAGAATTATGTACAATTACCACCATTAAAATATTGTCTTCTAATTAACCTAAATTGATTAGTGAGTTGGAGAGCTACATCCCTAGGCTACATTATAGAAGGGTATGTTGGTCCCTCATATCTTGGCACACCACTACTTAAATCAAATACCCCACCATAAAACCATATCAAAGTAACATAAATAAATTCGGCCATACCTGAAAGTTACAAAGCAATAATACTTAACAAAACCCCTAAATTACGAAGCAGCAACACTTAACACAAGCAACATCAAAGGGAAAGATATGATTTTTAACAAAATCAGCAGCAATAAGTAACAAACCCCTAGTTACTCATTCATTTATGTTATTCTACTAAAAAAACCCTAAATTTACAAACAACTCGATTCAAAACCCTGGAAAGCAAGTAAATAATTTAACGTGTCAAAACCCTAGCAAGAAAACTATATCAATAGAGAAATATACTAAAAAATGCGCAAAAGGAAAAAATCGTAACCTGAAAAATCGCAACAGATACCTTTCTTTAGCAAAACAAACTTCACCCAAACTTGAGAATGAAAAAACGACCCTAGAAATCACTTAGTATTACGCGAATTAGTGTAAATAGTGGAAGATCGCCTGAAAATTATCAAGGTAAATAGTGGAAGATGGATTGAAAATCGATGAGAGAGAAAGAGAGAGAGAGGAGTGAAATTACTTTTTGGTTTAAGTTTAAGGGGGTAAATGGAAAAGGGAGTGTAAAATGTTGATTTGGAAATTTAAAAAATGCAGGTACTACACGTCATATAAAAAAATGGGGGTCAGTAAATAATACCCACTTAAAGGTCAATAAAATACTAAAAAATAAGACTGGGGGTAATAGATCACCCATAAATATTGGGAGCGCCATAATTAATCCAAGTAAACGTTGAGAGGGTGTTTGACGATTTTCTCAAATAAGAATAATGGTAAAATATTATCTACATAGTTTATAAAATCATTTTGACTTCTAAAAATACATATTTCACTCCGTTTAATATTCAAGGACTATGGTTAAATAAAAATAAATTACGGGAGGTCAAAAATTAGTTGTCAACAACTACCCCTTTAGTGTTCGAGGATGACAAGGTCATTCCTGAGAAACAAAATTTGACTAACCCTAATTTTTGGCTGAACCATTTTATATACCTCTCATTTTTATGAAATTTCAAATATTTAGCAAGATCCTGGCTTTTAGTTTTCCTACATATCTCAGGTTCCATGAGAATTTAGCCACTTGTAGTTTGACTCAATTATGACTCCTGAACGCAAATTAAAGAAAATTCTTGGATTTCTCGGCTATCGAACAGAGACGTTCAGAGTGATTGGTTGGAGTGTGACTAACTCTCTGGTATTGAGTCCACCTACATATCCCTGTTCTTGGGAATCAAGTTACTTGTAGTTCAACTTGATTGAAGGAAAAGGGTATCCCTTATGTGGGAATGCCTTTGTGTGTGCCGAGGTGTGTCTGACCGGTGGCAAAATAATAAAAATAAAAAAAGCACAAAAGCAATCTTGTGTGGCTGACACAGTGAGGAGTGATCTTCCAAGTCCTGGCCGGAGATCTTGACTCTCATGAGCACCTTATCTCAACCGGCCGCGTAAGAAAAAGTTTCACGTTTGCTCTAAAATTTGTCTGGATTTGACTTGATTAACCTGCTTTGTTTGGTGGCTACAAATATGTTTCCATCTGCTGAGTAACATTGATTTCTGGGTGACAAATACCGCAATCATGTGATCGGATTTACATCATCTTGTCTTTTTGAGCGAAAATTATGGTCTCTTAATCGGTCTTACATTGTTGTCTTCTTGTGTGAATACTGCAGTCTCTTGACCAATTTTACATCACTTGTCTTTTTAAGCAAAGTTTATGGTCTTTTGACTAGTTTTACATCACTTGTCTTTTTAAGTAAAGTCTACGGTTTTTTGACCAGTTTTACATCACTTTGTCTTTTTGCTACAGCTGGTAGTTTTGTATGCATGGCCCTTTTTGGCAATTGAAATGAAGGTTCCTCTTGGCATGTTTGTATGAACAGCCTTCTTGGCATGTCTGTTTAAATGGCCCTCTTAACATGTTTGTTTAATGGCCCTCTTGGCATGCTTGTATGAATGACCCTCTTGAAATATTTGTATGAATGACCCTCTTGGCATGCTTGTATGAATGGCCCACTTGGCATGCTTGCATGAATGACCCTCTTGGCATGTTTTTATGAATAGCCCTCTTGGCATGCTTGTATGAATGGCCCTCTTTGGCATGTTTGTATGAATGGCCCTCATGGCATGTTTGTATGAATTGCCCTCTTGGAATGTTTATATGAATGGCTCTCTTGGCATACTTGTATGAATGGCCCTCTTGGTATTCTTGTATGAATGGCCCTCTTGGCATGTTTGTATGAATGGACCTCTTGACATGCTTGTATGAATTTCCCTCTTGGCAGGTTTGTATAAATGACCCTCTTGGCATGGTTGTATGAATGGCCCACTTGGCTGCAGGAAAATAGATATGCAATGGCCCTCTCAGCGACAAGAAAATAGATATGTAATGGCCCTCTCGGCGACAGAAAAATAGATATGCAATGGCCCTCTCGGTGACTAAAAAATAGATATACAATGGCCCTCTTGGAAAATAAGAAGAAGTGATGGCCTCTCGGAAGCAGGAAAATAGATATGCAATAACCCTCTTAATAAATAAGAAAAAGTGATGGCCCTCTCGGCAGCAAAAAAATAGATATGCAATGGCCCTCTTGAAAATAAGAAGAAGTGATGGCCTTCTCAGCAGCAGGAAAATAGATATGCGATGTCCCTCTTGATAAATGAGAAGAAATGATGGGAATGATAGATATGGACCTTCGGCTAAATCGTCTTTCTTTTGTCCTTTATGCCGACTGTGACCCTCTTGGTCAAGTATGCCGTGTTGTTTTCCTATGATCCCATTGTCGGCCATTTTGCCATCATGGTCTTTTGTTCTTTGTGGGCCATTATGGCTAGATGTTCGCCCTTGCGGCATTTAGATCTTTCATAAAGCTCATGGCTAGATTATTTAACCTTTATGGAATTTCGGTCTTTTATAGCCCTTGTGGCTGGATAATTTTCCCTTATGGCATTCAGATAGTTCATAGCCCTCGTGCCTAGATATTTTCCCTCGGTGGCATTCAAAACTTTATAGACCTTGTGGCTGAATATTTTACCCTTATAGCGTTTAGATCTTTCATAGCCCTCGCCGCTAGATATTTGCCCTTGGTGGCATTCAAAAACTTATAGCCCTTGTTTCTGGATATTTTGCCCTTATGGCGTTTAGATCTTTCATAGCCCTCGTGGCAAGATATTTGCCCTTGGTTGCATTCAAAACCTTATAGCCCTTGTGGCTAGATATTTTTCCCTTATGGTGTTCAGATTTTCATAGCCCTCGTGGCTAGGTATTTACCCTTGGTGGCATTCAAAACCTTATAGCCCTTATGGCTGGATATATATTTTTTTGAAAGCTTGATCTCAGCAGCGGTTTTGATCTTCTTTGGCGAACTGTTTCCTGCACTTAAAGCAAAGTTAGAAAAAGGATTGTCTTACGATGTCCATGGGGCCTGCATCAGAAATGGATTAATTTTTCCCTATTTAAAGTTGATTCATGTCACTGGCATTGTCACATCTTCGGCTTTCTAGACTCAAAACCCCTTTCAGCTCCGGTATTCAAAAGATAAATTCATTTTTCATTATGCAGAAAATCGTAACGTTACCATAAATGTATCTAATTTGTAGGGAAATAAATGCAGTTTTTTTAAAGAGGTAAGATTAATTGTCATGACATGTGCCTGAGTGAGGGATATTCCTTCTTTCGTGACTAGGGTTCTTTTCTTTTTTGCGCGAAAATTTTTAAGACCTTTTCTCCAGTTAAATCCTGATTGACGAACTCTTGTGCCGAATCTTCCCAGTTGCGAGATGTTTTATGATCCCTTCAAAACTTCTGCCCCAGTTTATAGTATTTGAATAAATGAGAAATTTTGGGATCTTCTCAAAATTTCTTCCCCAATTTGAAACTCTGGGTTGGCTGACTCATGATTGATGGCACAATTTTTGAGATCTTCTCGAAAATTCGTGCGCCAATCCTTGCATCGTTTGTGGAGTCCTATCTTTGAGGCTTGGTAACGGTTTCTGGGGTTTTTCGTTTAGTGCTACCAAGCTTAAAGTGCGCCTACATATCATGTTGCAATAGGAATTCAGGTCGAATATAGTTCAAAAAATAAAAGTAAAGGAGTTTTTCATTTTTTCTAATAGTGCGATCGGGTCCCAAATGGACTGCGTACGTATCCCACCGTGGGGAAATTAGGTTATTGCGTTCATATTACAAAAGATGTTTTGCTTCTCACTATCTATTAAAAATGATTACAAGCAAAAGGAAATAACTAATACAAATAACGATTAAAAACAAAGAGTACTATTACAAACTCTAAATTCGCCTTCATGCATAGTAGCACTTGATCGCATCTAAATTGATTGGCTTCGGCCATTCTTGTCCATCGATTTCTGCCAGTACTACTGCTCTGCCAAAGAGTACTTTGTGGACCACGTAAAACCTTGCTAGTTAGGAGCAAACTTCCCTTTGTATTCATCTTTATGTGGAAAAATTCTTTTGAGCACCATCTGCCCAATTTGGAAAACTTTAGTCCTGACTCGCCTGTTGAAGGCTCTTGCCATCCTTTGTCGGTACAGTTGAACGTGACATACGGCAACCATCGTTTTTTCGTCAATTGAGGCTAATTGCTCATATCGAGCTCGGACCCATTTAGCACTGTCCAATTCAGCTTCTTGAATAATTCTCAAAGAAGGTATCTCAAGTTCGGCAAGTATGACTACTTCAGTACTATAGACTAACAGATATGGAGTCACTCTTGTTGATGTTCTAGCCATAGTACAGTGTCTCAGTAAAGCATAAAGCAACTGCTCATGCCAGCCTTTGTAATTGTCAGTCATTTTCGTCATTATCCTCTTGATATTTTTGTTAGCCGCTTCTATAGCTCTGTTCATTTGTGGCTGACAGGCTATCGAGTTTTGGTTAGTGATTTTAAATTCCCCATAAATATCCTTCATCAGATGGCTATTCAAATTCGCTCCATTGTCTGTTATGATGGACTCAGGTATGCCGAATCGGCATATGATGTTCTTTCGCACGAAGTCTGCTACCACTTTCTTTGTTACCGATTTGTGAGACGTTGCTTTAACCCATTTGGCGAAGTAGTCAATGACAACTAAAATGAACCGGTGGTCATTTAAAGCTGCAGGTTTAATGGGTCCAATAACATCCATGTCCCAGGCAACGAAAGGCGATGGTGATCTCATGGCGTTAAGCTCACTTAGAGGGACCTTGATTAGATCACCGTGGATTTGGCATTGATGGCACCTTTGCATATATTTGCAGCAATCACTTTCCATGACCATCTGGTAGTATCCAACTCGTAGAATATTTTTTTTCCAGTACAAATAGGTTCATACGAGTTCCACATGTCCCAGCATGTAGTTTTTCTAGAAGTTTAATGGCTTCACCAGCATCTACACAAAGAAGCAGTCCTAAATCCGGTGTCCGTTTGTACAGTATTTCTTTATTTAGGAATAAACCATTTGCCATTCTTCTAATAGACTTCTTTTGTCTGCTTGTGATGCCTTCGGGGTATTCCCGACTTTCCAAGTATGTTTTGATATCATTGTACCATGGCTTGCCATCTGGTTCAGCCTCCACACAGCAACAACGGGCATTCCCTTCTTTCAAGCTTATCTTTAGCGGGTTAATGTGGCTGCTTTTAGGATGTTGGATCATTCATGTTGTTGTGGCCAACGCATCGGCAAATCATTCTAAGCCCTTGGCGTATGTCGAAATTCGATCTTTCTAAATTTCTTACACAATCTATTGTACTTGATGAATCAATAGATCGAAATCTCCAATAACTAGTAATTCATCGATGTTCATATCCAATGCTATTTGGAGGCCTAGAACGCAGGCCTCGTATTTAGCCATGTTGTTGGTACAACGAAATCTTAACTTTGCGGCCATAGGGTAATGTTGTCCATTTTCTGATAGTAGAACAACTACGATTTTGGAACCTTTGTAATTCACTGCTCTGTCAAAGAATAGTTTCCAGCTAGGTTAAGAAATTGTTGATCCTTCTTCTAGAGCCAACACCTCTCCGTCCAGGAAATGGGTACGAAGCGATTCGAGCTTTTTATCTATTAGACTTGCAGCTAGTAAGCCAGCCAAAGCTTGTCCTTTACAAGCTTTCTGGGCTATGTACACGATGTCGAATTCACTAATAGCATCTACCATTTGGCTAACTTCCCGATGGGCATGGGCTGGTGGAATATGGAAAGTAATGAACTTCGGGAAATTTTGTATATTGTTTGGAGTATAATTGGGTCGTGTTTGAATAGCCTTGAATGGGTGAATGAATATAATAATGTGGACATAAGTTTGGAATTGTGAAGTTTGAATGAAAGTTGCCAACTTGTGTAGTAAGGTAGAACTTTGAAGCTAGAATGATTTGATTGTGGTTTATGATGTTTGATGATGTTTGGGTTGTTGTTGTAGGTGTATTTTGAGCCGAGCTAAGTCTCGGGGGTGTTAGATATATAGGGGAAATGCTGTCGAAATTTCGGTAGACAAAAATCAAGTTAATGGAAATTTTAAGCCTAAGAATCTCTAATTGGTAACTTTGACCATTTGCAGATTCTGGACGAAATGGGATTTGATTTTGGGGAAAGCATAAGACGTCTATAAGGTATGTAAAGCTTCCCACTTCTTCGTTTGGCATGTCTTAGTATGTTAGGTGAATATTGGAACCTCCGGAGCATTTCTGCTCCTCGAAACCCGATCTACAAAACGATAACTATTCATTCAATTCAATTGAAGCTTAAAGGCTCTGTTTTGGCTAGAATGCACTCAAATGTCCGAAACCTATCGAAATGTGATCGGGTCACTTTGAAATCATTATGTATGATCTTTAGCCTCTAAATGTTCGTAAATTATGTTCGCCACCTCAATTTGACTCGAGGTGGGCCCGCTAACCCCGAGACGCCCTATTTGTCCTATTGGGCTCCCTTTTTGGATGAACTTCGATATGAGATCTTCGACTTTGAAACTTCCCTCTATGAAATCTGCTTTGACTATTATGATATGTTAAGTTCCGTTTGAGCCATACGTACCACTTTGGAAACAATTTGTGAGATAAACTTTCGTATGAACTAATCATTCGACTATTTTGGTTTATGAAATGACTTATGAGATTATTAAGTTTCGAAAGGCTATTTTGAAATATAAATTTGCATTTATTTGCTCACGACTCCGCTCGTGCCTTATTTTGACTTCGTTCACCGGTTCCCGGGCCGGTTATGATTCATGCGCCCTATGATAATTCGGATGTATGCTGTGTTACGGTTCCCGAGGCCTCGCCATAGGGCTGGGTTCCATTTGGAGTTATGCTGTGATATGGCTAGTGATGCGATACGCTCCCATATGTATGTGTTCGGGGATGTAAGGAGATTTGAACCCTTCCGGTGTGATGTTGTGTGTGGCACCAGCGTCGGAGTGGTGACCACGTTCTTGAGCTTTGCATGATTTCGTTTGCATTATGTATATGTATATGATTTTGATACGGATTTTGACGTACTGATTTGTACTTCCCTTTGATATCCGGTTTGTTTTCAGTTTTGGCCCATATTTCTGTACTCCGTGCTTTACATACTCAGTACATATTTCGTACTGACCCCCTTTCTTCGGGGGGCTGCGTTTTATGCCCGCAGGTACAGACATTGGTGATCCTCCACTGTAGGCTTCACTTTTCTGCTATTTCGGAGTACTCCTCCTTGATCCGGAGTCCACTTCTGGTACAGACATCTTTTGCTATGTATATTTTGTACATTTGACTATTCGGGTACGGCGAGGCCCTGTCTCGCCATATGTCTTTGTTTTGGATTCGTAGAGGCCTGTAGTTATGTTTGTGGGGCGAGGGTCCTATATGTGTTTGTTTGACTTTGATATTTGGTCTTAAAGCGGTCCGTTTGTTATGATGGCCCTAAATGGCCCTTATGCTTATATTTGCACTTATGACCGGCGATGTCTATTCCGCCGCTCCTTTCGGATTCGATATGATATTTTGATATGTGCGACCGCTTAAGACATATTTTGATATAAATTATGTTTGATATGACTTTTATGAAATTTTGAAATAAGTTTGGATTCGGTAAATGAATGTGCGATTTGGTCTGGGTACCCAGGTAGGGTGCCAGTCGCGGCCCACGGGGCTGGGTCGTGACAATGTCGTTCACCAAAGCTCCGGAATGGTATAGACACATTTTACGGTGGTTAACTCCTTCAATTCTAGCCCTTCTGGTTCTTATAGGGTTAATCATCCGAATACAGACCAACTTATGGAAGATTTTGTTTTTGAGTCTCTAAACACGTAAAGTCATAGTGCCAAATATGAGTATTCAGCGTAATCCTTCAGTTGGGGCAATGTCATCATGGACCAAAAGTGAATGCGGCCCCCACATCTTGGTGATGCCTTTTCATCTATCAACTTAATGAGTCTCTTCTTGACATTCTTTGATGGTGTGCCCTGCTTGATCCCAGTGATAAAGGCACCTTTTGTGTGCAAATATCGAAGTGCATAGTGGTAACCTGTCGAAGCAAATACTGACTAGTCCTTTGCTTCGAAGCTTGATCATAATTTCTTCACTCGTAATATGCTTAGGCGAGACGCAGTAGGGATAATCCAATGCCTTAATCGCAATAGCCCACCATTCGGGTGAAGCTGGTCGGACATGCCCTATTTTCTCTTCGGGCTCTTCCCTAGGGCTTGATGGTGCAGCAGAAGTTCCTTCCCCTTTTGGGTTTGATAGTGCAGCGGAAGTTTCTTCCCTTTTGGGGCTTGACGATGCAGCGGAGGTAGCCCCGTTTGATGGCCATGTGGGCTCCTGCAGGACCGACTCCATTTCTTCTTCCTCAGACTCCTATATTATCGGGATGTATTCGAAAAGAATCCTTCTTCCCTTGTCCAAAATGTTCTCTCCTTGAGCTTCAGTAGGTTTCTCGGGGGAAATCTCTGCTAAATCCAATAACTCGTCCACTTCTTTAATCCTAGCTTTGACCGCTCGAATCTGCTTTTCAAGATCTTGAATCTTTCGGTGCAGCGAGACCTCATTCTTTCTCATAACCCCGAGCTTGGGTGCCTTTTTGTTGTTCATCTTTAGATTCTAAGAACTCGCTAGGCTTAATATGGGTAGTTTGTTCATTGTTTTTCTTTGGGTGAGTGGATGATATTCTAGACCAATTAAGAATTTAAGCGAAACATATGAAAGCAAACAAATCACACAAAGCAGTTTATAAGATTATACTAAGCGCGCTCCTAAGCATATTATCATTTGAAACATAAATGTGCCATTTGAATCAAACCATAACCCCATAATCATTAATAATAATTTTCCTCCCCGCAGGGGTACAAAATATAAGGTAAAGACAATGCACAAAATAAATTAGCAAACGCATCCTCCAGTGGTGGATGATGAAGCCTGATCTCGATCATTCTTGGCTTTCTTCGCCTTTCGGAGGGTAGTCTAGATATGAATATGGGCTGATGTCAAACTGGCCTCCATTAGAAATCCTTTCTGTGGGAATATCGGTGGAGCGACATCATCTAAAGTTTTATTCATCCGATCGTCTAGATCAATTAAACAATCATTGATAAGCTCCCATTCATATCAAACTTTCTATGGTGGCTTTTTCATTCTCAATTTTCTCCAAATACTTGGCATCTCTGTTGTCAGCTCTCCTCTGAACCAAACGGGCTCGAATCCCAACTTGCGAATCATTGTCTTACACACAAGTCTAGAGGATAGGTCTAGGAGGAAGTGTGCCTTCTAAGTCGGCCCTCAACTAATCCTTATACTCCACAACACGTACAACCCGGAAGAAACCTATCTTTAGCTAATGTATCAGGACCCTAAATCATGCGACCCTTCCATTCTCATATGCAATATAAAGCCCTTGGTGGTCTATCAATGTCGTAGTCAATGATAAAATTCACCATGCCTCTAATCTGAGGCAGAACATGAATCCTCCAAAATTGTCTTAAGACCTTGGCAGGTGCATAAAGGCGAATCCCCCGATTCCCATAAGTGGTAAGAATGAACACTTTCTTCCCTTAACCACGTCTTCAATGGACACGAAGTCATGGAACATCTATTAAATGCTTTCATCCTTTAATCTAGAAATGGTGAATGTCTAACTTTGTTTGTATTGCTCTCCAAAGTTTGTGCAAAAATACCGAACACCATCCCTTTCGGCTGGCTTACTTGAGTGTTGTTCACCCCTAACCTTGATTATGTGCTTGAGGACCCACCATTGCAGGAACAAGTTGCAGCCTCGAAAGTACTTTTAGTTATTCTGGTAGAAGCTCAAGGCTCGGTACAAATTGGCTTGTATGATTGGGGTTATGTCAAAGTATTTGGCTTCCTATTGTTCGGTTATGTCGTATAAGATGGCATGGGCAACCGAAATAACTCAGACATCTATGGATAAGGACCAATCTTTGGGAAAAACTATGGTTCCCAGGAAGAAAATGGTGAAAGCTAAAAGTATGTTGGTCGTCCATTCGGCAGAAGTCTTGAATTCCCCGGGATACTCTACAAATTCATCTGGGCTTCCAAACCTTTTGTATATCTCTCTAAAAGGTATGGTGGGGCATGGGCCCAATTGGCCTAATTCAAAGAAAGCATTCTACAAATTTGGGAGTAAGTGGATTTTTTTGGGATTAAAGCATTTTGGTCGGGTTTCTTTCTTTTTTCAACCCCAAGCCTACCCTAGTCAACCATCCCTAAACTCCCCTAAAGTTGGCATTATTTCGATGTCATCCCTGAATCTGAAAACCATCCTATCTCTATCCCAAAATCCGGTAATCACCACTATCAATTCCTTAAAACCCGTCATAGTCATAATGGATGTCAAATTTCCTAAGTAACATGAGATTGCCTTTTCTCCTCCGGGGACATTTGGCCCCACCAAATACGCAGCAACTCGGGTATAGTCAAGACCATATCAAAACTTAAGTTGATCGACATCTACAAAACATAAATTAAGGTTAATTTTTCCCCCTACCAGGAAATGGTTTCATTTATAGGCACGTCACATGTTTCCAAATAGCACATGATATGAGATGCAGTGTTTTTCGAGTCATATACCGTACTTGACACGAGGTAGTCTCCCTATCGGGTTTGGATACGTCCAAAATATCAAAACATCTATTCTATTTCATATTTGTATTAGGTTTAGCTTTAACCTAGGAATATGTAAGAGTGGATTTTTTCAAATTGACCTTGGACCCGAGCAGACTACTTGGGGTGAACCGTTGTCGGCCATTGGGTAACTGCATAGCAACTTAACATTCAACGTATTCCAAAGAAGGGGTGTTTCAGATTTTTTTAGTGAAGGCAAGACCGCGATCCTGCATGTCCCCTCTGAAACCATGCTTTTTGCTAGGAGTGGCGGAATTTATGATTTGAGATGAATGACAGTTATAATTGTGAAATTTAAACACAAAAAAATAAGTACAGTTAAAATCACATTATATTAAAACCCTTATGGTTATAACCTAGAAAATCCCTAGCAGAGTCTCCATTTGTTACGGTTCGCTTTTAAGCGGGTTAAGGCACAAAATTTACTATGAGGTTGTTGGTGCTCTAATTGAATTTTAGTATTTTGTAGACTCGCCACCTAATTTATTTATGGAAAACTAGGAAAACCGGGTTTAAAGAATTTTTCCAAAATAATAAGAAAAATTCTTTGGACCAAAATTCAACTTAAGGGTTCTGGTGATCCCCCTAGAGAAGGTTTTATGCACCCTAGTATTAAAGATTCATAGAATACGGTTGACCTACGCGCTTCAATGTATGATCAACTATATTTTATTTTCTTAAACGTGTTTAAGTAAAAATTTCAAGGAAAACTTTTGGCAAAAAGTCTCATAAAAAGTGTTCAACTCACTTTTTTGCCGGACTAGGACACACTCAGGATTTCTTCCGAGTAGAGTCACTACTATTCTGGTCCTAACAAAATGGGTTTAGTACCAATGGGATTTTATACATATATATGAAACTATGGAGTATATCTCCGATTTGTATACATATATAAGGAAAATACAAGTATTTTTTGTGATTCCAATTTTGTTATTTTGAAGCTCATAGGTCAATAATACTCCAAGTCCAAATCCGTGTTAACATCAAATATGTCCAAGTCAATTCCCCTTTATTTTCAGTCCATAAAGTTTTGGGCCTTTAGCCTAACAGTTCTAATTCTATTCCAGAAAACAAAAATTCCAAACCAAGTTTTGTTATTCTGGAAAGTGTCTAAATTCTAGTGCCTTTTGTTCTCAAAAACTTCCCTCCAAGTTATGACTATAACAATTTTGCACTTAAGTCCATTTTTTGTTCCGTTTTAGCTCATGTCCGATTTAAAGTCCAACAAATTTTCCACTTAATTATTCAAAGATCATTTAACCTTGTTTACAATATAAAACCAGTTTTTGATTTTAGTCAAACCAAATTAAGTGTCAAGTTCATGCAAGTCTAAAGTAGCCGAGTTTAAAAATGTCTTAAGAGACTTCCTAAAATACTATGTGTTTCCTGAGTTCTACCATCCATAAGGGGTTTCAATATTCTTTTTCCTCATGCCTTTACACATATACATACACATATAAATTGAAAAGAAAAAACAAGAGGAGAGTTGGACTGGTGGGCCTACCTAAGCTCGCTAGTTTGTTATTTTCACTCATAGTTGGGCCTTCAAATAAATATCAACTTCCCTTTTTTCCATTAGACTCGATTGAATAAAGGAGAACTGAGCCTCAATCCCAATTGGTTTCAAGCACAAGGCAGTGGCCAACGAGGTTTCCCATGCATCACGAAGTAGAAAAAGTAAATAGTAAGATTAGACAAGCATTTTGGACTTAACTATTTACTTAATATAAAATAGGTTATAATTATAATCACAACTATACATAAGTACACATTCAAGTGATTAACATAAATCATGCGAGAAGTCTAGACCAGAGTAGTATACACACAGAAAAGGTTCAAAGAAGCCAACAAGTCCAACTTGAGGTAACTATGGCCCAAAGTTGTCGTCCAAATAACATTAAATGACAATAAATAAAGCCAAAGCCAAAAAGAAATACCGAAGGGTAAGCCTAAAACTAAATAGAATCTTAAACAACAAAGCCAACAGTCATGGATTATTACAAGTGATATACCAACCATATAACAAATATACCAGTTTTTGCACACTATATGTATACAGAACTGGATATACCTGGTATATTTCCTTTATATATTCAAAAAAAAAAAAGATTTCAAGTTTAGAAAAGACATCCTCTAATCATGATTAACACTCAAGAATTATTTTCAAGGGTGCAGAAATGGTATCAAAGAAAAGAAACGAAACAACTTGGCATACACACAAACATAACTCAAAGAATCAGATAGACCATTAATGCAGTGTTTTGAAAAAAGTGAAGCATTGAAAATTGTTTTGAACTTCCAAAGAATAAATCAACATTCATTACCCACAGATCATTACTCATTTTAACGCAGAGGCTCCCATGGGGTACGGCTTCTCATAGGGGAACCCCAGTAGCTTGGATTCAAGAGGACCAGCCTGACCTTAACGAGAAACTCAAGGCCTTATCCTCTTTCCTTCTGGCTCTGGGTAAGTCACACATATGGTCAGTCAAACCACAAGTGACAACCTCTTAGGTCTGTCACAAAACCATCACGTTACACTAGTATATATCATGTAGGTCCTTAACTTGATTGATACTAAGTTTAGATGCTTAGACAAACAGCAACAGGATTACAGAGAAACAATGGCGTAGGGCTTCATGAGTTAGTCATAGTTATAGACTTTAGACAAAGCTAATTGGATATGAACATAGAAAGGATGCAAGACAAGATTCTTGAACTTGTTTAACAAGGGAGATATATGCCCTGGATGATTCATTCTTAATGATGGCCTCATGTAAAGAGCAAAGTGAACCTCTTCTATAGGAAATACAAGTAAGCACCAAACATTCTTATTGCACACTGTGTTTTGATAAGAAATTAACTTATGTGAATTCATGTGATACTTTCAAAGACAACAAACATATAGAAATGGGAAACAGGTTCAGGTACAGCAGAGGGCTAGCATGTCAAGATGCAACTAATATTTTTGACACTAATCAGGAAATAATGAGTCTTATGATACATATAAGATTCATGAGAAGGCACAAACTTCGGATATGCAAAGATTCTTCATAGTTATACATTCTTACTCATGCTCAAAGACTGTTTATAAGGTTCATGGTGGTCAAATTACCTACCTTAGAGCTCAGGCTGATTTACATCTAGACAACAGGTAAAGGCAAGTAATAATTCTTATGTGACATATTCAGGAAGCAGATAACCAAGTTCATTAATAGCGTCAGAACTATTTTATACTCAACACAGACTCACACAAAGCAGTAGCATCCAAAAGGGACATTGACAGCAGCAAATGTACAGATTAAAAAAGTACAGAAGTGGGATATCAAGTTCAAATGCAGAAGCTTATCTCATAATACCATATTCAGCATAGTTCATACATATACACCTAATTCTCAAGCTAACAACTTTCACATTTAAGCTTAAAACATACTCATCGTACTAGCACATAACAATAAGCCTAGGCCTTCTTTATTTAAATACTCACAAGGAACACCTAATGAGATATCAGACCCAATCTAGGTGACTCAGATCGTACCTCAAGCTAATATTAAGCATAGGATCATGTTATAGTTTAACATATCATTTGTCACTACTAGTTAAGAAACTTTCAGTTTAAAACTCAAATTAGATAGAGATATAGCATATTTCAGCAAGCCAACTAGTCCATTAGTAAACAAATCTTAGCTAGACACATGATGGCTCATAGTCCTTTAGCCATCATAAAATTCAACCTATGTGGGTTATCAGCTATGTGTATACTAATATTAATCATTAAACACGCAGCAAAAGTCATTACTAGTGGATTAAAAGCACAAATAGAGTCTAACATGAGAGATATTACTATTAATACTATATTCTCAACATAACAGGGGCTGAATCATTAAGTACATAATGGAAAGGTGCAGCTAAATAGGAATTAAACTTAGAGCATGCTAAATAGAAGCTAAAGTAGGCATGATATCAATCAAACTAATTACTCAACCTGCTGAATCATGACTAAATAGGACCTAAGCTAACAAATAACATATAAACAGGAACTAAGTGCTCTTAAACATGATTAAACTAGCAAATGAAAAACATAAATAGACATAACTAACTTTAACATATACAAGCCTAATTTAAACTAAACAACAATATAACTACACTAGTAGCTTCAACACACTTATGTCTAGAATTTGGACTTGGAAGAATCCTTTGCTTCCTTGATCCCCAATACTCAACCCCACACAAGCCCAAAAAAAACAACAGAAACAAACTCTTCCAAATTTTACTTAAACTCAGAAAAAAAAATGATTAAAGATTTCCAATATTTATGGAAATCTCAGGTTTTTTTTTTTGAGTTCTTTATGAGTATATCAAATTTTGATATGCTCAGACTTGTTCAAATAACAGAGGATAGGGCCCTTTAAATAGAAAACCCCAAACCCCCAAACCTTAGGTTCAGCCGATGTGGGATAACTCACCATTTAAGGACTTCTTCCTCACACCATAGCATTGTAGGGCTAGTATTAGATGTAAGCAACAAACGAAGGGTCAGATTTGACTCGAACTTGGTCAATCTATGGGTTTCTTCATGAACCACCAAATATCGAGTATTCATGTCACGACCCAACCCGCCATGAGCGATACCCACACTTACTCCTAGTGATCGAACCAACACATAAGTCATCTATTCATTCAATTCCATTTCTATGTTAACCAATTCAATTATTTATTACCCTTCAAGCATAAAATAATCAAAGTAAGTCATGCCATAAAATATCGAAGTAAATGCAGAAGTCCTAACTATTACAAATCCCTAAATTCGAAAATCACCGTACAAGGACTCTAATCCAAAAACATATCTAAGGAATGAAATCCATCTAACAAATAACCACAATGTCTAGAGTAAGAATAGACATCATAGAAGAAAATCTTAGGCGGCCTGGCATGGATAGAAGCTCACTCTAAATCTGTCAGCAACGACCTCAAAGCTAGATGTGAGGATAGGTAGCAGTCTCTGTATCACAATCTGCTCTCAAAAGAATACAGCAAGGTAGTATCAGTACAAACACTATGTACTGATAAGCATCATAGGCCGACTAAGATTAGTATCAAGCATATATCATAAAATCAATAAAATGGACAAGTCAACTAACAACACGAAATCAATAACCCAATCAATAAGTCAACCAAGGATAATCACGAATCAAGTAACCCAAAGATATCAGATCAGATCAATGGAAAACAAATGAAAATAATTCTACCAACAATAACCATAATCTCATTGTGTACACATATTACCTGATGTCATTGCTCAGTAGTCAGGACCGGCAGGGGACCCATGGTGTCCATGTACCACTTATTCTGGATACTCATTAGACCCGAGCATAAAACTTTCACTTCAAAAAGAACCTAGAACACAGTCCACATCAAGTGTCACTAGTTTCCAGAACGAACCTCGGACCATGAGCCCATATTCTAGGTCAAATCCTCATTTCGGTCAATTGCGCCTTCTCATACATCTATACATAATGGTGTTTCTTGCCCTCTCATTATCAATTCTCAAATCATCATTTATATCACATGTTCATCAAGAAGATCATATTAACGTCTCTTCACAACAACATCAAACGGAAGATCATATTAACGTCTCTTCATACATAAATAGTGGCACGAAGCCCACACAGTCACTCATCAATTACAAATAGAAAATCAACCACACATACATCATGTTTAAAGACTAGGCATGCATTCTCCTATTAAATTCACAGCACATACAATCAACTAATCAAAGTCTAACTCAAGTAGATCATAAGCTACCTCAAACGTAGAGCTGGAACAATGCGAATCACTCCGCCACAACTTTTCCCTTTCTTAAAGCCTCGAAACGCTCAAAGTCTAGAAATTAGAATGTGAGTCACATATACTCTAATCACAAAACCAATTTAAGAATACCCTTCTTTTACCCCATTCCATCGGGTGAATAATTTTCTAGGTGTAAAACAACCAATCGAGGGCCTTAGAAATTACTAATCATCAAACTATAACAATAATTCATCAACGTTCTAATTACAAGCAGTTTCCATAGTAAAGCTATCATTATTTATGGAACGCTAAGTCTCAATTTACTTAGTTCATGTCTCTAAAGGTGAAATTCATGATTAAGAGGAGTTAACCCAAGCCATTAGATGATAAATAAAGGATAATAATCATAACACATCAATTATTGAAAGACCTACTAGGTTCTAAGATTGCCATTACTAATTCACCATTGAAGACCTATAAAAAAAATTATAATCATGGCGAAGATAACATAATGATTGAAGGGAATGTTTGAGACTTACCTCTAAAGAATATACTTGTCCAAGCTTGGAATTTCGCCCTAGGTGCTTGTGGGGAATTGTGTTGGTGTTTTGTGAATAAAGAATTCAGCAGTATGTTTTTAAAACTCGGCTACTATTTTTCGTCGACCGCTACAACGATCATTACGCTGCTGCGACGATCTCGCTATAGTAGCCAAGTGCCCGCTATAGCGAACCATAGAGAAACTTACCACTGTTATGGCGGGCCATGTTCTGCTATAGCGACATCGCCAGAGCGGCATACTTCCCTCCACAGCGAATACCCGAATAAAACACGACCGCTGATGGCGAGGGTCTCACGGTTACAGAGGTACTGCTGCAGTACAACCTCCACTATAGCGGTACTACTGAGGCAGTAGCTCGCAATTTTTCACAATTTTTAAAATCCACCACCCAACACTTCATCCGAGGCCTTACACATATAAAAAAACAAGCACATAGACATGAAAATACAATAAAAATCCACCAGGGCACTCAGAATTCCCAACGGAGTTCTAATTTCCTATGTCACCCCCTGATGGACTCAACAAAATCAAACAACAATCACAACACGTCATGTTTCAGCTCTTAGGCGTGCACAATCGAGTTTCTATTAACTGGTTCTACCCTTCGAAAGGTTCTATTTGGTGGGATGACCCTATATTTCCCATAACAACCGAAAGGGTCGTTACATCATATACTAACTAAAACACCATTCGTTCCCAAACGAACAGGATGAGGAACCTATGTAACCACCCGTTTTGTCGTTACCGTGATTATTCAATTTTTTCCCTCGTTGACCCATTCCTGAGTCTGGTTAGAACTATTTGGACCCAAGAAGATAATTACTATGGCTTACTAGGCGTCATTTTGAGTCTTGGAACACCTTTTAGGAATGTGCCTTTAAGTGGAAAGCATTTGACCTAGAGTTGACTTGGTCAACAAAACCTCCGTTAGGAAATCTGAGGTTACATGTGAGTTCGTAGCATGTTTTTATGTATGTATGCATATCTGGTTTGTATGTTTCGGGCCTCAGATGATTGTCGCATTTTCGGGATGAAATTGTGAAACTTGGAAAAAGTTCTGGTGTTTGGTGTCCACTGTAGCGGCACCAGGACTGCTAGCGGCACCACTGCAGTAGCCCTAATGTAGCGGTGTGGTTGCTGCTACAGCAGTAAGATAAGTTCTTGGCCTTGACCACTGTAGCGGTCTGCACAACCATTGGGTCGGTACCGCTGGAGCGGTAAGGATGACCGCTGGAGCCGTCGACGAGCAGTCTTTATAAGTTTAAAACCCCAAATCCCTAGTCATTATTTTTATTTCAACTTGAGAGCTTTGTGGAGGTGAATTGGAGGGATTTCAAGTGATTTCTTCCCTAATGTAACATTCCTACCTTATTATGGTTTCATTGACCTCTCTTAATCTTCTAGCATAGTCTAGAGTCCATATGTTAGAATGGGTCTTCAAGTGGGTTCTTGAGTTAAGTTCCAAATCACTTTGGTTCCTAGAATCTTCCTAAATAAGGAAGATTAATGTTGAATATGCTTGAATATGTTGGGAACAAACTAGTTAGATTCATATTTTCC
Source organism: Lycium barbarum (assembly GCF_019175385.1). NCBI lineage: Eukaryota > Viridiplantae > Streptophyta > Magnoliopsida > Solanales > Solanaceae > Lycium > Lycium barbarum. Next base: position 95,840,128 of record NC_083342.1, read on the forward strand.
ATAAAAGAAAAAAAGGCTTAAGATTAAAAGAAGGGTTTTTATGGGTTTTCTCCCAAATGAGTTTTTAGCATTAGAATCTTGTATTATTGGTTAGGTTAGCTTCATTAAGCATGGATTTGATGATTATAAACTATGTAAAATGTTTCTTCCATTTTAGTGATAAAATTGTGTGATTAAAGTTAGGGTTCTTAGACCCAAATTTGGGGGTTTTCACATTAAAGATGATTTGAGAATTAATTGAGTATTCCTATTATTAAAATAATGGATTTTGAGCCTTTGGTAATGAATTTGGTGTTTTGGTCATAAAATATTTGTTTTACCTTTAAGCCCCGTTTCCCTAAATTAAAGAGCGGGTTTTTTACCCGAATAGAATATAGTCATTATGGGTATCATTATTTATGAGTTCTCACATAGAATGCATATGTGATAGAGTTTGATTGTTTGGAGACGCTTTGCAAGATGAAATAAGATGGGGAATCATGGCACCTATTCGTCGACCAGGTACCGGCTTCCCTTTCAGTGGGCTCCGATTAGTTTCTCATATTCATGTATTAGAAGGAACAGAGAATGCATGTGTAGGAATTGGAGATTTGGGATTGTAACACCCCGTAAATTCAGTTTAGGTGTGAAAGTGTAAAACTAGTCGGTTCATATTAATCCGACTAATCCATTTGGGATGAATTTGGGTGATAAGCAGTCGTTTTGAAGTCAAACCAAATAGTGAAGTTCATAAGAGTTCTCAAACTCATCTAAATTTCAGGAGGTCTGACTTCTAAGCCAATTTTGTAAAAATATTTTGCGAATTTTGGAAAACTTCATCAATAGAAAAAATAAACCTTTAAAATAACTTTCCAACGGTAGGTCGCCTAACTCCAATGGAGCTTTGTGCTAGGAGTTATACTCATTTTACTAAACATCATCTGTCAGTGTAAAATTAGGCATGCACGGCACCCTAGGCGGCACCCCAGGAAAATTTTTCAAGAAATTTAAAATTTTGATGCCGTCAAATTAGATACATAGTGTGCGCAACCCTGGGCGGTGCTCCAGGTGACGCACCAGGCCATTTTATGCCTGTTGCGATTTTTTTCGAATTTTATAAAATCCTAACTTCATTACAGTCATTCCCACTTTATTTTTCTGACTTTTTGAGCGGAAACAACCCTAGGGTTTCCCCAAAACATATAAGATAAGTTCTTGATCGATTCCCATCATTACTTCATCAATATAGTATCAAATTAACAGTAGTTCATCTTTCAAAAACCCTAGATTCTTGAACCCCAAGAAAGAGAAGAAGAAAGGGACATCTGAAGACGTTGAGATTCCTTCAATAAGGTCTGATCCTTGAATTTTTTGAAGTCATTGAAGGGTTTTAGAATAGTGTAGGTTATCCTATGTGATTAGAATCCATGATTGATTCATGAAGTGTTCAAGAACACGTTCTAGATATAAAGACCCTAGTTTTTTCTATAAAAGGGTTATATAGGTAGAATTAGATTAAAGCTCTAATGTTTCTCATCTAAAACCATTGTATTGTGATTGTAGAACCTTGGGAATTACGTTTGAGTAGGATTTGAGGTATGTCTATATTTCAAAAATTATTTTTTCAAGTATGTTTACTTTTGAAGTACATTTATATTGTGAAAGCATGAATTGTATTTGAGGATCCTTCTTTGATTGTTTGTATAAGTTATAATTCTTGTATGGTGGAAGTTCTTTTTGGAATTAAAGATGAATTATTTTAGACAAGGTCATAAGTGTGTAGGGTCAAGCCTGCATCGAACCTTATACGACCTATACTACTTTGTGAAACTCGCTTTTCCCATTATTGGATGAATGAACTTCTTTTTATAAAGGTTGGATCTTAAACTTATTTTGCTGTTGAATGGATTTCTTGCACTTGATAATTGAATAAGAGATTTGAATAAGATTCTAAATCGGTTATGACCTTAAATGCCTCTATTTTGAGATGATGACTTGAGAAGTGAGATTCGGCTCTAAGTCATGATTGGTGATTCGGTAATATGCCATGATTTGTATTTTGTTTATGTTTGGGCCTGTATGGGCAAGTTGTGCTAGTCCAGAGGATGATCAGTAGTTATGGATCCTAACGTATCGACACGAAGTCCAGAAGATGATTGACCTCTGTCGTTTCCTGGCCTAGATTATCCATTGTTGTGCCAGTGTAGAGGACAATTGACCTTCATTGCTTCCTAGCCCAGAGTATCCATTGTTGTGTCAGTCCAGAGGATGATTGACCTTCATTGCTTCCTAACTGAGAGTATCTATGGTTGTATCATTCCAGAGGACGATTGACCTCCGTTGCTTCCTAGCTTAGAGTATCAATTTCTGTATCAGTCCATAGGACGATTGACCCCGAGGTATGTCACCCGGTGTATTTGTGTTACACCCGAAAAGTTTCGCGCTACTTAGACTGTAGACATCTTAGTGTTAGCCCGAACAAGAGTAAAGTCATGCTAGGATTAAGGAGAAAGGGTACATTCTAAGAGTGAATAATGGCAGATATATGATATATGGAGACCATATGAGGTGAATCGGTTCATGTGTCACTTGACGAAAAACCCTCGTTGCTGTAAGCAAAGTGGGGCCCACACACCAGAGTTTCATGAAGGATATGTGAAGAGACATATGAGTAGTATATGGAAATTTGAGCAAGCCCTAAGAAGGACCCATAAGCCAAATATGGGCATAAGCCCTCCAAAAAAACGATTTAAGGAAACATTTTCGGATGACCTTCCTTCGAGGGGCCAAAATGATATTATAAGTTTGGAATTTGGAAAAACACAAAGAATAAAAGTTGTATATAATTGAATTATCTTTCCAATCATAGGTAGTGGGCCCTCACACGATATCGGGATCAAGAGTTATGACCTTTTTACTGAACGACAGTGCAGTCAGAAAAAATAAGCCAGCGCGAACGCGCTGAAGGAAATATATGTTGGTCCAGGCAAATCTTGGACCGTTATATAAAAGGGGGAGGCCCCCTATTTTTCAACCAAAAACACACAAAAACTCTCCAAAATTCTGGAGACTTCTCCCCAACCCCCCAAGCCAACTTTTTAACCCAAACCAGGTAAAATTTCCAAATTCCGGTCCAGATAACGTATAGTTATTGTTGCAGAATCATATAGCGGCGTGTTGTGGCCTAATATTAGCATGGAAAAGTGAAGATACATAAATATTAAAGGGAGAAAGGTATGAATCTCTTGCTATTAACGCTAATCTTGGTTTATTTATAGAAAATGGGCTGTAAAATTCTTATAAAATGATTCTGTTGGTGGGAATATGGGACAAACACCATATGGGCTGTTCTATGGAATATTTTGGAGTTAGAAATATTATGGATAATGTGGGTATTGTTATTGTTGTTGTTGTTGGTTGTTGAATTGAGATTTTGGGCTAGGCATATACACTAGGGAGATGCTGCCCGATTTCCGGCAGGATATAAAATAGTTTAATTTGAAAACTTAGGACAAGTGTACAGTGATGAGTCTAACGTTAGTGTAATTGCTCTCGAATGTAGATTTACGATCTCAGGCGGATAAGCGTAGCTAATAGGAGGTCGAACAGGTATGTTTAGGCTCGTCCCTTTCTTTCAAAGGCATGATTCCTATGGTATGATTCCATAAGTGTTTCCATAACCTTCTTGATTTCAAAGCTAGAAGTTTATGACTCTTAAAGCTTCTGATGATGTTAAGAACGAGAATGTTTTTATGAGGATTAAGTTGAGGATGATTTTACGCTTAAAGGTCTCAAATATGATTTCAACGATGCTATGAAAATGTTATGCTATTACATGATTTTCTCGATTTATTTCATTGTTGTTGTTATCACCTTATAAATTGTTCCTCCAAGGTGGGATGGAGTGATAGTTTTCATTTGAACTCCTATGCATGTCATGAGCATAATATATGTATATGGCTATTTTGTGACATTACAGAGTTCTATTATTTCATTTTGATCATGCACTGCACTCATTTTCATTCATCATGTATATATAAGGCACGGTTGACAGGGGGTGACGTTGTGACCTTTGTTGTGTGTATATAAGGCACAGTTGACATGGGGTGACGCTGTGACCTTTGTTGTGTGTATATAAGGCACATTTTACAGGGGTTACGTTGTGGCCTTTGCTGTGTGTATATAAGGCACAGTTGACAGGGGGTGACGCGGTGGCCTTTATTGTGATGTGTATATTTATGTCACAGTTGACAGGGGGTGACGATGTGGCCTTTGTTGTGATGTGTATATATATTGCACAGTTGACAGGGGGTGACACTGTGGTCTTTGTTGTGGTATTTCTATGGATATATGTGTTTCCTTCATATAGCTATACTGATGCATTTATTTTGCCCATTCATTGACATGTCTCAAATGTTTTCCAGGATTTTATGTATATGTCGATTTCATGCCTTACATACTCCGTACACTATTCATACTGACCCCCTTTCTTCGGGGGCTGCGTTTCATGCCCGCAGGTACAGACACTCAGTTTGGTGATCCTCCGGCTTAGGACTTCTGCCCAGCTGCTTGGAGAGCTCCATTGTTCCGGAGCTTGAGTTATTTTGGTACAGATCCTTTTGGCGTAGATTTGGTTATACTCTTAGAGGTCTGTAGATATATGTGGGTTGTGTATATACGATTTGGTTAGCTATATCGATGTAGTTCGTCTTGGACGTCCTCGTGTATAGTGGCAGCCTTGTCGGCTTGCATATTTGTTATGTTTTGGTTAGCCGTTGCTTCTCAGGAGAGAGGTTCTCTTTGATGTATGACATGATGAGTTCATAGCATGCTTTTATAGAATGCCATATTGTTTTCAGTTTCAGATTGATGATATCTAGCAGGTCGTATATGGGTGCCCAGCTCGGGCACTAGTCATGGCTCATCGATTTGGGTCGTGACAAAAGTGGTATCAGAGCAGTTCGTCCTCGGAGTGTCTACAGACCGTGTCTAGTAGAGTCTTGTTTATCGGTGTGTTGTGCACCACATCTATAAACAGGAAGCTACAGGACATTTAGGATGTCATCTTTCTTTCTGATCATAGATCGTGCAGTAGAGCCAAGGATAGGAAAGCTCGTTCTTGGTAAGATTTTCGTTAAATTGCAAGATTGTATTGGAGGAGAGGACAAGTTCAATTAATGGGAGTGTAAGTGGGGCTTCGAAGGGCGACATGAGAACCGTATCGCTGTCGGCTCAGGATCGAGGATGTCAAGTGGTATAAGAAAAAGCATCAGCTATTCTATTAAGACGGACCCATCGGAGGGCATGGTTCTAGTAGGAGGAGACTTGACTGGGAAATAATATGACAAAGACCCGTTTAAGGGTTCACAAGACTCCTGTGGACGAAGACGTAATTGATGAAGTACAGAGTTTGGCACATTTAGATTTTCTTAAGTTTCAGCATTATGTTAGGCCAGACTAATAGACGGTGGGAAGACAAGGATGGAGAGCACACTTCAATCTATAGCCCACCAGATCAGGCTAAGGACCGATCAGCTACAGGTATACGAGTTCTTATTGGAATTTCCTATGTACGTATGTAATTACCTCAGGGCAATACTGAATAGTGATGAGCGGAAATCCAAAAGGGTCGATAAACAAGCATTCATAAGTAACGGCGACCAAGGTGTTTTCTCCACTATTGGGAATCTGGAAAATCTAGGACGAAGGGTAGTCATACACATAGGTGAAAAGTGAATATTGAGGATTGAAACGGCCAAAATAATGATCGTGTAGTCGGAAGAGTAAGAGACCTTTTCTAATTCGGTGGGAGATGCGTTACGGGAACATTTGGGAATCTGTTAAGACCTCAAATTGCTCTAGACTATATGATGAAGGTTATGCACTAAGGTGGGCGCGATTATATCAGCACTAACACATCGGATCTTATTAGGGCTTCAAGGTTAAGCGTGCTGGAGGGAGAGAAATATTAGGATGGGTGACCACCTGGGAAGCGTGCAAAAAAAAGGGTAAGAAACATGAGTGAGTGAAGTCTCCTAGAGAGACGACGGGCAAAGCACGAGACTACTTGGTTAAAAATTCGAAGGTAGGCATGTGAAAGGGATAAAGTGTGGTAGTATGGAACAAAAGAAGAATGTGTGGGGTTCGAGAATAGAATTCGATAAGTGGGGCTAAAAGGGTAGTGACCACGACAAGGAATGTGAAGTAAGAGAAAGAATGATTATGCCTTGCAACGATGCTAAGAGATTTTCAGCTCTCGCGAGGTATATAAGAGGATAAATGGATAGTCATATTGACAAATATTGATATGGTTGCCTCAGACATGAAGAAGCTTTCCTAAAGGATGACTTAAGAATAGAACGGACTTCTCATTTAAAGGAATATTTCATGAACTTCAGCGCCGATACTATAAATAACAAAGAGGAGAAGGGCGCTCGAGAATAAAGGAACCTAAGGAGGATATGAACGAGAATGGAGGAGAGTGTACATTGTAAGAATTCCGTGCTAAGAGAAAGAAGTAGCAGGACACTCGAAAAACTTGGATGCGCAGCCACAACACAAACGCGTAGTTAAGAAGAATTACGAGTAAGTGCGCTAAACGGGTGAAAGGACTGGTAGTGGATGGAAGAGTACGAAATATTGATAAAATGGTATGGTATAGACATAAATGGAAGAACAACTCAAGATAATAAGAATTCTAGATATGTTATAAGCAAAGTCGGGAATAGAGACAAGGTGTAAGGTATAGTCGAAGACTTTATAAATGACGTGGTGAATCTCGATGCCCCCACTAACTTGCGCGTCCGAAAAAAACTGTTAGTCATAAAATACAGAGGTGTGAAAAGATGGAAAAGAAGGCATCAGAATTGAATCTAACCCGTATAAGTGTTCCGATTAGATACAAGAGTGTGATTAGCAAGAAGATAGATAAGTCAGACCACACGATAATAGAACCCCAGCCTTAACAAGATCGTGAGGGGTGACAGATAATTGTCGAAGGTGATGGGTACTCAGAGGCTATTGGCGTATAAGGACCTTCTTAATAAAGGGGGAAGAACATACTAGACTTGAAAGGAGCTATGATGTTTTCAAACATCAGAAGAAGAAATTTATTAGCTCAGGGCTACAGTTCAAGGCGTATTGGCATATCAAGAAGGTATAAGAAAGAAGCAGAAACAAATTGACAATAAGTGTACCATGAAGAAGACATAGGAAGGAAGTATAGAAGACACCTTAAGAGAATGCTTCATGCCAACATGAGCTACGATATTTCTAGACCATGGTTTGAAACCTCAATATTAGGCAAAAAAAAAATTGCATCGTACAGAAGTATGCGGCGACATGTCCAAAAAGGGTAGTAAAGGGAGCAAGATAGGTGTCCAAGTCAAATTCACAAGGATGACAGGGAGAATGACGGACCTAAGGATGACAACAAAAAGGGGATTTTAACACCATAAGGGATAACAATTATAGCAAAAAGGACAACGATTGGTAATTTTTCGAAGAAAGGAAGAACGTTGCTCTTATGAATGAAAATAAAAAAGTTCACCAAATATTAGAAAACATTTCATGGATTGCTAATTATACTGAACATGAGAGTATATGCTATGGAGTTATACGAACCATCAATGTGAAGTAATGCCCAACTAAAATTGCAAAAAGGCCACATCAGAAAGACAATAAGGAATAACAATAGATGAAATGACTACTGGTGCAAGGAAATCGAAGCTATATATATATATATATATATATATATATATATATATATATATATATATATATATATATGTTGTAAGAGAGTCGTAATGGAGTAAGAACTGTCGTAGCCCTATGCTTCTGGATTGTATTGCGAGATTTGAGAGAAGGAAGTAAAGAAAAGTTGTAGCAGGAGCTCAAAGATGTTACGAGCTATGAAATTAGTCGAACTCGGATTATGAATTTCCATAAGTGTAACTGTACTGTGAAAGATAGTAAATGGTGAAGAAACATTATGTATATACGTACTTTGGATATTGATATAACTGGTCTTGGAAAGGAAATGGGGAGAATAACTTAAGGGATATAGTCATTATGCTCAATAACGACAAAGTAATGTTGAATAGGCATTTGGAATGTAAGGGTAAGAGAGATGGTGACAAGGATGTAAGGACTAATGAAGCTGACCAATGAACTACAAGGAGTCATAGTACAGTGTATATCCAAGACCAACAGATATCAAAAGAGTAGTCCGACATGGTACGGAAGGGATAAACGCAGAAAGGGCACCGTATATGAGAAAGATAGTGGGTCAGTAACAAGGAAACGAGGAACGAGAAAAAGAGAAATACTTACGGGCCGATGAATAGTTATGGCACGATAAGTCAAGACTACAATAATGGAGACAAAATGAGAGCGAGATGCTAGTTAATTTCTGACCATATACATGAAGACAAAGAAGTGAAAGAAGCTGACTGAAGACAATAAAAGAGTTAAGGGAAGATGAGAAGAGACTGAACCGAGTTATATCCTAAGCAAACGGTAATCGGACTCTAAGGGGAGAATAATAGTTCTAATAAATCAAAGATGATGTCGTGGGTTGACAATACCACAACATTCGAAGACGAATGTTTCTAAGGGGGGAAGGATGTTACCCCCCGAAAAATTTCGCGCTACTTAGACTGTAGACAGTTTAGTGTGAGCCCGAACAAGAGTAAATTCATGCGAGGATTAAGGAGATAAGGTACATTCTAAGAGTGAATAATGACATATATATGATATGTGGAGACCATATGGGGTGAATCGATTCATGTGTCACTTGACGAAAAACCCTCGTTGCTGTAAGCCAAGTGGGGCCCACACATCGGAGTTTCACGAAGGACGTGTAAAGAGACATATTAGTAGTATATGGAAATTTTAGCAAGCCCATAAGCTAAATATGAGCATAAGCCCTCAAAAAGGATGATTTAAAGAAATATTTCCGGATGACCTGACTTCGAGGGGTCAAAACGATATTATAATTTTTAAATTTGGAAAAACACAAAGAATAAAATTTGTAAATAATTTAATTATCTTTCCAACCATAGGTTGTGGTCCATCACACGATATCGGGATCAAGAGTTATGACCTTTTTACTGAACGACAGTGCAGTAAAAAAAAATAAGCCAGCGCGAACGCGCTGAAGGAAATATATGTTGGTCCAGGCAAATCTTGGACCGTTATATAAAAGGGGGAGGCCCCCTATTTTTCAACCAAAAACACACAAAAACTCTCCAAAATTCTGGAGACTTCTCCCCAACCCCCCAAGCCATCGTTTTAACCCAAACCAGGTAAAATTTCCAAATTCCGGTCCAGATAACGTATAGTTATTGTTGCAGAATCATATAGCGGCGTGTTGTGGCCTAAAATTAGCATGGAAAAGTGAAGATACATAAATATTAAAGGGAGAAAGGTATGAATCTCTTGCTATTAACGCTAATCTTGGTTTATTTATAGAAAATGGGCTGTAAAATTCTTATAAAATGATTCTGTTGGTGGGAATATGGGACAAACACCATATGGGCTGTTCTATGGAATATTTTGGAGTTAGAAATATTATGGATAATGTGGGTATTGTTATTGTTGTTGTTGTTGTTGGTTGTTGAATTGAGATTTTGGGCTAGGCATATACACTAGGGAGATGCTGCCCGATTTCCGGCAGGATATAAAATAGTTTAATTTGAAAACTTAGGACAAGTGTACAGTGATGAGTCTAACGTTAGTGTAATTGCTCTCGAATGTAGATTTACGATCTCAGGCGGATAAGCGTAGCTAATAGGAGGTCGAACAGGTATGTTTAGGCTCGTCCCTTTCTTTCAAAGGCATGATTCCTATGGTATGATTCCATAAGTGTTTCCATAACCTTCTTGATTTCAAAGCTAGAACTTTATGACTCTTAAAGCTTCTGATGATGTTAAGAACGAGAATGTTTTTATGAGGATTAAGTTGAGGATGATTTTACGCTTAAAGGTCTCAAATATGATTTCAACGATGTTATGAAAATGTTATGCTATTACATGATTTTCTCGATTTATTTCATTGTTGTTGTTATCACCTTATAAATTGTTCCTCCAAGGTGGGATGGAGTGATAGTTTTCATTTGAACCCCTATGCATGTCATGAGCATAATATATGTATATGGCTATTTTGTGACATTACAGAGTTCTATTATTTCATTTTGATCATGCACTGCACTCATTTTCATTCATCATGTATATATAAGGCACGGTTGACAGGGGGTGACGTTGTGACCTTTGTTGTGTGTATATAAGGCACAGTTGACATGGGGTGACGCTGTGACCTTTGTTGTGTGTATATAAGGCACATTTTACAGGGGTTACGTTGTGGCCTTTGCTGTGTGTATATAAGGCACAGTTGACAGGGGGTGACGCGGTGGCCTTTATTGTGATGTGTATATTTATGTCGCAGTTGACAGGGGGTGACGATGTGGCCTTTGTTGTGATGTGTATATATATTGCACAGTTGACAGGGGGTGACACTGTGGCCTTTGTTGTGGTATTTCTATGGATATATGTGTTTCCTTCATATAGCTATACTGATGCATTTATTTTGCCCATTCATTGACATGTCTCAAATGTTTTCCAGGATTTTATGTATATGTCGATTTCATGCCTTACATACTCCGTACACTATTCATACTGACCCCCTTTCTTCGGGGGCTGCGTTTCATGCCCGCAGGTACAGACACTCAGTTTGGTGATCCTCCGGCTTAGGACTTCTGCCCAGCTGCTTGGAGAGCTCCATTGTTCCGGAGCTTGAGTTATTTTGGTACAGATCCTTTTGGCGTAGATTTGGTTATACTCTTAGAGGTCTGTAGATATATGTGGGTTGTGTATATACGATTTGGTTAGCTATATCGATGTAGTTCGTCTTGGACGTCCTCGTGTATAGTGGCAGCCTTGTCGGCTTGCATATTTATTATGTTTTGGTTAGCCGTTGCTTCTCAGGAGAGAGGTTCTCTTTGATGTATGACATGATGAGTTCATAGCATGCTTTTATAGAATGCCATATTGTTTTCAGTTTCAGATTGATGATATCTAGCAGGTCGTATATGGGTGCCCAGCTCGGGCACTAGTCATGGCTCATCGATTTGGGTCGTGACAAAAGTGGTATCAGAGCAGTTCGTCCTCGGAGTGTCTACAGACCGTGTCTAGTAGAGTCTTGTTTATCGGTGTGTTGTGCACCACATCTATAAACAGGAAGCTACAGGACATTTAGGATGTCATCTTTCTTTCTGATCATAGATCGTGCAGTAGAGCCAAGGATAGGAAAGCTCGTTCTTGGTAAGATTTTCGTTAAATTGCAAGATTGTATTGGAGGAGAGGACAAGTTCAATTAATGGGAGTGTAAGTGGGGCTTCGAAGGGCGACATGAGAACCGTATCGCTGTCGGCTCAGGATCGAGGATGTCAAGTGGTATAAGAAAAAGCATCAGCTATTCTATTAAGACGGACCCATCGGAGGGCATGGTTCTAGTAGGAGGAGACTTGACTGGGAAATAATATGACAAAGACCCGTTTAAGGGTTCACAAGACTCCTGTGGACGAAGACGTAATTGATGAAGTACAGAGTTTGGCACATTTAGATTTTCTTAAGTTTCAGCATTATGTTAGGCCAGACTAATAGACGGTGGGAAGACAAGGATGGAGAGCACACTTCAATCTATAGCCCACCAGATCAGGCTAAGGACCGATCAGCTACAGGTATACGAGTTCTTATTGGAATTTCCTATGTACGTATGTAATTACCTCAGGGCAATACTGAATAGTGATGAGCGGAAATCCAAAAGGGTCGATAAACAAGCATTCATAAGTAACGGCGACCAAGGTGTTTTCTCCACTATTGGGAATCTGGAAAATCTAGGACGAAGGGTAGTCATACACATAGGTGAAAAGTGAATATTGAGGATTGAAACGGCCAAAATAATGATCGTGTAGTCGGAAGAGTAAGAGACCTTTTCTAATTCGGTGGGAGATGCGTTACGGGAACATTTGGGAATCTGTTAAGACCTCAAATTGCTCTAGACTATATGATGAAGGTTATGCACTAAGGTGGGCGCGATTATATCAGCACTAACACATCGGATCTTATTAGGGCTTCAAGGTTAAGCGTGCTGGAGGGAGAGAAATATTAGGATGGGTGACCACCTGGGAAGCGTGCAAAAAAAAGGGTAAGAAACATGAGTGAGTGAAGTCTCCTAGAGAGACGACGGGCAAAGCACGAGACTACTTGGTTAAAAATTCGAAGGTAGGCATGTGAAAGGGATAAAGTGTGGTAGTATGGAACAAAAGAAGAATGTGTGGGGTTCGAGAATAGAATTCGATAAGTGGGGCTAAAAGGGTAGTGACCACGACAAGGAATGTGAAGTAAGAGAAAGAATGATTATGCCTTGCAACGATGCTAAGAGATTTTCAGCTCTCGCGAGGTATATAAGAGGATAAATGGATAGTCATATTGACAAATATTGATATGGTTGCCTCAGACATGAAGAAGCTTTCCTAAAGGATGACTTAAGAATAGAACGGACTTCTCATTTAAAGGAATATTTCATGAACTTCAGCGCCGATACTATAAATAACAAAGAGGAGAAGGGCGCTCGAGAATAAAGGAACCTAAGGAGGATATGAACGAGAATGGAGGAGAGTGTACATTGTAAGAATTCCGTGCTAAGAGAAAGAAGTAGCAGGACACTCGAAAAACTTGGATGCGCAGCCACAACACAAACGCGTAGTTAAGAAGAATTACGAGTAAGTGCGCTAAACGGGTGAAAGGACTGGTAGTGGATGGAAGAGTACGAAATATTGATAAAATGGTATGGTATAGACATAAATGGAAGAACAACTCAAGATAATAAGAATTCTAGATATGTTATAAGCAAAGTCGGGAATAGAGACAAGGTGTAAGGTATAGTCGAAGACTTTATAAATGACGTGGTGAATCTCGATGCCCCCACTAACTTGCGCGTCCGAAAAAAACTGTTAGTCATAAAATACAGAGGTGTGAAAAGATGGAAAAGAAGGCATCAGAATTGAATCTAACCCGTATAAGTGTTCCGATTAGATACAAGAGTGTGATTAGCAAGAAGATAGATAAGTCAGACCACACGATAATAGAACCCCAGCCTTAACAAGATCGTGAGGGGTGACAGATAATTGTCGAAGGTGATGGGTACTCAGAGGCTATTGGCGTATAAGGACCTTCTTAATAAAGGGGGAAGAACATACTAGACTTGAAAGGAGCTATGATGTTTTCAAACATCAGAAGAAGAAATTTATTAGCTCAGGGCTACAGTTCAAGGCGTATTGGCATATCAAGAAGGTATAAGAAAGAAGCAGAAACAAATTGACAATAAGTGTACCATGAAGAAGACATAGGAAGGAAGTATAGAAGACACCTTAAGAGAATGCTTCATGCCAACATGAGCTACGATATTTCTAGACCATGGTTTGAAACCTCAATATTAGGCAAAAAAAAAATTGCATCGTACAGAAGTATGCGGCGACATGTCCAAAAAGGGTAGTAAAGGGAGCAAGATAGGTGTCCAAGTCAAATTCACAAGGATGACAGGGAGAATGACGGACCTAAGGATGACAACAAAAAGGGGATTTTAACACCATAAGGGATAACAATTATAGCAAAAAGGACAACGATTGGTAATTTTTCGAAGAAAGGAAGAACGTTGCTCTTATGAATGAAAATAAAAAAGTTCACCAAATATTAGAAAACATTTCATGGATTGCTAATTATACTGAACATGAGAGTATATGCTATGGAGTTATACGAACCATCAATGTGAAGTAATGCCCAACTAAAATTGCAAAAAGGCCACATCAGAAAGACAATAAGGAATAACAATAGATGAAATGACTACTGGTGCAAGGAAATCGAAGCTATATATATATATATATATATATATATATATATATATATATATATATATATATATATATGTTGTAAGAGAGTCGTAATGGAGTAAGAACTGTCGTAGCCCTATGCTTCTGGATTGTATTGCGAGATTTGAGAGAAGGAAGTAAAGAAAAGTTGTAGCAGGAGCTCAAAGATGTTACGAGCTATGAAATTAGTCGAACTCGGATTATGAATTTCCATAAGTGTAACTGTACTGTGAAAGATAGTAAATGGTGAAGAAACATTATGTATATACGTACTTTGGATATTGATATAACTGGTCTTGGAAAGGAAATGGGGAGAATAACTTAAGGGATATAGTCATTATGCTCAATAACGACAAAGTAATGTTGAATAGGCATTTGGAATGTAAGGGTAAGAGAGATGGTGACAAGGATGTAAGGACTAATGAAGCTGACCAATGAACTACAAGGAGTCATAGTACAGTGTATATCCAAGACCAACAGATATCAAAAGAGTAGTCCGACATGGTACGGAAGGGATAAACGCAGAAAGGGCACCGTATATGAGAAAGATAGTGGGTCAGTAACAAGGAAACGAGGAACGAGAAAAAGAGAAATACTTACGGGCCGATGAATAGTTATGGCACGATAAGTCAAGACTACAATAATGGAGACAAAATGAGAGCGAGATGCTAGTTAATTTCTGACCATATACATGAAGACAAAGAAGTGAAAGAAGCTGACTGAAGACAATAAAAGAGTTAAGGGAAGATGAGAAGAGACTGAACCGAGTTATATCCTAAGCAAACGGTAATCGGACTCTAAGGGGAGAATAATAGTTCTAATAAATCAAAGATGATGTCGTGGGTTGACAATACCACAACATTCGAAGACGAATGTTTCTAAGGGGGGAAGGATGTTACCCCCCGAAAAATTTCGCGCTACTTAGACTGTAGACAGTTTAGTGTGAGCCCGAACAAGAGTAAATTCATGCGAGGATTAAGGAGATAAGGTACATTCTAAGAGTGAATAATGACATATATATGATATGTGGAGACCATATGGGGTGAATCGATTCATGTGTCACTTGACGAAAAACCCTCGTTGCTGTAAGCCAAGTGGGGCCCACACATCGGAGTTTCACGAAGGACGTGTAAAGAGACATATTAGTAGTATATGGAAATTTTAGCAAGCCCATAAGCTAAATATGAGCATAAGCCCTCAAAAAGGATGATTTAAAGAAATATTTCCGGATGACCTGACTTCGAGGGGTCAAAACGATATTATAATTTTTAAATTTGGAAAAACACAAAGAATAAAATTTGTAAATAATTTAATTATCTTTCCAACCATAGGTTGTGGTCCATCACACGATATCGGGATCAAGAGTTATGACCTTTTTACTGAACGACAGTGCAGTAAAAAAAAATAAGCCAGCGCGAACGCGCTGAAGGAAATATATGTTGGTCCAGGCAAATCTTGGACCGTTATATAAAAGGGGGAGGCCCCCTATTTTTCAACCAAAAACACACAAAAACTCTCCAAAATTCTGGAGACTTCTCCCCAACCCCCCAAGCCAACGTTTTAACCCAAACCAGGTAAAATTTCCAAATTCCGGTCCAGATAACGTATAGTTATTGTTGCAGAATCATATAGCGGCGTGTTGTGGCCTAATATTAGCATGGAAAAGTGAAGATACATAAATATTAAAGGGAGAAAGGTATGAATCTCTTGCTATTAACGCTAATCTTGGTTTATTTATAGAAAATGGGCTGTAAAATTCTTATAAAATGATTCTGTTGGTGGGAATATGGGACAAACACCATATGGGCTGTTCTATGGAATATTTTGGAGTTAGAAATATTATGGATAATGTGGGTATTGTTATTGTTGTTGTTGTTGGTTGTTGAATTGAGATTTTGGGCTAGGCATATACACTAGGGAGATGCTGCCCGATTTCCGGCAGGATATAAAATAGTTTAATTTGAAAACTTAGGACAAGTGTACAGTGATGAGTCTAACGTTAGTGTAATTGCTCTCGAATGTAGATTTACGATCTCAGGCGGATAAGCGTAGCTAATAGGAGGTCGAACAGGTATGTTTAGGCTCGTCCCTTTCTTTCAAAGGCATGATTCCTATGGTATGATTCCATAAGTGTTTCCATAACCTTCTTGATTTCAAAGCTAGAAGTTTATGACTCTTAAAGCTTCTGATGATGTTAAGAACGAGAATGTTTTTATGAGGATTAAGTTGAGGATGATTTTACGCTTAAAGGTCTCAAATATGATTTCAACGATGTTATGAAAATGTTATGCTATTACATGATTTTCTCGATTTATTTCATTGTTGTTGTTATCACCTTATAAATTGTTCCTCCAAGGTGGGATGGAGTGATAGTTTTCATTTGAACCCCTATGCATGTCATGAGCATAATATATGTATATGGCTATTTTGTGACATTACAGAGTTCTATTATTTCATTTTGATCATGCACTGCACTCATTTTCATTCATCATGTATATATAAGGCACGGTTGACAGGGGGTGACGTTGTGACCTTTGTTGTGTGTATATAAGGCACAGTTGACAAGGGGTGACGCTGTGACCTTTGTTGTGTGTATATAAGGCACATTTTACAGGGGTTACGTTGTGGCCTTTGCTATGTGTATATAAGGCACAATTGACAGGGGGTGACGCGGTGGCCTTTATTGTGATGTGTATATTTATGTCACAGTTGACAGGGGGTGACGCTGTGGCCTTTGTTGTGATGTGTATATATATTGCACAGTTGACAGGGGGTGACACTGTGGCCTTTGTTGTGGTATTTCTATGGATATATGTGTTTCCTTCATATAGCTATACTGATGCATTTATTTTGCCCATTCATTGACATGTCTCAAATGTTTTCCAGGATTTTATGTATATGTCGATTTCATGCCTTACATACTCAGTACACTATTCGTACTGACCCTCTTTCTTCAGGAGCTGTGTTTCATGCCCGCTGGTATAGACACTCAGTTTAGTGATCCTCCGGCTTAGGACTTCTGCCCAGCTGCTTGGAGAGCTCCATTGTTCCGGGGCTTGAGTTATTTTGGTACAGATCCTTTTGGTGTAGAGGTCTGTAGATATATGTGGGTTGTGTATATACGATTTGGTTAGCTATATCGATGTAGTTCGTCTTGGACGTCCCCGTGTATAGTGGCAGCCTTGTCGGCTTCCATATTTGTTATGTTTTGGTTAGCCGTGGCTTCTCAGGAGAGAGGTTCTCTTTGATGTATGACATGATGAGTTCATAGCATGCTTTTATAGAATGCCATATTATTTTCAGTTTCAGCCTGATGATATCTAACAAGTCATATACGGGTGCCCAGCTCGGGCACTAGTCATGGCTCATCGGTTTGGGTCGTGACAATTTGTTGTTGTGCTAGACAAGATAAAGATTAGCCTCTGTCTTTTCTTGGCCGGAGTATTGAGTGATTGCTATTTTGTTTCCTGCGAGTGACTTGTGGTGATATTGAATTCATAAGTCAAATATTTTGTGTAGTAAAGGGTAAGAAGTTAAGTTAATGTGTCTTTCGTGGTTGGATTCTCTGATGACTCTTTAATCTCGCTGATTGATATCATTTTATTGATTTTATTCATATCTCGTTTTGCTAACTATTGCCCCTTAGACACTCACTGAGTACCCAATACTCAAGCATACCATTGTTGTTTTATATGGTACGTTAGGTATAATTGATGAGCAGGTTCATGATATGCATATGATTTAAGAGAACTTGCTGCTTTCGAGACTATTCGGTGAGACCACATGATTGTTCGTGGGACATCATTTTATCTTTACTTTTTTTCGTATTTTAATTTCGGGATGCGTCCTGATGTTTTTAGACACACTTTATTTTCTTAGAAGCTCCATAGATAGTATAAATTCTTGTGGGTAGTTGTTTAGTTGTTTAGCTCTTGGGCACGTGATACGTTTGATTTAGTTTTATAATATTAAACACTTCTGCCAATTTAATTCATATCTCATGATTTGTTTGAATTTATTTTATAAATTGTTGGAGGTGATTATTAAACCTGATGGGTTCAAATGTTATTATTGCATCTTTTAGGTTCTTATGATATTGTTCATGACGTCGAATACCGGTCATGTCTAGGGTGGGTTTTGGGGCATGACAGGGATGGAATCCAAGGATGGTATTGTTGTATGATTTGTATGTTCAAGATTGTGTCCTGTAGATTTTTTAGGATGCTTGATTTGGTTTTCATGAGTATCGGCGGATTTTTTGTGACATAGAAGTAGTGGGTGATACCCATTTCTATGTCTCAAGAGGAGAATTTCTGTAATATGTGATTAAGTGGGTTATGTTATTAATAGTGAACCTCGTTGATAAATGGAAGGATAAAATGTACCAACTGTTGTGATTGAGTTCTAGACTGAGTAGGAATGAATGCCTTGTGACTAGGAGGTGAATTTACTTGTACTATGCTAAAAGGCTAATAAAGGAAGAGCGGTAAGATTGTATTGCGACTGATTTGATCTATTTTGTTGGCTTGGTGACATGAGTGATTAATTGGTATTGAGAATTATTGTTACAATTTGTTTGTGCTATGGTGGTACCTTAATGTGATGTTGATACGTGGATAGAATTCCGTATGACTTGTGTAGATATTGATGATAGTGTTGGCATACCCATGTTGGTATTTTTGACTTTGATATTAAGTTGGCATACCCATGCTGGTACTTGTTACTCTAATATATTATTGACGCACCCATTGTTGATGTTTATGATTCAGATATATTATTGGCACACCCATTATTAGTGTTTGTGATTCAGATATATTATTGGTGCACTCATTTTTGGTGTTTGTGATTCGAATATGTTGTTGGCGTACCATTATTGGTACTTGTGATATTAAGCATGATTATTGATGATGATACATGCATTGCATGCACTCTCACTTTTCATGATACGCTTTTGAGGCACTGATGATACTTGATGAAACGCTTTGATGAGCTAGCTTCAATTTTTACTTGAGTGACATGAGAGGCCGATATCTGATGTTAGTTCTGGAATTGTTGATTAAGTGAGTGCATGGACTCAGTGGTTCCGCAAGAGTGGTGCCGATGAGAACCCCCGTAGGCAAAGATCCGGGGTCTCGTCTGTCTGTTGGGTAAAGATTCAGGATGGGTAGCACTTGGACTTCGCTAGTCATACTGGGTTTTGCTATCGAGATGTTGATATTTCCGTCTGGAGTACATCTGTACACAACATTGGCATGATATTGCATTGAATTCATGCATCATTACATTGTATTATGGCTTGTGATGATTTGGTGTTTACTTATGATGTTGGATTTGGATTGATATATTGAGACTTGGGATTAGATGCTACTTAGGCAATGATGTTACTTGTCTTCGATTTTCTGTGACTTTTACTGGTTGGTTTGTCTTATGGATCATTCGAATGATCAGTTGTATGTTTGGACTCTAAAGGATGTAGACTAAAGATATTATAGTGAAGAGTCGACTCTAGACTAAAAACGAATGGTAATAATGATATATGATTGTCGTGATATTGTTGTGGATATGTTTTGTGGTCATTAGCAGAAGGTGAATGAGTTAAGGGTCTTGGTGTGATATTGTGCGATAAATTGACGTAGGACTTGATTTAGTTGTTGGTCATGTTTATTTGTGACTTCTTTTACTGATATGTATTTCTAACCATTGTCAGCCTATGATACACTCAATACTCGTTGATTGTACTGATACTACTCTTGCTACACCCTTTTTAGGTGTATAATCTGAAGGCCACCTCCCATTTCATTCTGGGACAGAGGTTGGGTCTTATAGTGTTGTTATAATCCGTATCATTTAGTTGCTCTTGTACTAGTCTAGATCAGGTAGTGGGAACTTGAAAAGAGTCTTTATTTATTTAACGATTGTAAATACTTTCTATATTGGAATGCATTAGGTAATTGATTTTAGTTGTTAATTGTACTTAGTTATTAGAATATTCAAATTGTCTTTACTTGATTACGGTGTTATTTATTAAGGGTTCGCGTACCGAGGAGGAAAATGTAGGTTCCTACATGATTTTATATTGGGTCATTACAAGTTAGTATCAGAGCCTAGGTTACCAGTCTACTAGGTAAAAGAGCAAATGTGTAGTAGTCTCATGGAATGGTACGGAGACGTCTATACCCATCCGCGAGAGGCTATGAGGCATCTTAGGAAAAACTCCCTTCATTCCTTCTATTCGTGCTACTTCAATCAAATTGGTATTCCAATTGGTATCTGTGTATCCTTATTTTATCCTCCCTCGAACGGCGAACACTCGTTTTCATGTGTTTGATCTCGTACATGATGTGGTGGTATGGTATTAGAGGTGTCATCTCAATTTAGATGCGTGGCTTAGTTCAGTTCTAGCTTCAGAATAAGGTTTCGACTTTGATAAGGTTTGTGATAGTATACGTGGCACAAGTGAACTTAGGGGAGGCCAATGTTTTCGCAATGTTTAAGTTTTTAGTATTGGTATGCGAGGACGAGTGTGAGTTCGCTAGGGATTACCAGACTCGATAAGTATAATGATTGCGAGTGGTAGATAACAACAGATGAGGGTAAGTACTAAAAAGGCAATATTGTGAGAGAGCATAGAGAATTCGAATTCTGAAGAGGATTGGTATTGGTACTTGTTGTGTAGCTTCAATGAGTTTTGTTAATTATCTATGTTGTTATCCGATTGAGTTGATGGTATAATTTCTTGAATGTTTAGGTGTCACACCCTGATTCCCCTAGGGTGTGATGGGCACCCGACCCCATATCCGGAGCCGAGCGAACCCACAGACTTTCATTCGTACAAAATCTTTCCGGACTCTTAAACTTCATAAAACACAATACATAGCAAATCTTACAGAAAATACACATATATTTTTTTTTCTTAGCTTTCAAATCAAAAGGGGTCTGTAATTCCCACAGACGTCATAGCATAACACAGAACGACACATTGGCTGCTGGAGCCACTTACTAAACTGACATACCACACCCACGACTCTGTCTGCAAAGTCTCTAACATCATACAGAATCCATAACGTATATGCTATGTCAAACTCTGACTCGGCAGTCCTCCAGGAGCAATTGGAGTTCGCCAGCACTGAAATAGCTTTTATAATGTCTTCATCTCGTCTGGGAGTACCTGCGCGGCATGAAACGCAGCCCCCGAAGAACAGGGGGTCAGTACGGATATGTACTGAGTATGTAAGGCATAAGTACAGAAAACGAAACCATGACTGATATAGACAGAACAACATACAAAAACTTATTCAGAAATATCAAACGCTTATCATTTTTCTTTTCCAGACACGAATCATACTTACTCATCTCGTATACTACACAGATTACAGAACGTACAAATTGCTTGAATGACATCACATAGCAGACGGAATACAGAATGTACGGAAGGTCAGAATACTTACTTTCCCACATAAGTCATGCATATCAGAATCGGATATCGTATCACATACGCAGCAACCCCGGGGACAAATAACACGCCGGGACAAGTGCCATATCATACAGACGATAACCTCGGGGACAAATAGCACGCCGAGGGACGGTCACATCATATCATATGCATGGTGGCCTCGGGGACAGATAACACGCCGAGGAACCGATGAACAGTGCCAATGAATGCGCACGATAGCATAGGAACGTGGCTGCCACTCCTGCCTTTGGCGCCACAGCACATCTAACTTTCAGAAGTTTTTCTCCGATCTCCGTCACACATCACACATAACCACGGTACCCGGGGGCGGACAGATAACACAGCACCCCGAGCCCGGACACATCATACTTCGTAACATAACCTCGGTAACCGGGGACGGACATATAACACAGTACCCCGGAACCGGACACATCATACTTCGGAATTCATATATGGAACCCGGCCCCCAACAGAGGACCCGGCGAACCATCCGCACGATACATACCGGCCCAGGACTCGGCGAAGGAAATCATAACATAAGCACGAGCAGAGTCGTGAAGAATCAAATGCGCATAACTGAAGCTCAATAAGTTAATCAAACGTATTCTCAGAATGTCCATACAGATCATTTATTACAGATTACTTATAGATTATTCAAACATATCCTCGGAATATCCATAACAGATTTCTTATTACAGAATACTTTATGTCAAATTACTTTTAACAGAATATTTCTATCAAAGTACTTATCGCTTTTACTCAATCAGAATACATGTTCCAAATTGCTTGCATCGGATTACCCATAACCGACTACTTATGTCCGAATACATATATCAAAAAGGGTTATGACGGAATGCTTATAGACATGTGGGGGTCCAGAACGAGTTTCGGGTCGATCGGAGCTAGTATACAAAAGTTACGAGCGTTCGAAGTACAGAACAGTCTATAATCATTTCAGAAGCTTTTCTTGGAAAACCAAAGCCGTAATTAGGTTAACTACCTTTTAGACATGATTATGGATCAAACCAAATAGAACCTTTGGAATCATAAGTACGTCGGAATACTTAAGTCAGAATAAATATATCAAACGGGTTATGCCAGGATACTTAATTCAACCTACTTATGTTGGAATATTCAGGTCAGAGTCCATACTTGTATCTGAATTTCTCATATCGGAACACTTATGCCAAAAACTTACGTCAGAACATTTGTGTCGGCACGATTAGTCCAGAATGTTTATATCAAAAATACTTAAATCACGATTCACCTATCAGACTCATTTGACACTTAAGTTAGGGAAAACATACAGATCACAAACAGACTTCGAATTACAGAATGGAATAACCTCAAGATACATATCATATCATATCCTACATGGCTCTAGGACATGCCAAGGAAAGAAAGGTAAGCCTCACATACCTGGGCGACGACCAACTGGTTGTGCTTACGCATCCAACTTGTTTTCTTACGCGCAAGAGGGTTCATCCATCTTGTCCATCTACGTCCAAAAGGATTTATTCATTCATTAGACTCGTTGTCACATACTTGCCTTAACCTTTCAAACACGTTTTCTTATGTTCTGCCGGAATTTCGGCAGCACCTCCTCTGTAAATGTACCAATCCCGAGAATAAGGCTCGGCCCCAAATCAACAACAACCATCCGGGAATTTAACCCGGCCAAACCAACAAAGATACTAACACACCAATAAGAGGTTCAAAACACATTTTCACATTAGCGACTCCTACACAATTCAACATCATAATCTTATACTTAATTCGACTACTTACACTCAAACCAACATCATCGTTCATACATTCCATTTCTAATCCGAACCCAATCGAAACAATATTCCAGACCCTTTAAACAATTCGCACGATATTACAAACAACTCAACCAACACCCCGACCTACCCGAATTCATCCCCAAACCCGAGAACAACACTAAACATATTCCTTCCTCCCAAATTCACACATTATGTTACAATACATTCATTTACAACTTCATTTCATAATTTCAAGAAACCGCATCACGACTATATTACAATCACATTAGCTTCCAAATCAGCCCGCATAATTAAAATCTTAACTTGGATTATCAAAACTTCATTTTCCATCATAGAACTCACAACGACGACAACCAAAATACTAACAACAATTTATTCATTCCCAACTACACAAAAGGGGACCATACGGCCAACCCCCAACAATTCCATATTTCATGAATTTCTTCCAATTCCATATACTACAATACGCATGAATCCTTCATAACAACAATTTTAATACGAAGTAAAATTTGCTTATTCTTTCTATTCCAAAACATCCCATACACACGGCTACACACACCAATACACACATGTTTCACAATTTTCACTCATTTCTACATACTACAATACTTCAACAATATTCATAACACATAAAAGAGGGTTAGTTCTTTACCTTCATTCTTCATCTTCTCCACTTGGTTATGACTCATGAACCATCCATATAAGTATTCTATTTGCTCCAACAACTCCACCTTGTTGACAAGCATCTTCCCCATAGCAAGAAACTAGAAGAAAACAACCCTCCATGATCAATTTGAGGGGCTGGTTTCGGCCAGCCCCTAGCCGAACTCACCTCTCTCTCTTTCTTTTATTTTTTTTTGTTCATCTTTATCTTGTCTTGAACTAGAAAGGGAGTCACATATATATATAGTTATAATTTCAAGCATGTGAGGGGCACATGCCCCTCTCTAGAAATTTCCTCTAATTTCTTGAAATTTTCCTAGCATAAAAGATGAACCAAAGTCTTGTCATGTACACCTTGGCCCATATAGTTTCCATCACATGGCCAATGTGGCCCTTTTAAACTTTCATAAAAGTTTTGTGAAATTCCCGTTCCGTCCCTCGACTTTTCTCAATATGACCATTTTACCCCTAGCCTTCCACATTGTTTCCATTGGTCATTTTGCAAATTTCTCCTCTTGCCCCTTGGCTCTCACATTATTTTCACACTAATAATGGTCATAAATAGTATTCTTAACGACTTGTGTATTAATGAAATATTTGAAATTGGTTTCGTCTTTAACTTTCCGCGACGACTTTAAAATATTCAAACGTCCAAAATACGGGCTATAACATTAGGTGTGTTTAGGTTCGACAATAAAGACATTCTAATTTAGTAAATCAGACATGAGTTTTAAACCTATTCGAGTTTTATGGATCATTTTGGAATTTAAAATAAGGAATGGAATAAGGGAACCTTGGTAGACGAAAGTGGATCATTGTAGATCAAGTATGTACTTCATCGGATTTAGAGTTTAGTCGATTTAGACTCTGATGCATTGAAAGGTAACTCTAATGTGTAAAGTATGTGGTTACATTCTATCTCCAAGATTGGTTTGGTAGTGTGCAAGACTTATGATTTGCAGTAATTGATTTAGTGGCTTTGAGAATTGGTTAGTGTTAGTCGAGAGTGGCAAGAATTAGGTGTGTCCTTGGAAGTACTGGAATATATTTGAATGGTGATATTGTTGTTTAGTACGGAATAGACGAGCTTGTGATTGTTGTGTGATTTTGAGAAAGTAAGTTTACAGTGTGGGTAAGTGATAAGAAGTTGTGACCAGTGGCTGAGTGAGAAGTGAGATTTCAGATAACCAACATGTTGGGATTATCGGAAATGGCTTGTGTGGTACCCCTTGGGTAGTTTCGCAGTACTTTGCAGTGAATGAGTTAGTGTGTGTTTAAGAGAAAGGATTTGTAAAAATTCTTAGTATGTTATGACTATCAGTGTTTCCGAGATGGTATCGTGTTGTGCTAAGTGTTTTATGCTATAAACAACATTTGACAGAATGACTTCAGATATAATGGGTCCGAAGTGATTATGCTTGTTAGCACTAGGGATTGTAAGATTTTAATTATTTCGGAAGTATTATGGGTTATTGAGTTATTACGATGGAAAGTTTGATAGTTAAAAGATTGATTATGAGTACATATGTCCTTAGTATTGAAAGATTTAGGCTGTTCTAGGTATGTGTACTAGGTAACGTTAAGGAATTTGAGGTTATATTCGCAATATTTAGTTATCCAGTACCTTGAGAACAATATGGATATGTTTCAACTTTAGAGCCGAGAGCAGTAACTTATGGTTTGTTATGCGCGGAACTGAACGGAACTGAGCTCGTTCTTCGCGACGGGGATACCCAAGATCCGCAAGAGGTATCATCCATGGAAGATTTAATCACGATACTACTAACCATCGTTACGGCTCTATAAGAAAAGGTAGCCCGGAATGAGGCAACGAATGGGGGCAAGGATGCCTTGACAGAGGAAAGAAGCCCTCCTCCTCTATTCCCTTCTCCGAGTTCGCCAATGCCTAATCTCTTTCCTATATACCCACCAAGAACAACCCCACCTCCACTAAGCTCCACCAACCCAAATCAATTGTAACTTCTTACCACACTCCTCCCACAGCAAAATACACCCAAGTCTCAGGAAGCACAGACTCAATTCCTTCTTACCAGGTTCCTCATCCTGTTGATCCAGCAGGCCAATTGCGTGCTCCAGCTCCGCCAACTGGGAAAACTTCCACTGCCCCACTCAACCATATCGCCCACTAGGTCTCGTTCTTCACTCCCAACATCCTCAGCGAATGCTCTCCGGGGCGCAAAGAACTAGACTAGTACGAAGAAATGGAAAGGGCCTGGAAAGCCAAACAGGATAAGCGGGAAAGAGATATGGAGAAAAAGATAGAGGAATTAATGGAGAAGCCCGAGTGCAGCCTCTAATGTGTGAAGGAGAGCTAGTCTCTATGTTTATCCGGTCCCAGGAACCTAATATATGCGATAGAATGTTGTCCATAACCGGAAGACCGTTTGCTGAATTGGTCAAAATGGTAGAGGCTATAGAAGATGGCCTCAAATTTAGGAAAATAGTTAGCGCCTTCAACAAGGCATCTGGACAAGATGTTGTAGGAATCTTCCACAAGAAGAAAGAGGATGTGGCCAGAGCATCCCACACTCCAAATCCGAGCCCAAAAGAACCTCAATCCACCTACATAGCCACACCCCTCATAAATTATCCAAAACCTGTGTACTATGCACAACCCAACTTTACCACCACCGTACCAGCTTACACGACTCCGCTTGGTGACCACGTGTCCTCTCTCACCTACCAAGCACCACTCCAGAAGAATTATCGCCCAAATAACCCGCCACAAGCATATTAACTACCCTAAAACTACCAAAATCAACCGCCACCCCCAACATACAATGCTCTATGTCCTTGTTTTGAGAGAAGGCCAGTAAGAGAATTCACCACACTCATCGATCCTATGACTCGGCTCTTCAAAACATTATTGGTTGCAGGCTTGATTCAGAAAGTTCCACCAAGACAAGCACAGTCGGGAAATAGATTTTATCGGGCCAATCAGACCTGTGCTTATCAATTAGGAGGAAATGGGCACAGCATGAAAGTCTGTATAAACCTCAAGCACAAAATCCAAGATCTAATTGACAAGAGCGAAATTGTCTTGGAAATCGCTACTCCCAATGTGAGAACAAACCTGTTTCCCAACCATGGAAATAACAAAGTTCATATGATTGAAAAGAATGAGGATTGGGAAGCTTACAAAGCATTAATCCCCAAAGCGGTCGAATCCCTAGAGCACACAGTGGCCTCCCTCACACTCCAGAAGCACTCAAATTTTAAGGTTTTGGTCTCAACACCGGGAGCCACAACACCGACGTCAAGATTCAAAGCCTTGACTCCAACACTCGTGGGGTGGGTCAGGTAGCGCAGCAAGTCGCTCCCTCAAAGCCAATCACTGCGCAAGCAGCCATGGCCTAAGGCATGACACGTTCTGGTAGATGTTACACTCCTAAAGAGTTAGCTCAGAATACTGCAAGAAAGGAAAACACCCAAAAAAAAAGAGTTATAACTGAGGGCGAAGCTGAGGAATGGCGGTGCATGCAACCGAAACATTACTCTATTGTTGAACACCTGAAGAAAACACCCACGCAAATATCAATGCTATCATTGTTAGCCAGCTCCCCATCATACAAGCAGGCTCTCATGAGAGTATTGGACAAAGCAGACGTACCAGCCGGTACAAGCAGTGAGGACTTGGCTGGACTAGTAGCCCATATCATCGGAGAACACAAGATCTACTTCTCCAAAGAGGATCTGCCAGCAGAAGGAACAGCTCACAACAGAGCCCTTAACATCATCGCGGGATGCCAAGGTAAAGCGATAGGGAGGGTGCTAGTGGATAATGCATCACACCTCAATATTTGCCCTGTCACCACATTGACCCAGCTCGGCTGCGATGTAGGCAAGATTTTCCAAAGTGGAACAAACATCAGAGGGTTTGATGGGTCGCTCAGTGATTCCTTAGGAGAGATAGACCTACAGATCCAGGTTGGACCTGCATCCTTCACAGCAGAATTCCAGGTTATGACAATCACTGCCAACTACAATATGCTCTTGGGAAGGCCTTGCAAACACTCCGCTAGTGCAATCCTGTTAACTCTGCATCAAGCCATAAAATTTGAATGGCAAGGACGGGAAATTATTATGGCAGCCGAGAAAGATATTTAGAAATATCCCCACAATATCGTTCCTATGATTGAAGGGAGCCCTCACTTGCCAAACTTTCATGTAGTAGAATATGTTGGGTCCACTCATGCAGAGGAAGAGACTGGTGGGCCCATGCCAGCTGTCTACAGAATAATTGCCTCCACCATGCTAAAAAACGGCTTCAAAACAGGCAACAGCCTAGGAAGAGACCTCAAAGGGATAACAAAGCCTATCCCAATCCCAAAAGAAAATTACCACTTCGGCCTGGGGTATTCTACTAGTAAAGACGAGGTCACAAGGATGAGAAGAAGAAAGCCCAAAACAAGGAGCTTGCCTTGTTTAATCTCGAGCTTGTACTAATCATTCCAGAAAGATGTCGACGTTGAACAAAAAAGAATGGATGGGGGTTTCAAGTCGCTATTTCAAGAAGAGGGATGCTACACGATCAATGAAGAATATCATGAGACATCCGGCGTACGCGATCTAATGCCAGGAGAGCGTCTGAACAATTGGAAGTCCACTCCCTCTGGGTTCCGCAGTAAAGAGATGGATTTTTCTTAAAACCGTTTGCTAAAAAATGGTGACATCAGTTGAGGCCCAAATGATCACCTTTTTCCTAAATTTAGTAAAATTTTAAAATGGAAATTGTCCAACGTTGTTCCGAACCAGAACCACAATTGTAGCCAATTGCTTTTGAATTAATGAAAAGCCTCGATTTACACGAAACGGCTATCTTTATCAAATAATAATAATAATAATAATAATAATAAAGGTTTTCTAACAAAATACGCATAATAGGTAATAATAAACCTAACCTTACTCTGCCTTGCCTTTTCAGTAGTAACTATAATAAAACAATCGAAAACGTCATGATGTGTCGTGAATTGAGCGAGGAAAACGGATAGCAAAAATATGAGGAGTATGATGAATCAACTATAATGCCAGAGGGACTGGTAGAAGAATTGGAAGAGCTGGAAGAAAACAAAGAACCAAATATGGATGAAACTGAGGCAATTAACCTCGGTAACGAAAAGGATATCAAGGATACACGCATCAACGCTCATTTGGGAGCTCTACAAAGAGAAGAGCTCATGACTCTATTAAAGGAATATGTAGATGTCTTTGCCTGGTCATAGGCAGATATGCCGGGTTTGAGCACGAAAATTATAGCTCACATATTGCCTATTAAGGAAGGCTTCGCTCAAGTTAAGAAAAAAACTCGGACATTGAAGCCTGACCTGAGTATTAGGATAAAGGATGAAGTTGAAAAACAAATCAAATCTGCAATAGTGGAAGTGACATCCTACCCAACTTGGGTGGCCAACATAATACCAGTACCCAAAAAGGACGATTCGAACATGTTTAAACTACCGAGATCTCAACAAGGCCAGTCCAAAAGACAACTTCTCACTTACAAACATCCACATCCTGATAGACAACTGCGCCAAGCATGAACTACAGTCGTTTGTGGATTGTTTCGCCGGGTACCACCAGATACTCATGAGTGAGGAAGATGCTGAAAAGACTCATCACCCCTTGGGGGGTGTACCACTACAGCGTAATGTCGTTCGGCCTCAAAAACGCCAGTGCCACATACATGAGAGCTATGACTACCCTATTCCATGATATGATGCATCGAGAATGTCACGACCTATTTAACCCAGGCCGTGTCAGCACTTACCTTCCCACCTTAGTAAGCGAACCCTCATCCCAATAATGGACCAATACATAAATTAAAGAAATTTAAGTAGCGAAAATAACAAATACATAAATCTCACGATATATATAAATATATATATATATATATAATAAAAGTGCGGAAGACAATAAACACCCCCAAGGTCTAGTCTGAATAATACAAGAACATCTAAGGAGAATAGTCCAATCCAGAATACTAATACATATATGTCTATATTTCTGAAACAAAAGTAAGGCATGTGATAGGAAAGTCTTCAAGGTCAGAAGATGCCATGCTCACTCTGGAAACTCAAAAGAAAGCCGAAGAGTCGATCAACCATGGGTCAAAGAAGTAGATCTGACCTGGTACTCTGCATTCATAAAAGAATGCAACAAGTGTAGGTCAGTACAAACAACAATACTGGTGTGCATCATCGGCTGGCTAAGCATAGTTAACACAATTCAGAAGATAAGCAAATAAGCAAAAGGAAACTAGCAAGTATAAGACAATATAATCACAATCAAGTATCCGATATCGCCTATGTAAAGCATCTAAACCAAAATATGGCAAGTCCAAATATATCCGATCCAATCCAATCACCAAGTATCTCAATCAAGTCATAATGCAATGTTATAAAATGATGGAATGAATGCAATGAAATGTCATGAAACTGAGATGTACACATGTACTCCGGACAGAAATATCGACGACTTAGTAGCATAACCAAGCATGACTCGCGAAGTCCAAGTGACCCATCCAGAATCTTTGCCTAACAGACAGACGGGACCTTGGCTAATTGCTCACAGGGGGAATCTCAACGGCTACCCTGGGAGACCTGCGGAGTCCATGCACTAACAACGATTTCGGGATATCATAGGAATCGGCCATGCAACAACGATGCCGGAATAGATCATCGAACATCGGCCATCTCACAATCGCTCAAGTAAAAGAGTCTGTCAAATATCAGCCTCACACAATCAACGATGGACATCGGCCTTTTCACAATCACTCAAGTAAATAGTTTATTGAAATATTAGTTTACTCAATCAACGATACCGGATCATCACCGGGTATCGTCCATGTATCATGAATGTGTGAGAATGCATACAATGTGTATATCAACTATCAACAATCAAGTTCAATAGCACAAGTACCGACGAAGGGGTATGCCAAAAACATATCATATCACAATACTAGCAATGGTATGCCAACAATATATCAATATCACAATGCCAACAATATATCAATATCATAATGCTAACAATGGTATGCCAACAATATATCAATATCACAAGTACCAACAACGGGTACGCCAACAATGTACCATAGTTCAAATACTAACCACGGTATGTCAATTCTATTTCAATTAAGACAATAACACAGATTCTAATATCTACCAACTACTCATGGCATCAACCATCACAATGGAAAAATCAAAGCACACTTAACGGTTGGGTAGTCCCAACATACAACAGGGCCCAACCTAAGGCAATATCCAACCCCACTTCATATCCGAAGTTTCATATGATAGCTCCGACATTATAATCTAAATATGTGTTTCACTATACGAAGTCTCACCAAAGGTAAGCTATAACATACAAGAATTGCCGAACCGCAACACTAACAACTCACTCTTTTGCCTTGCCGTTCCGTTGAACCTTAAAACCAAAGTAGTCTAAGCATAATTGATTTCTATATTAGAATTAATATAGAATGATACCCATATTGCTACTATTTCAATCCGGTCAATTCTAACCCTAGAAATTGCAAAAACGGGTCCATAAGGGCAAAATAGGAAATTTGCTGGTAAACTACCAAATTAATTACTAGGTAATCATAATCCAACCATTACTTATTGATTTAGCTCAAGGATTAGCCTAATTTCTGATTTCAAGCAAAACCCCCCAAATTGGGTATAGACCCTAAG
Source organism: Lycium barbarum (assembly GCF_019175385.1). NCBI lineage: Eukaryota > Viridiplantae > Streptophyta > Magnoliopsida > Solanales > Solanaceae > Lycium > Lycium barbarum. The sequence goes on from NC_083342.1 coordinate 95,871,646, forward strand.
TCTTTAATTCCAAAGTTTAATGCTAAAAGTGGATGATATATGATTAATAAGATTCGATTAGTCAATATCTAGCATAAACATCACCAATTTATCATTAATAATCCTAGGAACGATGTTCTTCCAATCCTCTTTCAACTCTTATCACCATGGGTTTATTAAGGGAAAAGGGGGTAGCTAACATGATTATAGGTTAAAGGAAGAATGAAGAAATAAGTATGAATTACCTCCAAGATTTTCCTCCACATATCCTTAAGAGCAGTTTCTTCAAGCTCAAATATCGAAATGGAAAATAATGAGGGTCTAAGGCTTATTTAAAACACACTTAAATGAAAAAATTGGCCCATCAATGCCATAATGATAACAGGGCCGCCACAGCGGTGCCGCTACGGTGGCTGGGAGGCTTCTACACCGGTATGCCCAATAATACCCATGGCCACCACAGCGGTGCCGATGGGCGGCACTGGTACTGCACCAGATACGAAAATCCCCGAATTTTCTAAGTCTTCAATCGAAATCTCAGGTTATTCCCAAGGCAATTTGCTCACAAAACAACTACATAAACCCATAAAAAATACGCTGCGAATGCACTTGTGGTCTCAAAATTTCAAACGGGGGCCTCATTCACTGAATCAATCCACGATGCCTTAATTCCAAATTCCCATCTCAAGTCCCGAAATGCATCTGAATGCATTGAAAACCAAACCACATACACATACAAGTTCTAAGCGACCATCCGGACCTCTCGGAGTCGACGAAATTTTGAAAAAGGTTTGTTTGCCTAAAAGTCAACTTTGGGTCAACCATTTTTCACTTTAAGCCTATATTTTCACTAAAGTTGCCCGAATCCAATCTTGACACCTTGAGAAGCATGTCAACTATCCCTTCGGGTCAAAAGTGAGATAATTAATGCTGGAAAAATGGCAAAAACACCGAAGAGACTTTTAACGACCAAACGGGTCGTTACATTAGATACCAATTGAATCGTTGCTCATCTTCGAGCGAAGAAAGGAAGGATAGTAGGGAAATACCTGAATCAGTGAACAACTGGGGATATTAGCTACGCATATCAGAGTCAATCTCCTAAGTATCCTCTTCCGTAGAACGGTGCTTCCATTGCACCTTCATAGAAGCAATCTCCTTTGACCTCAACTTCCGAATCTGCGTATCCAAGATCATGCTAGGCTCCTCCTCATAAGTCAAATTCTCATCAAGAAATATTGTTACACCTCGGAAAATTTCCCGTTGGAACGCAAGTAAATGAACTAGTGATGCATGCAAATGGATGTGGATGATTAAAATGAGAAGTCTAAGAAATATGAGAAGTTGCAGATTTGTAATTGCCCAGTGGTCATAAAGTGCTAGGACGGACCGTAAATTGGTATACAGTCCATAAACCAGCAGGTCGTAAATTGTCATGCAAACCTTCAACTTTCTACCAGCTAAGGAAAAGGTATAACACAACCTGGAATACGGACCATAAAGTGATTTACGGCCCGTAAACCATGGTCGTAAATCACCATGCAAGCAGCCAAAGTTTCTGGTTTTTGAAAAGGTTAAAGATGACCGCGATGGACGAACCGTAAAATGGAATACGTGGTCGTAAACTCAGTTTACGACCATTGTTCACCTCAGCACAGATTTTGCAATTCATTAAATAAAGGGACCAACACTTGTTTTATTTCATTTCCACATTACACACCTTCTCTCTAAAACCTCTCTCTACATTTATTATCCAAGTTTTCAAGGATCATAAGTCATCAACAACATAAAACAAAGTGAATCAAGAGTAAGAACATCATCAAAGGTCATCCAAGTCAAGAAATCTAAATGGAGAAAAATTAGGGTTTTGCTCAAAGTGGAGTATTATAACTAAAGCTTGTTCCTACAACTTCTAAGGTAAGATTCATGATATTTATATGATGTTTAAGATATTGGAGAGTTGAAATGCATGGATTGTAGAAAATATGGTCAACTAGGTCATGAATGATGAATAGTGACATTTTGAGGAATAGTTTGAATTGAACCACGAATGTTGTTGTGTTGTGATATGAATATGTTATAAATGGTATTAAGATCATGAACTAGACACTTTAGATGAATGGACAAAGTTGGGTGTTATGACCATGAAGGTGGGTGAATTAGAGGCAAATTAAGGAACCTAGATAATATGGATAATGTGAATGACTAATGGCCATTGTTATGATATTAATGAAGGTATAAACACTGGCATTGGAAGGGAACGTGCAAGTGTAGAATAGTCCGACGGAAAGGTATGTAAGGCTAACCCTTCTTTCATAAGGCATGGTTTCTTGGCCAAATTTCTAATCCTCTATACGAGTACGTTGTCTTCAAATGATTGATATTCCGAGCTCATAAGCTCACGATCCTTGATATGTACTACGCACCTCATATGACGAGTAAGCCTATAATGTAGACGTAATGATAACGATGATGATAGTAATGATGATGATAATAATAATGATGCTAAAGGTGCCTACGGGCTATTATACTTATATGTGCCTATGAAGGGCTATAATGAAACCCCGAGCTTATAATGCCGGATAGAATATATGTATATGAATATGTATAAAGTATGTATACGATTACGAAATGCGCGCACACCTCTGCAGATGATACGGATAACCCTGAAGCCTTGGTAGGGCCAGGTATGAGTAACCTTGAGCCTTGGTTGGCCAAGTATGTATGAAACACCGTTCCTATGAGGTCGGGTATGCTATGTAAATGATATACATATATATATGAAATGACTATGTATATAATATGAATATGAATATGAATATGAATATGAATGTGATAAAACTATGTATATGAATATGAACAAGGACATGTATACGAATACGAGCAGAAGTATGGTACGAGTACTATTATGGAATACGGATGATGACGTATGTGTACAAATACGTATGAAAAATGGGAAGTCCCTATGAAAGGCAAGTAAGTGCTATGACGATGATATTATTGTCTCCCCTCCTATGTTATTCATATGTTGTTCATTATGCTTATATATCGATGTTGATCATGCTTTACATACTCAGTACATTCTTCGTACTGACGTCCTTTTGTTTGTGGACGCTGCGTCATGCCCGCAGGTGCTCAGGGAGACAGACTTAATCCATAGTTGTTTATCCAGAGATTTCATAGCAGAACTCCATTTCTTCCAGAGTCATAGCTTTTGGGTATTCATTCTTTTGTGTATATAATTATGGGCATAGCGGGGTCCTGTCCCGCTCATGTGATATGTTATACTCTTCTTAGAGGCTCGTAGTCACGTGTATATGGTTGGATATGTCTGGCCTTGTCGGCCTATATGTTGTATATCATTTTGTCGGCCACGTTGGCCCATGTACATTGATGTGGCATAAATGCCAATTATGACATAATGGTAATGTCGTCCAATGGGACTAGTTTGATGAATGAATGGAAATGCATGCCTAATTATGTGGCTCACCTAGATGTAAGAATAAGAGAGCTAAGAGGGTGCCCGGGTGGGCTAGCACCGGGTGCTCGTCACAGCCCCCTAGTCGGGTCGTGACAAAAGTGGTATCAGAGCAGTTCAGTCCTAGGGTGTGTCTATGAGCCGTGTCTAGTAGAGTCTTGGTTATGGGTGTGCTGCGCGCCACACTCATAAACGAGAAGTTGCGGACATTTTAGGAATGAATGACCTTCTTTCTTCATAAGAATCGTGCGATAGAGCTATGATGTAAGAAATTCTTGTTCCTCAATCATGTGTTGTGTATTTCACAGAATGCCTAAGAAGAAAAAGGCTACAGCAGCCCAAAATGGCAAGACGGTGGCAGAAAAGTGGGCTAAAAGAGCACCGCCACCGGTAGTAGAGGAAAGTGAGTCCCAGAGTGCGGCTCAATCTCAGTCCTCCCAGACAGTGCCTATTACTGAGAAGCATGAGGGAGCCTTAGCCCAAGCTCCAGCACCTCCAGCTCCTCCACCGAATGCTTTCTGTACTTTTTATTCCGTTTGTGGTTCTGTTGTTGTATTTCATGCCTTACATGCTCAGTACATATTCCGTAATGACCCCCTTTCTTCGGGGGTTGCGTTTCATGCCGCGCAGGTACAGACTGATGAGCAGAAAACATTGCTAGGAGATGTATCAGCTGGATTGACGAGCTCCATTTCATTCCGGAGTGTTTCCGAGTCTGAGTATATATGTTATGATTCCTGATTGATGTTAGAGGCTTTGCAGACAGAATCACGTATGTGAGTCGTCAGTCTTGTAAGCGGCTCTGCAAGCCGATGTACCATTTTGCGTTATGCTACAAACTCCATATGATTACAGATTTTACTTGACTTGAGAACGATGGAAAGAATGTTTCTGAAAGCCCTTATTATGTATCTCATTTTTATTTGATTTAAGAGTTCAAAGCGATTATGTGTGTAGTAAGGGTCAGCGGGTTCGCTCGGCCCTAAGTAAGGGTCGGGTGCCCATCACACCCTAGCGAGATTAGGGTGTGACAAAGTGGTATCAGAGTAGGTCGTCCTAAGGGTTGTCTGCAAAGTTGTGTCCAGTAGAGTCCTGTTTATGGGTGTGAAGCCGACCACATTTATAAACAGGAGGCTGCAGGACATCTAGGGATTGTTGACCTTCTTTCTGTCTTAGATCGTGCGATAGAGCCAAGTCATAAGAAATGAGATTCCTTATACTAACCGTTGATTTCAGCAGACGCCCAGTATCGATGGGGGAAGGTGAGTGATGATATGGAAGTCGCAGAGGTGAGTTCTGATATGTTTGTTCTTTTACCTGAAATTGGAAGCTCTGGATGGCTGGGATATGTCGTATATATATATATGCCCTGTGAGGCATTGTTGGTATTTGCTACGTGCAGATTTTGAATAGTAAGAATTGTAAAGGAGACTCGGTCAGAATTTTTCAAAATCAGGTCATTTAGTTAGGTATGCCTAACAGGAGGAAGCGTGGAAAGGAAATATTGTAAATAGACAATAAGTGAGGTGCGTTGTTTTAGAGGGGTTATGGACTTGGCATGGCATGAAGAATAATTACGAGAAAGATGATTAGCAGTCCGAATGATTAAAATGGGTTACATTCGAGGTTTAGTAGGAGCAAGGTCTGTTGGGGGATTCAGGGAAAGTCGACAAATGAGTTTTATTGTAGATTATTATATAAGAATGGTGAGTGGAAATCCAAACGGGCTGATACCCGAGTATTTATAAGTAATGGCGACGAAGGTGTGTTCGCTACCATCGGGAATCTAGAAATCTAGGATGAAAGGTAGTCATACACATAGGTGAAAGGTGAATATTGAGGAATAAAAGGTTAAAATAGTAATTGTTAAAGGAGGGAGATGTGTTACGAGAATGTTTTGGAATCTGTTAAGACTTCAACTTGTTCCAGATTATGTGGTGAAGGTCATGCGGTGAGGTGGATGCGATTATATCAGCATTAAGACAAGCGTATAACGATGAGTCTAATGATTGTGTAAATTCTCTTGAATGTAGACTAGCAAGCTTGGATGAATAAGCTTAGCTAATAGGACGTGGGACAGGTATGTAAGGCTTACCCTTTCTTTCTTTTGGCATGTCCTAGAGCGAAGTAAGGTATGATACGTACCTTGGGGTAACTCTATTCTTTCATTCCGAGTCTGTTTCCGAGTTAGTTTATGATTCTTATTCACTTTTTGATATGAGTATACTCAATATAGTCGAGCTTATTATATGATTAATTAATGAATAAGCATAAAGAGTTTCTGTTCCTAAAAAGTTCTGTAAGTATTAATGTCCCTAACTTTCGTAGATGGTCTCGGATTGCTTTGGAACGTTCGTAGAGGTTTCTGTACTATAATGTCCATAACTTTCTTATACTAACTCGGATTGACCCGAAACGTGTTTGTGATCCTTCAAGTGTCGGCTAGCGTACCTATCTATCAAGTCTTAAAAATTGATTTATGTGCATACAGTTTCTCACTACTCTGCTCGTGCATGCCTCAATGTATCTTTCACTGAGTCCCGGGCCAGGATCTGTTATCGTGCGCCTTCCACTGCATTGTTCACCGCGTCCCTCACTAGAGGGTCGGGATCTGTTATATGTATATATGTATATGATGATATGATGATTTAGGGGTGGCGGCCAGGATGGTATGTGATGATCGTATTCACCGCGTCCCTCACTAGAGGGCCGGGATCTGTTATATGCATATATGATATATGAGGTTGACATGCATGATTTGTGTTTTAAAAGTAAGCATTTTGGTATTCTGAATAGTGTACTTACTTTCTGTACTTTTTATTCCGTTTGTGGTTCTGTTGCTGTATTTCATGCCTTACATGCTCAGTACATATTCCGTACTGACCCCCTTTCTTCGGGGGCTGCGTTTCATGCCGCGCAGGTACACACTGATGAGCAGAAAACATTGCTAGGAGATGTATCAGCTGGATTGGCGAGCTCCATTTCCTTCCGGAGTGTTTCCGAGTCTGAGTATATATGTTATGATTCCTGATTGATGTTAGAGGCTTTGCAGACAGAATCGCGTATGTGGGTCGTCAGTCTTGTAAGCGGCTCTGCAAGCCGATGTACCATTTTGCGTTATGCTACAAACTCCATATGATTACAGATTTTACTTGACTTGAGAACGATGGAAAGAATGTTTCTGAAAGCCCTTATTATGCATCTCATTTTTATTTGATTTAAGAGTCCAAAGCGATTATGTGTGTAGTAAGGGACAGCGGGTTCGCTCGGCCCTAAGTAAGGGTCGGGTGCCCATCACAGCCTAGCGAGATTAGGGTGTGACAAACTTATAACCTACATCACCTATACAATCCACAATCTCAAATGGACTAAACCTTCCCCTCTTACCAAAACCTCATAACACACTTCATGGGTGAAACCTTCAATAAAACATGGTCACCAATAGCAAACTTCCCGGACCTTTCGGTCCGCATACATCTTTTGCCGACTCTGAACTGCCACGAGCTTGGACTGAATAACTCTCAATCTATCAAGGGACTCTCTCAATAGATCCGTTCTCCAAGGTCGAGCCTCGAACCCATCAAACCAATTAATCAAAAATCTACATCTCTTACCATATAAGGCCTCAAAAGCCGTCATGCCAATACTCGAATAATAACTGTTGTTATATGAAAACTCTACCAAAGGAAAATGTTGACCCCAATGACCACCGAAATCAATAATACACGCTCTCAACATGTCCTCGAGCACCTAAATGGTCCGCTCGGACTGACCATCGATCTGAGGATGGAAAGTTGTGCTAAGATCCAATCAAGTACCCAGCTTCTCATGAAATTCCCCCTAAAATTGGGAAGTGAAGATAGTACCTCCAGTAGATACAATAAAAATAGGGACCTCATGTAATCTCATAATATCCTAAATATAGGTCTTAGCTTACTTCTCCACGGTATAAGAAACCTAAATTGGAACAAAGTGAGAAGACTTGGTCAATCGATCCACTATCACCCAAATAGAATCAAACTTCCCAAGGGTCTTCGGAAGACCCGTGACAAAATCCATGGTAATCCTTTCCCACTTCCACTCGGGAATGGGCATCCTCTGAAGCACCCCACCGGGCCACTGGTGCTTATATTTTACCTGCTGATAATTTCCACACTTAGGCAAAAAATCAACTATATCTCTCTTCATCCGATGCCACCAATAATGTTGTCTCAAGTCACGATACATCTTAGTCGCCCCGAGATGAATGGAATAGTGAGAGCTATGAGCCTCAAATAAGATCAACTGAATCAAATTACCAACCCAAGGAACACACACGCGCTCTCTAATCCGCAGAATACCCTTAGAATCAATCACGGTCTCCTTGGCCTCACCTCTCGAAACCCTATCTAGGATCTTACACAACTGAGCATCCTCAAACTGTTGAGCCCTGACCCGATCTAATGATGATGACCTCACCTCTATGTAAGCCAAAATCCTGCCCAAGGCTGAAATATCAAGACGGACAAAACTGTTGGCCAGAGTTTGAACCTTCATGGCCAACAGACGCTCAAAAACAATCCATCCATCTAAACTCCCCATACGCACTACCTTGCAACTCAAGGCATCAGCCACCACATTGGCCTGCCCGGGTTGACACAAGATACAAATGTCATTGTTCTTCAAGAGCTCCATCCATCGGCGTTTCCTGGAATTAAGATCTCTCTGGGTAAACACATGGTGAAGGCTACAGTGATTAGTAAAAACCTCACAATGGACACCGTACAAGTAGTACCTCCAGAGCTTCAAGGCGAAGACTACAGCCAACAATTCCAAAGCATAGGTAGGGTAATTCTTCTCATGAACTTTTAACTGATGGGAAGCATAAGCTATCACTCTATCCTCCTGCATTAACATCGCACCCAAACCCATACGGGAAGCATCACAATAGACAGCGAAATCCTTACCTTCCACAGGTGGGGCTAGGATCGAGGCTATAGTCAAAAGAAGCTTCAGCTTTTAAAAGCTCTTCTCATAATCATCCGTCCACTGGAAGGGAACATCCTTTTGAGTCAATCTGGTCAAGAATGAAGCAATGGAAGAAAAACCCTTCACAAAGTGATGGTAATAACTGGCCAAACCTACAAAGCTGCGAATCTCAGTAACAGTAGCGGGCCTCGCCCAATCTCTCACAGCCTCAATCTTCTATGGATCAACCATAATCCTATCCTCAGACACCACATGGCCCAGGAATGCTACAGACGCCAAGTGGAACTCACACTTCGAAAATTTAGCAAATAGGTTATGTTTCTTCAACAACCTAAGAACGGTACGGAGATGGCTCTCATGCTCCACTCTACTCTTGGAATACACCAAGATATCATCAATAAACACAATCACAAAGGAATCAAGGAACGGCCTAAAGATGCCATTCATCAAAGTCATAAATGCAGCTGGTTATTGGTACGCCCAAAAGATGTCACTGAAAACTCATAGTGGCCATATCTCATCGAAAATGCGGTCTTCGGAATATCCTCCGCCCTAATTTTCAACTAGTGATAGCCGGAACGTAAATCAATCTTCAAAATCACCAAAGCACCTCGAAGCTGGTCAAACAGATCATCAATACGAGGCATAGAGCACTTGTTCTGAATAGTGACCTTGTTCAACTGGAAGTAATCAATACACATCCTCATACTTCCATCTTTCTTCTTTACAGATAACACAGGAGCACCCAAGAGGGGCCGTTTGGTCTAATGAACCCTTTGCTCAATAGATCTTGTAATTCTTCCTTAAGCTCCCTCAACTCAGCAGGTGCCATCTGATATGGTGGAATGGAAATGGGACGAGTGATTGGGTCCACATCAATGTAGAAATTAATGTCGCGATCGGGCGGCATAACTGGCAAATTTGAAAGGAATACCTGCACGAACTCGCTCACAATAAGGATAGACTCAAGGGGTGGAGATACAATTGTCATATCACGAACATGCGCCAAGTACGTAAACACCCCTTAGTTACTAACTTCTTTGCCCAAAGGAAGGAAATGATCTTTTTCGGAGCGGGACTAAAAGTACCTCTCCACTCAAGCCTACAATTGCCCGGCATGCCTAAGGTGACTGTCTTGGCGTGACAATCATGAATAGGTATATCTATGCTATCACAAGGCAAATCCTAACTAATAGCATCAAATGCAGATATATACAAGTAAGTGCTCCAGGATCAAATAACACATTAATAGATTTTCCCAGTATAGAAATAATACCTGTTGTAGCTACATCAAGGATCTCCAACCAGAGGTCTAGCTGCTCTCATCCTCGCGACCTCAACTCTTGCTGCACAATCAATAATGGCTTGGAGCAAAGAGCTCTCAGCCTCAAGCTGGACACAGGATAGCTGGAGAGGACTATCCAGCCCGCTGATAAACCACCGGATCCTGTCGGGCTCCGTCGGAAACAAGGGGTAGGAGTAACGAGCCAGATAGGAGAAGGATAGTGCATAGGTAGCAACCGTCATACCCTCCTGATGGAGGTCGAGGAACTCACGCTGAAATTAGCAAGTATAAGACAATATAATCACAACCAAGTATCTGTCATCGCCTATGTAAAGCATCTAAACCCAACTACGTCAAGTCCAAACATATCTGACCCAATCCAATCACCAAGTATCTTAATCAAGTCATAATGCAATGCAGTGCATGATGGAATAAATGCAATGTAATGCCATGTAAATAAGGTGTACACATGTATTCCGGATGAAAATATCGACATCTCGATAGCACAACCCAGCGTGACTCACGAAGTCTAAGTGCCACTCATCCAAGATCTTTGCCCAACAGACAGATGGGGCCCTGCTAATTGCTCACAGGGGGAGTCTCATCCGCACCACCCTGGGAGACCCGCGAAGTCTATGAACTAATAATGATTTCGAGATATCATAGGAATCGGCCATGTAATAACGATGCCGGGATAGATCATCGGACATTGGCCATCTCACAATCACTCAAGTAAAAGAGTCGGTCAAATACCAATCTCACACAATCAATGATTCCGGAATTAAACATCGGACATCGGCCTTTTCACAACCACTCAAGTAAAGAGTTTATCGAAATATTAGTTACTCAATCAATGATACTGGATCATCACCGGATATCGGCCATGCATCATGAATGTGTGAGAATCCGTACAATGAGTGCACCAACTATCAACAATCAAGTTCAATAGCACAAGTACCAACAATGGGGTATGACAACAACGCATCATATCACAATACCAATAATGGTAGGCCAACAATATATCAATATCACAATACCAACAATGGTATGCCAACAATATATCAATATCACAAGTACCAAAAACGGGTACGCCAACAATTTATCATAGCTCAGATACCAACCACAGTATGTCAAATCTATCTCAATCAAGATGATAACACAAATTTCAATATCTACCAATTACTCATGGCATCAACCATCACAATGGAAAAATCAAAGTACACATAACGGCGTGGCTAGTCCCAATACACAACAAGGCCCAACCTAAAGCAATATCCAACCCGACTTCATACTCGAGGGTTCATATGCTGTCTCCAACATTATAATCTTAATATATGCTTTGCTATATGAAATCTCACCAAAGGTAAGCCATAACCTACCTGGATTGCCGAACCACAACAGTAACAACTCACTTATTTGCCTTGTTCTTCTGCTGAACCACAGAACCAAAGTAATCTAAGTATAATCAAATTCTATATTAGAAATCATGACGAATGATACCCATATTGCTACTATTTCAATCCGGTCAATTCTAACCCTAGAAATTGCAGAAACGGGTCCATAAGGGCAAAATAGGAAATTTGCGGGAAAACTACCAAATTAATTACTAGGTAATCATAATCCAACCATTACTTATTGATTTAGCTCAAGGATTAGCCTAATATCTGATTTCAAGCAAAACCCCCAAATTGGGTATAAATCCTAAGTCTTCAATCCCAAAATTCAATGCTAAAAGTGGATGCTATATGATTAATAAGCTTAGATTAGTCAATGTCTAGCATAATCATCACTAATTTATCATTAATAATCCTAGGAACAATGTTCTTCCAACCCTCTTTCAACTCTTATCACCATGGGTTTATTAAGGGAAAAAGGGGAATCTAACATGATTATGGGCTAAAGGAAAAATCAAGAAATGAGTAGGAATTAACTCCAAGATTTTCCTCTAAATATCCTTAAGACCAGTTTCTTCAAGCTCAAATATCGAAATGAGAAATAATGAGGATCTAAGGCTTATTTAAAACACACTTAAATGAAACAATTGGCCCGTCAATGCCACAACGGTAACAGGTCCGCCACAGCGGTATCGGGGCTACTACAACGGTGCCGCTACGACAGCTGGGAGGCCGCCACAACGGTATACCCAATAACACTCATGGCCATCCCAGCGGCCAACACAGTGTTATTGTTGCGGGTACCAGATACCATAATCCCCCAACTTTTCTAAGTCTTCTATGGAATTTTCGGGTTATTCCCGAGGCCATTTGCTTACAAACAAACTAAATAGGCCCACTCAAAAAAGCGCTGTGAATGTGCTCGTGGTCTCGAAATTTCCAACGGGGGCGTCGCTGACTGAGTCAAGCCCCGATGCCTTAATTTTAATTTTCCATCCCAAGTGTCGAAATGCATCTGAATGCATTGGGAAGCGAACCAGATACACATACAAGTTCTAAACGACCATCCGGACCTTTCGGAATCGATGAAATTTTGAAAAAGGTTCGTTTGCCCAAAAGTCAACTTTGGGTCAACCATTTTTCACTTAAGACTATATTTTCACTAAAGTTGCCTGAATCCAGTCTAAATACGTTGGGAAGAATGTCAACAATCCCCTCGGGTAAAAAATGAGCTAATCAATGCTCGGGAACGGGCGAAAACACGGAAGAGACTATAACGATCAAACGAATCGTTATATATTGAGGTCTATGTGGATGATTTCATCATAAAATCAAAGAAACGTTCGGAGCATACTGTTCATCCGTGTAAGTTCTTCCATAGACTTCACAAGTTCAATTTAAAGTTGAATCCCGCAAAGTACGCATTTGGAGTGCCTGCAGGTAAATTGCTGGGATTCATAGTCAACCACAGGGGCATTGAACTAGACCATACCAAGATTAAGGAAATTCAAGAGCTACCACCTCCCAAAAACAAGAAAGAAGTAATGAGCTTCTTCGGAAGGTTGAGCTACATTAGACGATTCATAGCCCAGTCAACTGTGATTATAGAGCCAATCCTCAAGTTTCTCAAGAAAGGCGCTCCCATGAATTGGACGGAAGAATGCCAAGAGGCATTCGATAGGATTAAGAAATATCTTTTCAATCCTCCCATCTTGGTGCCACCCAGGACAAGGAGTTCTTGGTTACTATAACTGTCGGTATCAGAGAAATCTTTTGGGTGCATGCTCGCTCAACATGATGAAAAGGGAAAAAACGAACATGCCATCTACTATTTGAGTAAGAAGTTTACTTCTTGTGAAGTATGGTACACGCTCGTGGAGAAAACCTATTGTGCTTTAACCTGGATTGCCCAACAATTAAGACACTACCTATCAGTGTTTACCACTCATCTCATCTCCCGAATGGATCTACTAAGATATATTTTCTGGAAACCAATGCCCATAGGAAAATTGGCTAAGTGGCAAATTTCTTCCCGGATGAAAAAGTGATAGCTATGGAAGAAGAGGTGGTGGAACCATATTCGGGCTGGAGATTGTTCTACGATAGAGTAGTCAATTATAAAGGATCAGGCATGGGGGCAGTGTTGATATCAGAGACAGGTCAACACTATCCGATTGCCGCAAAGCTCAACTTTATATGTACCAACAATATGGCGGATACGAAGCATGTATCCTAGGCCTCAAGATGGCGCTGGATATGAAAATACATAAATTGTTGGTAATAGGAGACTCTGATCTGCTCATCAGTCAAGTAAAAGAAAATTGGGTGACCAAAAATAATAAAATACTCCCATATATGAATCTGGCACAAAGATTGTGGGGGAGATTCAAGAGTATTGACTTTAGGCATACCCCAAAGGCCCAAAACGAGTTCACAGACGCATCGGTCAGAATAACATGTATGATCCATCATCCTGAGAGCGCCTACATTGATCCGATAGAAGTCACACTAAGGGAAGAGCAGACTCAATACGCCTATGTAGAGGCTAGGCATATTGGTACATCAACATCAAGACCTACCTATAAAAAGGAGAATATCCCCCAAAGAGTTCGTCAGATCAAAAGAAAACCATTAAGAGATTAGCCAATGGCTTCTTCTTGAACAAGGAAGTAATATACAAGAGGACCCCTAATCTCAGGTTGCTCAAATGCATGGATGTCGAAGAGGCCAATAAGTTGCTAAAAGAAGTGCACGCGGGGACATGCAGACCCCACATAAACGGGTTTGTCGTCGCTAAGAAAATCCTGAGGACGGGATATTACTGGATGACCATGGAGTATGACTCCTGTAAGTTCGTCCAAAAGTGTCAACAGTGTCAGATACATGGGGATTTGATCAAGGTTCCACCCACAGAATTACATGTGATGAGTTCTCTTTGGCCTTTCATGGTGTGGGAAATGGACGTCATAGGACCCATTGAGCCTCCGGCCTCCAACGGACATCGCCTCATCTTAGTCGCCATATAATACTTCACCAAATGGGTAAAAGCAGCTTCCCATAAATCACTGACCAAGACAGTCGTGGCTGACTTTGTCAAGAATAACCTGATATGTCATTTTGGTGTGCCAGAATCTATTATCACGGACAATAGAGCTAATCTGAATAGCCATTTGATGAAAGACATCAGTGAACAATTCAAAATCATTCATAGGAACTCTATCGCCTACCGGCCATAGATGAATGGAGTCATAAACGGCACCAATAAGAAAGTCAAGAGGATTTTAAGGAAGATGGTCAACAACTACAAGAATTGGCAAGAGTAGTTGCCTTATGCTCTGTTGGGATACAGAACGACCACCAAAATTTCCACTGGGGCAACCCCATACCTCCTTGTTTAAGTGGAAATTTCTTCACTCAGGATCATCCAAGAGGCAGAGCTTTACAGACAAATAATTTCTAGGGCCTTCAACAAGCAGGTCAGAACTCGACTTTTCCAAATTGGACAACTTGTGCTCAAGCGAATTTTCCCTCACCAAGAGGAATATAAAGGGAAGTTTGCGCTGAACTGGTAAGGACCATACATGGTCAGGAAAATACTCTCAGGAGGAGCTGTAGTCCTAGCTGAGATGGACGAACAAGAGTGGCCCAAGGCCATTAATGCAGACGCACTCAAGAGATACAACATTTAAGATCCTATTTGCTGGTACTCGCATTTCTATTTTCTTTGTAATTGTACTTTTTTCTTATAATCATGCTAGAATAGGAAAAAAAACAAACCATTTATGTAGTGAACTACGCAATGACCTAAATTCCCGACGATGGGATATGTAGGTAGTCCATACGGGACCCGATCGCGTTATTAGTAAAACCAAAACTCAATTACTTTATTCTGAACTAAGTTCGACCTGAATTCCTGTTGCGACGGGATACGTAGGCGCTCTCGAGCTAGGTTGTCATAAAAGGAAAACCAAAAAAAACCCTTAGGAAACCTTAGAGGCAGTGAAGCGAAAAAAGTCAACAAAATCAGGCTTACAAGGATCAGTACGGGAACCAGATAGTACCATCGCTACACTGGGGAGGAAGTTTTTAGAAGACGTCAAAATTCCTATCAGGAAGAGTTGACAAAGAAAGGGACAAAGTAAGGCCATACAATGGGGCAGAATTCTTGAGGCCCCCTTAAAAATTCAAGCTCAACAAGACAACACAAGGGACACCCAAAGCAAGTCCTGAAACCGGGGCAGAATTTTTGAGAAAGATCTCAAAAATTCTAAGTCAGCAATCATGCTAACGAGAAGAACCAGAAGACCTCATTCGAAGGAAACACACGTCATGATGCATAAAACAAAACAAACATTTACCTTTCAAGAAGTAGTAATAATAATGATAACATGCGCTTTATGAATTTTACTCTGATTTTGCAAAATATGTAGTAAAATTACGTCCCAAAAACATCATTCGAAATACCGAGCCTAAGGGGGTCTAGCGGGCACCAAGAGAAAGCACCAGGCAGGAAGACAACAACGTTAATTGGCCTCTTAGGAAACTCATAATTTTTATGTGGATGTAGGTTTGCCCTTTTATAAGACAGTAGATGCACCACCAACTAGCTTATTCACAGCAAAAGCGAAAGGCAAGAGCTCAAACGGAGGAGAGAGATCAAAAGGATCACAACAAAAATGGATAATAAAGACACATCTATCCAAAAAGGTCATACAAAAAGTGAACAACAGAGATGTATCACACCAAAAGGGTCAAAATGGATTAGCATAAAGGTACATGCGACCAAAAGAGTCATGACAAGCACATAAAGGTACATGCGACCAAAAGTGTCATGACAAGCACAAAAAGGACATATCCGACCAAAAGGGTCAACAACTACTACAATGGATGAAAGAAAGATCATCCAGCCACGAGGTCCATAATTGCCATCTGCATGCCGAAAAGGCTATTCATTTATTTTGCCAAAAGGGTCATTCATACAACTGCCGAGAGGGCCATTCATGTCAAACAAGCAAATAGGGTCATTGATACAAACAAGCCAAGAGGGTCATTCATACAAACAAGCCAAGAGGGCCATTCATATAAATAGCCAAAAAGGCCATTCATACAAACAACCAAGAGGGTCATTAATACAAACAAGCCAAGAGGGCCATTCAGATAAACAAGTCGACAGGGCTATTGTCTAAAATTCAAAAAAAATATCTGCTTACCATCAAGAACAGGAAAGAGCACAAAATTGCCCAAAAGGAACCGATTGCTGAATTAGATCCAGACAACTTGCGGAGCAAACGTGGAACTTTTTCTTACGAAGTCGATCAAGATAATGTGCTGATGAGAGTCAAGTTTTCCGGCCGGGATTCGGAAGACATCCAGCCTCAGACTCAACCACAACTTGTCCTATTTTGTCCTTTTTACTAAAAAATCGCAATCGATCGGACACACACCGGGAAGTCTGAAGATACTTCCGCATAAGGGATCTACTCTTCTCCAGCATGTTGAACTACATGTGACCTGATTCGCAAAAATCAGGGAAATGCAGGCAAACTCAAGCCCCGAGATTCGGTCACATTCTAGAAAATTTTTTAGGGAAACCTAATCATAATATTGGGATCCCCGAAAAGTTTCTCCTAAATCAGTTGAAGGTCTTTAGTTGAGTCGAACTACAAGCAGCCTGAATTCTCGTATGGCATTAGATATGTAGGAAACTCAAAAAGCAGGGTCCGACCACATATGTGAAAATTGCATAGAAACACAGGGTACGAAGAGCCGGGTCAGTTAAAAATTAGGGTTAGTCAAATTTCGTTGCTTGAGGATAGACCCTCCATTCCAAAACACCGAAGGAGAAGTTGTTGACACCTAATTTGTGACCTCCCGTAATTTGTTTCAATCACCCAGAGTCCCCGGATAATAAATGAGTGAGCAGCGCATTTTTTTTAATAACCTTAAATAATTTTTATAAATTGCCCATATCAATATATCTTCCCCTTAAAATAGCAAAAAAAAAAAAAATTTCAAGCATCATGCTTTTTATTTAGAGAATAATAAATATTTTCAAGATATTTTATGAGATTTTGTTAAACTTAAATTAAAAAGAGGAAAGAGAGAAAGAGGAAGATTTAACCATTTAAAATTAATTTCAAACACTTTTTTCCTTTTATTCTTACCTCTGAAAGCTTGGATTATTTAAATGGTTCAATTAATTAATTATTTAACCTTTTTAACTCCTGATTCTTATAAAATAAGCATAATTGCTCTTTAATGTTTTGATTAGGCTAATTAATTAATTAAGTGATAATTATTACAAAATTTAGCCCTTTTATATAGATAAAGTTTCCTCTTTTTTTTTTTTTTTGCCTTGGTCATAATTAATTTAATTAGTCCTCCATTTAAAGAAATTAGTTTGTTTTGCAAAATCGACTGTTAGTATTTAATTTAAAATAATAGGTTTAGCCTAATTTTTAAAATTTTATTAAAAGGCCATAATTAAAATAAATATATTGGGAAAATTAATAAAAGTCATTTTTTCAGGCCCTTTAACAACATAGACGACTTTTTAAAATTATTTTTTATAAAGAATTTAGCGGCCCAATTTTCCCTGTGATTTAAATTTCCTCTAATTTTTAATTATTAATTGCTAGGAATTAAATATAAGCAGCGTATACACCGCGTATATATATATATATATATATATATATATATATATATATATATATATATATATATATATATGAAATATATGTGTATACACTTGGTATATACATGAAAAAGGCCTTTTTAATAAAAACTCGGATTAGACCGAGTCCAGCCCTATAAGTCCGACCCGGCCCAAGGTCCATCAGAATAAGGGGTAACACCTCCTTTTCATTTTTCATTTTTTCATACCAAACGCTACCCTAACACCCTCTCTCCTCCCCTCCTTTGCCCTTTACCCTAACCCTAGCCACCACCTCATTATGTTTCTCTGTCATGCCAAAAATGACAACGCTAGAGAAGGCACGAGGTTTTTGCATCCTTCATACGACCGTTTATATGATATAATTAATGGTTTTGTCCTTGTTTCTACCTTCCTCATTCCAAACGCGGTATTAATCACTCTCCTTTTAAGTTTTTCTTTAAATTTTGAGTCAAACATATGAGTTTATGCATTTTTATGATTGTATTGTGTTGTATTCACTCGAATCTCATTGGTCGAGTACAAATGGGACACATCGAGCTAACACAAATCTGGCCATGCATTCTTGATTGTAGTTAATCTATACTGTCGATTTTGTTTACAAAGATTATTGAATGAAAATTTGTTCGTCCCTGATTGGTATTCTTAGGTTTCTTCACAATTTTGGGGTTCTATACCTTCATCACAAAAATAAGTTTCAGAAGCCCAAAAAAACTAGAATTTAAGTCCGACTTGAAATTTAAGCTTAAAAGTATAGTTTTAGACTTAAACTCCCCTTTCAATTTTGAGTCCCTCAGTTAGAAATTTTTATTTACTTTGTTCTTTTCCTGTGTGGTTGAGTTCCAGAGTTGGGAGCACAAAGGAGCTTTCGAGTCCCATTCTTGACCAAGGCTATATTTAAAAAAGGTAAACACTTCAATCTTCTAATTTATTTTGTTCATATGATGATATTTGGTCTGTGTTGTTAAGTGTTCTGGGTGTTGATAGGTAGTCTTGTAGAATGATTTTGCCAAAGCATTATTTAAATGAATTTGGAATAAATTACCCCTAAACAGGATACCCTTAGTAATTATGTCCCTAGTCTGATATTTAGATGTGTGTAAATTAAAGCGATCTGGATTCATGTCAATCCTATGCAAAATGTGTGTGAGCTATTATACAACTGAAATGAGCCATGTTGAATAAGTTTTATGGTTTGGTAAGGGTCAACAGTGCACTACCAGTAATGTATTGGAATAAAGAGTTCACTTTGGCTTATTAGGGAACACATAGAGTATTATAGGACTGTTTGAGTATTAATTTAGACTGTATGACCTCTTGATGAAGTTGTCTTGTTCTAGAAATCTACATGACATATTTAGAGGGCCACTACTTTATTATTTGCCCTCTTAATGTAATAATATTTATTTTAAAAGGACTAGTGACTTAAACATATTTTTCAATGTTGTGTTATGATCTTTATTGTGAACTTTGAGTGTGTCTGTAACTTTCATCAGCCTAACCTATGATATTCCCCTTCTAAGGAGGTGAGATTGACATGCTCCCACCCTACTATTCCTAAGTGAGAATCACTTTAAAACTGTGTCTAAAGAATCCTTGTACAAAATGCTATGTTCACTCTTGATGTTTTCCATGATTGATACCGCATCATTGCACAAGTACCATGACTTGACATTCTTTATGATTTATTTCTGTTTTCTTATTGAGTTGTTAAGGTTTATGATGTGCAATAATTGGTTGACCTAGTTAAATATGATCGAGAAAAGGATCAGATATATATGAACTGATCAGGGATGCAGCATTTTAATAAGAGTCTTATGTTCTATTCAGAGCTTAGTCCAGCCTATTACCTCATAATAAAGACAAATCAAGCTAAAATAAGACCTGTAGATAATGGATGCTTTGTTGGGAAACTATAATGCTTAAAATCCCTATTTGGCCATGACTTCTGGACTGAGTTTGAAGAATGCAACTGACTTATTACTGACAACTTAAGTCTTGAATTGATGGGTATTGAATGAACCTAGCCTTAGTAAACTAGTTATTATTAAGTTAGTGTTGAACATCAATCAAGGACATAAACATAATAGGAAATAGTATTAAAAAAGATCTAAGTTAAGGTTGTTAGAGGAAAGGAGGGTGGACTAACAATAAACCCTTAGTTTATTAATAATAAGTTAGTTTGACAATGCTTTACAAAACTGATCTACTTCAGTATTAAAACAGGACGAGGTAAAAGGGAGGGGGTGAAACCATCTAAGCTAGTTTGAATCTTGTGTACATTAGTAAGAAGAACCCTACCTAAACGCAAGTTAGTAAGTGATTTGAGTCAATCTTTTAAAGAGGCTAGCCCTTTAGAACTTAAGTGGAAATCCAAAATGCATGCAATATAACTTTTTTTATGAAAATATCCTGCTATCTTTGCACCTACACCATGCATTTTGGGGATTCGTTTATTTGCCAGTTGAGTCTTTCTTTCTTTTCTTTTTTTCCTTTTCTGTGAATCTGGTTGTGTCAAATAATTAAACGTTTGATCATGATTATGTGTTAGAGTATCAATATTAGGAATCAGGGTTGGTCGAATGCCATTTGGTTGTTTGTTTGCTTAAAATATCTTTGAACCTTGTCTAGAGGTCTTGAATGCCTTAAGGTGAGAA
Organism: Lycium barbarum; assembly: GCF_019175385.1. NCBI lineage: Eukaryota > Viridiplantae > Streptophyta > Magnoliopsida > Solanales > Solanaceae > Lycium > Lycium barbarum. The sequence goes on from NC_083342.1 coordinate 95,892,080, forward strand.
TCAAGACTGTGTCCTAATCAACGAATGGGATCATGCCATACCAAGGATTTGTAAGAGAAGTGAATCAGGTTGCTAATTTGAATTTGTATTTTAAATCATGAGATTCCCTGATAGTTCCATCTAGAATAAAACTGGTTCAAGATTCAAAAAATGGAAATTTACCTACTATCCTCCTTTTGAATCATTTGAGTTTGGGTCTGAGTTTTAATACTGCGTCTAGATATTTAGTTATCATCACTTGACTGACTGTCTCACATACATTTTGTATGACTTGGTCAAATGTTGTTTATAGTATGACATGACCTACTAAATGTTCAAGCTAACTTTAAATGGTTCTGTGAAGTTGAAATGAATTAAGGAACTTGCTAGTGACAATTTGACCTGCGCTATGACTCTGTATGAACTTTGTTAGGTCTTAATGGTGAGAAACGTCTCTAGTTCTAGTCTAAATGATCCTGTCTGCCTATGTGCACGTGCCTTTGAACTTGTTAAAACATTGGTTGTGAATAGTTTTAGTGTTCTTTATGATGAGAAGGGATTAAGAGTGAGCTAGAAATCACATGGCCTAGAAGAGCTTTTTTAAAAAGGTGCCTTGAGAGAGGATTAAGGGAGAACCAAGCATTACATAGTTCACAACACCTTTCCTCCACATAAAAGGCACTATGGCACTTTATAAGCCCATAGGGTGTATGCTGACTGTATAAATCTCTTAGAATCATATGGACCCTATTGCCAGAACCCAGAAACCTTGATTAGAATCAGACACACATTAATGAATAACTTATTGAAACCTAGTAATGAACCTAGGTGCATATATACATAACTAAACTAGACACAAAAGGAAGAGCTTAAAGGAAAACATAAAAGCTGAATAGTGTGGGCATTGAAACTGAATCATTAAAGACCATTAAGATCATATGTATACCTCTTTCAAGACTCCACCAATGAAACATGGATGATTTCTATATTCTTTCTATCTCTTCTGAGTAATACCATGTATAAGGCCTGCTTACCTCTCCACATGATGTTTTCACCTTGTTAAACTTGACTGGAGTCTGAACATCCACTTCTGTGCCATCTTTATGTGTCTAGGCCTGCCTGAAACTGATTTCCTTGTGTTGTACCTATTTGCTCAACTTGAATTTTCCCTCTTGCAAACATGACATGGGATGTACTTTCTCTTTAATTGGGCCTGCTCTAGTTTCCTTTTATATATGCAGTGTATATCTTTGACAGAAATTCTTATTAGAATCTGTCCATGTTTGTATATCTTCATGATTGTAACTGTCAAGCTCATTTGCAAAGATTACTTCCAATTTGTAATAATTTATAGTCTAATGAATATATTCCTGCCTCTTTTGTTGCAACTAAGTGGTAGCAATGGTACATAGTATGGTATTGTCCTTTATTTTGAAGTTTCTTTGCCTATTCCTTTATATCTCTGATTTGAAAGGCCAAGTTGCTCAATCATATTTGGTCTTAAGTGCCTCCTTGTGTTTGATTGTGGTAATGTTGAGGATTATTTGGGGTTGGTCTAACCTTCCCCCAGTTCCAGCCATGTCTGGGGTTCGTTGAACCCTTTTTGAATCTTGTGTGACACTAGGAATAAGGATGGTGACAACCACCCTAATTCCCATTCCAAAATACTCAGCCCACATATCACAAAAAAAATGCACTATGGATGAAATATTATGTTAGGAAAGCTTGGCCATTTTCATTATTACTATATATGTATACCTTCTATGTTATATGAAATTTCATAGTATCCAATCTAACTGAATTATGTTTTCTCTTACTTTTTGCACGGCCATTTAGGCCAATGATATAGCTTCCCTATTGGGCCAAAGGCCCAATAGAATAACTCTTTCACACCTTTATCGAGTCCGAGGAAAAGGAAGCTATCATGTATATTTATGAAAGCCCAATCATGAGTGAAAATGATAAGAAGGCCAAGCCATGGGTGAAAATGGTCAAGGCGTTTGGTAAATCCCAATTAATTTATTTACTACGCTTTATGATTATATGTGTTGTATCTGTAAAAATACGCATTATATTGGAACCTAATGGTTAGACTTAGTCGCTAGGAAAATGTTATCTAGGCCGTGTAATTGACTTTACGTCCCATCACGAGTTTTCCCCCAAGTTTCATTTGCCATTTTTACAAGGTTTAAAAGGTAGGTCAAAAAATGAATTTCACCAATAAACTAAGGCTTTTCAACAAAGAAGTACTCATTCTTAGCATGGTATCGATTTTTAACTGGGCACATCGATTATCTTCAACATGGAAAAAAAAAGTATCTTTTACAACCAGTGGTCAAATGAAGATCTTTTTTTTACACGAATCATGATCATAGTTTTAAAACATGTTGCATATTTCTTAGACAAACTGATGGTTGTATTTTCACTAAAGCCCACGCGCATGAAAAATAAAGTTTGGGGCCAACCCCACTTAAATCGACCAAGACACAAGTAAAGATTTTATCCCAGTCCCTATTCCTCTTTTTTTTAAAAAAAAAAAAATACTCCCTCCATTTCAATTCATGTGAACCCATTCGACTGGGCCCGACATTTAAGAAAGAGTGAAGACTTTTGAAACTTGTGGTTCAAAATAAGTCTTGAATATTTGTGTGGTTGTAAATCATTTCATAAAGTGAATCTGTTTCCAAATTAGGAAAGAGGTCATTCATTTTGGCATGGACTAAAAAAAAATAGGTTCACATAAATTGAAACAAAAGGAGGAACAAACAGGACACATATCTTTTACAAAATCCTTGCATAATTTTTTTTAAAACTAAACCAAACTTCCTTTCTATAGTCATAAGTTAATAACCTAGACAGATGTTTTAATATACATTCTCATATAATTGTTGACTAATCTCATGCTTTTACTGGTCCAATGCCAAACCCAAAAAGCAGACTCTTTTCAAAATTAAAATAATGAAAGGTTTTTTCCTTAATAAAAATCAAAAGAGGGAGGGGAGGGACATTCGTAATCGCAGAATAAATAAGGCGTTTTGACGTATACATATGATTAACCCGAATTGAGTGTGGATTAAGGCATGAACTGAATATATATATATATATATATATATGTGTGTGTGTGTGTGTGTGTGTGTACGTTGTTTTTACTACAAGAAGATGACTCTCTTTTTACAAAAACTACTTATCCTCATATATAAGAGGAAATACATTCTTTGGATATGATAAATTCTAAAGACCCATTTGGTCGTTATAGTCCTTCTGTCGTTTTCGCCCGTTCTCGAGCATTGATTAGCTCACTTTTGAACCAAATGGGTTGTTGACACGCTCCCCGAGGTGTGTAGACCGAATTTGGGCAACTTTGGTGAAAATATAGGATTGAGGTAAAAAGGGCTGACCCGAGGTTGACTTTTGGGCAAACAAATCTTCTTTGGAGTTCTATTCATTCTGAGAGGTTTGGATGGTCATTTAGAACCTGTATGTATGTTTGGTTCTGTTCCCAATGCATCTAGATATATGCCGAGACGTTGGATAGGAAATGAAAATTAAGGCATCGGTATTTGACTCAGTCAATGAGACCTCCATTGGGAATTATGAGGCCACAGGCGCATTCATAGCATATTTATATGGGGGACTAGGTATCTGGTATGTGAGTAAATAGCCTCGGGAGTTAGTCAAAAAATCGGATCGAAAGGAAAACTTGGGTCAAGCTTCTGGTGCCTAGTGCCCGTTTTGGCGGCACCAGCATGCAGCAGTGGCACCGCTAGGGCAGTAGACCTGGCACTGAAGTAGTGACCACTAATGCAGTCAGGCGGCTATTGATTCGGCGCCGCTGGGCGATCACAGTACCGCTATAGCGGGTGACAGGCAATTAAATTCATTAAAAGTGTCTTAAATACCCTCATTATTTTATATCTCGATATTGGAGCTTTGGGAAAACTGTTCTTGGAGACAAATTAAAGAAATTCTTGGAGGTAAAACTTTGTCTAATCCTTTACTCTTCCCTAATCACAAACATCTTAGATTTTCCCCTTCCCTTTTCAATCCATTAAAGATGGAATTTAAAGGAGGGTTTTGGGAGACTTTTCCTTAGGATTATATATGATAAATTAATGAATTTAATGTTAAAACTTGATGAATCTAAGTTTAGTAACCTAATATCTTTCACTTTTAATGTTGATTTCAGGTTTTGGAGAATTAGGGTTCATACCCAATTTGGGGGTTTTTATTTGGATCATAAATTGGACTAATCCTTGGGCTAATTCAACAAATTGTTGAGTTATGATTACCTAGGACTCAATTTGGTATTTTTCCTGTGAATTTTCTATTTTGCCCTTATGGGCCCATTTCCCCAATTTATAGGGTTAAAATGGATCGAATTGAAATAGTAACAATATTAATATCAATCTTTATGATTTCTAATATAGAATTCGATTATGCTTAGACTACTTTGGTTTCGAGGTTCAGCGGAAGAAAAAAGCAAAGGAGTGACTTGTTGGTGTTGCGGTGCAGCTGTCCAAGTAGGTTATGGCTTACCTCTAGTGAGACGATGCATAGCGAATCACATATTTAGAATATAATTTCGGAGATAGCATGCGAACCTTCGGGTATGAAGTAGGATTGGATTTTGCCTTTGTTTGGCCCTGGTGTGTATTGGAACTAGCCACCCCCGTTATGTGTGTTTATTATTCCATTTTGATGGTTTGATGCAACGAGTAGTGGTAGATAAAATAATCTGTGTTATTTTCTTGATTGAGATATGGTTGATATACCGTTGTTGGAATTGGCATTATGATACATTGTTGGCATACCTGTTGTTGGTACTAGTGATACTGATATAGTGTTGGCATACCATTGTTGGTATTGTGATATGAACCATTATTGGCGTACCCCTTCTTGGTACTTGTGACATTGAACTTGATTGTTGATACTTGATATACGCATTGCACGCAATCTCACACATTCATGATGCATGGCCGATACCCGATGATTATCCAGTATCATTGATTGAGTAAACTGATATTTGATAAACTTCATATTTGAGTGATTATAAAAAGGTCGATATTCGAAGATCCATTCCAGAATCGTTGATTATATGAAACTGATGTTTGATGAACTCTTTCACTTGAGTGATTGTGAGAAGGCCGACATCAGAGGTTTTCAAAATCGTTGATAAATGCATTGCATACATTCTCTCATATTCATGATGCATGGCCGATAATTGGTAATGATCCGGTATCGTTGATTGAGCGAAACTGATTTTGATAGACTCTTTTACTTGAGTGTTTATGAGATGGCCGATAACCGATGATCTATTTCGACATCGTTGTAACATGACCGATTCCAATGTTATCCCAAAATCATTTTAGTGCATGGACTACGCGTGTCTCCCAAGGTTGTGCCGGTAAGACTCCCCCGTGAGAAATTAGCCAGGGTTACGTCTGTCTATTGGGCAAAGCTCCGGGACGGGTGACTTTGCGAGTCACGCTAGGCTGTGCTATCAAGATGTCGATATTTCCTTTGTGCTACCGAGACATCGATATTTCCGTCCAGAGTACATGTGTACACCCCATTTTCATAGCATTACATCTCATCCATTCCACTATTACATTGCATTGCATTAAATTGATTGTTATTCGTAGTGATTGATTATGATGATTGGATCGGATATATTTTGCACTTGGTGTACTTGGGTCTAGCAGCTTTACATAGGCGATGACGAATCTTTGTTGTGACCATATAATCTAATACTTGTCGGATTCCTTTTTGTCTGCTTATTTTCTAAATTGTATTATCTATGCTTAGTCGCTGATGATTCCTACCACTATTGTGGTTTGTACTGACCTGTACTTGCTGCATTCTTTTATGAATGCAGAGCACCTGGTCGGATCTACTTCTCTGACCTTTCAGCTTCCACTCTAGTTTTCCAAGGTGAGCATGGAGACCGCTGGCCTTGAAGACTCTTTGATTACTTATGTCTTACTTTCTACTCTGAGACATGATTTGAGACTACTTATGTATTATTATTCAGACTTGTAGTATTTGGATTTTGATGCTCTTGTATGACCAAACCGTATACTGGGTTGGATTTCATTTACTTCCACACTAGTTGATATTATATTTTATTAGTGAGACTTACGTTATTTTTACCTTCTCCCGCTATTTCTGTTATTTAGGAATGATAAGTTAATAGTGTGCCAACCGAGGTGGAAAAGGTAGGTGCCCACATGTCCATGTAAAATGAGTCGTGACAAGTTGGTATCAGAGCCCTAGGTTACCCAATTTTTAATACAAAAGTGTGTCTAGTAGAGTCTCATGGACCAGTACAATTGGCTCCGTACTTATCTGCGGGAGGCTATGGAACATTTAGGAAATCTCGCTTTCTTTCTTTTCGTCGTGCTAATTTATTCAAATTGGTATTTGAGATCAAATTGGTATCTGACTCTTATCTCTTCTCTCACAGATGGTGAGGACTCGACCTATTATGGCCCGACTCAGGCCCTAGAGCCCGCAACTATAGCTGATACACTAGGGCGAGCGATGACCTGGGGGTGCAGCAGAGCGAGAGGCTGCCCCATCCAGGAGTAGAGCTCCGGCAGTAGGACAGCGCCGAGAGAGATCTCCGTCCCTCTAGCCTGAGTATGTGGCTCTTTCATCCGAGTCTTTAGCTTTCGTGTTTCAGCACTCAACTCCTCTTACCTGTTTCCCTTGTGGAGAGGTTGGGCATTTTTCCAGGAGATGTCCCCGAAGTAGGCGGGATTATCAGCCATCAAGGATTCCTATATAATCCGGTGGTCGAGGTGGGACTACTCATAGAGGCGGTGCTCAATCAGGCCATGGTGTTCTAGGGGTGGGTCCCAGCCAGCTAGAGGTGGCATTCAAAATACGAGAGGGGGATCCCAGACTGGGCGTGGTGGAGCCCATTATTACTCATTTCCTGGAAGGCCCGAGGCAGAGGCCTCAGATATTGTGATCTCAGGTACCATATCTGTTCGTCATAGAGCACATCTGTGTTATTTGATCCGGGATCCACCTATTCGTATGTATTTGCATTTTATGCTATTGGTTAAGATTTTCCATGTGATTTCATATATATACCTGTTCATGTGTCTACTCCGGTCGGAGATTCTGCGATTGTTGATCGAGTCTACCAGTCTTGTTCGGTTACTTTTTGGGGTATGACACTTGGGTAGATTTGATGATTCTTAACATGACGGACTTTGATATTATATTGAATATGTCCTGGTTTTCTCCTTATCATGCGATCTTAGACTGTCACGCCAAGACAGTCCCCTTAGCCATGCCGGGCATTCCTAGGCATAAGTGGAGAGATACTCCTAGTCCCGCTCCGAAGAAGATCATTTCCTTCCTTCGGGCGAAGAAGCTAGTGAGTAAGGGGTGTTTAGCGTATTTGGCGCATGTTCATAATATGACTGTTGCATCTCCATCCCTTGAGTCTATCCCTATTGTGAGTGAGTTCACGGAGGCATTCCTAACAGGTTTACAGGGTATGCCACCCGATCGCGACATCAATTTCTGTATTGACATGGACTCGGGCCCTCATCCCATTTCCATTCCACCATATCGGATGGCACCTGCCAAGTTGAAGGAGCTTAAGGAACAATTACAGGATCTATTGAGCAAATGGTTCATTAGACCGAGCGTCTCTCTATAGGGTGCTCCCGTGTTATTTGTGAATAAGACGGATGGAACTATGAAGATGTGTACACCACCAGTTGAACAAGGTCACCATTCGAAACAATTGTTCGATGCCTCGTATTGATGACCTGTTCGACCAGCTTCAAGGTGCTTCGGTGTTTTCGAAGATTGATTTGCATTTTGGCTATCACTAGTTAAAGATTAGGGTTGAGGATGTTCAGAAGACAACATTTCAGACGAGATATGGTCACTATGGGTTTTTAGTGATGTCTTTTGAGCTTACCAATGCCCCAGCTGCATTTATAAATTTGATGAATGGCATCTTTAGGTCGTTTCTTGATTCTTTCGTGATTGTGTTTATTGATGACATCTTGATGCACTCCAAAAGTAGAGTGTATCATGAGAGCCATCTCCGTACCATCCTTGGGTTGTTGAAGAAACATAGTTTATTTGCTAAATTTTCTAATGTGAGTTTTGGTTGGAGTCTGTAACATTCTTGGGGCATGTGGTGTCCAAGGAGGGGATAATGATTGGTCCACAGAATATTGAGGCTTTAAGGGGTTGGGCGAGACCCACTACCGTGATCGAAATTCGTAATTTTGTGGATTTGGCCAGCTTTATCGTCGCTTGCTGAAGGGTTTGCCGCCATTGCTTCGTCTTTGACCAGATTGACTCGAAAAATGTTCCCTTCCTGTGGACAGATGATTGTGAGGAGAGCTTTCAAAAGCTCAAGCTTCTTTTAACCACAGCCCCGATCCTAGCCTTGCCTGTGGAAGGCAAGGACTTCGCTGTCTATTATGACGCTTCCCGCATAGGTTTGGGTGTTGTGTAGATGCAGGAGGGTAAAGTGACAGCTTATGCTTCCCATCAGTTGAAAGTTCACAAGAAGAATTACCCTACCCATGATTTGAATTTGTTGGATGTAGTCTTCGCTTTGAAGCTTTAAAGGCATTACATATACGGTGTCCATTGTGAGGTTTTCATCGATCACCGCAGCCTTCAGAGTGTGTTTACCCTGAGAGATCTCAATTCCAGGCAGCGCCGGTGGATGGAGCTCCTGAAGGACTATGACGTCTTTATTCTGTACCACCCTTGTAAATCCAATATGGTAGTTGATGCCTTGAGTCATAATGTCACGACCTGACTGGGGGCCATGACGGGTACCCGGGGCTAACCGCCGAGCATCGCTCATACCATTACCCATCGTATACATCAGCGTTCATTTATTAACCTTGTACTCAAATCATAAGAAAAACCATTTTTCACTTTGAAATATAATAACCTTTATATACATAAGCCCTTCGGCTATCAAAATAATGTACATATAATAAGGACATCGTGAGACCATACTACCCACAAATACGTATCTACGAGCCTCTACTAGAGTACTAGACATATGGACGGGACAATGGCACCTCCTAAACAATGGAGAGCCCTCAAAGTCTGCTAGAAGCTCCTATGAATCTGGGTCGCCTCCCAGTCTACCTGTGGGCATGAACACAATGTCCAAAGAAAACGGACGTTAGTACAAGCAACGTACTGAGTATGTAAGGCGTGGATAATAACATGATAAGAGCATAATGAATAGCATAATATAAAAGAACCATTCATTTCTCATAATACTTTTTAAATGTTACGTACTTACCCCTTTATTCTGATAGAGATGCACTCGTTACATCCACCTGCTTACATATGCACTAACTTACAATGCAGTACATCCACCTACCTAGCCATATAGGCTTGGTATCACCCGTACTCGGCCCTTCGGGGACTCGATAGTATCCGTACTCAGCCCTTTCGGGACTCGATGCTATCTGTACTCGGCCCTTTCGGGACTCGATGCTATCCCTACTCGGCAGTGGGAGTGCTATGCATACATAAATACATATACATAAAAAATACATAAATGAAATCAACATCATCCTTAGCATTACCATACATCTATTATTAAAGCATACATTAGAACATTGAAGGCAACTATAGCGATGTCGGGGTGACATGAGATCTTGGATCCACGATTACACTATGGAGTAATCATAATCATCATATCTCACCTTGAAAGGACTAACGTTTTAAGGTGAATGTACACAAGAAAAAGCACCAATGGAACCATACTTGGAATTATTAACTTCATGGGCATCATATCTCACTTTAGGATTATTTAGACTTAAACTCATCATCATCATCCATTATCATACTCGTGTCTTATCTCTTTTCTTTATCTTATACATATGTAGCTCTTTATAGTCATAGACTCATAATTTCCGTTATGTAGGAAGATCATGGAAAAATGGGAAGATTCATGCCATAGGAGTCATGCCACAGAAGTAAAGGATTAGCCTTACATACCTCTTTCATTTAGCTATTCTATCGTTTGATCGTTCTTCATCGTTGCTCGCATTTCTACCTTCAAGAAAGTTCGTATCAACATTAGCTAATCGATTTTAAGAGTATGCTTACTAAAGCTAGAGAAAATTGGGCAGCATTTCCTTTGTTTATGCAACTTTCCCCATATTCCATATCAACTCCCAACCAACCATAACAACATTCTCAATATTATAAGCAACAATCATCATTCATCTACATTATCCACATTTCACAATTTCACTTCAATTCCTCCATAATCATGGCCATAGTTCACTATTGCATATTCTCACATATAATACTTATCCCATATTCTAAATGTCACTAACAGCATGCTTACAATCACAACATATAAATATTCATGACTCATTCCAAACTACTATTCACAATCTCATTATTCTCATCTTTGTGACCCATTTCCTATATCCTTTCATAATCTAAGTCTTTCAATCTCTCAATATCATAAACAACATGGAATGATCATAAAACTTACCTTAGATAGTGTAGGAATGAGCTTTGAGCGGAAATATTTCACTTGAGCCAAAACCCTAGTTCACTTCCAATGGAATTTCTTGACTTGGATGAACCCTAATAAGTTTCTTACACTTGATTCACTTGGTTTGATGAAGTTGATCATGAATTTCTCTTGTGCTCTTGTGGAAGAAGTGTGGAGAGCCTTCTAGAGTGTTCTTGAAGTGTTGGGTGAAAAATGAAATAAATGGAATGAGGTCTAAGTCCTTATATAAATTTTAAAGTTGTCCCGACTCAATTCTACGGACCAACATACGGTCCGTATCTTTTATATGGACCGTATGTCTGGCGTATCTTTGGGCCAGTGGAGGTCCCATTCTAGGATGAATATACAACCTCACATACGGCCAGTATGTTTTATACGGTCCGTATGTTAGACCGTATGTTGCCCAACTTTCCGGAATTCATTTTTGTCGACTCGTTTGATCTCCAATCCTTATGTAAGCTTCTTAACACATGTTTAACACCTCATTAACTATCTAAGGGACGTTATAACTCTTTTCCAAAATATCATTAGGTCATCATTACTCGGTACTCGTAAATCTTTCTGGATACATAACGTATACCTTGCCTTTCTTGGAAAACTTTCTTCTCTTACTTTGAATGTCTTCGAAATCTCAATTAGGATCATCAAATGCTATTTCTTACTTACTAAAACATCTTATACTTCGTGCCCTTCATTATTCTATTCACTTTATGTTAACGGGAAATTGTCGGGGTGTAACATTCTTCTCCCGTTTTGGAACATTCGTCCTCGAATGTTAAGCACTCGGGAATTCTATGAAAATTTCGCTAGAGTTTTCCCTATAATATGGCACTATAATCCTGTCACAACAGCCCATAATAATAATGCCTGATAGGGCTACAACGTCATAGCATTAATTTATGGCCACACACGACCCAAAACAGAAAGAGAAAGCGTACATACCTCAAAATGTTGACGTCTCATCTTGAGTCTCTTCCGGAGATGGAGATAGACGTATCTTCTTGGGCTTCGTACCCTCTTTCGTTTCCCATTGCATCTCTTCTACTTTGATATTTTTTTCTAATATCTTCATCAAGCTTACCATAGTTCTTCCCTTACCACTTTAAGCCATTTAAAAACAACAAAAAATTATCATAAAATCTTTCAAGAATCTTCTACCTAATTCTCTCGAAATGTATCGGTCTTTAGGTGCTGGTAGAGAACCAAGCATTTTGACAAATCTTCATAGGTATCTTATATGATTCCTTACTCTGCCACGCTTATTTCAGCTCTAAATTCCTCCTCATCCTTGAGCAATACCGCAGAATTGCCTCACACAAGTTTACTCCTTATTTCCTTCTTCATTCCCACTGCTCGCTTTCAATTTCTTGTCTAAATACATCTTACTACATTTACTGCGCTATGCGGCCTTAATTTTCCTTGCGTTTGAGTACCTTAAGCTTAAAATTCTCGCATAATCCATCAACTTTTTCTTCTAAATGACCATACATATATTTTCCTTTGAATGTAGGTTGCTACCTTCTAGTACTTACACGCTTTTAAATAATTCATTTCCATTTTGGCCCTCTCTTATTGCTAGTGCTGCACCTTTCCGTTGGCAAAGGCATTACTAAATTTTGAGTCAAGCACTCCGCCTTTAAGGCTTTCACTGTACAATACTTCCTAAATTGTTATGCGACATTGAAACTTCGCATCCATGTAACTTGCTCGCGGTGACTATTGCACGTGACCTCCCATCTCAATCCATCATCCACTTCCCCCCTTTTAGTCTGAAACTTACCCTAGTCACTTGCAACTTCTCGCTATAAAATCATTCGTATGGGCCCTTATTATATGGAAACACCAGTTTATTCTTGTCTACCTTACGCTTGAGCTAAAGCTGCGATACTCACACGATGTATCTCCTTGGGATTAATGTTGCTCTTCCGTCACATGCACATCTGTTAACTCTACCCCGTAATTTATTTATTATTGTATGATTGCCATGTTGGATTCTCTGCCCGTCTTACGTTCTACGGCCTATATCCTGTGTCATCTCATTCTTATGCCTTCGGCGGCCACATTGCCTCGAATAGTTAGAGGCTACTTCTTTGATGGTCTCTGTTGGTTACCCGTTTATTGCCACCACTATCAACTATAAGGGGATTGCCTTTAGCCCTATATTTCTTTTATTACTTCTATAAACACCCATAGACCATCTTGTATGCTTGCCATTTCCACTAATATAACTCATATCCACTTTATACTCTCTATACCGTATCGTCCTCAACTTAGCCTCTCTTAACTCACCTTTTTCTCAAAAAAATTTCTTTAAAAATTTCACTGCATAACTCACCGAGGACGCGACTCCAGTTTTTGCTGTCTTGACATATATGTAAAGTCAGTTCATTGATCATTCACAATCAAACCTTGTTTCTTCCTTTGTCTTAATTCTCATCATTTTTCTCAAATGATTTCATTCACAGGACAATAGTCCTAAACATTGAGTATCATTGACCCCCTTTTGATAAAGCTGCAACTTAAGATTCAATGTCGCTATTTGCATAATCTCCTCTGATCAATTCACACTGCCATAGAAGTACTATCCTCCACTACCTCAACATATTAATGGCAGGGTAATACATGGTCCTTTTAGAATTCTCCGAAAAGATGTTGTGTAAAGTCTAAGATGTCTTACTCGATAGTTCGTTCCATACCTCGGGTCATAATTTAATTAGCCACACCACTCTCACGGTTTGATTAAAAGTTTCAATTGCTTCACGACACATAATAACATTTCCTCATAGTATTAGGGGATCCGTAGGGTTTGATTCTCTTCCATCCTCCACTTATCGAGTTACTACTCTAGTGGCCTTCCCTCCTATTACCTCACTCTTATCTTTCCTTCCTTGTTTCTAACACTTCTACCACGTCCATCACATATTCCGGGCGTTCATCACTTGTCATCCTTTTGTTTTGCCGATCACTTTTATCTTATTTTCGCTTTTCCTCATATCTATAATAGCAATCCCTGTCGTAATATCACCTGAACCGATTCCTGGAGGTATAACTTAAACTATAACACATGACACAACCGCGATCACAAGGTCAACTAGTTACTAGGCAAAGCGTTTTTGTGAACACATCTCTTCTAGTCTCTTTTCTCAAAGTATCGCCAAGGTTATTAAGGTTAGCTTATAGTCACATGAATGTCTCTCCCACTCTATTCCTTAGGCAAAGCATAGCTTAATAATCTGATTCGATGCATCGTGCATCAGCTTACACACACACATCAAGTTTATCTCATAACTTAATGCTTCCCAAAGGCGAAGGGAACTAGCCAAACTTTCTAACTTACAACTTCTTCTGGAGTGCTTATCCCTTTAGTTCTCCTTAGTATATAAAAATTCTTTCTACCTCAAGCACACCATTTTCCATTTTTATGTTCTTTATTCCATCCTAACCTATTCATCCTTTCCTTAGTACAATACATACTTGCTATGTGTATCCCACATTTTGGTCACTAGCTCTGTCCTTCATCACTCGTTACTGACCTTCTTTTCTTTTCACGGCAATTCTGTATACAGTTCCCACAATTTCCTTTAGATTCTTGGGAGAATTTCGACAGAGTTTCTCTTGTAAACATAACAATCCCAAACCTGCACATAGTCCAGAGAACTTGTCACATGCCTTAATAGGACATATATCGGGACACACATAATATGCAACTCAACAATACAAGATCACTTACCATTAAAGGATATAAATAATAGAGCTTGTCTCATGAGTTTTGCCTGCACATTCGGTCTAGAATTCCAATAGATACACATACACATATTATTATAAATATTGTTTTTCTCAGACTGTCAATCAACTTACTCGTAAATCATAATTTTGTCTATCTCTAGGTCACCAACAAATATAGTCATCTCAAATTGTTGGGTTGGCTCAGATTTTTCACCTCAACACAATCATCACATCAGGAGTAATATATGACAGTGTAGGACCTGAATCAATCGGCACATACATATCATACGAGATTACTGAAAATATACCTGGGACAATATTAGAGGGATAATCAAGATCCTGTCGCCCAGCTAATGCATAGGTATGGCGCTGGGATCCACTCGGACTGGGCACTTCTCTTTGATCTCTATCACAACCTTCTACTATCTGTGGACTCCGCCTAGGAGGGCGTACTGATGAAGAAGAGCCAGCTACCACTCCCATAGATCGAACCTTATCTTTACTACGTAGGTATGGATAATCGCGCCAAAAATGGCCTAGCCGAGCATAGGCATAACAAATATCAGAACCCAAGCGGCACAGTCCAGAATATAAATTTCTGCATTGACTACATCGTGGTATGGGTAATCTCATCTGGCTTGAATCACCCCTAACTTGAGAACTAGGAACTCTGAGGCTTTGGGGTGGCCTAGAATAAGTAGATCCATCAAACCTGCATCCAAGAAACTATGGAGGAGCGCTAGTTGTTGAACGAACTGAGTGCCTGGAGAATTGTTGTCTCGGAGCGCCCCTATACTCATGATCAAACCTTGAAGAATTAACTCTCTTTCTTCGACCCCTGTTACCGTGGCCCACATCCTGCCGTTGAGCATAAGCGGCTACTAACTGAGTCAGTAAAAGAATGGCCTGCCTCATCTCTTGGCCCAAGGCATCTGGGGGAGGGACTGGGGGTGCGGGAGCTAAAGTTGATGCCCCCCTCTGATCCTCTAAAGTGGGCGAGGTACGGGAAAATCGATATAGGGCCTTATTTTGGGTTTCACTCTCCTCCATATCCATAGATGGCACCTGTTCAAGCCCTTCTGCAATCACTGCCTTGCCCTTCTGGGCTGCACTAGCTTTTCCTTTCATCAACTTTGCTGAAATCATAAAAGCGCCACTAGGAAGGGAAAAATCTTATAACATGGCTCTATAGCACAATCTAGCACAATTTGGATAATAACATGATAAGAGCATGAGGAATAGCTTAAGATAAAAGAACCGTTCATTTCTCATAATACTTTTTAAACGTTCGTCATACGTACTTACCACTTTATTCTCCTAGAGAAACGCTCATTACATCTACCTGCTTACATATGTAATAACTTATAATGCATTACATCACGTATCCGACCATATAGGCTTGGTATCACCCATACTCGGCCCTCCTGCGACTCGATAGTATCTGTACTCCGCCTTTTCGGGACTCGATGCTATCCGTACTCGACCCTTCGAGGACTCGATGCTATCCGTACTCGACCCTTCCGGGACTCGATGCTATCCGTACTCGGCAGTGGGAGTGCTATGCATACATACATATATATACATAGAAATACATAAATGAAATCAACATCATCCTTAGCATTACTATATATCTATCATTAAAGCATACATTAGAACATTGGAGGCAACTATGGCGATGTCGGGGTCACATGAGGTCGCCGACCCCCGATTACATTATGGAGTAATCATAATCAACATATCTCACCTTGAAAGGACTAACATTTTAAGGTGAGTGTACACAAGAAAAAACATCAATGGAACCATACTTAGAATCATTAACTTCATGGGCATCATATCTCACTTTAGGATTCTTTAGCGTTAAACTCATCATCATCATCCATTATCATACTCGTGTCTATCTCTTTTCTTTATCTTATGCATATGTATCTCCTTATAGTCATAGTGTTATATCCTGCATTTTGTACATTCGGATAATTCAAGAGAATTGCGAGAAGTTAAGAGCAAGGCTATGTTCTTGATCTTGTTTAGCACACAGGTTGTCTATGAAAATATTGATGTGGAAATATTGAGGAAGACAAAGGGCAAATTTGGAAATTAGGAAATTAGTTTTCATGTATTACAAAAAAAATTGTCATGAAATAAAATGGGCTTGGAAAAGAAGAGAAAAAAAAATTGGGCTTAAGTAAATGGGCCATGTGGCCGGCCATGTGGGGTGGCCCAAGGCCCACATGGAGGTCTAATATATATCCCCAAAAGATGACTAATTAGTCACAATTTTCATTCTTAATATTTGGAAATAGAAGAAGCTTGGAGAAAACTCCAAGCAAAGGCCATATTCGGCCAAAGGAGAGAAAAATTGGGACCTCCAAATTTGATCCAAAAATAAATATTTTCTTTTAGTATTCTTACTAATTTGAAGGTCCTCTTTAACGTGGTATAATTATTGAAGCAAGAAAACCACTCTTGGTGGCAAGTTCAAGATTCTAATCAAGTGGAAAGTTGAGGGAAAAGGTAAGAATTCATATTCTTTTATATGTTATGGAAGGTTTATATATGTTGTAGTAAGTAGAATTGAATGAAAATCATGGAAATAGTGTGTGTTGTGTGTGGCCGTGTGGGTGTGTGTGTTGAATGGTGGTCGTATGGTTGTTGAATGGTGGAGGAGTGGTGAATTAATTTTATTTAATATGTTAGTTGTGTTGTTGTGGACTCTATGATGCAAATGAAAGACTAATGGTTCAAGTTGGCATGGAAATTGGTTGTAAGAATTTATGTGATTTTTATATGGTTTATGTAATTATGAGAATGATGTTGCTAAAGTATGAATTGTTGTTGTAGTTTATGAATTTGGAAGAAAGAAAATGTGTTGTTAGCATTCTTGTGGAATTTGGACGGTCTCGGGTAAAGTAGTATATCGTTTGGGTTGTTGGGAATATTATGTGAATTGTTTGAAATATTCTTGAATTTTGCTTGTAAGGTCTTGGGCGAGTACTTGAATGCAAGATCATTGGTATTGGCTTGATTTCATGTGATGGGCTTGAATATAAATAAAATGTCGTGGAACGATGCGACAAGAGTTGTTAATGTTAGAATATATTTTGGATTGATTGTTGAAATTGTTAGTATGATTGTTGATATTGTTGTTGATATTTTGGCCGAGTTAAATTCTCGGATTGTTGTTGATAAAATTGGCCGAGTTAGATTCTCGGGGATGTTGTATTTACAGGGGAAATGCTGCCGAAATTTCGGTAGAATATAAGTGAATCCATTTGAAAGAATAAGACGAGTATATGTCGATGAATCTAATGATTATGTTAACTTTCTTGAATGTAGACTAGCAAGTTGGGATAAATAAGCGTAGCTAATAAGGTGTGGCACAGGTATGTAAGGCTTACCCTTTCTTTCTTTTGGCATGATCTTTATGAACGAATAAATGACGTATATGTATGATTCTAGAGAAATTCCTATTCTTAGAGCCACTAGGATGGCTAACATTCTTGATTTCCATAAGCTACTTCATAAGGTTTGACACGTACCCATGATTTCCGAAGCTATATGTGATCTGTTTCCGAGTCTGTCTACGACCCTTATTTGCCTAATGATATGAGCATACTTAGTATGGTTGAATTTATGGCATGATTGGATAATGAGCCAAGTATAAGAGTTCCTATTCTAAAAAAATGATTCTGCAAGTATTAATGTCTCGAACTTCTGCATACAGTCTTGGATCGGGCCGAACGTTCCTCGGCAGTAATATATTATATTTACGGATCGGGCTGCACGTTCCGCAGCAATACATAGTATGATGTTCGATGGGTATGCATCCATGAATCTGTTATATGCATATATGATATATGGCGTCGGTATATTGATTTGATCCATAACGGTAATCGAAAAATAATTGATATGACTAAAGTCTTGATTCTTCAAATGCTAGCACGTCCGACTATTCCATCGAGTCTTTGGTATACTTGATATGTACATATGACTCTAAC
The DNA here is from genome assembly GCF_019175385.1 of Lycium barbarum. NCBI lineage: Eukaryota > Viridiplantae > Streptophyta > Magnoliopsida > Solanales > Solanaceae > Lycium > Lycium barbarum. Next base: position 95,910,320 of record NC_083342.1, read on the forward strand.
TATTATATTTGATTTGATCTATACGATATCCGAAAGATACTTGATATGATTATTGCTTCAGTTTTCCAAAAGTGGCTTCTGAAATGCTCGTAGAAGGTTCTGTACTTCAAACGTCCGTAACTTTCTCATACTAAGTCGAATTGACCCGAAACTTGTTTCTGAGCCTTCAGGAGGCGGTAAGTATGCTTGTCTATCGAGTCTTGATTTGTGTGCATATGGTTTCGCATTATTCTGTTCGTGCAAGCCTTAGTTTGGATTTCACTGAGCCCGGGCCAGGATATGTTCTCGTGCGTACTCCTCTGCATTGTTCACCGCGTCCCTCTCACTTGCGGGCCGGGGCATGTTATATATGATATGATGACATTACGATATAATGACGGGGTGGTGGCCAGGAAGGCACATTCACCGCGTCCCGCAAAAGAGGGTCGGGGCACGTTACATGCATATATGATACATGACATTGGCATACATGATTTCATTCACCGCGTCCCGCACCCAGGGCCGGGGCACGTTATATGCACACATGATATATGATTCACCGCGTCCCTCACCAAGGGCCGGGGCACGTTATATGCATGCATGATATATGATTCACCGCGTCCCTCACCGAGGGTCGGGGCACGTTATATGCATACATGATATATGATTTACCGCGTCCCTTACGGGGAGGGTCGGGGCACGTTATATGCATATGTGATATATGATTCTAACATGCATGATCTGTGTTTGGAAAGTAAGCGTTTTGGCAGTCTGTACGTTCTGTATCCCTTCTGACATATGACATCATCTTTGTTTGGAAAGTAATCAATATGGTATTCTATACTTTCTGTACTCCTTCTGACAGATGACATCGGTATACATGATTTGTGTCTGGAAAATAAGCATTTTGGTACTCTGGATAACGTACTTACTTTTGTACTGTCTGTTCGGTTATGGTTCTGTTTTCTTTATTCAATGCTTTACATACTTAGTACATATTCCGTACTGACCTCCTTTCTTCGGGGGCTGCGTTTCATGCCACGCAGGTACACCCAGATAAGTGGAAGAAATTGCAGAAGATGTTCCAGCGAAGTTGGCAAGCTCCGTTTTGTTCCTGGAGTGTTGCGGAGTCAGAGTTTGTATGATATGCTTTATGGATTGATGTTAGAGACTTTACAGACAGAGTCGTGGGTATTGGTTGTCAGTTCTGTAAGCGGCTCCATCAGCCGATGTGTCATTTGCGTTATGATATATGTTCTATATGATTACAGATTTTATTTGGTTTGAAAGCAATGAAAAAGAATATTTCTGTAAATTGTGCTATACATTTCATCTTTATTGATTTAAAAATTCCAAAGATTATATATGTAATAGAAGTCAGCGGGTTCGCTCGGCCCTAAGTAAGGGTCGGGTGCCCATCACGCCCTAGGGATATTAGGGTGTGACACATAGACTCATAATTTCGGTTATGTAGGAAGATCATGGAAAAATTGGAAGATTCATGCCATAGGAGTCATGCCATAGAAGGAAAGGATTATCCTTACATACCTCTTTTGTTTAGCTATTCTATCGTTTGATCGTTGTTCTTCGTTGCTCGCGTTTCTACTTTCAAGAAAGTTCGTATCAACATTAGCTAATCGATTTTAAGAATATGCTTACTAAAGCAAGAGAAAATTGGGCAGCATTTCCTTTGTTTATACAACTTTCCCCATATTCCATATCAACTCCCAACCATCCATAACAACATTCACAATATTATAAGCAACAATCATCATTCATCTACATTATCTACATTTCACAATTTTACTTCAATTCCTCCATAATCATGGTCATAGTTCACTATTCTGTTTTCTCACATATTGTTAGGCCCCGTGTTTTCGTACAATTGGAAATCGAGAAATAATTATGACTGGGGTGTTAGAAGGACATAAATTAATTTTTGAGAATATGACTATGTTGGTTATGGAATCTTTAATGTCAAGACATCGGGAAAGGCCAAGGGTAAATTTGGAACTTCGTAAATTAGCTTCGGGGATTTCAAAACGGGGCATTTTAAGAATTGGGCCCAAGAAATTACAATGCAAATGAAGCCCAAACAAATGAAGGGGGGGCGGCCATAGTAATGGCCCAAGCCCATTTTTAAAGGGGCATGTGCTATGCACATGACCCCTAAAGTAGATATATACATGGATTACACTTGAACTTATCACAAAATTAGAAAAAAAAAATCAAGAACACCCCAAGATAAGGGTTCGGCCGAAGTTGAAAGAGAAAGGAAAAGAAAATTTCCAAGTTTGATTAGTGATCCAAAAATCTTGGTTTCTACATATTTGTGAAGTACTCAAGGCCCTCTTCAACGGGGTATAATTAGTTTGGCACGAGGACGACGTTTTCGACGAGTCGGGTTTTCAAGAAAAGGTGAGAATTCTTACCCTTTTATGTTGTAGAATTGATATGAATATGCTTAGGATTGGAAATAGATGAAAATCCCGTAACTTGGATGTTGAAAAAAAAAACGTGGGTGTGTGTGTATAGTGTGTTGGCCGTGAGCTTTGGGGTGGATAAAATGGTTTGAATTGATCTTGTTTAAGTTGGCATAATGTGTTCTTGTGATCTTTATATCGTAAATGACTGATTGTTGAATTAAATTGGCGGTGGAAAACGAATTCGGATATTATCGGAAAGTGTATATCCTTGGTATCTTTATGTATATCAATGTATATTTTGGGTGCTAGAGACTTTAGATATGACTTTATAATGATATTGATGAATTCGGAATGAAACGACGTTAGTTAGAATGTTCGTCGTGAATTTTAATGTTTTGAAGAATTATGGGAACTAATGGATTTTTGGTGCAATTTTGTGTATGTCTTAGATTGAATTTGGAATGTGTTTGACTAGTGTTGGATGGGTAAATGAATGCACTTATGTGAATATAGAATTGGGATTTTGAAAGTTTGAATGGAAGTTGCCAACTTAAGAAATTATGTAGAACTTTGAAGCTAGGGTGACTTGATTGTTGTTTATATGGTTTGGTTGATGTGTGGGCTGTTGTGGTTGGTTAATTTGAGCCGAGCTACGCCTCGGGGATGTTAGATTTATAGGGGAAATGCTGCCGAAATTTCGGCAGGCAAATATGGAATTAAAGGCAATTTTAAGCCTAAGAATCTCAATTGGTAACTTTGACCATTTGCAGATTTTTGACGAAACGGGACTGGACTTTTGGAAGAGCATACGACGTCTGTGAGGTATGTAAAGCTTCCCACTCCTTTATTTGGCATATCTTAGTATGTTAGGCGAATATGAGAAATTCCGGAGCATTTCTGCTCCTCGAAACCCGATCCACAGAAAAGTTACTATTCATTCAATTCGATTGAAGCCTAAGGGCTCTATTTTGGCTAGAATGCCACCACTCGTCCGAAACCTATCGAAGTGTGGTCGGGTAACCTAGAAACGACCATGTATGACCTTTGGCATATAAATGTTCGTAAAGATAAGTTCGCCACCCCACTTTGACTCGAGGTGGGCCCGCTACCCTGAAACGCCCTATTTGCCTTATTGGGCTATCTTTGTGAATAAAGTTGGATACGATACTTTCGATTGTGAAACTCCCTCCTATGAGATGTATTTTGAATATTATGATACGCTAAGTTACGTTTTGAGTTATACGTACTATTTGGGAATGTTTTGTGAAATGAAACTTTATATCGGCTAAGTATCCGACTATTTTGCATTATGATATGACTTATGCGTTTACTTCGTTTTGGAAAACTATTTTGAAGTACGAATTGCATTGGTTTGCTCACGACTCCGCTCGTGCCTTATTATGACTTCGTTCACCGGTTCCCGGGCCGGTTATGATTCGTGCGCCTTACAATAATTCGGTCGTATGCTGTGTTACGGTTCCCGAGGCTTCGCCATAGGGTCGGGTTCCGTTTGGAGTTATGCTGTGATATGGCTCGTGATGCGATACGCTCACCTATGATTATGTTTGTGTTCGGGGATGTACGGAGATTTGAAACCTTCTGGTGTTATGCTGTGTGTGGCGCCAGCGTCGGAGTGGCGACCACGTTCCTAAGCTTTTGCATGATTCATTGCATTATGTATACATATTATGATTTCGATATAGATTTTGATCTACCCATTTGTACTCCACTTTGACATTTGATTTGCTTTCGGTTTTGATCCATATTTCTGTACTCCGTGCTTTACATACTCAGTACATATTTCGTACTGACCCCCTTTCTTCAGGGGCTGCGTTTTATGCCCGCAGGTGCAGATATCGGTGATCCTCCGCAGTAGGCTTCACTTCTTGCTTTTCCGGAGTACTCCTATTTGATCCGGAGTCCACTTTTGGTACAGACTCTTTTTGCTTTGTATATATTCGGTATATTTGACTATTTGGGTACGGCGGGGCCCTGTCTCGCCATATGTTTTTGTTTTGAGTTCGTAGAGGCCTGTAGTCATATATGTGGGGCGAGGGTCCTATGTGTGTTTGTCTGATTCCGTTTTCTGGTCTTAAGGCGGTCTGTTTGTTATGCTGGCCCCAAATGGCCCTTATGCTTATATTTGCACTTTTGACCGGCGATGTCCATTCCGCCGCTCAGTTTGTACTTGATATGATATTTTGATTTGGCACGACCGCTTAAGACATATTTGATATCAATTATGTTCGATATGATTTCGAAAAATTATGAAATAAGTTTGGAGTTGAAAATGAATGTGTGATTCGGTCTGGGTACCCAGGTAGGGTGCCAGTCGCGGCCCACGGGGCTGGGTCGTGACAAAAGTGGTATCAGAGCGGTTTGTCCTCGGAATGTCTACAAGCCGTGTCTCGTAGAGTCTTGTTTATCGATGTGTTGTGCACCACGTCTATAAGCAGGAAGCTACAGGGCATTTAGGATGTTACTTTCTTTGTAATCTTAGATCGGGCGATAGAGCTGAGCTATTAGGATGATTTTGATCTGACTCGCCTTCGTGTTTGCAGTGATGCCTCCGAAGAAGGCAACGGCGGCCCAGAAGGGCAAGGCGAGGATTGGAGAGACTAGCCAGGCACAGCGAGCTACCCGGGCTCGTGTCTATGATTTTCCTGAGGATGTGCCTCATTCTGAGGGGTCTGCTACACCCCCACTAGTACAGCCTGGAGCAGGACCTTCAGCAGCTCCAGAGGTCCGTGTACCCGCACCTGAGACTCCAGCTCCTCAGCCAGGGGCGGAGGATAGGACCCTGAGGGAGGCTGTACAGCTGTTGACTACACTGGTAGCAAGACAGGCTCGCAGGCGCGGGCGGAGGGACGACGATGATGATGACAGGCGGGACAGCCTGAGAGTTCGGGAGTTTTTGCTATGTGGCCCTCCAGAGTTCTTCGGGTCTAAGCCCGTCGAGGACCCCCACGACTTCATTCGGGGGATGCGACGTTCACTGGACTTGGTCAGGGCTTCAGAGACCGAGTCAGTTGAGTTGGCTTCGCACAGGCTTCGAGATGTGGCTACCCACTGGTACGAGACTTGGGAGCTGTCTAGAGGAGAGGGTGCCCCTCCAGCCACTTGGGATCAGTTTGTGACAGCATTCACCCGCCACTTTTTGCCACCAGAGTTACGGCGGGCACGGGCTGATCGATTCTTACGTCTGCAGCAGAGGGGTCGGAGTGTTCGCGAGTATAACCTTGAGTTTGATTCTCTGGCCCGATATGCACCGGCCGTGGTAGCAGATATGTCCGATCGGATGCACAGATATGTTATGGGATTGGACCGGTATTTGGTTGATAGTTGTATGGCAGTGTCATTGCAGGCAGACATGGACATTGCCCGACTTCAGGCCTATGCGATGGGTATGGAGGACCGTCGCAGGTCGGATCCGGCTGGCAGAGATCGAGATAGGAGGCCGCCCAAGAGGGCTAGGTTCGCAGGTTATGCTGGAGATTCTCGAGGCGGACAGCCTCAGCAGCAGCCGTCAGACAGGCATTTTCCTCCCTCCGGCCGGGGTACTCAGTCAGGCAGCCGGAGATTCGATAGTACAGGACCGTCTGGGGCCGGTCAAAGCTCCAGAGTGGCAGGTTCACAGGTACCCAGGGGTCCCAGCCAGGCCAGACCACCCAGACCCCGTTGTCCTCATTGCGGGAAGTCTCATCCCGGGGAGTGTTACCGAGCAACTGGAGCTTGCTTTTCGTGTGGTGGTCAGGGCCACTTTATGAGAGATTGTCCATTGGCTAGCGGTTCTGGTAGTGCTGCTCAGCAGACAGGGTCAGCCGCCGGTTCTTCTTCTGCTCCATCAGTTGCACGCCCTGGAGGCCGAGGTATTTCAGCACCGGCAGGACGCGGTCGAGGCCGCGGTGGCACTTCAGGTTCTAGCGGTCCCTCGAACCGCATATATGCTTTGGCCAGCCGCCAGGATCAGGAGGCTTCGCCAAACGTCGTCACAGGTACATTGCTGGTTTTCTCCAGATCTGTATATGCATTGATTGACCCTGGCTCTACTTTATCATATATTTCCCCGCTCGTTGCTAGTAAGATTGGGATAGTGTCTGAGCCTATAGAACCGTTTGAGGTAGCTACGCCAGTTGGGGATTTTATTATAGCGAGACAGATTTATAAGGATTGTTCTGTGACCATTTATGATCGTAGCACTAAGGCTGATTTGATAGAGTTAGACATGCTGGAGTTTGACGTCATTATGGGCATGGACTGGTTGTCTTCCTGTTATGCTAATGTCGACTGCCAGAAAAAGGTAGTCCATTTTCAATTTCCAGGGGAACCAGTCATAGAGTGGTTCGGATCTACTGCATCGCCGAGGGGTAAGTTTATTTCATACCTCAAGGCTAAGAAGATGATCCAGAAGGGTTATATCAATCATTTGGTTCGTGTGCACGATACTGCCGCGGAGGTACCTACCCTTCAGTCTGTTCCGGTCGTCAGCGAGTTTCCAGATGTTTTTCTTGACAACCTTCCTGACCTTCCGCCTGAGCGGGAGATTGATTTTACTATTGAGTTGATGCCGGATACGCAGCCCATATCTATTCCTCCGTACAGGATGGCACCAGCCGAGTTGAAGGAGTTGAAGGAGCAGCTGAAGGATTTGCTAGATAAGGGTTTTATCAGGCCCAGCACATCACCCTGGGGAGCGCCGGTATTGTTTGTTAGAAAGAAAGATGGGTCGTTGCGGATGTGTATTGACTACCGGCAGCTGAATAAGGTGACTATTAATAATAAATATCCTCTTCCCCGGATTGATGACTTGTTTGATCAGCTGCAGGGTGCTAGACACTTTTCAAAGATAGATCTACGCTCAGGCTATCATCAGGTGCGAGTACGGGAGTCAGATATCCCGAAGACTGCTTTCAGGACCCGGTACGGGCATTATGAGTTCAGAGTTATGTCTTTCGGGCTGACTAATGCTCCAGCGGTGTTTATGGATCTGATGAACCGGGTATTTCGGCCTTTTCTGGATATGTTTGTTATTGTATTTATTGATGATATCCTGATTTACTCGCGATCAGCCGAGGAGCATTCAGATCATTTGAGGACGGTACTTGGCATTCTCCGTCAGCAGAAGTTATATGCTAAATTCTCTAAATGCGAGTTCTGGTTGACTTCTGTGGCATTCTTGGGTCATATTGTTGGCGCAGACGGTATTCGGGTCGATACGCAGAAGATTGAGGCTGTGCAGAATTGGCCCAGGCCTACTACACCGACGGAGGTGCGCAGTTTTCTAGGATTGGCTGGGTATTATCGCAGGTTTGTGGAGGACTTCTCTTCCATTGCAGCACCACTGACGAGGCTTACCCAGAAAGCAGCAAAATTCCAGTGGTCAGATGCCTGCGAGCGCAGCTTTCAGATGCTGAAGGAGAGATTGATTACAGCGCCAGTTTTGGCTCTTCCAGAGGGGTCTGATGGGTATGTCGTATATTGTGACGCCTCTGGTATTGGGATAGGATGTGTATTGATGCAGCACGGTCGAGTTATAGCCTATGCTTCCCGGCAGCTCAGACCGCACGAGAAGAACTATCCCACTCATGATCTTAAGTTGGCCGCGGTGATTCATGCTTTGAAGATTTGGCGGCATTATTTATATGGGGTCCATGTGGATATCTATACGGACCATAAGAGCCTTCAGTATATTTTTAAGCAGAAGGAGCTAAATTTGCGGCAGCGGAGATGGCTTGAGCTACTAAAGGATTACGACGTTGATATTCTGTACCACCCAGGGAAAGCCAACGTGGTAGCTGATGCGCTTAGCCGCAAGTCCGTAGGCAGTCTGGCTGATGTTCCATCTGATAAGAGGGATTTGGTTCGCGATATTCATCAGCTGGCCAGCCTCGGAGTTCGTTTGGTGGATTCTGGAGATTCTGGGATTTCTGTTCGTCCAGTTGCTGAGTCATCTATTATTCAGGAGGTAAAGCAGCGCCAGTTTGAGGATCCTCTTTTGATTCAGTACAGAGATATGGCCCTTAATAAAGCAAAGACTCAGTTTGAAATCTCGCCTGAAGGAGTATTATTGTCTGACGGCAGATTCTGTGTACCGGACGTTGCGGGCTTACGGCGACAGATTATGGGCGAGGCCCATAATGCACGGTATTCTGTTCATCCTGGTTCCACTAAAATGTATCGGGACCTCAGGTGTTTGTATTGGTGGGACGGCATGAAGAAAGATATTGCTGAGTTTGTTAGTCAGTGCCCGAACTGCCAGCAAGTTAAGATCGAGCACCAGAAGCCCGGTGGCTTGTTACAGGAGATGGAGATTCCAGCCTGGAAATGGGAGATGATTAATATGGACTTCATTGTTGGGTTGCCGCGTACTCTACGCAGGTACGACTCTATTTGGGTTATTGTGGACAGGCTGACAAAATCAGCCCATTTCCTTCCGGTCCGGACTACATTTTCGGCTGAGGACTATGCCAGATTATACATCAGAGAGATAGTCAGACTTCACGGGGTCCCTGTATCTATTATTACTGACCGAGGTGCTCAGTTTACAGCTAATTTCTGGAGGTCATTCCAGGAGGGATTAGGGACCCAGGTGACCCTCAGTACAGCTTTCCATCCTCAGACCGACGGGCAGGCCGAGCGCACTATCCAGACGCTCGAGGATATGTTACGGGCTTGCGTTATTGATTTCAGGGGCAGCTGGGATGATCATTTGCCGCTTATAGAGTTTGCTTACAATAACAGTTATCACTCCAGCATTCAGATGGCCCCGTATGAGGCCCTTTATGGCAGGAGATGCAGATCTCCTATTGGCTGGTTTGACGTGGGCGAGACTAAGCTGATTGGGCCAGATGTGATCCAGGAGGCTGTGGATAAGGTGAAGCTCATCCGGGAGCGATTGTTAGCTGCTCAGAGTCGACAGAAAACGTATGCTGATAGGAGACGTCGACCGTTGGAGTTCCAGACTGGTGACTGGGTATTCCTGAAGGTGTCGCCTATGAAGGGCGTTATGAGATTTGGCAGGAAGGGTAAGCTGAGTCCGCGGTACATCGGGCCATACCAGATTGTTCGGAGGATAGGCGCAGTCGCCTACGAGCTAGACTTGCCATCCGATTTGGAGTCCGTGCACCCGGTGTTTCATGTGTCTATGCTGCGGAAATGTATTGGTGACCCTTCCAGGATATTCCCAGTAGATGATCTTCAGGTGACGGAGCGGCTATCTTATGACGAGCAGCCGGTATCTATTCTGGATCGTCAGTTGAGGAGATTGCGCACTAAGGAAGTGCCTTCTGTCAAGGTTCTGTGGCGCAATAACAACCGGGAAGAGATGACTTGGGAGGCGGAAGATGAGATGAAGAAGAGATTCCCCCATTTATTCCCTACGCCTCCTATAATCTAAACTTTTGTATTTGTTGTACCAATGAACGGATGGACCATGTGTGCTATTTATATATAAAATGGTTTTCCCGTTATGCTTGTGAGCCTTCATAAGATTTGTTTAACATTCGGGGACGAATGTTCTTAAGGAGGGGAGAATGTTAGGCCTCGTGTTTTCGTACAATTGGAAATCGAGAAATAATTATGACTCGGGTGTTAGAAGGACATAAATTAATTTTTGAGAATATGACTATGTTGGTTATGGAATCTTTAATGTCAAGACATCGGGAAAGGCCAAGGGTAAATTTGGAACTTCGTAAATTAGTTTCGGGAATTTCAAAACGGGGCATTTTAAGAATTGGGCCCAAGAAATTACAATGCAAATGAAGCCCAAACAAATGAAGGGGGGCCGGCCATAGTAATGGCCCAAGCCCATTTTTAAAGGGGCATGTGCTATGCACATGACCCCTAAAGTAGATATATACATGGATTACACTTGAACTTATCACAAAATTAGAAAAAAAAAATCAAGAACACCCCAAGATAAGGGTTCGGCCGAAGTTGAAAGAGAAAGGAAAAGAAAATTTCCAAGTTTGATTAGTGATCCAAAAATCTTGGTTTCTACATATTTGTGAAGTACTCAAGGCCCTCTTCAACGGGGTATAATTAGTTTGGCACGAGGACGACGTTTTCGACGAGTCGGGTTTTCAAGAAAAGGTGAGAATTCTTACCCTTTTATGTTGTAGAATTGATATGAATATGCTTAGGATTGGAAATAGATGAAAATCCCGTAACTTGGATGTTGAAAAAAAAAACGTGGGTGTGTGTGTATAGTGTGTTGGCCGTGAGCTTTGGGGTGGATAAAATGGTTTGAATTGATCTTGTTTAAGTTGGTATAATGTGTTCTTGTGATCTTTATATCGTAAATGACTGATTGTTGAATTAAATTGGCGGTGGAAAACGAATTCGGATATTATCGGAAAGTGTATATCCTTGGTATCTTTATGTATATCAATGTATATTTTGGGTGCTAGAGACTTTAGATATGACTTTATAATGATATTGATGAATTCGGAATGAAACGACGTTAGTTAGAATGTTCGTCGTGAATTTTAATGTTTTGAAGAATTATGGGAACTAATGGATTTTTGGTGCAATTTTGTGTATGTCTTAGATTGAATTTGGAATGTGTTTGACTAGTGTTGGATGGGTAAATGAATGCACTTATGTGAATATAGAATTGGGATTTTGAAAGTTTGAATGGAAGTTGCCAACTTAAGAAATTATGTAGAACTTTGAAGCTAGGGTGACTTGATTGTTGTTTATATGGTTTGGTTGATGTGTGGGTTGTTGTGGTTGGTTAATTTGAGCCGAGCTACGCCTCGGGGATGTTAGATTTATAGGGGAAATGCTGCCGAAATTTCGGTAGGCAAATATGGAATTAAAGGCAATTTTAAGCCTAAGAATCTCAATTGGTAACTTTGACCATTTGCAGATTTTTGACGAAACGGGACTGGACTTTTGGAAGAGCATACGACGTCTGTGAGGTATGTAAAGCTTCCCACTCCTTTATTTGGCATATCTTAGTATGTTAGGCGAATATGAGAAATTCCGGAGCATTTCTGCTCCTCGAAACCCGATCCACAGAAAAGTTACTATTCATTCAATTCGATTGAAGCCTAAGGGCTCTATTTTGGCTAGAATGCCACCACTCGTCCGAAACCTATCGAAGTGTGGTCGGGTAACCTAGAAACGACCATGTATGACCTTTGGCATATAAATGTTCGTAAAGATAAGTTCGCCACCCCACTTTGACTCGAGGTGGGCCCGCTACCCTGAAACGCCCTATTTGCCTTATTGGGCTATCTTTGTGAATAAAGTTGGATACGATACTTTCGATTGTGAAACTCCCTCCTATGAGATGTATTTTGAATATTATGATACGCTAAGTTACGTTTTGAGTTATACGTACTATTTGGGAATGTTTTGTGAAATGAAACTTTATATCGGCTAAGTATCCGACTATTTTGCATTATGATATGACTTATGCGTTTACTTCGTTTTGGAAAACTATTTTGAAGTACGAATTGCATTGGTTTGCTCACGACTCCGCTCGTGCCTTATTATGACTTCGTTCACCGGTTCCCGGGCCGGTTATGATTCGTGCGCCTTACAATAATTCGGTCGTATGCTGTGTTACGGTTCCCGAGGCTTCGCCATAGGGCCGGGTTCCGTTTGGAGTTATGTTGTGATATGGCTCGTGATGCGATACGCTCACCTATGATTATGTTTGTGTTCGGGGATGTACGGAGATTTGAAACCTTCTGGTGTTATGCTGTGTGTGGCGCCAGCGTCGGAGTGGCGACCACGTTCCTAAGCGTTTGCATGATTCATTGCATTATGTATACATATTATGATTTCGATATAGATTTTGATCTACCCATTTGTACTCCACTTTGACATTTGATTTGCTTTCGGTTTTGATCCATATTTCTGTACTCCGTGCTTTACATACTCAGTACATATTTCGTACTGACCCCCTTTCTTCGGGGGCTGCGTTTTATGCCCGCAGGTGCAGATATCGGTGATGCTCCGCAGTAGGCTTCACTTCTTGCTTTTCCGGAGTACTTCTATTTGATCCGGAGTCCACTTTTGGTACAGACTCTTTTTGCTTTGTATATATTCGGTATATTTGACTATTTGGGTACGGCGGGGCCCTATCTCGCCATATGTTTTTGTTTTGAGTTCGTAGAGGCCTGTAGTCATATATGTGGGGTGAGGGTCCTATGTGTGTTTGTCTGATTCCGTTTTCTGGTCTTAAGGCGGTCTGTTTGTTATGCTGGCCCCAAATGGCCCTTATGCTTATATTTGCACTTTTGACCGGCGATGTCCATTCCGCCGCTCAGTTTGTACTTGATATGATATTTTGATTTGGCACGACCGCTTAAGACATATTTGATATCAATTATGTTCGATATGATTTCGAAAAATTATGAAATAAGTTTGGAGTTGAAAATGAATGTGTGATTCGGTCTGGGTACCCAGGTAGGGTGCCAGTCGCGGCCCACGGGGCTGGGTCGTGACACATATAATACTTATCCCATATTCTAAATTTCACTTATGTCATGCTTACAAGAACAATATATCAATATTCATGACTGATTCCAAGCTACTATTCATAATCTCATTATTCTCATCTTTGTGACCTATTTCCTATCTCCTTTCATAATCTAAGTCTTTCAACCTTTCAATATCTTAAACAACATGGAATGATTATAAAACTTACCTTAGATAGTGTAGGAATGAGCTTTGAGCGGAATTATTTCACTTGAGCCAAAACCCTAGTTCACTTCTAACGGAATTTCTTAACTTGGATGAACCCTAATAAGTTTCTTACACTTGATTCACTTGGTTTGATGAAGTTGATCATGAATTTCTCTTGTGCCCTTGTGGAAGAAGTGTAAAGAGCCTTCTAGAGTGTTCTTGAAGTGTTGGGTGAAAAATGAAATAAATGGAATCAGGTCTAAGTCCTTATATAAATTTTAAAGTTGTCCTGACTCAATTCTACGGACCAACATACGGTCTGTATCTTTTATATGGACCATATGTCTCGCCGTATCTTTGGTCCAGTGGAGGTCCCATTCTGGGCAGAACATATAGCCTAACATATGGCCAGTATGTTTTATACGGTCTGTATGTTGCCCAACTTTCCGGAATTCGTTCTGATCGACTCGTTTGATCTCCAATCCTTATGTAACCTTCTTAACACTTGTTTAACACCTCATTAAAAATCTAAAGGATGCTACAACTCTTCTCCAAAGCATTTAGGTCATCATTAACTCGGTACTTGTAAATCTTTCCCGATACATAATGTATACCTTGCCTTTCTTGGCAAACTTTCTTCTCTTACTTCGAATGACTTTGAAATCTCAATTAGGATCATCAAATACTATTTCTTACTTATTAAACATCGCATACTTCATGCCCTTCATTAGTCTATTCACTATATGTTAACGGGAAATTTTCGGGGTGTAACACACAAGGTAGTGAGTTTGGGGAGTTTAGCTCGATTGATTATTTTCGAGCGTCCGTTGGCCATGGAGGTTCAAACTCTAGCCAACAGTTTCATCCGTCTTGATATCTCAGCCTCGGGTAGGATTTTGGCTTGTATAGAGGCGAGGTCATCGTTATTGGATCGGATTGAGGCTCATCAATTTGAGGATGCTCAGTTGAACAAGATCCGAGTTAGGGTGTCGAGAAGGGAGGCCAAGAAAGCTGTGATTGATTATGATGGCATTCTGAGGATTAGAGGACGCATGTGTGTTCCTCATGTTAGTGATCTGACTCAATTGATTTTATCTGAGGCCCATAGCTCTCACTATTCCATCTATCCGAGAGCGACTAAGACGTACTGTGACTTGAGACAACACTATTGTTGGCGTCATATGAAGAGAGATATAGTTGATTTTGTGGCTAAGTATGGAAATTGCCAACAAGTAAAGTATGAGCACCAGCGACCCGGTGGGGTGCTTCAGAGGATGCCCATTCCCGAGTGGAAGTGGGAGAGGATTACCATGGATTTTGGCACGTGTCTTCCGAAGACCCTTGGCAAATTTGACTCTATTTGGTTGATAGTGGATCGGTTGATTAATTCCACTGACTTTGTTCCGGTTCAGGTTTCCTATACCGCGGAAAGGTTAGCCAAGATGTATAATCGGGATATTGTGGGATTGCACGGGATCCCTATTTTTGTTGTATCTGATCGAGGTACTATCTTCACTTCCCGAGTCTGGTGGTCATTTCATGAGGAGTTGGTACCTGATTGGACTTTAGTCTAGCTTTCCATACCTACACCGATGCCCAATCCAAACGGACCATTCAGGTGCTTGAGGAAATGTTGAGAGTATGTGTTATTGACTTTGGTGGTCATTGGGACCAGCACTTGCCTTTGGTGGAGTTTTCATACAATAACAGTTATCACTCGAGTATTGGCATCGCGCCTTTTGAGGCTTTATGTGGTAGGAGGTGTAGATCTCTGATTGGTTGGTTCGATAGGTTTATGGCCACCTGGGAGCACGGATCTATTGAGAGAGTCCCTTAATAGAGTGAGAGTTATTAAGGCTAGGCTCGTGGGAGCTCAGAGTCAGCAAAAGATGTATGCGGACCGAAAGGTCCGAGACTTGAAATTTGCTATTGGTGATCAGGTTCTATTGAAGGTTTCTCCCATGAAGAGTGTTATAAGGTTTTGTAATAAGCGCAAGTTGAGCCCCAGATACATCGGTCCGTTTGAGATTATGGATCGTATCGGTGACGTAGCTTATGAGTTGACATTGTCGCCAGGCTTGGCGGAAGTTCACCCTGTCTTTTATATTTCGAGCAACGGTTCAATTAGTATCTGATGTAACGACCCGTTTGGTCATTATAGTCCTTCTGGTGTTTACGCCCATTCCCGAGCATTAATTAGCTCACTTTTGACCCAAGGGGACTGTTGACACGCTCCCCGATGTATATAGACCGGATTCGGGCAACTTTGGTGAAAATATAGGCTTGAAGTGAAAAAGGGTTGACTTGAAGTTGACATTTGGCCAAATGGACCTTTTTTGGAATTCTGTTTATTCTGAGAGGTCTGGATGGTCGTTTAGAACCTGTATGTATGTTTGGTTCGGTTCCCAATGCATTCGGATGCATTCTGGGACTTTGGATGGGAAATGGAAATTAAGCCAGCGATGGTTGACTCGGTCAACGAGACCTCTGTTAGTAATTCCGAGGACACAGGCGCATTCGTAGCGCATTTTTATAGGGCACTAGGTATCTAGTATGTGACCAGATTGTTACACCCCGCACTTTCAGAAAATGAGAATGACATGTACATCACCGTAGCAACGAAGTATCGGAGATGTCCCATGATGTTTTGGAAGATACAGGCCATGGGAAGTATGTAACAACAAAATAAAAAGACAAATTACGATCTCGTAAGTCGTAATCGGGAAAGAGTATTTTGAAACACGAGAACATGGCCATTATTAGTATAATAAGTGATAAATATCATGTATGGAGAGTTTCGGAATATTTCGAGATCGAGCGAATTGAAGAAAATAAGTTCGACAAAAATTTGAGAAATGCTGGAAAGATTTTTAGTCAGATTTGGAGGGGTATATATCCATGTATATTTGGAGTTTTAAGGCGTTTCAAAAGCCTAAAATGAAGTTCATCGAGTCTAGTTTGTAATTCAACAAACCTCTTCTTGATAAGACCTCGGAGTAGAGAATTATAGACGTTACAAACTGAACTGTCGCGCAGAAACAGCACTGCTACAGTACCGCTACAGTACTGCAGCAGTACTGTAGCTACAGTACCGCCGACCCAATTATAAAAAGGGGTTAAAACCCCATTTTTCTTCATAAAAACCTTCCAAAATGCTCTGAAAATTTCCAGAAAATTCTACACAAAAAGGGGGCTTAAATCTCTCATAAAATTGAGGATTTTGAGTGAAATTTGAAGCTACGAAGTACTAATCGAAGTCCGGGCAACGCATAGTCACAAATATGATTTCATTTTGGAGTTGGAGTGGCTTGTAAACGAGTAAATTTTGAAGATTTGGCTACTTTCATGAAAAACAAGGTATGAATTGTTGAATCTCTATCTCTATCAATATGAATTAAGAAATAATGGCAAGAATAAGGTGATAATTTGTTGTATTGATGTTGTTGATTTGTGGGTTGAGATTTGAAGAGGAATTGGATGAAAATACACACATATATATCTTGTAGGATGTTAGTATTAATTTAAACTTCTTTATGGAATAATTTGATATGGGAAATGATTTTTATTGATGTTGGTATTGTTATTGTTATTCTTATGAAGTTGGAAAGATTTTGGGTGGAATGATATATTAGAGGGCTATTTTGAAAATTGTGTGGATCGTTTAAGGCATTCTTGAATTGATTATTGAAGTTATAGCATGGTTATTGGTTGGGTTGTTGTTGAATTGGGCCGAGCCATATTCTCGGGGGTGGCATATTTACAGGGGAAATGCTGCCGAAATTTCGGCAGACAAAGTGTTACCTTAAAGAATCAACTTCTAAAGGCTCTAATCAAGTTTTGGTAAACATGACCAATTTGTAGATTTTGGCGGATTGGCGACTTGAATTCGGGATAGCATACGGAGCGGCAAGAGGTATGTAAGGCTTCACCCTTCATTCTATGGCATGTCTTAGGCATACTAGGCTGGATACGAGCCTCAAGGACAACTCCATTCTCCGGAATCCGCACCTAAAGTTTCCCCTTTTTCCTTCAGTAGAATTGAACTAAAAAGTGTGCAAATGATGGAAAGACCTCTCAAACCCCTAGAACTTGTATAAGTGGGACCCGATTACCCTAGGACCCTCACAAGTAATGACATGACACGTAATATATGTAAATCATATACGTCACCCCATCCGGCCCGAGGTGGGCCCGCTACTCTCGGATTTTTCCTTACAGTCTTGCTTGACTTACTTGAAGTGAATCCAAAGGGAACCTTTGATCCCGATTTCGTTACCAAATGATAAATACTATGACTCCTCTAACGAGGGAACTTCCATGACGATAATGATAACAATGATGTTAGATAAGAAAATATGCCTATGATACGTACTACCGGAACGACTCTATGACTAAGATGACTAAGCTAAGTATCTTATATAAACATGAAAATGATAAACTAATTTTTGAATCTTATTTATATTTCCTAGCTATGACTTTATTTTCTAAAAGATTTCAAAGTCTATGAACTGTCATCTATGATGCCCAGATTTCATTCTACGTTTACTTTAATATTATTCCCCGTTGGTAGTCTCACCTTAAAATACTCGTTCCTTCAAGGTGAGACAAAGCGATCACGAGTATTCTATAATATAATCGGAGGTCACTGACCATTACGTCACTCCGATGACTACATGATTCTTCTTTGGGCTTTCCTGCGTGCCTATGAGACATATGTATATAGGATACGTAAATGCATATAAGACATGTAAATGTATGTAAGATATGTGTATATATTTTTAAAACATGCACATGACGAAAGAGCTAGAGCGCTATAGACGCTGATACATGCACATGATACACGTATATGTATATGATAAAAGCACCAGAGCGCTATAGACGCTGATGTACCTACACGACACACGTATATGTATATGATAAAAGAGCTAGAGCGCTATAGACGCTGATATATGTACATGATATATGCATGTGTATACGGGGAAAATGGAGGTAAGGGCAAAGCGTTATGAACGCATATCCACCTGATCAGTTGGCATTACATGATATGATATCGTCCCGGACGCGGGATGCCCGGACGCGGGATGTGTATATTTATGGTTAAATGGATCGGCTGCCGACGCCTCGGCAATATGAGATGTCCTATTTTATATGTATATGTATATGAACAAGGAAAGATTCTTAAAGGAAAGCTAAGTACGCATAGCACCTGCCAAGGGTATATATATATACAGGTTATGTTTCTACCTCAAGACATGTGCTATTATTCTCTTATGTCGTTATTTCCGTTTTATACTTTCTGTATGCTACTATTCATGCCTTACATACTCGGTACACTATTCGTACTGACGTCCCTTCTTGTGGACGCTGCGTTTCATGCCGCGCAGGTCAGCAGACAGGCGGATTTGATCCTTAGGAGCCTTACCAGCAGTGTTGACATCGCTCCAGTTATTCCGGAGTCTCACTTCTGCGGTACTATTTTGTGTATGTATATTCGGGCACGGCAGCACCCGACCCTTTCTATGTATAAGTGTACTATGTCTAGAGGCTCGTAGACAGATATGTACAGTCAGTTAAGTACAGTTAGGTATATGGTGTTTTGGCATGCTAATGTTGATGTATAAGTGATAACGAAGTTTATTAGTCTATGTTCAGAATGACGCCGCTAATGTTAATGTTCAAAAAAAAATGGCTCTGTTTACATAGCTTGCTAAGAGGTAAAGGTAAAACGATAGACAAGGGGTGCTCGGTACAAGTATCGGGTACTCGTCACGGCCCCTAGTCGGGTCGTGACAGCAGATGGCCACAGGAGTTAGTCCAAAAATCGAATCGAAGGGAAAACTTAGGCCAAGCTTCTGGTGTCTAGTGCCCGTTTTGGCGGCACCAGCATCGCAGCGGCGGCACCGCTAGGGTGGTAGACCTACCGTTGAAGTGGTACAAGCCAATTAGGCTTGATTGCTGATGCAGTCAGGAGGCTGCTGGGGCGTCCACAGTACCGCTACAACGGGTGACGGGCAGTTAAATTCATTAAAAGTGTCTTAAATACCCTCATTATTTCATGTCTCGATATTGGAGCTTGGGGAAACTGTTCTTGGAGACAAATTGAAGAAATTCTTAGAGGTAAAACTTTGTCTAATCCTTTACTATTCCTTAATCACAAACATCTTAGATTTTTCCCTTCCTTTTTCAATCCCTTAGAGATAGAATTTAAAGGAGCGTATTGGGAGACTTTTCATTAGGATTATATATGATAAATTGATTATGTTAATGTTAAAACTTGATGAATCTGAGTTTAGTAACCTCATATCTTCCATTTTTAACGTTGAATTTTGGATTTGGAGAATTAGGGTTCATACCTAATTTGGGGGTTTTTACTTAGCTCAGAAATTGGACTAATCATTGGGCTAATTCAACAATTAATGGTTGGGTTATGATTACTTAGGACTCAATTTTCCGTGAATTTTCGATTTTGCCCTTGTGGGCCTATTTCTCCAATTTCTAGGGTTAAAATGTATTGAACTTAAATAGTAACAATATTAGTATCAATCTTCATGATTTTTAATATATAATTCGATTATGCTTAGATTACTTTGGTTTCGAGGTTCAGCGAAAGGGAAAAGCAAAGGAGTGACTTATTGGTGTTGCGGTTCAGCAATCCAAGTAGGTGATGGCTTACCTCTAATGAGACTATGCATAGCGAATCACATATTTAGAATATAATGGCGGAGACATCATGCGAACCTTCGGGTATGAAGTTGGGTTGCATATTGCGTTAGGTTAGGCCATGATGTGTGTTGGGACTAGCCACCCCGTTATGGGTGTTTATTGTTCCACTTTTATGGTTTGATACCACGAGTAGTGGTAGATAACAGAATCTATGTTATTGTCTGGATTGAGATATGGTTGATATACCGTTGTTGGTACTGGCATTATGATACATTGTTGACGTACCCTTTGTTGGTACTAGTGATATCGATATAGTGTTGGCATACCATTGTTGGTATTGTGATATGATACATTGTTGGTGTAATCCTTCGTGGTACTTGTGCTATTGAACTTGATTGTTGATTCTTGATATACACATTGCATGCATTCATAATGCATGGCCGATACCCGGTGATGAGCCGGTACCATTGATTAAGTAAACTGATATTTGATAAACTCCTTATTTGAGTGATTGTAAAAAGACCGATGTCCGAAGATCTATTCCGGAATCGTTGATTATATGAAACTGATGTTTGATAAACTCTTTTACTTTAGTGATTGTGAGAAGGACGATGTCCGAGGTTCAATTCCGGAATAGTTGATATATGCATTGCATACATTCCCTCATATTCATGAGGCATGGTCGATAACCGATAATGATCCAGCATCGTTGATTGTGCGAAACTGATTTTGATAGACTCTTTTACTTGAGTGATTGTGAGATAGCCGAAGACCGATGATCTATTCCGGCATCATTGTTACATGGCCGATTCCGATGTTATCCCGGAATCGTTGTTAGTCCATGGACTCCGCGGGTCCCCAAGGGTAGTGCAGGTGAGACTCCCCCTGTAAGCAATGAGCTAGGGTCCCGTTGTCTGTTGGGCAAAGATCCGGGACGGGTGATACTTAGACTTTGCGAGTCACGCTGGGTTGTGCTACCGAGACGTCGATATTTCCGTCCAGAGTACATGTGTACACCTCATTTGCATGGCATTACATCTCATCTATTCCATTATTGCATTGCATTGCATTGCATTGACTTGATTGTGATTCGTGGTGATTTATTGTGATGATTGGATCAGATATATTTCAGACTTGATAGACTTGGGTTTAGAGGCTTTACATAGGTGATGGCAAATACTTAGTTGTGATCTTATTATCTTATACTTGTTGGATTCCTTGCTATTTGCTTATTTTCTGAATTGTGTTTTCTATGCTTGGTCGGCCGATGATGCCTACCACTACTGTGGTTTGAACTGACCTGCACTTGCTGCATTTTTTTATGAATGTAGAGTAACAGGTCGGATCTACTTCTCTGACCCTTCAGCTTCCACTCGAGTTTTCCATAGTGAGCATGGCGATCGCTGGCCTTGAAGACTCTTCTATTACTTATGTCTTACTTTCTATTCTGAGACATGATTTGACACTACTTATGTATTATTATTTAGACTTATAGTATTTGGATTTAGATGCTCTTGTATGACCAGACCAGATATTGAGGTGGATTTCATTTACTTCCGCACTAGTTGATATTATATTATATTAGTGAGACTTACGTTATTTTTACCTTCTTCCCCCATTTCTATTATTTGGGAATGATGAGTTAAGAGTTTTTCTACCGAGGTGGGAAGGGTAGGTACCCACACGTCCTTGTAAAATGGGTCGTGACATAAATCCAACCTAAAATAAGCCCATAAATAAGGGAAATACACTCAATTCTTCTAGAAAACTTCATATGCAATAAGAGGACAGATTTTATAAGTGCGGGAAGTTTACACTAAATAAACAGTTCATGCAAATACCCACACATTGGTATTCGAAGGTCAACCGTATAGTACGAATCCTTAATACTAGGGTGCCTGACACCTTCCCTAGGGGACCACAGAACCCTTATCTAGACCTTTAGATTAAGAAGGTTTTTGCACGGTGTATGAATAAACCCTTCAAAACTGGTTTTTCTAATTTCCTAAAAATTAGGTAGCGGCTCTTCTAAACAGAAGTCCGAAAGAGCACCAACGAGTTCGAAGTTGTTTTTCGAGCGGTAACCCCGCCCCCAAAAATACGAACCGTTACAGTGTAAATTGTATCAAATTGATTTCTTTTTTTATTAAGAAATGATGATTGTTTTACTTGATTTTCAAATGGATTTAGTTGTCTTCGGGGTTGGCTTTCTTATCGGTGGGTAAATATAGGCGCCATCATTACCTTGCATTTTGGCTCGTGACAGATTCGAGCTTAAGCCATGAAAAATAATGAATTGACCCCGTCAATTCGCCACGGCAGTCACAAGGATCGCCATGGCGGTTCTCCACTTAAACACAGGTTCTCTCACCATAGCGGGCAAGACTCCGCCATGGCGGTCCTAGGCTCACCATGGCGAGAACACCAGCAACCAGATTTTGTGATTTTTCCCACATGCCTATCCCGAAATCCCGACATCAATTCGAGACCTCTCGGGCACAAACCAGATATGCACCCACACTTAAAAATACGCTGCGAATTCACCTATTGCCTCGGAATTCCCAACGAAAGTCTAATTCACCAAGTCAACCCTCAAACAGATAAAATTAAGTTTCCACCAAGTACCCAAAATGCAACAAAATGCCTCGGGAAGTCGAACCATCCACCCCCACCAAGTCATATCGACCCTCTGGACCTCACGAAATCCACGGAATTCTGAAAAATTCCATTTACCCAAATCAACTATTTGTCAAATTTTTCCATTTAAGAGCTCTAGTTTCCCAAGTTTTGCTAGAATTGCATGATACCCTCGGAATTGGATCGACAGGGGTAAAATGGCAAAAATGCATGTAACGACTGAACATGTCGTTACAGCCAAGCCACTTGGGACATTGCTACATAAATTAGCGTTGGGCCAAAGGCCCAATAGTCTTCTTTCATCAAGTCTGAAATGATGTGAAGACCCAATCATGGGTGAAAATGGCAATTGGTGGACTTCGGTAAGCCCAACAGGCTAACTCTCTCATTTTATTTCTTATTTCCATGTATATGTACATGTATATGACTTGTATGAATATTGGAACCCAAATGCGTTAGAATCTAGGAAACTTGCGTAGACGTCAAACATTCTTCCCAAACGATTTTACCAAATCAAATGCTGTTACGATAATCATTGCATGATAAAATCAGGATTTTTGCAAAGTCTTTTAGTTATCCAAACTGAAAGAAAAAACGTTGTAAATGTATACATGTATGGACAGTTTTGAGCAAGGAAAAACTAAATTTGTTTTGGGTCTTTAAAGCCCCTTCAAAAACTGGAAATAAACAGATCATTTTTTACTTGAATAAAAAACGAATTTTTCAAACTTATGGACTTAAGGTATTTTAAAGGAAAATTTACTTGTTATAGCGATGTCTAAGATCTATTTATTAGTATTAACTATCTTTTTTCTATTTATTATTAGTAGCTTAATTATTTATCAAATTATCATCTATAACTTGTTTTTATAAATGTAGTGTATTTTTTCAAAAATAAGGTACCTCTCTCTCACTTACTCACTATCTCTTTTCTTTTTTGAATATTTTCTCTCACATCCTAAATTCTCTCTATCCAATTTTTACTCCCGCTGTTCTTCACCATAAGCACGATTTCTCTCACATCTTAGCACGATTTTTACTCCCATTACAAGTAACAAATTTGGTAAATTTAGTGTTTTTGTTTATGTTGTATTTCTCCTCACCATAACAGTGTATTTTTTTTAAAATATTTGAATGTGTTCATCTTTTTTGGTGGAAATATAATGGTATTTTTTATATTTTCGCTTGTATTTTTTTTGTATAAAGTGTATTTTATTATATTCACTTGTATTTAAAAATACAGGTATTAAAACTATAAGGAAATACAAACAAAATATTTAGCCCCAAAAAATAGGAAAAAATACATGTATTTAACTATGAGGAAATACAACCGAAATATTTAGCTCAAAAAAAAAGGAAAAAAATACATGTATCAAACTATAAGGAAATACAGCCCAAATATTTAGCCCAAAAAATAGGAAAAAAAATACATGTATTTAACTATGAAAGAGAAAACTAATGAGTTATGGAGGATATGGTAAATACGTGATTTGTGGGGTGCATCCATTATTAGAAGATTCCATAATTAATGGGGCACTAAAGAATCGTCCAAAAAATAAAGAAGGTCGGGAAATACATGTATTTTTACAAACGAAATACAACAATAAAAATCTAAAAATCAGCTATATATGGTAAATATGAAAAAGTAGCTATAATATGCAAGAAAATCTCAAAAATATGATGATTTATGTAAGTTTCTCTATTTTAAATTCTTTTGGGCCCAAAGCCCAAACCTTAATGCATAAAAATAAGATACTTAAACGTATATTCATTTTTTTGCGCGGATTTCCCTTCTTTTGGGGTGGTCTTTAAATTTTGCCTTTCAAATTTGTGGTCTTTAAATTTTGCCCCTCATATTTGTGGTCTTTAAGTTTTGCCCTTTGCTTGGAAAGGTGGGCGAATACATGAAATTCTGGGTTCGAACCCCTGCTCAGGCATAAAATAAAAAAATAATTTCGCAAGGCAGGCTTGGGGGAGTGTATGCCGGATCCAGCATACAATCTTTAAGGAAAAGCTAAAGTTATGCCGGATCCGGCATAACTAAAAGTCTGCCCATAAGGCAGAATTTTTCCTAAGACATAGTTTAGTTATACCTTATGGGGCAGAATTTTAGTTAAGGCATAACAAAATTATGCCCCATAAGGCAAGAACTTTTCTTAAGGCATAGACTTTGCCTTATAAGGCGAAGTTTACGTTACGCCTTAAGGAAACGTTCCGCTTTATGGGCATACTTTTAGTTATGTCTTTGGGGCACACTTTTTAGTTAAGGCATAACTAAAAGTTTAACTTGAAAAGTAAAATATATATATATATATATATATATATATATATATATATATATGCTTCAAGGCAAAGTCTGCCGGAGGGGGCAGACTTTTAGTTAAACACAACTAAAAGTCTGCCGCCTCCGGCAGACTTCTAGTTAAACATACCTAAAAGTCTGCCCCCTCCGGCAAACTTCTAGTTAAACAAACTAAAAGTCTACCGGAGGGGCATAGCAAAATTTAAACTTTGCCTTATAAGGCAAACTTTTAGTTATGCCTTAAGGAAAACTTACGCCTTATGGGGCATACTTTTAGTTATGTTTTATGGGGCACACTTTTAGTTAAGGCATTACTAAAATTTTACCTTGAAAAGTTAAAAAAAAAATACATATATATGCCTCAAGGCAAAGTCTGCCCCCTCCAGCAGACTTTTAGTAAAACATGACTAAAAGTCTGCCAGAGGGGGCATAGCGAAATTTAAACTCTGCTTTGCAATTTTTTTAAAAACATTTAACTGCGCGGGGGTTCGAACCCGGAACATATGGGTTTAAGTCGAAGGGCAAAATTTAAAAACCAAAAATATGAGGGGTAAAATTTAAATACCACCCCCAAATTTGGGGTAAAGGTTTGAAGTTAGAGTATGGTTGACCTTAAAACTTGGACAAAGATGAATAAATTTTGTCACTTACCTATGATATGATTACAAAGGAAATATACTCACTCTTTTCAATAAATTTATAAAGGATTAAAAGCATAACATTTGAACCAAATCAAGTTGGACCCTACTTAAGAGAATCTTACGTTTTCTTGGTTCAAAAATGGAATGACTTTAAGACTTTATGTGCTATTTAAGAAAAATCAAAAAATTTCTATCAAGTAAAGATTTTTGCCACAAAAAATGAGTTATGATAGACCATGACAAATTTATAAGAAAGAAAACACTTTTTAGCAAATAATCACAATTAATACCACATTGAAGCTCGAAGGTCAACAGTATTCTATGGATCCTTAATACTAAGGTGCTTAAAACCTTCCCTAAGAAATCACCAGAACTCTTACCTAGAACTCTAGTTTTTAAAGGATTTTTCTCTTGTTTGAATAAACCTTTTAAACTTAGTTTTCCCAATTTCCCTCATAAATTAGGTGGCGACTCTAAAAATACAAAAATCTGAATACAGTCCACAACCTATTAGTAGCTTTTATACACCGGCACAAAAGCGAACCGTAACTATGTATTGTCTCAATTGAGTTTTCCTGGTAAGATTTTTAATGAGGCAGCTAGCACTCAAGGCGTATTAAAAAATGTGTGTACTATTTTTTTCCTTCACTATGTATCTTCCCATTGGGCTTTCCTAGTATGATTTTAACGAGACACATTGTCTTTGAACAATGGACATCCAAGGGTGAGTATTATGAATTCAGTGAATTTTTAGATATCCATAAACTCATCCAAGAATCATTTTCATTATACATGAATATATTTATTATGCCCCATTCATATCTTATAAATTTCAATGGAAATGTATTCTATGTATACGGTGCTTTCTAGTTCTACAAAGATATATCAATAAGAAATATTATGGTATACTTGAAATAAGAAAGCTTTAATTTCTCTCTCTATCTCTTGTCTATATAGCTTGTTTTATATTATTTCATTAATCAGCCATCAATTTACAACAAGAAAAAGATTTTACAACTATATATTTTATTTTTGTAAACGTAGTGTAGCCAAGCGTACAAAATCTGTATCCCTTACTTCAATTGTTTTTTTCTTTAATATGTATATGCTTATCTATAAGTTAAAAATCGTGCCTTGAATGCAAGGCATACCAACTTATTAATCCTCTATCTACAATTTTGGAGCAGACTTGTCATTCAGTAGATAATGGAGATCGCCAAGATTTCGCGAGCCATTGGGAATTACTCCAATTTCAAGACCTTGGACCGAACTGGTATTGATATATTGATATACTGATTCAATCCGAGCTTTTTTATTGTGATTTTAAATATTACTTTCTCCGTTTCAATTTATGTGAAACTCTTTCCTTTTAATTAGTCCGTCCCAAAAAAAAGGCATCTTTCTATATTTAGTGACAATTCAACTTTGAATTTACGTTTTTATCCTAATGAAATGATTTCTAACCATACAATTCATTTTTACGGACTCAAACCTCCACGCAGATCTTTAGCACGAGATTTTGAGTTATTCATTGTTCCTTACTGCTATCTTAAATAGAAAACAATTCGTGTCATTCATGTAATACGTTAAAAATGACGATCAGTAAGTAAGAACAAAACTATCCTGAATGTGTAGGACAATTAAAAACAACAAATAACATTGAAATGAATGCCTTTATTATAAAACATTTACATACACAAGAATGAAATATGTTGTGTCATAAATATATAATTCCTCTAAAACAATAGTAATTATTTTTTTCATAAAAAAGATGCTAGCTTCTCCAACAAAAAAGAATCCCATGCAAAAAGCATGTACACATAGCTAGGGGGTTGAGAAGTTAGGTAAATCAAAGTGGGAATGAATGTTGTTTGCTCTATTTTCCACCAAGACCAACGTAGTAAGGTGCACTGGTGCCAGGCAACCATTCATTAGCATTAAGAAAAGTACCAACAGTGTATTTAGTTGCTTCCTGTGGGCTAAGGACCTTGTAATTCTTGAAGACTTTGTTCCTTGCGTTAGTCGCAGCACCAGGTCCTCTGTTGCCATACTCATACATAAAACATGTTTCGTGGAATTTTGCATTATCCCATATCATAAATCCCTCGGGCCTAATGAGGTCACCGATCTCATTTTCCAGGAAAACATTGGTCGAGAATTTCTTCCACGGTCGTGCTAAGTAATTTTCCAGTTTCAACCTATCTGGGTAGTATTCTTTGTCTGCTACGATCTTGCAGTTTTGGATTACCACCCCACTGATTTTGTCCGCTAATTCCTTCCCATCAGCTGTGACGCAGTTCTTCGACTTAGGCCTTCTTAGAATGATCTCACTGTTCTGGATCACACATGACCCACTCCCGAATATGAAATCTATAGTACCTGAGATCACGCAGTTGCGGTAGAATTGCCTGCCTGTTTGGTAGTACAACGTGTCTTGGAACGCCTCCATGCTGCAGTCGAATACTGCCGCCATATCTCCGGAGATCCTAAGTGCCACCGCTTGTTCCCCTGCTGGACCAGCAGTGTTACGGAATGTAATTCCCTTCGCTAGGAATCCATCGCTGTTAACACCTGCAAACATTGTGATTTGAATAATTAATATTTACTAATTTAGTTGTACACACTGGCTAACCAACAAATAGTGTACGTATGTATGTAACGAATACTTACCGACTGTAGCACAACCCGTGGTGCTGAGTTTCATTAGTTTAACATTTTTGTCACAAGTGATGATAGATTTCCCTGCGCCGTCACCATACATGAACACGTTTGGTTGATTTTTGTCGATAAGTACCTGTTCCTCGTAAACCCCAGCCTTGATGTAGACAATGTATCTGCCTTGATGATTTGGTGGGTAAGCTCTGATAGCATCCTGAACGGTCTTAAATTTGCCGCTTCCATCCTTGGCAACCACTGCGTGAGGAGTTATTGGGCCAGAACCGATAGGAGGAAGTGGAGCGCCCCCTCCTGGAGCAGCACCACCTTTTCCTTTCTTTTTCGAGGGTTTTCCCAAAAGCTTACGATCAGCAGCGGGGAACCATGTTGGGTAACCGTCCTGATCGATCTTGTTTAATTCGAGGAGACGGCGGTGAGGAGAGCTGTTGGTGCTATCGAGGAGCCCTTCGGGGATTTGAATGTTGAAGGATTTCAAAACCTCCGACATCTTTGCTATGATGTTGATCGCGTTGTTGGTGAGCTGAGTAGCGTTCGTCAAGCCTTTTTCCATAACGGATTTGTACTCGGGAGTTGTTAGTTGATCAAGGCATATGGATTGGTAGGAGTAGACAGTGCCAATCCAATTCAACAGATCATATGTATACTCATGGAGTGACTCAATGTCCGTCTCACCGACCAATGCGAGCGAGTCCTCGAGCTCTTCGATGGCGAATTGCAAGAACTGCTTGCAATCATCCACCGCCATGTGATTGTAAGGGTCGGTTTCTTTGTTAACCGAAGTTTTCCTAGCCTCCTCCATACCCTTTTTCACTTCTTCCACAGTGTTTTGGAAGGCAGCCATTAGGTAGTCCTTTATTGTAGCGGACTCATTTTTGGCTACTCCTTCGAGCGACTTGGCACATGCGTCTTTGAAATCAGCGGCCTGACAGAACTCGTGCACTTTCTTCATTTGGACTTTGGTGTTTTTATCTTCTTTGTGATCCCCATTTTGGTGGACAACGACCACCACTCCGATTATCACACCAACTAAAAGAACTAACGATACTAACGAAACCACTATTTTGCCCACCATCTTTTCGATCTTTTTCTTGCCCTCTTCTCTTAATTTTTTTTCTTTTTCTTTTTCCTTTTTTTTTTTTTTTTTTTTTTGATAATATTCTTTCCCTCTTTCCTATAGAGCACAATGTAGAAGGAAAAAAGGAAAGATAGTAGTGTTCAAACAGAGGAAGCTTCTCTCATTGGTATTTATAGTGTTATTAGAAATCGAAGAGAAGATGGATGATTGAAATGAAAGGATAAGGAGAAGGAGAGATGTGACCTTAATTTGCATGGCAACACGAGCATGTAGGAGAGTTGTTTGAAGTATTCTACGAAAATAACCTCTAAAATCATGGAATCACCAATAAGTTAATGCTGATATGAGTGGCTTTGAATGTAACTAAATGTGAAGAAACTGAGAGGACCTGGTGAGAGATTTCAATGTTAACCGTTAAAGTAGTACGTAACTTCTTACAGCAATATTCGTTAGCTATAGAATAGAATCGATTGTCAACAAATATATTTGTCAAATTTTGAAGAAATATAAAAAATTAGAAACCGTTAATATTCTTGTTTATAGGTAAAGAGCTACTGCTAACTGCTATACACTCCCTCTGTTTCAATTTGTTTGAACCTATTTCCTTTTTAGTCCGCGACAAAATGAATGACCTCTTTTCTAATTTGAAAACAAATTCACTTTATGAATGATTTACAGCCACACAAATTTTCAAGTCTTATTTTAAACCACAAGTTTCAAAAGTCTTTCCTCTTTCTTAAATGTCGTGCCCAATCAACTGAGTTCATATAAATTGAAACGGAGGGAGTATATGATAGAATAGTTGTTAACCTGTCCAAATGCGGATCGAATTGAATACTTCAATTTTGCTTATATATGACATAATAGGAGTCAAGCCAACCCCAACACACACACCCCTTAGGCTCACAACCTAATGGTGATACCTTATATTATTAAATATATATATATATATATATATATATATATATATATATATATATATATATATATATATATATATATATATTGGATACTTCAATCCGATCGAATTGGTATTAATATATTGATATACTGATTCAATCTGAACTCTGTTGATATTGCACTAGATTTTAGTTATACATTGGCCTTCCCTGCTATCTTAAATGGAAAACAATACGAGCCATTCATGTTATACGTTAAAAGATGAAATATAAGCAATAGTTGGGATACAATAGATGTATATATATATATATATATATATATATATATATATCCTTTTTAACATCAGGATACAATCACTATTGATCCTCCCTGTAACTTCCATAATGTAAACATTTCTTCACCTTTTGATTTAAATGACTTGTTATTTCCGAAGAGAGTGGAAGCCGAAATAAGACCTTTTTTATTTTAATTTACTTTTGTGACTCCATTGTATATAACGAGATGAAGTTACATTTTTTTAATCAGTTGGATCTTTTCACGAGCTTTTTATCTGATTTCGTTATTGGTTCCAGAAGTATACGCTTAAATGCCTGCTTTCTGGTGCCTTTATGTAACTGCAATGTGAGAATAAGAGCTAGGAAAATAGACTGAATTGGTGTGTGGATGTAGATATAAGAAGAATACATTTGCCTGATTTCTGGTAATTGTTGTCAAGCCTAATTTATAAATCTGGAAATGGAATGTGGGACGAGCTAGGAAAATCCTTTACAGGCTTTAGAAGTTACTGAATGAAAACTGGAAAGCTGTCTTTATCAATCTTATTCCGATTTTTCAACAATCTTAATCTTAACACTGGAAATTGTTGTGAATTTTGCTGTAAAATTTTGGGGCTGTAAATTGATATTAACTCCTTGTCCACCATTAGGAAATGTTCAGAGAGGCCAAAAAACACTTAATATTATTTCTTTTTATTTGTTCAACTCTTGGTGCAAGAGTTACCCGATATGGGAGGTAGCATGTACCGTATGGAATTAATTTACGTGCACGCAAGTTGAATCAGACACCAAAGTTATAAAAAATGTAAATAAAAAAACTAAAAAAAAAGAGTTCTGAGCATGGCCTAACCAAGAGTTCAAAAGCATCACTATGCAAGGCCACACACTACTAAAAATAGAGGTTTTTTCCATCGATATTTGGTGGGAGATTTGTGTTATAAAATATGATTTCTCACCTTATTCCCATCGAATCAGCAACCGGCTCACTGGAAAAATGCACGATGAGAAACAGGTTCTCATTGAAACACCGAGAAACTTCCTAAATTTTTTCACATGAAGACACTATTATTTTTTCTTTTCTTACTGATACAATCAAAATATCTAGTGGGAATAACCACTGATTGAAAAATTTCAATGGGAAAATAGTGATTTTTGTAGTGACATGACCTATTTAAAGGGTGTAAGTTTCCCTTGTGTTAGCTCTGCCTATTTTTGGCTTTATGTCTTATGTTATTATTATAATTAAAGCTCGTTATATCTTATGCGATTTCTTGTGTTTTCCTTCGTGCCTGTCTTTAAGCCATGCGCATTTGTTTCCTCTAATGTGTCTACTCTGATGACAAATTATTGTGGAATGTTTATTCTCACTGTCCCGAAGGTTAACCAACAACAACATATCCAGTGAAATCCCACAATATGAGGTCTGAGGACGGTAAAGTATGCGCAGACCTTACCCCCACCTTGGAAGGTAGGGAGGTTGTTTCCAAAAGACCCTCAGCTCAAAAGAAAACAAAGGAAAACAAGGCAAAAGAGTAGATAACGACAAACATATCAAAGCATTTGGAAAATGAGAAATAACAAGAGCGGAGAAGTCATGATAAAACAGCCTGGAAAGACAGGACCCAACAAATATAAGCAGGAATCAAAGGACAATAAATGATAGAGAAAAACTACAACTACTAGTGTGAAAGAAAAAGCGAGACTACCAACTAGCCTTCTATCATAATCTGAGTCCTCCACAACCTCCTATCTAAGGTCATGTCCTCAGTAATCTGAAACAGCGTCATGTCCTATCTAATCACCTATCCCCAATACTTCTTTGGCCTACCTCTAACTCTCCTAAAACAGTCTATAGCCAACCTCGCGCACCTCCACACTGGGGCATCTGTGTCTCTCCTCTTCATATGCCCAAACCATGTCAGCCTCGCTTCCCGCATCTTGTCCTCCACCGATACCACTCCCACCTTGTCTCGGATGTCTTCTATCACGACCCAAACTGGAGGGCCAGGACGGGCACCTGACCATACTAGTCAAGCACACCTGACATACATCTGTAATATCAACATAAACATAGGTGGGCCGATAGGGTCATCATATGACTCTCTATCATATGACTCTCAATAAACTCATAAGGAACATGCATGTATTAATCTATTCTGGAAGACTCATCTGATTGTACATCATCTGACTATACTGGACATCATCTCACTGTACATAACTGTCTACAAGCCTCTACTGGAATACATAACACAATGTGGCCGGGACAGCGTCCCGCCATACCCATACACACACACACACGACCATGCTGACTCTTGGCATCTCCGAAACAAATGGAGTGCATCAACCTCATCCGCTGAGCTTACATCCTAATAGAGGGATCACCAACCTGTATCTCAGAACCTACAGGCATGAAACACATTCACATCTCCCCTCCCCCCCCCCCCCCCCCCCCCCCCTCCCCAAGAAATAGAGGAGTCAGTACGAATAATGTACCGAGTATGTAAGGCATGAAAACAGCATATACGTAAGAATCATGAAAAGCATCGGAGATGTATGAGTTAATCTGTATATCTAAATGTATCTGTGTAACTGTATATCTAGAAATTTCTGTGTAATTCTGTATAACTAGAAGTGCCTCTGAGGGCATATAACATGCATGCTTTCTTTCAAAAATCATATACACGGGTCATAGTATAATTGTTAGTGTTGTGGAACGTATAGCCCAATCCATAATGTTAGTGCTGCGGAACGTGCAGTCCGATCCATATATCATATCAGCCCCTCTATGGCATCATCGTCATCATCACTATATACCACCTGATCCGGTGGTAATGCGTATATAACGCCTATCCCTTTCCCCACACCTCATATGCATATAATATACGCATATATAACGCCTTCTGGTTATAAGTCAATGTGCATATGTATAAATGAATGCAATGCATCAGTAAAATGAATAAATAGAACTCTCGGAGTGACATAAAGTCGTACTACCTCCGATAGACATATTTTTAGCTAATATCATCAATATACGTAATCTCAAGACCCATGGACAGAAGGAATAATCATAAAAAGGGGTACAGGAACATCAAAGACTATAGTACTCCTAATGCTTCTAAGAGTAGAGTAATATGGAAGCTCGTTCATTCGTTCATTCATTCATATCATAAGGGTCATGCCAAAATGAAAGAAAGGATAGTCTTAACATACCTGTATGATCTCCTCCTTAGTCTATAATTAAGCTCGCAGAATCTCCTTGTGTCTACAACAAGATAAATGATGTCGTCATCAACAAACAGTGTCGCAACTATCATACTTTACTAATCTTATAACCTATAGAAAATCGGGCAGCACCTCTCCTGTTTATACTACATCCCAAAGGACAAGGGTCATCAACAGCCTAAAAACAATCAAAAATAGCAACAACTACAATATAATCCAATATAAACCTCTTCGATTACTTTAAGAATCATATCAAGCGGCAAGCTCGTTTAACAAATAACAAAGTGTCATTCAAACCCAACTCTCCTTTCATAATTTAGTACACACCCTTCATAACATTATACTTATGTTTACAATATATTTTTCCACCCAAAAACATCATAAAGATAATCTCTAAATAATCCATATGTTTTAACTCTTTAACCTTTACTTCTGAGTCCTAGCTTTACATGTTTTCCGTTTTCACTTCCTTCAATTAAAATATGAATAATCTTAACAACAATAGCCAAAATATAGTCAGGTTATATTCCATAATTTTCAGCAATTAGAAACCATATTTACATATTCAAAACAGTCCAACAACATGACAATAAGTTACTAGCATTTCACGATGAGCAACAAGCTCGGATTGGAACATATATAACCCGTATTGCCTTTTGTAAGTTCCTTTCTTAACTTAATAATATTCTCAACATGATAATGAAACCATTTATTATAAATTCCAGCCTTATACCGTAGGATTATAACAAGAAAATAGTCCGCAAAATCAACTACATCCGAATAGCAATTTTATTCATAAGTTCATGCTTTTCTCGTCAATTCACATCAATCAGCATCAAAATAATCATAATTACAACCAAAAAACAATATATACTCACCTTATACAGTATCCCCAAGTTGAATCCCAAGCTTCCCTTAGCTTATATTCACCTTCAACAACAACCCAATACGATAAAAGTGATTTCCTTTCACTTAGGCTAACTTTCAAGATGTAACTTACATAAAATCTTTGTGTTTGGTTCTTGAATCCATGGGAATTGATTATAGAGGATTTGGGAGAGTTTAGAGGGAGTTTAGGGTGAGAAAGGGGTAGAAAATGCTGCAAAAATCATATTTCCTGTTTCTAATATTTCTGATTTTTACTGTTCATCTTGCATTATTGTTCATCCAGTGGAATTATTTCAGGGACTCAATTTATCCATCGTTTTTCACGGATGGTCTCATTCCCGAGCTTACATTAACCAACTTACGATATAGATGACGCAAAAAAAATTCTGAGGTGTAACATTCCCCCCTCCCCCCCTCCCTGTCCGTTAGGAACATTTGTCCTCGAATGTTAAAGTAGTATCACAATTCATCTTTATATCACTGGCGCTAACATTGCTCTCGTACACTCATTGGTTTCTGTTTAGCCTATGGCGATGATCTTGCTTAATCTTTGTACCCAAGTCATAATTAACCTAATCGCCTTACATCTGTTGTCGCCTTCATTCCAATATTTTACCTTTTATTATTTATTAACTCATGATCACGATCTCGTCTTACAGGTTTTCGTCTTTGCCTATTATTCCTTTCCTCTAATAATCCTTCTCTTTCTTTGATCTCAATCCGTATTATTACATGTTAGCCGTAATGTCACTCTTATTAGAGTTTCTTCTTCTTCACACACCTAATTAATTTATTCAATTCAAATTGTTCTCTTTATTTTGCTTTTCAGTTCTACCTTCTACGAATCCCTCTGTTATGCTTACATACGTACTTCTCATCTCGACGTACGCTTACCTCAGAGATTTCATCTCTGCTACACTTAACGAAGTTTTACTTTCCATAATTCTACTTTAACTCTTGTTCTTCACATGACATTTCCCATTGAGCTAAATCCTAATTATTTATAATTAAGGTTCCCCTTGACTAAGGTTCCTGTTGCAGTTCTGCTTAATATTCATGTTTTAATTAAAGGAAGTGAAAAAGGAAAACATGTAAAATTAGGACTCGGAAGTGAAGGTTGAAGAGTTAAAATATATGGACTGTTTAGAGATTAGCTTTATGATGTTTTGGGTGGAAAAAGATATGGTAAACATAAGTATAATGTTATGAAGGGTGTGGACTGAATAATGAAAGGAGAGTTGGGTTTGAATGACGCTTTGTTATTCGTTAAACGAGCTTGTCGCTCTATATGATTCTCAAAGTATCGAAGAGTTTTATATTCGATTATATTGTAGTTGTTGCTATTGTTGATTTTTTTTTTGGACTGTTGATGACCCCTGGTGTCTTTTGGGATGTAGTATAAATAGGGGAGGTGCTGCCCAATTTCCATAAGTTATAAGATTAGTAAAGTATGATAGTTGCGATGTTGAGGACGACATCATTTATCTTGTTATAGACACGAGGAGATTATGCAAGCTTAATTATAGCCTAAGGAGGAGATCATACAGGTATGTTAAGACTATCCTTTCTTTATTTTGGCACGACCCTTATGATATGAACGAACGAACGAATGAACAAGCTTCCATATTACTCTACTTTTAGAAGCATTTGGAGTACTCTAGTCTTTGATATTCCTGTACCTCTTTTTATGATTATTCCTTCTGTCCATGGGTCTTGAGATTATGTATATTGATGACATTAGCTAAAAATATGTCTATCGGATGTAGTACGACTTTATGTCACTCTAAGAGTTCTATTTATTCATTTTACTTATGCATTGCATTCATTTATACATATGCACATTGACCCATAACCAGAAGGCATTATATACGCGTATATTACATGTATGTAGGGTGTGGGGAAAGGGATAGGCATTATATACGCATTACCACCTGATCAGTCGGTACACAATGATCATGATGATGATGTCCATAGAGGGGCTGATATGATATATGGATCGGATTGCATGTTCTGCAACACTAACATTATGGATCGGTTTGTACGTTCCACAACACTAGCAGTTATAATATGACCCATGTATATGATTTTTGAAATAAAGCATGCATGTCATACGCCCTCAAAGGCACTTCCAGTTATACAGAGTTACACAAACATTTCTAGATATAAAGTCACACAGATACATTCAGATATACAGATTAACTCATATATATCTCAGATGCTTTTCATGATTCTTACGTATATGCTGTTTTCATGCCTTACGTACTCGGTACATTATTCATACTGACTCCCCTATTACTTGGGAGGCTGCGTTTCATGCTCGCAGGTTCTGAGATGCAGGTTGGTAATCTATTTATTAGGATGTCAGCTCAGCGGGTGAGGTTGATGCACTCCATTTGTTTCGGAGATGCCAGAAGTCAGCATGGTTATATGTACATATATATCTATGTATGCACATGTGTATGGGTATAGCGAGGCCCTATCCCGGCTATGTTGTGTTATGTATTCCAGTAGAGGCTTGTAGACAGTTATGTATAGTCAAATGATATCTAGTATAGTCAGATGAGTCTTTCAGAACAGATTGATACATGCATGTTTCTTGTGAGTTTATTTAAGAGTCATATGATGGCCCTGTCAGCCCACCTATGTTTATGTTGATGTTATAGATGTATGTCAGGTGGTGCTTGACTAGTATGGTCAAGTTCCCATCATGGCCCTCCAGTTTGGTTCGTGACATCTTCATTCCTAATCCTAGCTCTCCTATTGTGCCCACACATCCACCGTAGCATTCTCATTTCCATGACTTTCACCTTCTGCACATGAGAGTTCTTAACTGGCCAACACTCTACTTGTACAACAAAGTCAGTCTAACCACCACTTTGTAGAACTTTCCCTTAAGTTTTGGTGGCACTTTCTTGTCACACAGCACTCTGAAAGCGAGCCTCCATTTCATTCATCATGCACCAATACGATGTGTAAGATCATCGTTAATATCCCCGTTTCCTTGTATAAGAGACCCAAGTTACTTGAACTTCTTTTCTTTTGGATGAACTGTGTACCAATCCTCACTTCCACGTCAGCCTCATGAGGTACGCCACTGAACCTGTACTCTAATTACTCTGTCTTGGTCCTATTCAACTTGAATCCTTTAGATTATAACGTCTGTCGCTAACCCTCTAGCTTAGCATTAATTACGCTATGAGTTTCGTCAATCAAGACTATGTCTTCCGTGAACAACATACACCATGGCACCTCACCTTAAATTTGTCGCATCCATCATGCTAAGAGCTAATCCCTGGTGTAAACCCATCAGAACTTGGAGGTGCTCCAAGTCTCCTCCAACAGTCCTTACCCTGGTCTTGGCTCCATCATACATGTCCTTGATCGCTCTAATGTATGCCACAGGCACACCTTTAGCCTCCAAGCATCTCCATAGAACCTCTCTTGGCACTTTGGCATAAGCCTTTTTTAAGTCGATAAATACCATGTGCAAGTTCCTCTTCCGCTACCTATACTACTCCACTAATCTCCTAACAATATGAATGGCTTTAGTAGTAGAGCGCCCCGGCATAAATCTGAACTAGTTCTTTGAAATATATACACTTCTCCTCACCCTCATCTCTACCACCCTTTCCCACACTTTCATGGTGTGGCTTAGTAGCTTGATACCTCTATAGTTGTCATATAAATGAAATGACTTTGAAGGTTAATTCGAATATATTTAGTAACTAAAATTAGAATCCCTCTTTTGTAAGACCTTCTATACAATTTAAGAATGCCTAAACACATATAGAGCAAAATCGCAGCGGAATAATAGATCTACGTATCTCCAGCCATTATTATGAAACGGTGTCGGCATAACCGTCGGCTTTCTTCTAACTCCTCCGATGAATCTTCTAGGCACTCAGAATATCTCACTAGATGGTGTAGTATTTAGAAT
This sequence comes from Lycium barbarum, assembly GCF_019175385.1. Lineage (NCBI taxonomy): Eukaryota > Viridiplantae > Streptophyta > Magnoliopsida > Solanales > Solanaceae > Lycium > Lycium barbarum. The sequence goes on from NC_083342.1 coordinate 95,948,579, forward strand.
ATGATTTTATGTGCTTAGGGACCCAAACGGATGCCGCTATATATAAACTATTCAACCATCAAGAACAGTTTTTGGGAAGCAGTTAACCAGTTACTTAGTGGCCTAATGGGTTATAAAGCAATTTCAAAAAGTGGGAAAGGGAAGTTATTTGATCCAAAACATACAAACCATCTAAAGAAGTTCAACTATTGAACTTTTTTTAACATTCTCCTACTTAGTCCGTCTACACAATGCTCATTATCATAACTTAAATAGATTCATAATATATGAATCATGGCGATAGTTCCTCTGCAATAGTTCCTCTAAGAGTGAGTAGTATATATCACATTGTATTATGCCTCTAAGCCTTAACCCATATTACTTAATAAATAAACCCAATGTTTATTCCAGGTCCATACTTTAGTGATATCTCTCAGAACAAACTGAATGTGTAAACAGTAACAAATACGAGAAATAACATATAAAATAGAGTTTCAACAATATTCGTTGTTATAATGAAAATTTACATAGTTGAACTAAGTCCCATTGCGACTACATGATCCTTAAATTTCTGTGGTGGCATGCCTTTAGTTAAAGGATCAGCTAACATCAATTCAGTGCTAACGTGTTGAATGACCGCTTTCTTATCTTTAACACGCTCTCTTATGGCTAGATACTTGATGTCAATATGTTTTCTTCGATTACCACTTTTGTTATTCTTAGCCATAAAAATAGCAGTTGAATTATCACAATAGAACCTTAATGACTTAGATATAGAGTCGACAATTCTAAGCCCAGAAATGAAACTCTTCAACCATACACCATGTGAGGTAGCTTCATGTCACGACCCAGCCCCGTGGGCCGCGACTGGTGCCCTATTTGGACACCCAAACAGACTTACGTACCAGATCGACATATCAGAGATTTATTCAAACTTAACATACGTTATTTTAAACAGATACTGAAAACAAATATCATCTTAAGCGGTCGCCCGTACAGAAACATCATATCAAATCCGGTAGGCTGGCGGAATACACATCGCCCAGATATACAAACATATACAAACATATGGGCCGTTTTGGCCATAATAGCAAACGGGACCGCATTAAGGCGCAGATCATAAACATAAACGAACAAACATGACCCATGACCCACATATATGACTACAGGCCTCTACAAACCATGACGAAAACATATGACGGGACAGGGCCCCGTCGTACCCAAATAGTCAGATATACAGAACATGTATAACAGAAGATACGTACCAAAAATATGAGCTCCGGATCAAAAGGAGTACTCCAGACAGCAGAATAAGTATCCTATACTGGGGGGTCACCTTATCGAACATCTGCACCTGCGGGCATGAAACGCAGCCCCCGAAAAAAGGGGGTCAGTACGAAATATGTACTGAGTATGCAAAGCATGAAATACAAAAATCAGAATCATAACTGAAGTGAGGAGTACAGAAAATGGATACAGAATTAGTATATCAAAACCTGTGCTGAAAATATATATGTAATGCCAATAAAAATGATGCATGGGGCTCAGGAACGTGGTCACCACTCCGACGCTGGCGCCACAACACATCATACTCCAGAAGGTTTCAAATCTCCGTACAATCCCCGAACATATCGTATCATCAGAACATATCACATCACCAGAACACATCATATGTCATGTCACATCATAACGCCGTATATAAGCGGTACCCTGCCCTACGGCGAGGTCTCGGGAGCCTTAACACATCATACTGCCGAATATAACATAGTGTGCACGATCACAAAACCGGCCCGGGATCCGGCGAACGATGTAATAGTAGTATGCACGAGCGGAGTAGTGCGGAAACCATATGCATATAAGTACATAAATATATTTCAAACTCGATAGCCAAATATATTTACAAACATCTGAGGGCTCAAAAATAAGATTCGGGTCAATCGGAAGTAGTATGCGAAAGTTACAAACTTTTGAAGTACAGAACTTTCTAGGAGCATTTCAGAAGCCTTTTTGGAAATTTCAAGTAGCAATCATATTAGGAAACTTCCAACTATCGCTAAAAAGCAAATCAAATGGGGTCTTAGAATCATATGTACATATCAAAATACATGTATCCAAAACTTTAGCCATATCAAATATTTTCCGGACATCATTCGGAAGTATACCAACTAGAATCTTTCGAACATCATAAATGCGTAGCAAACCATATGGAACAGCTTATGGAGATCAAAGACGTCAGCCATCCTAGTGGCTCTAAGAATAGAATTTTCTTTAGAAGCATACACATATGTCATTCGTTCATTTCATAAAGGTCATGCCAAAAGAAAGAAAGGTAGGTTTTACATACCTCAATCGCTCGCTACCAAATCTCGATCACTCGCTAACCAAATCCCGGCTCAAGTCTCGGGCTCTCCAATATCTACAATAACATTATCAATTACCAAATATTAGCTACAAGTACTTAGAAATCCAATTCTAAATAGTACTTGTCTACAGAAATTTCGGCAGCATCTCCCCTGTAAATTCAACATCCCCGAGAATTTAACTCGGCCAAATTCATCAACAACCATACCAACAATACCAACAACCATACCAATAACATCAAGAATCAATTAGAACGCATTCTAACATTAGTAGCCTTCTTTTCTACATAGTCATCAACATTCAATTCCACCACGTACGTTCAAGCCGATATCGACACTTACATATTCACTACTAATTCAAGATTATTCAAATACAATTCAAAAACATTTCATACAATTCTACAAATATTCAACAATCCCACCAAAAACCATACTTTACCCGAAACCTCCAATCTTCGACACGAACATTCACAACACATTTTTTATCTTCCAATTTCATCAACAACAACAATTTGCACCTTAACAAATCCATTCCCATAATTACCTAAAAATATAATAAAATCACATAATTTCCTACAACAACTTAACAACCAATTTTCATGCCAACTTGAACTATTATTCTTCCATTTACATCAGAAGGCCACAACAACACAATTAACATAATAAATAAAATTTGTTCATCCTTCTCCATCAACAACAATACACGGCCACACACACACATACCCACAACACACAAATTTCATACTTTGCATTCATTTCCATATACTACAATATATATGTATAATTCTTCCAAGACAAAAAGGATAGAATCTTTACCTTTTTTACAATTTTTCCACTTGCCAAAAAAAAGTACTTTCTTGCCCCAAAAATTATACCATGTTGAAGAGGGTCTTGAACTTAGTAGGAATTCAAAAAGAGATGAATTTTTAGACCAAGGATTAAGGCTCCAAGATTTTTTTTTTTTCTTTCCCTTTCTATTCGGTCGAATGGCCTTGTTTTGTTGCTCTCAATTTTTGCTTTTCTTTTTCTTGAATGTTCTAGAGTAGAAGACTAATGGTCCCTCCTTCTATTTATTTGACTTGAATTTTTAATGGGAACATGGGCTTGGCCCATTATTTTTCCTCCATGGCCGGCCACACTTGTGGATTGGGCCTTTTGTTTTCTTTTTTTTTTTCATTTCTTTTGAGCCCAATTAGTTATGGGTCTTATTTTGTAATTCCCGAAATCAATTTCCAAAGTTCCCCATTTTTCCCTTGGCCTTCCTCCATATTTCCACATCAACATTTCATGAACCACACATATATATTAAATAAAAAAAATCAAATATGGCCTTATTTCTTACAAGTCAAAATAATTTGAATTTTCCGAATATGCAAAAATACGGGATATAACACTTCAAAACAAGAAACGAACTCAACCTCTATAGTGGAAGTAGTAATTAGAGTCTGTTTGGCACTCCTCCAAGATATAGCTCCACCGGCTAACATAAAAATATATCCTGAAGTTGATTTGCGTGAATCAACACAGCCAGCGAAATCTGAATCAGAGTAGCCAATGACTTCCAAATCATCTGATCGTTTGTACTTAAGCATGTAGTCTTTTGTACCTTGAAGATATCTTAAGACTTTATTTGTAGCTCTCCAGTGTTAAAGACCTGAGTTACTCTGATATCTTCCTAACATTCCAACAGCAAATGCAATATCAGGCCTTGTACAAACCTAGGCATACATCAAGCTTCTAACAACTGAAGCGTATGGAATATCTTTCATTTGTTCCCTTTCAACATCATTCTTCCGGCGCTGATTCAAATTGAACATATCTCCCTTCATAATGGGAGATACACTTGGTGAACAATCTTTCATATGAAACATCTCTATAATTTTATTGATATAGGCTTCTTGAGATAGACCTAAGATACCTTGATGTCTAGCTCGATGAATATTAATGCCAGTGACATAAGACGCATCACCCTTATCTTTCATATCAAAATTCTTAGAGAGAAATTGTTTCACTTCATGTAGTATTCCCTTATCATTGGATGCAAGCAAGATATCATCCACATACAGAACTAAGAAACAAATTTTACTCCCACTGACCATTTGTGGGTATTTCATTGGATATGCTGAAAGGTCTAAGGAATACAGATTTTACTGTCCCATTTTGAAGGATTTCTGCAAACTTCGAGAAATAAACAAGGCAGAGGTAAAACCATGCTTTGATGCCAAATGTAAGACATTCTATCTAATTTAAGAATGTCTAAACACATATAGAGCAAAATCGCAGCGGAATAATAGATCGACGTATCTCCGGCCATTGTAATGAAACGGTGTCGGCATCACCGTCGTCTTTCTTCTAACTCCTCTAGTTAGTCTTCTAAGCACTTAGAATATCTCACTAGATGGTGTAGTATTTAGAATATGATTTTCTGTGCTTAAGGACCCAAACAAATGCCTCTATATATAAACTATTCAACTATCAAGAACAGTTTTTTGGAAGCAGTTAGCCAGTTACTTAGCGGCCTAATGGGTTATGGAGCAGTTTCAAAAAGTGGGAAAGGAAAGTTATTTGGTCCAAAACATATGGACCATCTGAAGAAGTTCAAATATTGAACATTGTTTAACATCTTTCACTTGTATGTTACGGTTTTTACTTTTTAGCATAAGAAATATGTATATAGTTCCCAACAAACAAACTACATAAGGATTTTTTTTTTTTTTTTTTTTTGTGCACCGGTAGAAATTGGGAAAATAGAATGAGGTGTCTCTAAAATGACATGGAAGTAAGTTACTTAAAAGTTGTACTATAATCTTACAAAATCTATGCAAATTTAGCGGAAGACATAGTGATTCATGAAGCGAAAGATTTATATAGCCAATACTAATCAGTTGAGTTCAAAGTTGAAGCAAAAGATTTATATAGCCAATACTAACCAGCTGAGTTTAAGGCTAATTCTAATTATGACGGTTCTCTTACATTAGATTCAGGCCTATTTTTTTGTATTAAGATTAAGACATCTAAATGCATATATGAATGATTAAGATGTTGTCTCTAGATCTTAATACTAAATTATTAAGACTGGTAGTTTTTCAATATCTGAATATGCATAGTTTATTAATTTAAAACATAATAAATATATAATTAAAGTTAAAGTAATTAAATAATAGAAAATATATAAATTTAATAAAATAAAACCATTATTTGTGTTGTTCTAAATAGTTATGATGGAGATGGTTTGTGGTGGTGGTGATGGTTGGTGCTAGTGGCTAGTAATGGTGACGATGATAGTTGTGATTATGGAGATAGTTGGTGTTGAAGTGACCAACGTAATAATGGCGGTGGTTGGTAGTGGTGGTTGTGATGGAGGAGTTGGTTGATGTTAGTAGTTGGCAGCGTTGATGGTGGTGGCTGAAGAATGTGTGGTGGTTGACAGTGGTACTAATGGTAGTTTCCGGTGGTGTTAGTCGTGACGGTGGTGGTGGTAATTGTTAGTAGGGATTGTCCCAGTGATGGTAATAGCTGATACTGATGACGACGGTGGTGGTGGCGTTGAATATAATTATAATAATGGAGGTGATAGGTGTGGAAGTGACTAAAAATAGTGGTTTACAGTGGTGGTGGTTGTGACAATAGATGTGCTTAATGGTGGTGGCTCGCGGTTAGCAAAGGTGGTGGTTGTTGACCGTGGTGGGATGAAAGTACCGGCAGAGATGGTTAGTGGTGGTTGTTGGTAGTTGTGGACAGAGCAATGCTGAAAATTATCCACACATCAATACAATTTAATATGATATTAAGATTTTGTTCTAAATTTTAATGATTAGAATTTATTCAGACCAAATAAACACTTAAATCTTAATGTAAATAAATGCACTGACCTAAAATTTGAACCATTCTGATTTAAATCTCCATTAAGTATAAAAAAGTAAGGTTTCAGCCCATTTAGTTCATGTGAATGTCTTAATAGATAACCTTAGAACAATACTGGGAATACTAAGTAATGAAATGGAGCATTGAATTTCAAATGGGTCCAAAATGGAGCCAAATGTATAATCTCAAATTGAATACAACCTTCGAATTAGGAAATCCTACTAGAATTCACATGGGTAATCCTTAAATATTTATATAGCGGATTTCAATTAATGTATATTTAGGTGTAATTGGCATTGTTTTAAAAATTAATGCAACTCTACTAAAACTTTTTCGGAGTAAAATTAAACACTGCCAAAATGAATGTGGGACGTGCTGACCAACCAATATGTATGTTTTACATGATGCATGCATCATTTTGCTACTATTTATTATCTTAGGCTGAAGTCATCGACAGACTCTCGAATTTGTCCGTGAAATCCATTTAGGCTCTTCAACGGAGACTCCTACCATCTGAACCCTTCAAAATCACTTTTAATGTGTCACTTGGACACAATTTGTTGAGGTGACATAGTGCGTGCATTACAAATTTTTTTTTTTTAATTAAAGTCCACTAGGCTTTTGGCCTAGGGCTAATTTTATAAATTTTATCAAAAAATACAGAAGTCTGTACAACTGTAGCTCAAAAAGCTAATGCAAAAATACAAAATTTAAACTAATGATCAAATTAATACTTATAACTTGTCTTAATTTGATATTACAAATTGTTAAAAAATTACTAATATAATGAAATTTGAAATAATTGCTCCATAAAGAACTTCTGTTTCTATATCTCACATGTTCTATATTTGGCCCTCTATATGCACCAAGGCAGTACATTTTCTAACTAGCGACCAGTTCTCAGTAGGATGAGCATCTCGGGGTGCTAATACCACCAACTAAGAAACAGCCACTAAATAGAAACTGTATGCCCATGTGTACTCAAGAGGTCTGTTGTGTTCCATGTGCTCAATCATTAAGACCAGTAATTCCACTTCATGTCATTTGTCAAAAGTGCCTCCAACCAGTTGCAATTTATGCTGGTAAAACTTCTCAACATCCTGATTACACTGTGTTTCGCTGCTTGTTGGTATTCCTTCGGTGTGGTTGTTCTGTGGTACCTGTTGAATTAAAAATCCTCCATTTATGTTAGTTTGTGTACCTGCAACCATTAGCAAACAGTTAGTGTAAAACAAATCCTTCACATTCTCCTCCCAAAGGATTTGAGTGTGAGGACCTCTTTTTCTCCCACCTTCCCCCTATCTTCAGTCTCCTTAACATGATCTAATTCTTAGATAGGGCAGCTGTAATTTGTCACTGTTCACAATTCTTTTACAGTGGCTCTCCATGTCATGAAAGGAATTGAATTGTATGTCCCCAGTGTCCAAAGCTAAATTAGCCAAGTGATCTGCTAATTTGTTTCCTTCCCTATAAATATGCTCTATCACCACCATTGTTTCCTCACTTATTCTCCAAATTTCTTCCACCATAGTAATGATTTGCCAGGGAATTTCCCATGTCCTTTGAATAGAGTTCTTCAACAAAAGTGAATCTGTCTCTATCCTTATTTGATCCCATTGACTGTCTTTTAAATACCTGAGAGCCTGTAAAATGGCTAGGGCCTCTGCCTCGGTGTTAGTGCTTTGAAGATCCTCTATTTCTCTGGCCTGTGCTTGTATCACATCTCCCCTTTCATCCCTTACACAAAAGGCCCATGAACTCCTACCCGGGTTTCCTCTTGAGGCTCCATCAGTATTGACTTTTATCCATCCAATATCTGGAGTTCTCCAAGTCACTGGTGTTACTCTTATCTTTGGAGAATATCTCTGTAATGCCTCAACAATCACACTCCAATTATATTGTGCATACCTAAAATTTCTCCTTCTCACCTTCATGAATTGAATCAAAGTATGCATCACCTGGTAAATGAGTTTTGTGATTGACACCTTCCCTTCATGTCTCATAGTGTTTCTCCTCTTCCAGAGTTCCCAAATAATAATAGCAGGGACAGCTTGGTTGATGCATTTGACATGTAGTCTACTAGGCATATCCCACCATCTGTTAATTATTTGGGTAACTTGCAGATTCTCAATATTTATTCCCACTGGTCCACAAAAATACTTCCAGATGGCTTGAGCTGTTGGTGAGTGTAAAAAGACATGGGAGGTATCTTCCACTTCTGGATGTTGACAACAGTAGCATCTGGAAGGGAATTGGTGTCCCCATTTCTTCAACTTATCATCCAGTGGTAGCTTGAACTTCCAAAATCTCCAAATAAAAAAAGATATCTTTATTGGTAGTCCTTTAATCCACATCTGCTTAAACAAATTACTGGGGTCTTTTCTTTGTCTGAGCAATTGAAATGCAGACCCAACTGTGAATTTCCCCCTCGAATCTAATTTCCAGAAAGCCTTATCTGTTTGGCCATTTTCATTTGGTGGATTAATGTGCTGCACAATATGGTCTGCTAGATCCTCAGGAAGGATTCTTCTTAGCAATTGTTCATCCCATTGCCCCACTTCTGCAGTTTCTTTTACAAGGATGATTGTGGGATCACACTCAAAATCTGGTGGAGTAATATAGTATAGGGCTCCCAGTCCTGTCCAATTATCAAACCAAAAATAAGAATTACCTTGTTGAAGCTTCCACCATATCTCATGTTCCATCTCATCTCGGTATTTAATCATCTTCTTCCACACATAAGTACCTGATCCGCTAGGGGCTATCACAACATGAAACTTCTTTAAGTACTTATTACTCATGAAAGTTCTCCATAAGGATTGTTTGGTTCTCATGTTCCACCACAGTTTAGCAAAGAGGGCTTTAGATATATCTTGTAGGCTTCTGAATCCCATGCCACCTTCTTCTTGTGGGTGACATAAGGTTGTCCAAGTTGCCCAGTGCTTACTTGAATTTCCCACAGAGTTGCTCCAAAAGAACTTAGCAAACAATCTATGAATCTGAGCGAGTATAGCACTAGGAGGGTCACAAGCGGATAGTAGGTGTATAGGCATGCTCTGTAAAACATGTTTAATCAGTGTTGTCCTTCCTCCAATAGATAGCAACTTATCAGTCCATGAGCTCAGTCTATTCTGAATCTTTTCTATTATCTCCTTGTAGTGAATGTTCCTTCTTCTCCCATAGTAAATTGGTACACCCAAATATGTGAATGGAAAATCTTTTTTAGGAATCTGAGTGACAGAAAATACCAGCTCCTTAATGTTATGAGATGTCAAATGATGCATATAAACAGCATTTTTCTACTTGTCGATCTTCTGACCACTCACCTTCTCATAATTACTCAAAGTCTTCATCACTAATCTCATAGACTGTTCATTAGCAGAGGTGAAAATGATAGTATCATCTGCATATGCCAAATGATTGACATATGGACTCCATTTTAGCATCCCATATTCCTTGTACTCATCCTCAGTATGCAGTGCATTGAGAGCCCTAGACAAACATTCTGCAGCCAAAATGAATAAAGTAGGGGACAGTGGATCTCCTTGCTTTACTCCTCTAGATGATTTGAAAAATCCATGAGGTTGCCCATTAATCAAAATGGAATACCAATTATTTGAGATAACTCTAAACACCAGATCAATAGTAAATTCACCGAACCCCATTCTCCTCAGGACTTTAGTTAGAAATAACCATGATACCCTGTCATAAGCCTTTTCCATGTCAAGCTTAATGACAATATTTGCAGGCTTTTCTCTAATCCTAATATCATGTACAATTTCCTGAGCTAACAGAATGTTTTCTACAATACTCCTGCCTTTAACAAATCCTGATTGCTGAGGTGAAATGATTTTAGGCAGTAGATATATCAGCCTTTCATGAATGATTCTTGAGATAACTTTGCTAGTGATGTTACTCAAGCTGATTGGCCTCATATCAGAAAATGTATTAATTTCTTTCTTCTTTGGTATCAAAACCAAATTGGTACAAGTTACATACCTTGGGAGTTCATGCCCACAGAAGAATGATCTCACCATGGTCACCAAGTCCTTTGCAATAATTTCCCAACAATCTTGGAAAAATCTCCCTGTGAAACCATCAGGACCCCCTGCACTGTCTCCATTTAAACCAAAAACTGCTCTTTTCACCTCTGCTTCATCTGGCATTTCATAGAGTTGTTGATTTTGTTCTTCTGTAACCATTTTAGGAATCTTATCAAGCATAGAGAAATCTGTAGGGATATTTTCCTCTTTGAATTGGTCTGAGAAAAATCTGATTGCTTCCTGCGCAATCTCCTCTTCAGTGTCCAGCCATGTACCTGTATGATCTTGAATTCTCTGTAACTGTAGCTTTCTTCTCTTTCCATTGACATGAGCATGAAAGAATTTTGTGTTCCTATCTCCATCCTGAAACCACTGCATCCCTGCTTTTTGTCTCCAAAATTTTTCTTCAATAGCATAAAACCTGATCAGATTAGCTTGTACCCTTTGTAGCCTTTCCCTGTTAAGCCCTGTAGGATTCTGTTCAAATTCCAGCTCATGCACCTGCATCACTTCCTCCAGAGTTGCAATTTGCTTGAAGATATCACCATAAGTGTCCCTACTCCACTTAGAGAGAGCTCTTCCCACCTTTTTTATCTTATTATGAAAGTTAAAGAAGGGGTCTGAGCCATAAGATTCCACCCAATTTTCTTTGATTACATCTAGAAAAGATTCATGCTCCACCCAAAAATTAAGAAACCTGAAAGATTTCCTAATTGGTCTACTATCTGCTCTCATATTTACCAGCAAAGGGGAGAGGTCAGAACCTTGTTTAATGAGATGCTCTACCTCCAAATTAGGAAAACAATTCTGTAGAGCCTGATTTCCCAAACATCTGTCCAGTCTTTTAAATATACAAGCCTCATCAGATCTCCCATTCCACCATGTGAACATACTTCCAGTAAAACCAAGATCCATCAGTTGGCAAATGTCTATACATTGTCTAAAATCCTCTGTTTCTGCAAACTGTACAGGAAGACCCCCAAATTTCTCAATGTCATCTGTAATGACATTATAATCCCCACCCACAAGCCATGGGATGGTGATGTGTGAAGACATGTCATATAGATCCTCCCATAGAGTTATTCTCCCACTTCTATCAGTACTTGCATAAACAACTGTTAGCACCAACTCTTGCCCATCACCCAAATGAGTGAATCTACAGGATAACAGTTGTTCTGTATCTCTCATTATTTCTACTTGAATTTATGCATCCACAAAAATCCAAATCTTCCCATTCACATTATGCCATGATGTCCCCATATTTAACCACAATTTGTACATGTCAATATGTCTAACATGCTGGAAAGGCTCTAGTAAGGCAACATAATTAAAATGTTTCTGTCTATGTAATAGTACTACCCTCTCAAAGGCCTGTTGAGTGTTTACAGACCTTATATTCCATATTAATGAGCTATTCATTGAGAAACTCCTTTAGAACATGCCATCCTTGTTTGTACTCCTCCCACTGTCTTGGGAGGAACACTTTTATCTCTTGCCTTGTGACCCTTTTTAGTTTTTGTCAAGTGTTTAGGGGAAATATCTCCTTTATTGTTGCCCTCCATTAAATCAGAACTAATGGTTTCACCTGCTTCCTCCTCTCCAATATCTATTTTATTCTGATTCACTTCTTCTTGTGCTGTGTTTTCATGATCTTTGGCTACCAGTTGATACTTATGATTGCTTTTGAATGCGTGAACAATTTCAAACTATGATTTATTTATTTTCAACTTGGAAATATGTTACTATAAATAAATAACTGTAGACATCGAAATTTGAATTGAATTAATCCATACAAAATTTGTATTGAATTCTACGTTATTGACTTGTTGACCAAGTTAAATTTTGGTTAATAAAGTCGGATTAATTATTTAAGTAAAAAGTACACGACTTGAATGAAATCCCAATTGCATCTGGTTTAGTCCATTAAGTTGACAAGATAAGCCCAACCCATGTTCTTCAAGCCCAAGGCCCGCTAGAATTACTTGGAGACCAAAATACCCCAAGCTCTAGCTCACACCTATACAAAGGGGTCACACATCCTCTTTAAATGACATCTTGAAAGTTGCACAACATCTTAACTGGAGGCAAAGGAGAGCAACGACATCTACATAAGTCTTCTCCAAAGGTCGTCAACAAGAAGAGAGTTCAAGAGACGTTTTCCCTCAAGAACAAGCCAAAGTGCTGCTCAAAGTTCTTCTAAGATTCAACACATCAACACAAGTCCGTCCTTCATTAGAGAAAGACGCTACATTGGCCCTCGAATCAAGGCGAACAACACGAAGATTAGAATCAAAGGATACATCCAGAGTTGTACTCACAAACTAATGACTAAAATGATTTTTTCTTATATTTGTTTTGTGATTGCATTTATTTATTTTCAGCTAGCAAAATTCATCGCGAACAGATTTTGGCACGTCCAGTAGGACCAACTCTGCCCTTCATCTCTTTATCTCCAAAATCAAATCTGCAAATTCTGAAATCTACTATTGTGATGGCCTCAAAGAAAAGCTTTGGTGTTCCATCCACAAGTGTTGTGGTTGTTGCTTGCCCAATGACTCGTAGCATGTTCAAAGTTGGTGGTTTAGAGGGATTGAAGTGTTTCATCTCCTTGGAGACACTAGACAAGAACAAACTTACAATGAAAACTACAAGATCTGGGGGCAACACCTCATTTTTGTCGTCTGGAGAAGTTTCTAAAGCATGCTCTAATTTCTACAACTTCGAGGACTTGGTGAACTCTTCAATTTCAAATGTGGTGAGTGTCATGATGACCAGTGCGACCAACTCAAAGGAACAACTCGCCACAATGATGCAAACTATTGAGGCGTTGAAGAAATCCGTGAAGGACAACGATCTTCAAATAGCCCAATTGATGAACAAGTTGGAACTCTACAGCACTGACGAGGCAAGCCACATCCACACACTACAAGAAAAAAAGGTTGAATCTGCTACCAAGTTGCCCAATGCTCAAAGTAAAAAACAAGTTGCTTCTGTTGTCACGTTGTCTATCCAACAACTGCAAGACATGATAACAAACACCATTGGTGGACCATCACAAAGCTTGTTATACTACTCTAAACCTTATAGCAAGCGAACCAACTGTCTACTCATGCCAATTGGATATCTACCACCAAAGCTGCAACAATTCGATGGCAAAGGAAACCCAAGACAACACATTGCACATTTTGTGGAGACTTATAGCAATGCTGGTACACATGATGTTCTTCTTATCAAGTAGTTTGTTCGCTCGCTGAAGGGAAACGCCTTTGATTGGTACACTAATCTCGAGCGAGAATCAATTGATAGTTGGGAGCAACTTGAAAAGGAATTTCTCCATGGCTTTTACAGCACACTAACGGTAAGCATGATTGAGTTGACGGCCACCAAGCAACGAAAGGATAAACCAGTGATTGACTACATCAACCGTTGGCGAGCATTGAGTTTGGACCGCAAAGACCGTCTCTCAGAAATGTCTATTGTTTAGATCTTCATCCAAGGAATGCATTGGGGCATTATATACATTCTCCAAGGACTTAAACCACGAACTTTTGAAGAATTGGATACGGGATCACACGACATGGAGTTAAGCATTGCGATAAGAAAGACTACATCAGTTTGCGTTCCAAGGAACGAAGAAAAAGAATTCAAGTGACTATCAAAGCACCAAACTAAAGATTCCATGATGGTAGGAGCAATATCCGTAAAACTTGTTGCTAAACAAAAAATGAAGGAAAAAGATACAAGTCAGCATCCTCTAAAAGAAAATGCCATCCAATGTTGAAGGAGTTAGAAGCAAAAGTTTACCCTTTTTCGAACTATGATGTCCCTTCAATTCTTGACGAGTTCCTGACCAAGAAGGCCATTGAACTTCCTCCATCAAAGTGACCTAATGAAGCCAACAAAGTCAATGATCCTAAGTATTGCAAATTTCATCGCATTATCAGTCATCCAACTTTAAAATGTTTCATCCTGAAAGAGAAGATCATGACATTGCTTAGGTATGGAAGCATAATCATTGATGATGAAGATATTGCTGAGGCAAATCATGCTAGTGCTTATCTTCACAACAGGAAGAGCCCGATGCTAGAAACTCAAAGATGTAGGCCTTCTATTGCATCTCCAAATATTGAACAAGGAATAATTATGCTGCAATTTGGGAGCTCTGAACCAGCTGAAGTTCTCGCATTGAAGGAAACTTCAAATTCTTTTAAGGGATGACAACTCCAACAATCAAGATGGTGAAACTTAGACATTGGTTTCTCACAAAAGACATAAGCATCAAAAAGCTTTGAAGCAACAAATCACAAAGGCAAAATCAACCACAAATCATCTACAAACATGGAGAAGCATAAAGTCTGACGTCAAGAGTTGGTGCAATAATGCTTCATCACAAAGGGTTCAAAATCCAGTTACACTATTGGAGTTCTTTCCCATACTGTTGATCAATGAACGAGCTTAAACTGCACATCCAATCCTTCTCGACATACGAGTCTAACTGTAAGTTGCAACACACTTTTTCGCACGAGCTTAAACTGTATGTTTCAACACTTCACGACGTACGAGTATAAACTGCATACAAAAAAAACTCAAATAAAATACTCTTTCTGAACTACGTAATGACTTGATCCTCTTCACCAAGGTACATATGCAATTTAGAATTTTCTTCTAAATGCAGTCACGTAAGTAAAAAAACAAAAACAAACAAAAAGACTCATCCATTCAATACGGAGACAAAGAAAAGTTGCTTGCACAAAGTTTCATTTGCTGCTTTTCACACGCTTGGAGAATCTAAAGACAAGCTTTTATAACTTTGGAGGATGGAGCGATTTTCCATGATGATCTTCTTACATCAACTCTTTCGTAGTAGACAGATCTTGGTGCACCAATGAGTTTACTCACTCTGTCTGGGGGGATATCTACTTAGTTCATGTACTTGCTCGTCATAGATGAAAAAATGAGGTACTTCGGTGTCTCTCTCACCAAGCTGAAAAGGGAGATGCATCATCAACTTTCTTGCCAAGGTTGGAAAAGACTACTGGAAGTGTCAATCTTACTAAGCCGCAAGGATGAGGGGCACAATGCAGTTTTCCTACGAACATCGCAAGATAATTTGAGTCTCCAAGTTGTTTATGCAAAAAGGCTCGAAGGATGGTCACACCAATTTTCTTCTTGATCACATATACGTTTTCATGGTCTGATATCGAGACCATTTGTGATCCTTCACAATCTTGCAAAAAACAATCTACCATGACGACGCCATAATGCTTCAATGTGGGATAGTGAACATTGTGACACACACTTCTCTATCAAATCTTGAAGGATGAAACGCTTTACAAATTCTTCTGTCAAGTCTTTGAAAAGGTGAAATTATTTTTGTACGTCTTCATCAAAATGACATATACTTCTTTTGCCAAGTCACATGGATGAGATGCGCCATCTAGAGAAAATCTTGCTAACCAAGGTTGAAAGGCAACTAAAGTCTCCTCCATAAACGTCTCAAAGAAGGTGGATACTCTAAGTGATCTCTCTGATGCCTCATGAAAGGTGGACGCACCAAGTCTTGTTTCCAAGAAGAGTGAAGCCCGTCCAAATACGTGATGACAAAGACACCAAGTGATGTCTTACCGAAGTTGCAGGACCGCAAGAAAGGATGAAACCCCAACTGTTTTTGGCCTAAGTAGAAAACCCACAAAGGAAGGATGAGCCAAGAAGTTTCTCAGCAGAGCTAGACAGAATGATGCAACAAGTTTCACTGAAGTCGAACAGACAAACGCTCAAAGTAGTTCCGCGCCAATTAAACAATGAATGAACTTTGAAGGACGTTTTATCCTTGGAAATTTTGCTTGATGTTTACAGCTTAAGGGAATGGTAGTGAAGTCTTGTGTATCTTCTCGGTCTGATATCGAGACCGTTCACACCCTCGTGCAAACCTACAAAGAACAAAGAAAACGAAAAAAAAAAAAAAAAAAAGAGTCCTTGGATGCTGTCCCAAGTGACAAAGTGCCAGATTGTGTCACCAATTTTGAAAATTTATTCTAGCCGATTCAGAAGACGTTTTGGTTTTATTTTTGGATATAATCATAGTCCTACGAGTGTAGAATCTTCTGAATCAAGCCTCTTGTCATTTGGTTGCCCTTACGCCGAGCTACGGATGTTTTGGTGAGACTGCACGAAATTGTCAGAAGAAAACGCAGATTTAGAGCTCAACTTTAAAAATTAATGTCTGTGAATTTAGAAGTAGTTTTGCTATGATTTTTGGATATGTCATAGTCCTACGAGTGTAACATCTTCAGCATCAAGCCGCTCATCATTTGGGCACTCCAATCTCTAGATATGGAGTTTTTCCGTGAGACAACACACTGCTGAAAAAACAAAAACGCAGATCTGGAGCTGAAATTAAAAAAATTAATTTCCATCAATTCACAAGGAGTTTTGCTTTGATTTTTGGGTATATCGTATCATTCGAAGCCTACTTTCACCTGAACCAAGCGGATTATCATTTCAATACTCCAACAGCAAAATACAATTGTTTTTCTCATAGGCGCGCAAATCTGAAAATCCTTAGTCGCAATCCTGCAAAAACAAAAGAAAAAAAAAAAAAAAAAAGGAAGAGAGAAAGATGATGCAATACATGGGAGTCGCTGGCCTCACGTTTCAACTTGACATTGCATGATACGTTTGTCAATGGCATGGTGCTTCAACCGTGAAGGATGGATGCCACGGTGCATTAACTCAACAGTATCTCTCGGTGTCAACGACACGTCTCTTCATCATGGATATTACTTCAAGTTGGGCTGGTAAATATTGTGCCATACACTGCAACTCATCATGGTGAACATTGGTGCTAGTGGCATGAAACGTCAAGTTGTTGCAGTGATCCGTTACTCCTATGCACGAAAGAAAATTGCAAAGATGCATTTTTTTGTCTATAGTGAAGGAGGGAGGTTTCTTTTTTTCCCAAGGGTTTAATTCATGAGCTTTGCTACTTCCCTTTTATAAAAGTTAAAAGGAGGTGTTCTCATAGAAAATGGTAAAAAAAAATTAAAAAAAAAATTGACTGGACTGAATTCTAAACTGGGGCACGGGGATCTTCAGTTCAATTTGCAAGAGAATTATGCAAAGATCAATTAAAATCTCTATAATTGACTGTCCAATTTTAACGGGATCATTGATTCTCACGCGTCATCGACACTGTCCAATTTTAACGGGAGTTGTATTGCCATGTATGACTCAGACTATTCCATTTCTTAAGTCAATCCAAGCTTGTGGCAATATTATATAGAAGGACGGTTAAATAAGAATTATGTTTGGTCTAAGTTGCCATGCTGGACAATGTTATGATTTAGTATCTTGTTTTCTTTCTTTCTAACTGAAAGGAATGAAGCTCGCCAAGGTGATTTGCTTCGAATAAGAAATTGGGTCAAGCAAGAGTCTTCACAAAAATTGTTGGCTCTACGTACGGGTACTTCAAAACCAGTCTCTCAAATTCGGCAAGCCTACACCTCAACAAGTTTTGAAGTGGGGGCATCAATAGATATTGAAATTTTAATTGAATTATTTCATACAAAATTTGGATTGAATGTTATTGACAGGTTGACCAAGTCAAATTTTAGTTAATAAAGTCGGATTAATTAATTATTTAAGTCAAAATTACACAACTTGAATGAAATCCAAATTACATCGGGTTTAGTCTATTAAGTTGACAAGATAAGTCCAACTCATGTTCTTCAAGCCCAAGGCCCGCAAGAATTACTTGGAGATCAAAATACCCCCAAGCTCTAGCTCACACCTATATAAAGGGGTCATACATCCTCTTTAAAGGACATCTTGAAAGTTGCAAAACATCTTAACTGGAGCAAAGGAGAGCAACGACATCTACATAAGTCTTCTCCAAAGGTCTTCAACAAGAAGGAGAGTTCAAAAGACGTCTTCCCTCAAGAACAATCCAAAGTGTTGCTCAAAGTTCTTCTAAGATTCAAAACATCAACACAAGTCCATCCTTCATTCGAGAAAGACGCTACATTGGCCCTCGAATCAAGGAGAACAACACAAAGATTAAAATCAAGGGATACATCCAGATTTGTACTCACAAACTATTCAATAAAATGATTTTTTTCTTATATTTTTTTTATGATTGCAGTTATTTATTTTCTGCTTGCAAAATTCATACTGAACAATAACCAAAAAAGAAAAAAGAAAAAAAAAACTAAAAGAGAAAAGGAAAAGTCATCTTCTTCATAAAATCTCATTCCCCTCCATTGAATGATAATTTCATCATTAGCAGCTTTGTGTTGCTCAGCCATGAAAATGGAGCTGCGACCACTGTAATGATGAAGACAAGAGTAACAAAAGCAAAAAAGAAAAAGTGGAGTTTCCATTTTTAAACATAATAGAAGGAACTGAAATGGAAAAAATAATTCCGGTCATCTCCGTTTTTTCCGACAACAAACACCACTACAAAAAAAGTGTTGATTATATGGGAATTTTCCTACGGATAATACAGTAAATGCCCATGTAATTTGATTACCTGCGGATTTTTCTGCGAAAAACTATTTCTTGCGGATTTATAAAAATCCCTAGGTAATTTACCTATGGATCATAATCTGCATGTACGTTATTTGCAGATTTATCTGAGACAACTATCAAAAATTTGTAGGAAATTTTGAGCAAAAATTTGTCTAAACAGGAACTTTCCTGGGGATTTCTGTAGGATATATTCGCACGTAATTCCCCATGAAGATTCCCAAGTAAATCTGTAGGAATTTTGGAGGATAAAATTTATGGAAAATTTCTTCAAGAAAATCCTAAGAGAAGCCCCAAGTAAATCTGCAAGAACAAATTTTCGCAAGAAAAATTCCATGAAACTTTCACATTTACATTCCCATGGAAATCCCAAGTAATAATCCGCATGTAAATCGCTAGGTAAATATCATAGTCAGATAAAAATTTAGTCAAAACCCCCAAGAAAATCCCTAAGTAATTTTTTTTAAAAAAAAAAAAATCCTAACGTAATATCCGCATGAAATTTCCATGTAATATTTATTTTTGCAGGTAAATCCCTACATAAAATTGATGAGGTTCAAAGTATTTTTCTACAAAATTCGTTGTTAGTTTATACACTTTTAAAATACTATTCAAATTTAATTCTAGTTTATATTCTACTATAGTATATTAGGTCTATTATACAAGGAAATGGGGAGATTGATAATGACGTCACACACCATATTGGTGCAGGGTGGATGAAATGGAGGCTTGCCTCCAGAGTGTTGTGTGATAAGAAGGTGCCACCAAAACTTAAAGGCAAGTTCTACAAAGTGGTGGTTAGACCAACTATGTTGTATGGGGCGGAGTGTTGGCCAGTCAAGAAATCTTATGTTCAGAAGATGAAAGTGGCAGAAATGAGAATGTTGTGATGGATGTGTCGGCACACTAGGAGCGATAGGATTAGGAATGAAGTCATCCGAGACAAGGTTGGAGTAGCCTCAGTGGAAGACAAGATGCGGGAAGCGAGGCTAAGATGGTTTGGGCATGTGATGTGGAGAGATGCAAATGCCCCAGTATGGAGGTGCGAGAGGCTGGCTAGCGACGATTTCAGAAGAGATAGAGGTAGGCCGAAAAAGTATTAGAGAGAGGTGATTAGACAGGACATGGCATATTTCCTTCTTACCGAGGACATGACCTTAGATAGGAGGGTATGGAGGACTCATATTAGGGTAAAAAGCTAGTAGATAGTCGCGTTTATCCTTTCTTACGAGTAGTTATATTGCTCTATAGTTTCTTGTCTCTTGATTTCTGCGAGTATCTGTTGGTTTATAATGGCTTATTTACATTCATTGTTTTCATTTTCATAATTGTTTTGATTTGTTTGCCCGTATCTGACCTTTCATATGCCTTTTTTTTAGTCGAGGGCCTTCCGGAAATAGCCTTCCTACTTGAGGTAGGGGTAAGGTCTGCATACACTATACCTTCCCCAGACCCCACGTTGTGAGATTCACTGGGAAGTTTTTGTTGTTGTTGTTGTTTATATTGTACTATACTATACAATTCAACGGTATCTATCATATTCACCATTCTGCACGAGTCTAATATAAATCATTATAACAAAAAAAAACATAATTCATAACATCCATATCAATAATGTATAATTCTGAAATGAAAAAATAAAACAAAATATCTCAAATTTGAATCGTAAAAAGTACTATCAACTATCTCAATCCTGATTATCGTCACTTTCATTCATGTTATCAGGATCAGAATCACTTGCATCCACATTATCAGATTCATCGCCACTTTCATCCACATTTTCAAAGTCATCACCACTTTCATTCTCATAGCCTTGATTGTCTTCTTGAGATGATCGGTCATTAGATGATGCGTTGTATGCATGCTTCCTCAATAAGTTTAATTCTTTCACCATTGATACGCTCAAATTACACCTATTAATGGCGTAAAGAGGACGTTATCAAATATAATAACCCAAACAAGGTTGGGGTCGAATCCCACAGGGAATATGGAGAGAAAATGTTACTAATCGTATGCGATACTAGTCTTTAGAGACTTTAATCCTATTCCTGATAGTTTGAATTGGTTGTTGAATAATGTAAATGAATACTTTGACTTGAAATGTAATTAATGCGAGAAAGAGACTAAGGTTGTGTTCCCCAACTTGATTAGATATTATGCTTCAGGTTTCAATGTGATATATTTCTAATGGTTATTCTATGAATATGCACTTGATCTCTTACGGACTTCTTAATGTTTCCCAACAGTTAAGCAGTATTTCCTTTTTATGATCCTTCCGAATATAAAAGAGTTGCAATCGAAGAGCGACCAATAATGTCAATTTAGACTTGTTCTTATTCCTAAGTTAGTCTATTAAACGAGGGTTAACGCCTCGAGTCATTGTTATTCAGTCTTACCACTATTAACTCTCTTTCCCAAGAAAAGTTAATATAATGGTTTCGGCTAATGCTTGCAATCATTACCCAACGCTAACACACAAAGATAGAATAAATAATAACAACCATTATGCATATATCAATAGTAAAAACTCATTCACATAATATCCATCATGGGACCCACAACCTGAGCGTTAAAATTAGCTACTCATAATTTTGGCTAACAAAGAAAGCTTACAAGTTAACATAATATACTTACGATGTGAATACAATATGGAATGAAAGTGAAGTTGTTGCCTTGAATGCTCCAACCACTTCTAATATTAAAACCCTAGAGTTAATGCTCCCAAAGAAAATCTGAATTATGAAATAAAAACCCTACTTTAAGTATTTATAGGGACAAAAATCGCGAAACGTTTCTGGACAAAAACACCCTTACGCGGCGTCGTTACGGACCGTAACACAGGTTACGGTCCGTCCTTTGGTTCGTCCATTTGTCAACATGATGTCACGGTCATTACGCGACGGACCGTAACTCAGGTTACGGACCGTCCTTCTGGGGCGTAACCTGTGAAATTACTTGGCAACTTTCTGGAAAATTGAGAGACGTTACAGTGAGGGTTACGGTCCGTAACATGTGATACAGTCCGTAATCATGAGTTACGGCCCGTCCTTTATAGCGGCACGTATCCTCTCTGGTACGGATCAAGTTACGGTCCGTAACTCATGTTACGGACCGTCATTTAGCTCCAAGTTGTCTGTATTTTCAGCACTTCTTATCATTTCCGATCCTTATTCGACCAACCCTATAAAACACAAAAATAACATAAGAAACGATGTAAAAACACTTAAAAACAAGCAACATTTCTAGTTACAAAGGCATAAAATGTGCCGAAATTCACGGCACATCAACACCCCCAACTTAAGCTTTTGCTTGTCCTCAAGCAACTACAACCATACTCACTACTAACACACGAAATCTTAGCAAAATAAAAATGACTACGATAGTTTTGGCATGTGTTTCTTGCACGGAATCTTCAATACAAGAAAAATATTTAGGCTCTTATCCATCTCCTATTTGTGACACAAGACGCACATTTCAGAAAAAATTCAATTCACTATGCAACCTCAATTAATGACACAGTCATAGTATGGGAGTCTCTATGCACATGAATTTCAACTTCCGGAAAGCCAGTTACTTTGAAGCCTACAATCCTTACGCCCTCACATAGACCAAAGAATGTCCCAACACACATTTACAACATAAATGGGACAGAAGACTAAAGAGACAGAAGGACACTCACACTCACAAAGAAATTTTGCATACCATGCATGCACACACCATAGGCTTGCCTTTATTTTCCGTGCCTTCAACTTTGAACAATTTGACTGTGATCACATTAGGACTTTTTGGGCTTGTAACATTGGCTTAGGCACAAGTAGGATGAATATTTGGACAGCGGTGACTCACCCTCCTCGACACTTCTTTTTGACTTCATTCACCATTCATCCTGTTATTTCCAACCCTCCATCTTCAACGTGAATTTATTTAGAGCTTATATATATATATATATATATATATATATATATATATATATATATATATATATATAATTATTATTTTTTACTATATAGACATATATGTATATATATCCACGCTGAATCGTGCCCCTTAATAATTGCGATCACCCCCAACAGTCCTTTGGCCTTATTTTCCGCATCTTTTACTTATCACCCCCAACTTAGGCTTTTAGCCTCATTTTCCGCATTTTTCACTTGTCACCTCCAACTTAGGATTTTAGCCTCATTCACCATTTTTTAGTGTCAAGGAGGGACTTGGTGCCAAATGGGTTTATTCACAGAAGGGAAAGAGGTTAGTTCACGGTTAATCGAAGAAAAAGTCTATAGGCTCAAAATGGGAGACTAGGGATCATTTTCTGTACGGGCTAGGCTCATTTAAGATAAACATGCTTTGGGGTTAATACAAAGAAAGCCTAAGATCACTTCACAATCAAACTCTCCTTAGAATTTACGCACGACCAACCGGGCAAGTTCTAGATTACAAGCATCATATGCAAATAGAAACTAAGAACTCACAACACAATGGCATAAGGATTGTTTAAATATTCTGACTTCATTTCCGTTTGAAGCTTTCACATGCATGAACACCCTTTCTTTGCAATTTCATTAAAAGAACCATACATGTCAATATCAACAACTCATTCTTGATGTACATCAAAAATTATTTTTCGGAGGGATATCATTGAACTGTAAACTACTTTTATCTATGCTAGAAACACGGACCACCACCACTTAAGTCATTATTACTTTATTCCTAACTACACAAAGATATAAACATGCCAGACTCAACATAAAAATGACATCGGCGTAATAAAAACAGTACCAATAAAAACAAAAAGAAACAATAACAATTGTCCTAAACACATACTTACTACCACAATTTGGGATACAATACCCACCAAAAAACAAAAACAATAAAAACAATATCCAGTATACCAAAACAACAATCCCAACAAAAAAAAATAGCAATTTCCCACACCCCCAACTTAAAAACATGCATTGCCCTCAAGGCATCAATATAATGCATCAAAAGACTGGAGGGCCTCCCTGGAGCGCACTAGGCGCTCGAATCTACAGCAGCATCATGAGGTGGAGCGGTGGTCGCGTCAGTCTGGCTAACACTGGAAGTCCCAGTCACAGTGGGTGGGGGAGAAGTATGGTGAGCCGGCTCAATGGGATGGGCTGAGCTAGAAGTAGCTCCTGTGGTGTCAGAACTCAGCCGGGACTCATGGCGGATTTTCTTCAAAGTATATCGCTCCTCCTCCTCATTCTGTGGGCGCAAATCAGCAAATGGATCAAGACTCTGGAGGATAGGCTCGAGGTTTTCATCATCTGGCGATGCTCTCCTGCGCTTCCCTTTTGCCAAAGAGTGAGTATCCTCTTCCAACTCCTCGTCGTGCTCCTCCTCAACCGTGTCCTCGATCTCATCATCCCCAAGTAGACTCTGAACCGGCTGGTAGATGATCTGTACCAACTCTGTGTGTACTTTTGGAAGCTGATCTGTCACAACAGCCACGTCCTGCACCTTCAATTTCTGCACATCATCCTTGACAAACCGCAACTCACTCCGAATAGCGCCCAACTCCATAGCAGGATGTGTCCTAGTCAGCTAAGTCATTTTATTCTCAATACCATCTAACCGAGAGTGGATCCATAAGTGATCATCAGCCATCTGTTCTTTTATTGGCCGCAGCGCTACATCAATAGCTCTTTTCGTGTACAATTTCAGCTCAGTCATGAGCTGCTTGACCTGCCTATCTGTTCGATCTGCTTGCAGGACCACTGCCCCAAAATTCTCTCGGTTGAACATCATTTTTCTCGCAAGCTCGGGTGGGACCCCCGGTATTGGCTGAGCTGGTGCTGGGCTCGCTCCAGTGGAAGAGGTAGGACCACCCGAAGTAGGTGCGGCTAGAGCTGGCATGGGCTGTGTAGCACAAGCAGCCGGTGGAGCCTCAGAATATGTGGGCTGAACCGCAGTAGCTTCCTCATCACCTATGATAGCCAAGGGCAAGACATCTGATCCTGTTGGCCCCTCAGGCACCTCAGAAGACGAGTCTGATGGCATTGAACCCTGGCTCAACATATCATCCCTCCCCTTTGTGATGTTATAGATACTCCTGGCGATCACACTGTGATCGATAAGGGGGAGGGGTTCTGGTTCTTCACGCAAGCATAATAGCGTAAGCAGACACGGATGAATGAGGGAAGTGGCTGGCTGGGTGGCTCTCTTCCGGAGATCTGCTGCTACCAGTCGTCCGAAGTTGATCTTATACCGTGACATAATGGCAGCCATAAGAACAGCCCTGTCCGGAGTCAAATAATTATCTGACTGGGTAGGACGGATGCGGAACAGAACAATCTGCCACCCAAACTTTGCCTCTGGGGTGAGGGTGTTTTTCCAAATCCGCGTGGTGGCTGTCAACTTTGGCACTATGGCCCATTCGGGATCTGTTGTCCGTGCAATAACTGAAGCCACCCATTTTCGGACGGAGATTGTATCTTTCTGTTCAATGTTTTATACAAACTCCCCTTCTTCCGCTGCTGTAGGCTCTATATAATCCTCCCCGAATAGTATTCTATTAATGGCCGTCGGAGAGATGTTGATCTTCTTTTTTCGCACTACTACCTCAGTCATGGCCAGCACTTGAGTTGCGCGCTGCCCCTTTTTTAGTGCTTTGAATACAGTAGCCCCATAAGAAGCGTAGAATTCCCGAACAAGAACCGGGATGTAGGAGCCCACAGAGTTTTTCAGAAACTCTAGCTTATGGAAGCGGATAGTGTCACGAATGCCTGGATAACCATCGAGACCATAGAAACTGACGTTCCTCTCCTCGAAAATACTCCGCCTTGGGTCATTTCCCTCATTCTTTGCCAGCTCACACCCCTTGTTTTATAAGTCTTCAGATCCCTCCACAGAAAATCGGAGGTCCTGCTCATACATAGCCTGCATTCGAATGTCAGTTTCTCTCCTTTCCTGCTCGCGCTCTTTTTCGCGCTCCTCCGCAGTAGGTTGTCTAATGGATGGTTGAGGTCGGTGTGGTGGGGTGACAGCCTACCCGGGTTCACTCTGGCTCGACTAACTAGGCGAACTTTCCTCCTCAGCCGAGGAGGAACTTTCTGATGGTGGGGCTGGCCTGCTGGGTGCGATTGGCCGCTTTGTAGCCCTGACGTCTTTAATTAGATCGTCGTCGCGCAGGTGTGAAGTTACCTTGCTTGCAGCACGACCTGTTCCTTTTCCCGCCACCTTAGGGGAAACCTTCTTTGCTTGCCGTGGTTTACCCATACCTGTGGAAGGTAAAGTTAGATATAATACACGAGAAGCTGTTCACTGCTACAGTTTATGGGTTCAAGTTATGAGTTCAATGAGCTCGGGCATCGTAACACAGTCGACGGACCGTCGATAGTGTTACGGGCCGTATCTTCCAACCGTAACGCAGTTTGTTCATTTCTAACACAGGGAATGTAACACATTCGACGGTCTGTCATACGTGTTACGGTTCGTAACATGGTACCGTAACGTAACCAAAATTTCCAGAAAGTTTTCTGGAAATCATAGGAGTTACGGTACGAGGTTACGGACCGTCGCACGTGTTACGGTCCGTAACACCTCACCGTAACATCAGTCAAATTTCCAGAAAGTTTTCATGGAAATCATCAATGTTACGGTGTGGTGTTACGGTCCGTAACATCCCACCGTAACATCAGCCAAATTTCCAGAAAGTTTTCTTGGAAATTATCGATGTTACGAAGGATGTTACAGTCCGTAACACACGTTACGGCCTCGTAACACAGAACGACGGGCAATAGGTTAACAGACAAAGTGCTTGGAATAATTTTCTCGTTTTAAGCACGAGGCCAAGATTTTCGAATTTATGCTCCATGGGTATGGTGTAAAACAACATTTTATCCCCTCACATACCTCGGGTTACTCAAACTTCACCCGGTTTTACCAAAGTTTTCATTGGGGACTTTTATCAAACAGTTGGTGGGCAAACCGATTTTGAAATTTCACGAATGAAACCTTCAATCGGGATGCCCTCCGACTCAGTGGGAAACAATGTGCTTGTGCCCACGAGTCTCTCAAACAGCAAACATACCAATCCCAACCCCCAACCATTGTGAAATCCCACTCAATTATTCAATAGGGATTTAAACTCAATCAACACAATCAAAACACTAAATTCGAGGCATGGCATACGAATCTATAAATGAAAGATCATAGCAATTGCGTCGATAGAATAAGAAAGAGAGTCAATACCTGATCGTTGGTGATGATTGGATGAAACTCGAATCGTAAAGTACAGATTTTAAATAAGAAAACAACAATTATGATAGAAGAAAGATGATGGAGAATGGGAGATGTAGAGAGGGGGAGATGAAGAGAAAAAGAAAGGAGTTATGAGGGAGAGGGAATTAAAAAGTGTGAAGGCACCAGTTGGTTTTTAAAATTTCGTAACCGTCGGGTTATGTATTTAAACGTTGTCCGACGGTTACGTTCTTTGTTACGGACCGTAACATGAGTTACGAGACGTATCACGTGTTATGGTCAACCAAACGACCCCGTTTTCCTAATTCATTAATGACCTGGCATTACAGCCGACGGACCGTAACACGTGTTACGGTCCGTATTACCTGGCGTAACGGGTGCAAAATTTCCAGTGAATGCCCAGATTTTTGTCAACGTTGCGATCATGTGTTACGGGCCGTAACATGTATGACGGTCCGTAACTTGTATGACGGCCCGTAACCCATACCGTAACACTCTTCCTCCATCCTTCAGTGATTTCTGCTTTTCTTTTTGCTTGTTACGCTACATGATACGGACCGTAACATGAGTTACAGGCCGTAACGTGGAGCGTCTCATCTGGGAAAGCTCAGCAGTTATTTGGCCTCTACAGTTCTCAAAATCCTACCACATTAACACATCAAAAACACAACAGAACACAAAGGAAATACAAAATTTAAACTACTTACAAAGCGGTAAAATGTGGGTTGCCTCCCACACAGCGCTTGGTTTAACGTCACAGCTCGACGTGATACCTCATTTTCGAGTTCAGGAACCGTATTTCAAACGATACCTATCAACGACCTTACCATCATCAATACACCAATGGTAATGCTTCACTCTTTGTGCATTCACCTTAAAAGTCCGAGTGCCATCCTCAGATTTCACCTCAATGACACTTCCATTTGGGGACACATCTACAATTTCAAAAGGACCAGACCAGCGAGACTTTAACTTGCCTGGAAAGAACTTTAGGCGTGACTTGTACAACAAGACCAAGTCCTTTGGCTGAAAATCCCTTTTTAGGATTTTCGAGTCATGATAGTATTTCATCTTTTCCTTGTGTTGCAATTTCATAGGCATTCTACCTAAATTCATCCATCTCATTGATTTGAAACAACCGCAGCTTTGTTGCTTCATGCCAATCCATATTCAGCTTTTTCAATGCCCAAACGGCTTTATGCTCAAGCTCAATAGGCAAATGACATGCCTTCCCAAATACCAATTTATACGGTGAAGTCCCAATAGGCGTTTTGAACGCTGTGTGATATGCCCATAAAGCATCATCCAACTTTTTGGACCAGTCAGTGCGATTCACATTGACCGTCTTCGCCAGGATGCTTTTTATTTCTCTGTTTGAGACCTCAACCTGACCACTCGTCTGAGGATGATATGGAGTGGAAACCCTGTGATGCACGCCATATTTTTCAAGAAGATCGGCAAATGGTTTGTTGCAGAAATGAGAGCCACCATCACTAATAATAGCTCTAGGAGTGCCAAATCTAGTAAAGATGTTCTTTTTTAGAAAGGCATTGACTCTCCTACCATCGTTGTTAGGCACGGCCACCGCCTCCACCCATTTGGAGACATAATCTACCGTGACAAGAATGTATTTCAGGCCGTAGGAGCTCACGAAGGGCCCCATAAAATCAATCCCCCATACATCAAACAGCTCCACCTCAAGAATAAAATTTATCGGAGTTTCATGCCTCCGACCTATTGTGCCCTGGCGTTGACATTTATCACAAGAGCGTGTCAACATATTTGCATCACGATAAATG
The DNA here is from genome assembly GCF_019175385.1 of Lycium barbarum. Lineage (NCBI taxonomy): Eukaryota > Viridiplantae > Streptophyta > Magnoliopsida > Solanales > Solanaceae > Lycium > Lycium barbarum. Next base: position 95,977,370 of record NC_083342.1, read on the forward strand.
GCTGGCCAGTAGTAGCCACACTCTAGCACCTTGGCTGCGGTCCTATTTCCACTGTGATGCCCACCAACATGAGAATCATGGCACGCCTTCAAAATCTCCATCACCTCAGATTCAGCCACCCATCTTCTGATCATATTGTCAGCACAAGTCCTAAATAAGTAAGGCTCATCCCAATAATACTGTCGGCAATCTCTCAAGAATTTCTTCTTTTGATATGTCTTCAACTCTTCAGGAACGATGTCGATTACCAAATAATTGGCAATATCGGCATACCATGGTGCCACATCATTGGAGATGACCAAGACTCTTTCATCCGGGAAAGTGTCATTAATATCCAGCATATCAATCGGTCTCCCGGGTGCTTCCAGTCTAGAGAGATGGTCAGCTACTTGATTTTCTGACCCTTTTCGGTCTTTGACTTCAAAGTCAAATTCCAGTAGCAACAAGACCCATCGTATCAACCGAGGCTAAGCATCTTTCTTCGCCATCAAATAGCGCAATGCCGCACGGTCAGTGTGAACCACTACCTTAGCACCCAACAAATAAGCTCGGAACCTTTCAAAGGCATAAACAATGGCAAGTAGTTCCTGCTCCGTTACTGTATAGTTCAATTGAGCGTCATTCGGTGTTTTGCTGGCATAATAAATTGGGTGCAGGATCTTGTTGAGCCGCTGACCAAGCACAGCGCCAATTGCAAGACCACTGGCATCACACATTAGTTCAAAGGGCAGTGACCAATCCAGCGATACAACAATAGGTGCGGAGGTTAACTTCAGCTTCAACTCGTTGAAAGCCTTGATGCACTTCTCATCAAAATTGAATTTGGACTCTTTTTCTAAGAGTTTGCACATTGGGTTTGCAATTTTGGAGAAGTCTTTGATAAACCTTCTATAGAATCCAGCGTGTCCCAAGAAACTCCGAACTCCTTTTACTGAAATGGGTGGAGGGAGTTGTGAAATCACATCGATTTTGGCTTAATCAACCTCAATCCCTCTTTCTGAAATCTTATGGCCAAGGACAATTCCCTCCTTTACCATAAAATGACACTTCTCCAAGTTGAGGACAAGGTTTGTCTCCTCACACCTTTGTAGCACCCGATCAAGATGGTCTAAACATTCATCGAATGAATCTCCCACCACAGAGAAGTCATCCATGAATACTTCAAGAAAGTTTTCCACCATGTCGGAGAATATGGACATCATGCATCGTTGGAACGTAGCCGGGGCATTGCAAAGAACAAATGGCATCTGGCTGCAAGCGAATGTCCCATAGGAACAAGTGAAAGTAGTCTTTTCTTGGTCTTCCAATGCAATGTTGATTTGGTTGTACCCTGAGTACCCATCCAAAAAATAATAATAAGACCTTCCAGCTAGCCGATCAAGCATTTGATCAATAAAAGGCATAGGGAAGTGATACTTGCAAGATGCGGTATTCAGCTTCCGGTAATCCATACACACTCTCCAACCGGTGACAGTTCTTGTTGGAATCAACTCATTTTTAGAGTTAGGGACAACAGTGATGCCCCCTTTCTTAGGCACACACTGGACCGGGCTCACCCATGGATTGTTGGAAATAGGGTAAACCACCCCCGCATCTAGCCACTTAATAATCTCCTTCTTCACCACCTCTTGCATCGGTGGATTTAATCTACTCTGATGCTCAACACTTGGCAAACTTTCCTCCTCCAATTGTATTCTATGCTCACAAATTCCGGAGGGAATCCCCCGGATGTCTGCAATAGTCCAACCCAAAGCTCTTAAATACTTCCTCAAGACTGCGATGAGTCTTTGAACTTGGCCCTCATTCAGAAGTGATGACACAATAACTGGAAGGGTGGCATTTTCTCCAAGAAACACATATTTCAGATGGCACGGAAGTTGCTTGAGTTCCAACTTCGGTGGCTTAATAATTGATGGTTTTGCTGGAGGAGTTGTTCGTTTCTCTAAATCAACAGACAGTTTCTTGGGCTCATAAGAGTAAGACCCCAGACCGGTGAGTAAATTCACTGTCTCAATATATCCCTCCATTTGTTCTGCATCAAAATTTACCAAGATGGCCGATAATGCTTCACCCAAGCATTCTTCCTCCATTTTGAATTCTACCGCTTCATCCACCTCATCAACAGAATTAATGACTGAAATACTTTGATAAGGACTAGGTAATTTCATGCCTTTGCTAGCGTGAAAAGTCACCTCTTCATCGTTCACCCGGAACTTGATCTCATGCTTCTCAAAATCCATAAGAACCCTCCCCGGCGCAAGGAAAGGTCTTCCTAGAATAATAGGAATCTCTTGATCAATAGCACAATCAAGAATCACGAAATCTGCCGGCAATAGGAATTCACCGATTTGAACAAGCACATCATCAACTACCCCCACTGGCCTTTTTATCGATCTGTCAGCCATCTGCAATCTCATAGTAGTTGGCTTTGGCATCGCTAATCCCGATCTCTTGAAAATTTCCAGGGGCATAAGATTTATGCTAGCCCTATTATCACACAAAGCCCTGGCAAAATCTTGCTGCCCTATGGTGCATGAAATTGTGAATGCTCCAGGATCTTCCCTCTTTTTCACTGTGATCTTGGAAAGAATAGTAATAACACGGTGAGTGATACCCACAATGTCGTGTTTCAATGGCTTCTTCTTCTTTGTGAAGAGATCCTTCAAATACTTAGCAAAGCCAGGCATTTCTTGGACAGCATCCATGAAAGGAATGTTCATCGTCAACTGCTTGAGTTGATCATAAAATCGCAAGCACTTGTCATCTTCTATTTTTCTCACTAGCCTTTGAGGAAAAGGCGGTGAAGATTTGAACAATTGGCTCAAAGGGCGAAGAGCGCTAGAAAGTTTTGCCTTCCCCTTTTCCTGTTTTTCTTCTTGTGCCTTGAGATCATCAAGGTTCTGCTCCTCTTCCGCTATAATAAGGACTTCTTCCTCTGTTTCTTCCTCCATAATATCATCAGATACATCAGGTTGTGCTTTTTCTTCAACAATTGGCTCAAGATCAATAACCTTTTTATTAGCACCTTGAAGTATTTTTCCACTTCTGGTGCTAATAGCAGCTGCATGCTCCACAGAGTTTACTCTACTACCTTTTGGATTTGGAACTGTATCACTTGGTAGTTGTCCACGTTGAGGAGTATGCACTTCTCGAGAAAGGTCTCTGAATTGCGATTCAAGCTTCTGAATGGAAGCTGAATGAGATAGTTGAACCTGAGACATTCCCTTGATTGTGCTCTCTGTTCTGTCTTGATTCATTAGCATTTTCTGCATCATACTTTTGAGTTCCGCGGAATCATTAGACGTGTTACCAGCAGACTTGCTAGCTGAATTATCTCTCCATTGTTGGGAATTGGATGCTTGCCCCCTAGGTGGAATGTAGGGGTTTGTCACACCCTAATCTTGATAGGGCATGATGGGCACCCGACACTTATTTAGGGTCGAGCGAACCCGCTGACTCTTATTACACACATAATCTCTTTGGACTCTTAAATCAAATAAAAATGAAATACATAGTAAAGGCTTTCAGAAACATTCTTTTCGTCGTTCCCAAGTCAAGTAAAATCTGTAATCATATGGAATTTGTAACATAATGCATAATGGTACGTCGGCTTACAGAGCCGCTTACAAGACTGACATTCTATACACGTGACTCTGTCTGCAAAGTCTCTAACATCAATCAAGATACCATAATATGAATACTCTGACTCGGCAACACTCCAGAAGGAAATGGAGCTCGCCAATCCAGCTGGTACATCTCCTAGCAATGTCCTCTACTCATTTGCATACACCTGCGTGGCATGAAACGCAGTCCCCGAAGGAAAGGGGGTCAGTACGGAATATGTACTGAGTATGTAAAGCATGGAATACTAAAAACAGAACCATAATCGAAACAAGCAATTCAAAAAAAAAGTAAGTACATTATCCAGAATACCAAAATGCTTATTTCCAAAACACAAATCATGCATGTCGATGTCATCATACTCCTGGAGTACAGCAAACAGAACCATAATTGGAACAAGAAGTACAGAAAGTAAGTACATGATCCAAAATATCAAAATGCTTACTTTTAAAGCACAAATCATGCATGTCGAGGGGAGGTGTCACATCCGGCCTATTATGGGACTCGGAGAACAAAACATGGTCGCCACTCCGTCACTAGCGCCATAACACATCATACTTCAGAATAGGGAATAACTCTGTAACACATCATACTCCAGAACACATCATACTTCAGAAAACATCATACTCCAGAATGTATATACCACATCATACTCCAGAATGTATATACCACATCATACTCCAGAATGTATATACATATAACAGATCCCGGCCCTCCAATGACAGACGCGGTGAACAATGCAGTGGAGTGCGCACGATAACATATCCTGGCCCGGGCTCAGTGAAAGACATATTGAGGCGTGCACGAGCAGAGTAGTGAGAAACTAAATGCACATAAATCAAATTTTGAGACTTGATAGATAAGTACACTAGTCACACTTGAAGGATCATGAAACACGTTTCGAGTCAATCCGAGTTAGTATAAGAAAGTTATGGACATTATTCACTACAGAACCTTCTACGAACGTTTCAAAGCAATCCGAGACCATTTACGAAAGTTAGGGACATTAATACATACAGAACTCTTTTAGGAACAAGAACTCTTTATGCTTATTCGTTAATTAATCATACAATAAACTCGACTATACTAAGCATGCTCATGATAAGAAGTGAATAAGAATCGTAAACAAGCTCGGAATCAGAGAATAGAGTTACCCCAAGGTGCATATCATACCTTATCTGGCTCTAGGACATGCCAAAAGAAAGAAAGGGTAAGCCTTACATACCTGTTCCACCTCCTATTAGCTACGCTTATTTGTCCAAGCTCGCTAGTCTACATTCAAGAGGATTTGCACAATCATTATACTCATCGTTATACGCTTGTCTTAGTCCTTCAAATAAATTCATTTATAATCTGCCGAAATTTCGGCAGCATTTCCCTTGTTTATATGCCTAGCCCAAAATTACAATTCAGCAACCAACAACATTAACAAAAATACCAATAGTAATAACATCATTTCCAACACAACATATACCATAAAGCAGCCCACACACCATTTTTCCCATTTTCTCAACCAACCAATTTGCGATACGACTAATTAATAACTTTATTTCCGTAAAGAAGCCGAAATTAATACCAACAACATCGATAACAACATCTTCAACATCCTACAAAATAAATACATATATTTTTATCCAAATTTCTCTTCAAGCCTAAATCCATAATTCGACAACACCAACAACCGAATTTATCACACTATTCTCTCTGTTCTAATCCGTTAAAACTCTGAATAAACTTGTTAACAATGAAAAGGAACCTTAATCTTACCTCAAGTGTACAGCCACCACGTCCACCCTCTTCTTCTTAGTTTATTTTTAGCTCAAATTGAAGATAACGCAACGTACAACACTTTTCTCTTCATGGGCTTCGGGATTCGGGATTCAGATTTTGATCAAAATGGTTTTTCTTCTCTCCAAGGCTCTTCTCTCTCTCTCTCCAGAATTTTCTGGTGTTCCTGGTCTGAAAAATGAGGAGAAAGGACTGAAATGTCACTTAAATAGGCATGGGTCATGGGCCTAACCCGGTTGGGCCCGGATTGGGCCTAGCCCACTGACCTTTCTGCCTTAAAACATCTGTATCTCATTATCCCGACGTCACCTATGGACCCAAGATCTATGGTTGGAAAGCTAATTCAATTATCTACAACTTTAATTCTGGGATTTTTCCCAAATTCCCAAACACTGATGGGGTTATGGCCTCCCGAAGTCAGATTACCCAAAAACGTAACTTAAAATTATTTGTTTGGAGGGCTTCCACTTTGATTTGGCTCAAGGGTCCTTCTTGAGTTGTGTTTAACTTCACATATATGATTCATATAACTTGTCACGTGTTCCTAAAAAAATATCAATGTGTGGGCCCCACCTCCGCTTACGAATAATCCGACGTGCAAGAATACGAAATATAATACTATCAACGTGATTGTCAATGTTTGAGGGAGCACGTGTCACGCTGAGGCTCTGAAAATGCGGGGTATAACAGGGTTCGAGCTCTTGTTGCCATAATGATTGTTGTTGTAATTCCCTTGATTTGGATTGCCCTGATCATTTCTGCCATAATTATTCCCTTGAAATTGTTGTTGAGGCTTTTGCCATGGGTGATTACCGGGACCTTGATAATTTTGCCGTTGATAACCCCCTTGCGAGTTGTTGACATAATTCGCATCTTCATATTGCGGATGCCCCTCTAGATAAGCTTCTTCAGATACTTGGTACATTCCGGGAGCATGAGGTGGCACTCCTCGACAACATTAACACCTTTGGCTTCTTTCTCCGTAAGCCCCTTCGATAATAAATCCACAGTGGTTTGCAATTGAGCGAAGGCATGATCTCGCTCATGATTTTCTTTGGCCACCGCGGCAGCAGATGGACTACCATATGACAAGACTTCACTATCACTAGAGTGTCAAGCTTGATTGTGGGTGGTAAGCTTATCGAGAAATCTAGTGATGTTGACAAATGATTTGTCCATGAAGCATCCCCCAGCTACAGTGTTGACAGCAATTTGATTCATGGTATCTAACCCCTTGTAGAACTTTTCAGTGAGGCTAGCATCCGGAAATCCATGAGTCGGAGCTTGAGCTAGATAGTATTTGAATCGCCCCCATGCTGCATATAATTTTTCCCCCGGAAGTTATTTGAACTCAAAGATCTTGTCCCGAAGCTCAGCCTTTTTGCTTGGTGGGAACCACTTTTTCAAGAACATATTGGCTAACTCGTTCCAGGTATGAATAGTATTGTTGGGAAGCTTTTCATACCATTCCCTTGCTTGGCCAGCCAAGGAATATTTGAAAACTCGTAACCGCAGTGCATCAACAGGAACAGCACCTTGGGATTGTTGAGCACATACCTGCAGGAAGTTCTTCAGGTGTCGGAGTGGACAATCCTCGGAAGAATTGCGGAAATAGCCTTCAAGTTTCAATAGCTGATAGATAGAACTATCAATTTTGAAATTAGCATTTCCCGTTCTAGGAGGAACTACAGTAGAAGCATAATCAGCTTCGTTGATGAATTCCGCAAATACATTCTCATCCTCCTCTTCTTCTGGTGCAGGATGGTTCACTTGGATTCCCCTTTGGTTTCCTTGATTGCGATTGGGTCTTCCTGCCATGTTCACCTGGTTCACTACAACAGCAAACAAGGTGTGATGGAATAGAAAAAGTTTTAAAGAAAAGTACACAACAATTAGTAATTTCTAAACCGTATTCCCCGGCAACGGCGCCAAAATTTGATACGCTCAAATTACACCTATTAATGGCGTAAAGCGGACGTTGTCAAATATAATAACCCAAATAAGGTTGGGGTCGAATCCCACAGGGAATATGGAGAGAAAAGGTTACTAATCATATGCGATACTAGTCTTTAGAGACTTTAATCCTATTCCTGATAGTTTGAATTGGTTGTTGAATAATGTAAATGAATACTTTGACTTGAAATGTAATTAATGCGAGAAAGAGACTAAGGTTGTGTTCCCCAACTTGATTAGATATTATGCTTCAGGTTTCAATGTGATATATTTCTAATGGTTGTTCTATGAATATGCACTTGATCTCTTACGGACTTCTTAATGTTTCCCAATAGTTAAGCAGTATTTCCTCTTTATGATCCTTCCGAATATAAAAGAGTTGCAATCGAAGAGCGACCAATAATGTCAATTTAGACTTGTTCTTATTCCTAAGTTAGTCTATTAAACGAGGGTTAACGCCTCGAGTCATTGTTATTCAGTCTTACCAATATTAACTCTCTTTCCCAAGAAAAGTTAATATAATGGTTTCGGCTAATGTTTGCAATCATTACCCAACGCTAACGCACAAAGATAGAATAAATAATAACAACCATTATGCATATATCAATAGTAGAAACCCATTCACATAATATCCATCATGGGACCCACAACCTGAGTGTTAAAATTAGCTACTCATAATTTTGGCTAACAAAGAAAGCTTACAAGTTAACATAATATACTTACGATGTGAATACAATATGGAATGAAAGTGAAGTTGTTGCCTTGAATGCTCCAACCACTTCTAATATTAAAACCCTAGAGTTAATGCTCCCAAAGAAAATCTGAATTATGAAATAAAAACCCTACTTTAAGTATTTATAGGGACAAAAATCGTGAAAAGTTTCTGGACAAAAACACCCTTACGAGGCGTCGTTACGGACCGTAACACAGGTTACGGTCCGTCCTTTGGTTCGTCCATTTGTCAACATGATGTCACGGTCATTACGCGACGGACCGTAACTCAGGTTACGGACCGTCCTTCTGGGGTGTAACCTGTGAAATTACTTGGCAACTTTCTGGAAAATTGAGAGACGTTACGGTGAGGGTTACGGTCCGTAACATGTGATACGGTCCGTAATCATGAGTTACGGCCCGTCCTTTATAGCGGCACGTATCCTCTCTGGTACGGATCAAGTTACGGTCCGTAACTCATGTTACGGACCGTCATTTAGCTCCAAGTTGTCCGTTTTTTCAGCATTTCTTATCATTTCCTATCCTTATTCGACCAACCCTATAAAACACAAAAATAGCATAAGAAACGATGTAAAAATACTTAAAAACAAGCAACACTTCTAGTTACAAAGGCATAAAATGTGCCGAAATTCACGGCACATCACCCATCCTCTTATTTTTGTGTCGTTCTTCCTACAACTGAGCATACATCAGCATTGGTAGCATCCATATTCGGAGACTCTTCTAAATTAGGTTCAACTTGATACCTGAACTCTACACCAACGCATCATAAACCATACCTTGATATTTAATCTTGCCTTAGAATGTTACTTTGACTGCTTGAAGGCATATCAAAGCTACACCCTTGATGACTACTTGAAGCACTTGAATACACATGTTCATTCAAATTAATGGAAGGTGTTTTCTCACCATGTGATGTCCAATACCAATATCTTGGTGTGAACCTTTTTTGAAAAACATGCACATAAACTTCATCGGGTGTCAAGGGCTTCATATTTTTACAAAGCGTACAACGACACCTTATAAATTTTTCGGACAAGTACTTCTGTTGACTACAAGTAAATTTATGAAACTCATCCATGCCACTTATAAATTCATCTGTATATGCTGCTCGACCCGGAAGAAGTCTATTTTCCATCCATTTTCGATGCTCGGGAACTTTCATTTTCTAAACCAAACGATAAACATATTTAAACGCATAAATATTAGTAGCATTTAGACAAACTAGTTGATAGCTCAAATAAGAAGTGATACATAACATACACTCTGCTCAACAGTAGTAATACCTATAAACTAATGTATTCTTCAGGAACGATTGAAAGATTTACTAGCTACTGGATTGTCAACCAAAAAAAAAAAAAGGAAAGAGGATATCTCATAAAATATATGCAGAAACCAACCACAGCCTTTTAGTTTGCTATATCAAAGTTTGTAACTTGGTTGTGGTTCAATAACTTTTTTTATAAGGTAAGATTCCATTAAAAAGAAATATCAAGGAAATACTGCAGCAAATACGTTAAAACTTGACGCGGTCACATTAAATATAATCTCTATGAAATCCAACAATAACATACCTAATGAAATCCTACAAAGTGAGGTCGGGAGAGGGTAGAATGTAAGCAGACCTTACCTCTACCTTGAGAAGGTAGATGAAATCCAACAAGTTTAGCCTTAAAATTTAACACAAAATTTTCACTCTTCCAGCAACACATATACTGAAAGCAATTTGCTATTTAATCAAAATACAATTGTTACTTTTAATAAAAAAATCTAAAAAGAAAAGATGAATTTTGTATCAAAACATCACAAAGTTATTCCAGTAACCCATGTTCGGTAACCAATTTCCCTAAATCCAAGTACTGTGGTAGTTAACACAAAAAATTCAACCCTATTCACCATATTCAATGGTATGATCATGTCAAATATTTCGATTAGAATTCCTTCCGAACTGATCCACGAAAAGAAAAATTTATGAGCCATTAGAGAAAGAAAAAAAAAGAAGAGAAATTGGATGTCAATTTGAAAAAATTAGAGAACCACACAGAGCATGTATTTGCAATAAACTAACGTACAAAGTCCACCAACTCTATTAACCTAAAATATCAAATAGTGTAGAGTTTGCATGCTAACCTCTACTCTGATTTCCAGGTAGATCCGCAAGCAAATCGACCTCTACTCTAACACTACTCCGTGACGGGTCATCTTCTAGAACTGAAGCATATTGCGTCTTTTTTCATCAAAGGGTTTAGGAGAAGGTGGAGGGTTTTGGAGAGAAGTAGAGTATGATCATTAATGAGATGAGCCGTATAGGGGGGACTTTAAGAGGGAATCAAAATTTCAGCTTTTTAATTTTTTTGCTTATGTTTGTTCTATTACCTGTAATGCTTTATCATACACTTTTTAGTATATTTTCGTTTATAAATGAATTTTTAAAATACAAAACCTCATATAGTCTTCTAGCATTGTCTAGAAAAAAAAAATTAAAAGAGTTGAGCATTCAAACAATGATATTTACCGGGGAAATACATGAGATGAAATTACATAAATCATGAAAGAAAATATTATTTGGAGTATAGTCACATCTCTTTATAACATTGTTGGGTCCCAAATTTTTTTATTATTATACGTCTATAACCGCATTTGACATTTAAATAATAGTTATTGTTATAGGCAAAATAGATGCATAAAATCTAATTTTTTATTTCTTAATGTTATAAAAAAAAATTACGAATTTATTTAATTTTAATTCTCAAAGATATGCATACTTCACTAACTAAACATTAAAGAAAGTTAATACAAGTTCAATAAAGAAACTTAGTTGTTAGATAGAGATGATGTTATGTGTGGATGTTGTTATAGAGCGGTATTGTATTTACAAGAGAAAAAAAAATGAAAATCACGAGATAAGAAGTTCAATTCTAATTAACTGAAATTTGATGTTGGCTGACTTCCACAACTTAATGCAATTGTCTGCAAATTAACCATATCTGTTCTTCAAAACACTTGAAAATATTTCATTTTTTTATAGCTAATATTGATTAATTTGATCAATGTTTAAGTGAAATTTACCGCTATACTTAAAACTTGAGTTTGAATTATATAAATTATATATTCTTGTCAAGAAATTACATATAGTAGTTAAATTAGTTCAATAAAAGTTTTCACTTATAGTAATCACACAATTTTTACTAACTTTAGGTCAAAATTAACCAAAAAAAAAAAAAATCTATCGATATGCTAGATATAACAAAGTCAAGTCTAGCACATCACCAAATTAAATTAACAAGCATACTTAATCATATCTACCAATTACAATTACTTGCGCACTAACATTAATTGTGTTTAAATGTAATAAGTCAATCAAAGAGCAAAATAAGCAGTACTGATGGACTATGACTTACGATGATTGCAACATAACATTCTCTGTTTTCTAAGAGGATAAGAATTAATTATTAATCTCGATCCCATACGATCAGAGGCGTATCTAGCCTACAAGGTAGGGGCAAACTTTCGACGCGGAGCCTAAATTTATATGTAAAAAATTACTAAAATTGCAATAAGTAGTAGATATGAACCTCTAATTTTAAAAATATAATGGATTCAATGTTAAAAAATTTAAGATTGAACCCATAAAATTTAAAACATGAATCCGCCTCTGCATACAATATATCCCATCATCGTACGTTAGCTTAGCATAGTAACGAAATTATAAAAAGGAGTACATTGTAACCTTGTTTTATAATTGAAATCTTCACTCTCTTTATAAGAGATGATCACTATTATAAATTTTAACGCCACATTTAATTTCCTTTTATTTTGTGTTTATTGTTCTTCGATTCTACGATTTTCATATTCATTTACTTTCACTTATGTTATTGATGTCCTTTTATGTAATTGTTCAATTTTGGATATCAAAAATCACCTCAGTATCTGGTCTACTCATACAAGAGCATCTAACTAAAATCTACAAGTCTGAAAGTAGTAATAATACATCAATAGTCTCAATATGTCTCAGAATATCAAGTAAGACATAAATAAAGAAGAGTCTCCGAGTAGCGAAGCGTCCACGTGCTCACCCCAACAAGACTCGTATCAGCAACCTCGAACTCTCAGCCACGAGGGGTAAACGTCGATCCCACCTGATACCCTGCATTCATAAAAGAATGCATCAAGTGCAGGTCAGTACAAACAACAAGTACTGGTAGGTATCATAGGCCAACTAAGATTAGCTAACATATATCAAGGCAATAAAGTAAGATAAACAGGTAAATCAACATGGTATAAGTCCACACGAACCAGTAATCAAGTACAAATCATCACCTTTGTTATAGCATCTAAACCCAACTATGCCAAGTCTCAGTACATCCAATCTGAATTCGTACATCACAAATACATCACAAGAATATCACAATAGAAGCCATGGTACAATGCAATGCAATGCAATAATGTATGAAGTGTGAATACAATGCATAAGCACCGTACACATGTACACTGATGATGGAACATCACATCTCGGCAGCACAACCCATAGGGGACCCGTAAAGCCATGTACGCTCACGATTTCGACAAAGACTGGGTAATTGCTACTAGCACTCATACCTCGATTCCGGGGTAACCATCGGACATCGGTCCTCACGTCACTCTCATCCAACTGAGCCCAGCTCACAATAATGTTTCCTTGTATATCATCAATGTATCAACAGTATATCATGAAGGATGAGAATGCGTGCAATGTATGAGTTCAATGTCAATAATCAAATCAATATCAACGGTACCACACATGGGCACACCAACAATATCAATAAAAATGCTACACAATAAGCCAAAATAGAATCACAATCCTCGTCTCAAAACAGCAACAAGCAAGGTGCCACAACATCATAATCAAGATATATCAATAGTCACCAATATCTACTATCTCTACATGGCATCAAGCCAACAACAATAAAACAAGATAAGTCACAACACAACGGGGTGGCTAGCCCTAAAATCACACAACAAGGCCCAACCTAAGACAATATCCAATACTTCATACCCGAAGATTTACATGCATTCTCCGATAATATCGTCTAAATATATGCTTCGCTAAACGAAGTCTCACCATAGGGTAAACCGTAACCTACCTGAAAGGCCGAACAGCAAAGTCTCCAACAATCACACCTTAGTCTTTTCTTTCCTTTGATCCACGAGATAATGAAAGTCTAAGAATATTCGAATCATGAAATTAGAAACAAGAAGAATATCAATCAAACCCTACTTCTATTCAAGACCCAAATTCCCAACCCATGGAATGGGATTTATGAACTAGAAAGGGGAAATTAGGAATTTATAAGCCTCAACATGAAATTAAGCTCTAAATGATCAATTCCCATCAATTACAAGCTACAAGAACCAATAATTTACTTAAATTCAGATTCTAGGCAAAACCCCAAATTTAGGTATAAACCCTAACTTCCAATCCCATAAATTAGCCATTAATTTGGAAGAATTCATGCAATAATAGGTTCTAATTATCAATTCCATGCTTAATAAAGCTAACCCACTCAATAAATCAAGATTTAGAAGCCTAGAAAGAAGAAATCATGGAACCATCTTTTAATCATTAAACCCTTAAGGAACTATCATGATAATGGAATCCTAAGGTGATTAAGGACAATGGAATAGCAAAGAGAATAGAAGAACTTACCATCAAGAGCTTCTCCCAAAAGTCACCTTGAAAAGCTCTCAATAACTCCAAAGTTGAAATGATAAAGAATGAGGGACTTAGGGCTTTTAATACTCATTTAATGAAATAATTTTCCCGATACCTCTTCCATGACAACTGGACCGCTGCGGCGGTCCAGCCTCGACAACCACTCAGACCACCACGGCGATCAGCCATCATTACACTTGGCCGCTGTTGCGACAAGTCCACCGCTATAGCGGTGCCGCTGCTGCGGTAATGGTGGCGCTATAGCAGGCACCAGAACTAGAATTCCCAAAAAACCCAATCTCAACCCGAAATACCGACTATCACCCAAGGTCATCTGCTCACTTACCACATCTGTAGTGTAACGACCCGCTAGGTCGTTATGGGAGGGTGACTTAGAAATCTAGATCTCCGTTGGGAATTCCAAGGCCGCGGGTGAGTCCGTAACGTAATTTTATGTGTTTGTGAATCTTTTGTTTAGTCTGTAGAGCCTTGGATTGGTATTGGGATTTTTGGGTAAAAACTGGTGCAAAAACCAGAGCTACTGGTCAAAATTGACTGTCGCAGCGGGTCCATCGTAGCGGTCAGAGGGTCACCGCCGCGGGAGACGGTACTTTAATGAGGTCCGCCATAGCAGAAGTCTTTCCGCTATAGCAAGACCGCTGGAGCAAGAGACCAACCGCTGCAGCGATCAACGGGAGGTAGAATCCGTGATTTATATTCTTTATTCCGAACCCATTCCCCACATAACACCAAAACAGTTTCCAACTACTATGGAGAAAAACTAAGGCTAGGGCTAAAGTGCGCTTGAAAAGTAAGTCTTAACCCTTGATTTTGAAAATTCCATCATCATGTTAGAATCCATGACTAGTTAAACATCCATCAATGGTAAATGAAAGGGCTAAAACCCTAGAACTTAAGAAAACCCTTGATTAATGAATGGATTGTTGATTTTATTGTTACTAAATCATCTAGGAGTATATACTATTGATTTCTAGAATGAGAACTTGGCTATCAATGGTGGAACTTGTGGATTGAGACCTAGGGTTCTATAAAAATGTTGACTTTGGCATAAAAACTACTTGTAATAGGGTTGGAACAATTAGAAAACTCATGAACGGATAGTATATGACTATTGGGGCTGATATTGTGATGAAATAACGCTTGATGATAGTTCACTCATTTGAAAAGGGTAGAAGTAGTTGAGTTCTTTTCCCCAAATTGTTGTATTGTTGGAGTAGATGATTAAATACTCACGTAGCTCTATATTTCTAGACTTTGAATGTTCTGAAGCTTTGCGAAAGGGGAAAGCTATTGCAGAGTGATTACATTGTTCCCGTTCTGCTTTGAGGTAGGTTACGGTCTACTTGAGTTAGACTTTGATTAGTTAACTGTATGTGATACGAAATTGATAGGAAAAGCATGATTAGGACTTCGGACATAAAGTGTGGTTGACAGTTCCTACAGTTTGATAGAGATTGATTACTTACACGATGAATTGATATGAAATGATAAAGAAGGAGTTCATATATACTCTTCTTGTTGACTTGGAGAATTTCCTTATTCATGTTATTAATTGTTGAGTCTTGATATGACTTGTGATATGGTGACTTGTGTTATCTGATATTGACTTATTGATTGCTCCCATTCCTTGTTCACTACTACAAAAAAGGCCTTTGGTGGCAATTATTTAGCGGCAATTGACTAATTGCCGCTAATTGATTCTTTAAGCTAAACTATTAGCGGCATACAAATAAAAGCCGGTAAAAATATCCTTTTTACTGACAATAATAATAATTCTCCACTAAAATTATTAATTGAACACAACTTTTCATTATTTTTAGCTTTCCCTCCAATTTTTTCCACAACAATTAGTTCCCTCCAATTATTAACAAAGAAAAATAAATAACAAAACCCTAATCCCTTCTCAGACGCCAATTTTATTTTGCTGCTATTCCCAGATCCAAGACAACATAGATGACACTCAAAGACGCTGCTGCTCCTCAAACTCTCTTCACGTAGCTACAATCCCCTACATTTTCTTGTACGGGAATTATTCTTCCCCTTCACTTTCTTGTCTTCATCCGCAAATATATTCTACTTCTCAGGTACCCAAACACTTGAGGTTAAGTTGAGTTGTGATGTGCAAGTAGAGTGATTTGTAATTTGTAAAAGCATACGTTTTTTATGTGTTCGATAAGTCCTTATTTTTCATCTCTGCCTGCTGTTAATTTAATTGCAGTTTATCAAATCGATTCTCTGTTTACCCTACTGTTTTATGACTTGTTTCATTTGATTGTTAAAGCTGTGATTTATATATTCAGATTCTTATGATCGCTCCGTAGTTTTTGAGTGGTACTAATGAATGCGATGTTTTTATTTGAATGTACAGCATTGAGAACTCTGTTACTTACTTGAAAACATGAATATAAATTGCTGAAAACATCTACTGTTTCAGGCATTCAGCCATCCGAATCTGCATCACACAAGCGTTCTATACTTGCAATTTAATTGTGCAGCTGTATCTTAATTGTGGATTTAGGTGGATGTGAACTATTCAGTTCGTTTGGTTTTTATATCGCTTCGTGTTATTGTTGCATTGTGAAGATGAGAATTAGTCGAACATAAAGTTGATTAAGTATTTCTGCAAACTGTTGTCTGGTTTTGAACGCGACGTAAGTTCTCTTCTAAGAAATTTTCAATTGTATAAGGAACTGAGCCCCTACAAATTGAATCGACTTGATAGAACATTTAACCATTTATCCCTCAGAGTTAAAAGAAAACGTATGAGACCAAAATGTATAGGGAACATCGGGTCTAGGTTTGGGAGGTGTTACAAATCAAAACTTTCTGTTTGTATCTGCTATTGGTATTAGACATACCAGTGAGTACAATGAAGAGTAAAAGAGATAGAAAATGTTGTTCTCAAGCTGATTTAGAACAAGAAAACAAAGCACTCCAGAGTGTAGAATATATTCTTGCAGAGATGTTCTGTGCGTTTCTTGCATTTGGATATTTCTGATCATTTCCCTTATCAGAGAAAAAGCATAGCACCTCCACATCCTTGTTTACAGAACTAGCTTGACTTCATGGTTGATTGATATATACTTTTCTGTATATATGAACCCCAAGGATTGCATTATTTTCAAGTACATCACAAAAACTTCCATTTTTATTTATCTTTATTCTATAAGCAAACATGTAGTGTCTCTATTTCCCCACATCCTAGATATAGATATGCTTATTTTAATATAATTATCCGTCTGATAACTAATTAGCAACTAATTTCATTACTTATAGAACAACACTTTTTAGAATAAAAGAATAAATAATCAAAAATACTTTTTAGCTCTTTTAAAAGATACTCATTTCTTGCAAGCAACAAATATATTCAAAAACAGATAAATAGAAAGTATTTGAATAACGTGTAGAGTTTTATATGAATTGAAAGAGTTAACATTTCATGTGGTGGAAGTGTTGCTTCATTGCCATTTGCACTAACCTTCTGACTTTTATGAGATGTTTGATCTGAAATATTAAAAGGGGTTATATTTGATCGTGAATAGGAGGATAGAAACTGTATTAACTTGGTACTGTTTATTTTCTAATAAAACTTTACCTCATAAGAAAAAGTACTTGTGTCTAAGTGATAAATTCTGATCAAGTCTCAATGTTTCTAAAGAAAGGAACTTCGAATGCGCACACAAGTTCTGGACGTCCAACAACTTGTATGTTAAGGTTTTATTATGCAATGCAGAAAATCCTCCTGATTAGTAAAGAAACAATACAGAATTCTTGTAATCTTACAAGGCACAAAGAATTTGGCTTTGGCTATGTCAATTGAAAAACTTGTATCTGCTAGGGTGACTAAGCTGGATTAGTTGTTTTTAAGAAGTTACACACTTGGATATATGTTGCTTGACCTCTTCAAAAATGTCATTAGGTATGTGTCGGGCCCTCCAAAAGTAGTGCATTCTTGGAATAATCCTTCCCTTCTTGATTGACTTGGTTTCTCGAATAGGTGCATTTATTTAGCCCTCATTTTGCATTTCTGCATGATTGAAGTGGCTGATTTATATGGAGCAGCCAGTGTACTGTATGTCATTTTTTGTTTAAGAGTCAACTAAACATATATACTAGGATTAAGTAGACTAGAACTTAAATTTGTACTGAACACTGGGTAAATCACCTAGAGAGACATTAATTCTAAAGGAATAAGCTCAAATTGTTACCTTATGTTTAGCTGCATAGATATTTCCAATAAGTAGACTAGATTTCTTGTTACGAGCCTAATGATTCAAAAAATAGAATCACCTGCATGTATATGACAAAGGATTTATCATAAAGTCAATAGAAAAAAAAATTACATATGTGATTTAAAAAGTATGTTTATATGACAAAATAAATGACCAAAGAGGCAAAGATGCATTGCTGAAGAATAAATCGAATCGGATACCAAGGAATCAATGGACTTGTCTGGTCTCTTATTGGGTTTCAAATAAAGTAAGGTATCACTTTTAGAAAAATAAAAATCACATAGGGCCAAGCAAAAGATGCCTCACACAGAAGGATCGAAAAGTATTGTTGCCTTGATTGATGAGAGGTATTCATTTATAAACTACAAATTATAATATTTTAGAACATCTTTTGTTGTGCTTAGTTGACATCATTTATTGTAGGGAAAAGGCGTAAATATATCCCTCAACTTTGCGATTTAGACCAGATATGCCCCTCGTTACAAAAGTGGTGCATATATACCCCTGCTGTTACAAAAATGGTGCAAATATACCCCTGCAGTTACAAAATGGTGCAAATATACCCTTTTCACTAACGGAATTTTTTAAAAAAATCATTTAATTTATTTTTTAATTAAAAAAAAGTCTACCTATATTTTCTATAGTAGACATAATTTTCTAAAGCCACATGATAATTTTTTTTTCTGGTGTGTCGGGTCTGGTAAGTTTCAAAAAATATCTCCGTGACTTTAAAAAAAAAAAAAAAGTCATTTATTTTTTTACTTTAATTTGACTTCTTTTTTTACTTTTTTTTTTTTTTGTACCATTAGAATACTTTCTTATCCTACATGTGCTTTGAGATCGTACTCGATTAAATAAATATAGTTGCATGAAGCAGCATAAGTGCTAACCTGATTTTAAAAATAAAAATAAAAAGCTAAAACGTTAGGTTATTTCGAACGTCAAGCATTTGTAGATCTACTAGTGATGAGGTATACATAGATGGAAATAGACTAAAACGATGGCTATACGGTACGACATCTCATTAAAATCATAGAAAATAAAAAATTCCTAATAACCTAACATAGTCTATTTCCACCTATGTATACCTCATCACTAGTAGATCTACACATGTTTGACGTTCGAAATAACCTAACGTTTTAGCTTTTTTTAATTTTTTTTAATTTTTAAAATCAGGTTAGCACTTATGCTGCTTCATGCAACTATATTTATTTAATCGAGTACGATCTCAAAGCACATGTAGGATAAGAAAGTATTCTAATGGTACCAAAAAAAAAGTAAAAAAAGAAGAAGTCAAATTAAAGTCAAAAAATAAATGACTTTAAAAAAAAATTAAAGTCACGGAGATATTTTTTGAAACTTACCAGACCCGACACACCAGAAAAAAAAATTACCATGTGGCTTTAGAAAATTATGTCTACTAAAGAAAATATAGGTAGACTTTTTTTTTAATTAAAAAATAAATTAAATGATTTTTTAAAAAATTTCCGTTAGTGAAAAGGGTATATTTGCACCATTTTGTAACTGCAGGGGTATATTTGCACCATTTTTGTAACGGCAGAGGTATATATGCACCACTTTTGTAACGAGGGGCATATCTGCTCTAAATCGCAAAGTTGGGGATTATATTTGCACCTTTTCCCTTTATTGTATCAGGCTAAAAACGGGTAGAGCCTACGGGAGCACAAGTTTTTACATTGACTCATAAGCAACGTAAGGATGGTAAAGCACTTGATGAAGAGTCTCTGCAAAGGCAATAGTAGGATTTCTCGTCTCTTTCTTTTTTATCCCTAACGTACATCTTCTATCACTATTTCACTTAGCAAGGAAGCGATAGATTGCTTACCAATAGACCGATTCCATGTTATACAAACTTGTGTACTCAATTTTCATTATTTTTAACTTATGTTTGGTTACTTAATTGATTAGGACGTGATCAATGGAAAGTTGAGCAATAGTGAGGGATTGAATGAGCAGCCTCCTCGCACGTTTCTTGGGAAGGAGATGTGTATTCTCAAGTGTTGGGAAATAAAAAAAAAATGGGTATGTTCGTGGTTTAGGACTTGGTCCGACGCCTTCTATAATATGGGCTATTAAATCTTTTTTTGGAAATATTTTTGAAGAGGATTAGTCTGATAACGGAAAAAAAAATTGGAACAAGAGATATTATATTTAAAGGAGTTAAATGAAGAACTGAGTTTGATTAAGCAAAATCGAGAGAAGTTGATATCTGAATTTGTATAGGTGGGAAAAGCCATGTGCAGAAATGCTATTAATGAGTTATCTATACATCAAAATATTAATGGAATCTCAGACGACCAGGTAACTTAATTTTAAATATTTGAGACATTTATACTGAAATTTTAATCTTGTAAAAATAATGTTATCTAATGTGTTAATATTTATTAGGTCCTTGATGCCAAAAGCGGCCATGAACGAGCACCACACACACCATGTATGCTGTTTAAAGGACATAGTGTTGCTGAAAATATTTTTTCTTTTCACGGTATTGTTGCTAAATTTGTAGCCTGTAAATTTCTCTCAATGCTGATAGCCTTTTTTATGTCATGAAAATAAGTATTATTACTAATAAAAAGAACTCCACATGAGCATGTTGTGGCTGAGCCACCATAATAGTACATATGTTTGTTATATTAGCTGGGGGAAACATATGTAGCTGGTGAGTCATTGTTATACCAAAAGCTAGTGCCAGTGGTGACATAGAAAGAAGTATTATGATGTTATTTCAATGTCATGGAATGTTCACTGGATTTTGTAGCATTATTCCTGTTTGTGCCTGATAATTCTCCTCCATAAGGGATCAGGACCTTTCCTCTAAAAAGTTGGTCAAGGACTATTGAAGATACTAGATAAAAAAGGGAACTGAAAAGCAAAATACATATGTGTGTGTGTAATTCTTTGACAGCTCAAAAAAATCTATGTACCCCTGGAAAAAAATTGACAGAGGTTACAACTCTAATTTTTTAAAAAAAACTAAATGTACATCAAGTTTTCAGCTAAAAAGTGGATATATCAATGTGCAAATATTCCACATATGATAGAATGACACATCCTCTGGTTCCCCAGTGTAATTATTTCAACAGATTTCTCACTCAGATAAATGCAAGTGAACAATCTATTTGGCAAGTAATTGAAAACATGCAAGTATAGATTTTTATGGCAAGTAATTGAAAAACATGATTGCTGTTTTTGATGTTTAGATGGAGGATTCATGCCCAGGAGTCACTTGACAGATTGGTCTTTTTTTATTATTGGTCTCAATGATATAGTCTAAGTTTGTTGACAGTGGCTTATAGTCAAAGGTTGTGCTAAGCTTCGGATGCTAGCTTCAGAACAACTTCTATTAGTTAATTGACTTATTTCCCATGTATTATGTCACAGTAAACTTCCTAGTTTTCTAATATCTAGGAGGAAAGGTAGAATCTCTATATCACATACATCAAATTAGTGTAATTGAATATGTTCACATTTCACTATATTTGTGAAGATAACTTAAGCTCTGTGTAACAGACATCTATTTTTTCTTTTTCGGATATTACTGAAACTTCTATTTAATATCATTTTAGAGATGTACGATGCTGGATGTGCTTGCTAGTTAGATTGGTTGTTTTAAACAGGTTGAAAATTTGGTATAGTCCTATTTACAGGGGTGATTCTGTCAGAGCTTTTAAGAAAATGGAGAGTTAGTAGGATTTTGAATTTGACAAATTTCACGTTATATTAGATGTAGATGTACAATTTTTTTTATTTTTTTTATTTATTTTTTTTGCATAGATTTCATCTTTTGACATTCACTATCTTATTATTTCAGGTCATACGGTATGATGTTCAAATAGCATATGGAAGATTTCAATACTATGAAGAGTTGCAGGAATTGTTTGAGGACTGTGCATTTAGAAACTTATTATTGTTGGTATTCGATAGGAATTAGTTACAATGACATTAGCTATTTAGTTTAAGCATGTGATTTTATCTTTTAGTTCGTTGAGACATTAATAATTAGTATTTGCTTTTGTTTCTTTAGATTTAATGAAACGTATTGTACTTTTATAAATTAATAATAGTATGTTTAATTAGCATTTTGCATTATAATTGTTGTTAAATATGTCTAATTATACTTGCTTTTGTATTTTTTTATTGCATTTAAGACCGAATTTAGTGGCCATTATAATTGTCACTATGCAATAGTGGTTAAAGCAGGTAACTTCTAGCGGCAATAAAAAGACGCTAAAAGTGTTGCATTAGTCATTTTGAGAATGAATATTGCATCAATTATAATTGCCGCTACACAATAGTCGTTAAAATATGTCCCTTTAAGTTTGTTTGTGGAATGAAAATACATTGTGATGAGGAAGATATTATAATTATGAAAAGGCAAATTTGACAGGTGGTGAGGATGTGGCCTAAGTTAAAGGCTCGTGATCCGAGGTCATGGCTAATGGGTCAAACACTACCATTTAGCCTATGTGCACAGATATGTGACAGAGTTGAGATAATTTGTGATTTGCAATGGTGTTTGGTGATTACGTGGGTTGAATTACTCTTGTTGATTCCTACTTGTGCGGATTTACCTTATCCCCGTGTTGGCTGATATTTCAGTGTTGGATGATTTCTGTTGATAGTTCTTGATATTATGTGTTGTTGCGCCTATCTATCTATTTTATTGATTTTGTAATTGTATGCATGATACTAATCTTAGTCGGCCTATGATATTTACCAGTACATAGTGTTTGTACTGATACTACCTTGTTGCATTCTTTTGAGTGCAAATTGTGGTCCAGAGACTTCTACGAGACCTCATATTTAGCTGAGGCTAGATTCCGATAGATTTGAGGGTGAGTTATTCTCCATGCTAGGCCGCCTTCATTTCAGACATTTATGTTATTGTTAAACATTGTTTCTTTCTTAGACAATTATGTTAGAGTCCTTCTACGATAACTTTCGGATTTTGGGGTTGTAATAGTTTAGACTTCCGTAGATTTTATTTATTTATGGCATGACTAGACTTTTGGAGATATTTATGCTTGTTATATCCTTGAACGCTTTAAAATTGGCTAAGTAATTTGATAATGGTTCGGGTGGTTGAATAAGTAGATAGTTCGCCCACTAGGGAATTTGGGCGGGTGCCACTCACGGCTGTTTGGGACATGACATGTAGACATACATAAAAACACGCCACGAAAGCATCTGTGGCATCAGAATTCCCATCGAAGGTCTCGTTGACCGAGTCAACCCTCGATACCTCAAATCCAACTTCCAACCCAAGTCCCGAAATGCACCCGAGTGCATTGGGAACCAAACCAAATATTTTCACGAGTTCTCAAAGGCCATCCCGACCTCTCGGAATCGACGGATTCCTGAAAAAGGTTCGTTTACCCAAAAGTCAACTTTGAGTCAACTCTTTTCGCTAAAAGCCCAAATTTCTCAAAAAGTTGCCCGAATCATATCTAAATACCTTGGGAAATGTGTCAATGGTCCCCTCGGGTCAAAAGTGAGCTAACAAGCTCGGGAAAGGTCAAAAAGTACCGAAAAGACTATAACGACCAAGCGGGTCGTTACAATTTCCGTCAAAAAATTAAATCCGTCGGTACTTCTCTATGTAATAAAATTTGCAGGTAATTCTCCAAGAAATGATACCCTAGGTCACAAAAGTCGTACGTGAATCTCCAAGAAAACATTTGCAGGTAATGAAATTTCCAGAAAATTTTTCAAGTCACAAAATCCCTAGATAAATCCCCAAAAAATAATGCCCAGCTAAATTCGTAGCAACAAAATCCCCAGGTCACAAAATTCCTAGGTCAATCCCCAAAAAATGAAAAAACTCAGCTAATATCGCAGCAACAAAATCCGAAAATATTTTCTCAGGTAATAAAATTCCAAGGTAAATGCCCAAGAATAAATCCCTAGCAAAAATTGCAGCAAAACAATCCGCAACTATTTTTCCAGGTAATACAATTCCCAGAAAAATCCCCAAGAATAAATTTCCGGCTAAAACCGCAGCAAAACAATCCCCAAATAATCTCCCAGGTAATAAAATCCCCAGGAAAGTCCCCACCAAAATATCCTTAGGGTGAATTACCTGGGGATTTTCCTATGAATTAAGAAAGGAAAAAAAACATCTTTTTTTTTTGTCTATTTACCTGCGGATTTACTTAGGGATAGTTTACCTGCCGATAGATTTCCCCATGTAATTTTGCAAGTTTTAATTTTGCGCAAAATGGTGCCATCTTTACCTGCGTAATTTTTTGCGAATACAATTTCGCAGGTAGTATATTCTAAAATTTAGGAATTTAAGATTTTCGCAAGAAAATCCCCATGTATTTGCTATGGAAATTTTTCCCCAGGTAATATCCACATGTAATTCACAGTTTTCTTGTAACGGAAAAAATCGAGCACTTCACCTCACTATAAACCTCTAAGACACCTTTGTTACACTCCCACCTCCAATTCATAATACAAAAAAAAGGTACAAAAATGGTCTATAAAGAGACTTTAATGGCTGCATCGGGTATAATGGTGGAGGTCACTATTCTTGAAAATTTGAGAGAGAAAAAGTGGGGAAGAGAGAGGGATTTTTCAAATTGACGTTACAAGTGCTTCATTTTGCCTTCTAAAAGGTGTGTGTGAGAGGCGGGCGAGGGTAGGGTTGGGCTAATGTGACCTCCATTGTTGGGTTTATTAAGAGCCTGCACCGTTAGAAGAAGAGAGGAGAAGAAGAAAGGGCGTAGGGGTGGGGCTGGCTTTTTTTTTTTTTTTTTTTTGCTTTTTTGTAAAATATTTATTTAAGCTAAAATTCACGTGTCTCCGTTCTATATGTTAATTTGGCATGTGAATTGTACACACTTTGTGTGTTTGGCTGCATATTAATTTTGTGTCCAAGTGGCATATTAAGAGTGATTATAAAGGGTTCAGATGGTAGGAGTCTCAGTTGGAGGTTGAAATGAATTTCACTAACAAGTTCGAAGGTCTATTGATGACTTCAGCCATTATCTTATTATTTGTTGGTTCATCAAATAAATGAGATCTATTGCCCTCTTACAATTTGAATGGAAGAAAATGATCTTTTCAAATTTCTCATGTGTTTTTTTTTTTTCAGATTTCTTAAGTGTAAAAATTAAAGTTCTTTTGTAAAAAAGTCATACAACTAACAAAAAAAAAATTATAAAAGACTACAAACCCCGGTCCATGCAAGACATGATGATCAAGGTCAACATAGGTCAACATATAAGTCGGTCAATCTTGATCACATCTTGATCATGTATCCTAGTAAGTATTTGAATGTGCTTTTGTACATATATGTACAATACCAATACCAATATCAATGTGAGAGCTCTCTTGATGTAATTAATTAGAAACTTAATATTTCTTTATCAGCTAAAGCCTAAAGGGCGACAATCTTCGATCAGTTGAACACTCTTTCTTGAAACATTATTCATATATATTGTCACGACGCAAATCAGGGACCGTGTGGGCACCTCCCCAAATCCCACATAGGAGGCGAGCCCTTTTACCAAACACTCATTTAATACATAGAGAACGAATGACACAACACTAGCGATTTCCATTATCCATTGAAATCAGAACTTATACAAGAAATACTTTTACAATAACCAATTCCCAAAATCAAGTCTAGACTAGTACAAGAGCTTCTAAGATTTACAATTGAATAATGATAATACAATGGAGCACAACCTCTGTTTTGGAATAGAATTAACAGAAGTCTTCGAGATGGACACCGGAGAATCCTCGGAAGCTACTAATCCACGAACTCAACCTGTAACAACTCTAGGGTGTACCAAGAGTAGTATCAGTACAACACTCGTACTGGTAAGTATCATAGGCCGACAACGATTAGAAAACATAATAATAATAGTAAACAACAGATAAGTATGGTAGGTAGTAACTCAGTCAGTCTACAGATTCAATACGGGGGAAGGTTTTACCACAAGGATACAATTCAGCATTCAAGCCTAGATGTGAACTTCTACTCCTCAATCCACAAACCGTGCAATACAAGACAAGACCCATACGAATATTACTCACGTCATCAAGTATGAATAACCTCACTAAAACCAATCATAAATCAAGTTCGTGCCTACTACTCAAAATAAGACTACTCTCAACAGGGGATTTTTCCACCCCCTTAACACGATAAATAGGCAACTCATGCCTCAAGGGTGAACAGCACAGAGACTCGGGATACTCTATACAAATACCCTACTGAACCAAATACCATTACAGATATAGTCTCAAGAATATCAACTCTAGTACAGAAAGATCAAATAGCTGAATCAGAGCCTGTGGTGAAGCACCTAAACACAAGTCTGTCAAGTTTCCCACAATTCCTCAGAATAACAACAAAAACAAGTACAATCAACAAATCCGATCAATGGATGTAAAATGAGATGATGATAATGAATGCATATGCAATGCAATGATATGCAATGGCCAATGTAATCTCCGTACACACATGCTCTGGGCGGAATACCTCCACTCCTCGATAGTCATGACCTATGGGGTACCCGCGAAGTTCATGTACCTGCTGCGACATGCAACCCGATCCAATATATGTTGTAGAACATGCAACTCGGTCAAAATATATGTTGTGGCGTGCAACCCGATCCAAATGTGTGTGTGTGTGTGTTTTACGGCATGCAACCCGATCCAAATACATGAGTAGGAATGCATAAATGATATCAATGACAGCGAGAATACATCAGTCCCAATAAGAATATTGAATATATCAATACCAATCATGCCATACATGGACACATACCACAATATCAAGAACAAATCAAATCCTTCCTCTATACCAAATAATACCCAATAAATGAGAGATACGGTTTCACAATCATGATAAGGAAACTAAGCATCAAGTCTAGTATCTCACACGTGGCGGCAAGCCAATAGAACACAATAAGGCAACATGCCACAATCAAACAACAATACCAACCTAGATAATCCATCCCAACTTCATTCCCGAAGGCGTAACATGCTTTCTATAACAATCACTAACCCTACATATGCTTCGCTAACCGAATTTTAATCATAAGGTAAACTAGGATCATCAATAGAACTCAATAATACGGCACGAACTCAGCCATGATAAACAGTCACTAACACTCACAACCAACGAGACACCCAACAAGAATTATGAGGCAACGAGCCACGCATAACAGTACCAACCTAGGACTGTCCATCCCATCACCATGTCCAGATATCTAGGCATGCTTTCTTCGTCAATCTATATTGTACATATATGAAATCCTAATCGGAGTTTAATTCAAGTAAGTCATAACCTACCTCGAGGCCAAGCAGGTGCCGCGAACATCCACTTGATCTTCATCTTCCATTTTCGAAAAGGAGGCCAAGACGGAAAGGTCTAGGGATAGCAAGGAATCTGGGTAAGCAAGTGTCAAGGATTAAGGTATTCATACCCATTAAGAATCTAGAGAATCTAAATGAAACTCCGGGCCCACAAGGGTAAAATTGAAACTTTTCCACAAATTAGGTTTTCTAGGTTCCCATTGACTAATAATCTAGATCTTATGGTTATCTACACCAAAACAAGTCATAAATTGCATTCTTTTTTAAAATCCTCAATTTCAAGAAAACCCAAGACCTAACCCATTTGCAAAATAGTGGAAGAAATAGGATTTGGGGTTGGTTAATTAGCCTAGAATAGGAATCTGAGAGTTCCTTTGAAAATGCCATGTTTCTAAGTGAAGAAACCCATTTTACCTTCCTCGGATTTTGCAAGTTAGAAAGTCACCATTTTTATTAATTCCTATAAACAAAACTTAGTAAATGAAGGAAGAGATTCAAGAGACATGAAATAAATAAGGTCTAGATGTTACCTTTTCCAAGGTTCCATGAGGTTTGCTCTGAAAATGCCCCAAATGGCGGCTTGATTAATTTGAGAGTTGGATGAAAAATGAGATCAAAACCCGAAATGGACTTTAAATACTAAGTCTGCCCAGCGTGATCCGCTGTGTTGACAATGGGGCCATTGTAGCGAGCGGCCGCTGCGGCGAACAATCGACCGCGGGGGCGAGCTCAAGGAAGTCTGTCTCTCCCGCCGTGGCGAAAGCGGGATCCGCTAGGGAGAAGACCATTAGTCATGAGTATCCCGCGATGGCAAGCAGAGATTCGCTGGGGCGGACCGCTGGCCATGGTGAAGTACTCGGCCTAGTGGCCCTAACTCGACTTTTAATTTCCTCCTATCTCAACTTCGGGTCAACTTGAACACAAAATCCCCCGCGTGAAACTAACGGGCACAACGGATCAAGAAGGTTTTAGGATACAAATTGAGGAAGGTTCGGTAACTGCCTAACGAGTCATTACATATATATATATATATATATATATATATATATATATATATATATATATATATATATATATATATATATATATAATATGAAACATACATATATATATAATATGAAACATCTTACAAAATTATTGATTTCACCATTGTTATCACATATATAGATAGGTGTCAATGGGCAGGTTCAGCTAAATTTGAGCGTTTTAAAATGGGTTAAGTAAATAAATAGATGAGTCAGTGGTTACTTGGCCGAGTCAAGATGGGAGTCGTAAGCCAACCCATCAAGATCTTACAAAAAAATTAATTTTTTAATATGTTTGTTTTGCTCATAATTGCTCTGATCACCAAAAAAACTAATATTATTTTTCTTTATTATAATGATTTATATTTATTATCAATAAAAATACATAAAAAATATTTCAAAAAATTTATCATTGATCAATTTGAGTTATATTCATTTTCCAAATCAGCCCGACTTTTATATAAGCTAAATTTAAAAAAAAAATTAATAAATTAACTAATTAAGTTGGTCATTCATCTGCACGAACATAGGCAAATTGAGCCAATCATGTTTTCATAAGCTAATATTCCCACCCTAAAGGGTAGTTTGGTAGGAGGAAGGGGCGGATCTAGGGCCCAGGGAGGGTGTTCACCCGAACACCCTTGAGAAAAAAATTACACCGCATATATAAGGTATTTTTTAATTTTTTATGTATATATAGATTTTGAATATACTGAACACAAGAGAAGAGTTGATCAGTGGTTTTGGGAGTTCGAAATTCACATTGAGGTTTCAAGTTCAAATCTTAGACACTACATTTTATTTTTCGAATAGCCAAATGAAAATTTTGAATCCGTCACTGATAGGAGGCCATAGAGGTACTGTAGGTTGAGGGAATCATGCCCTGATTGGGATCGATTCCTTTTAATCACTTTGGAAGCTGCTGCGTTGGGTGTATCAAATGTTGCCACTGCCAGGAAAATTGACAGTGTTGATAGCCGGCTAGTGGTTTCTCAACAGATTTTGACTTACTTGTTTGAGAGAAATAATGAGATAATATAAATAAAAGTGTAAATGTGTTTCACATCAGGGCCTATTGAAAGAAAAAGCTAGGATTATCCTTCGCATATTCCTTAATGTGTAGCATCGTAACATTGGATGGATCAAATGTGAACTCCGTTTTTCCAACATTTTGTTATTGATAGCAACTGGGTGCCTACATGTGTTAAAAATTTGTCCCCTATGGAATTGTAATTGATCCAATACAAAATATAATATAATATAATATAATATAATATAATATAATATAATATAAGAAATTAAATCATATATACTAAAAATATAATACTAAAATTGGTATGTATTAGTTAAACTTTATGATAAAAGAGGTTTATTGAGCAAATAAGGGTGTGATATTAAGATCAATAAAGTGTGTGCAAACTTTGAAGAACATGTTCAAATTTCAAGGAGACAAAATACTACACTAGGTGATTTCTCTCATCTATCTAAACGTTATTGGACATAATTACTCGATATCTATGCTTGTAGAAAGTAATCGATAGTATTTATTAACTGAAATATAATTAAAATGCGTGTAAATTCCTGGACGAAATCATTATGTAAAACAAATATCTTTTTTTTTTTTTAAAGGAAGAAAATAGTATTCTTGCTGCTGAAACGGAAGTGCAGGGGGGCACGTAATTGCTGTACTTGATTGACTGCAGTTAGTATTCTTCCTTTTGTTACTATTATTCGTACGCATAAGACGGCAACCCTTTGGCCTGCACCCTTTAAAAAAAATATTCCTTTATTTGTTTCTTTATTTGTAAAATGAAACGACAGAATAAACTTGAAGATAAGGTTTAATTGTTTTTTTAGTTTCAAGTCCTCAAGCCCTTTGAGTCACATTATTCCATTTGAAAGTTTAAATCTTTAATCACATAGCGTCTAAACTCTAAACAGAAAAATAGAGAATCTTCGCCGAAACAAAAGTTACCTTTTAGCAATTCGAATTGAATATACTACAGTTTTCTTGAGATGGTAATCCCATCAGCTTAATTATTTTGGTTAGCTAGAATTCTAATAATGTGTTTTTGCTAATTCTAAAAGTGATGATTGACAAATAAAATATGAGCTCGTATGATGATTGTAGGTGTGTTGGTTCAAATGTAATTAATGCTTGGTTCAAATGTAATTAATGCTTATCTGTAATTGATTTTGTAGAGTAAGTGAACTGGCTGTGACAAAATCAGGTAACTAGGAGAAATGTCCTAGTCCCAATATACAACAGGTTGATTCACTGGACTTGTAATATGGATGGACACATGAGCATTTAATTGAAAAGAATCTTTACACCCACAACACCAAAGGTCCTTGCAGTGTTTGAGCGCAATTGAAAGTTCAAGTCTTAAGAGTTGCAAGCAATTTTCAAGAAGTGTGTGACGAAACATGCATGTAAGAGAAGTGTTCCTTAGTTTATTTTGATTTATTTAGTCCACTTCTAGTTTAGTGGATTAGATTAGAAAGACACATTTATTGTGTTTCAGTTGAGAAAATAATTTGCTGGGGTCAAGGCCAGGGGCGGAGCTGGGGCCATCCAAGCGTGGTCAGATGAACACCCTTCGCCAGAAAATTATATTGTATGTATGGGTAATATTCTGTTATAAATGGTTATAACTTTAATATTGAACACCTTTGTCACAAGCAAATCATTTGGTGCGACCGTAAGGGTGTTAAGTTGTGCCTAGATGATCCGAGTTTGAAACTTGGCGCAATTCCTTCATCATGTTCTTTAATTTTGACAGATTTTTGAAACCTATGTGCACACATACACTTTATGAAGTGCAGAGATATCAAAATCCAACAATTACTTGGAGAGCTAATCAACATTTGGGGTGATAAAAATCTTACTAAAATAAACTTGAATAGTTAATTAGTTTTAATTTGTCTAAAATTCTTAAACATTTTTCAAGCTGCTTAATATTATGATTTGAATCAATTTAGAGTTATTTATATGAACAAATTATTTTTCTAAAACGTGCTGTTATATAGATAATAGATTGTAGTTATAATTTTATCAACACGAAATGCACTTTGAAGGATAAGACAATCGGTCACAATCTTGCGTCAAATTTCATTCTTTAAATCAAAAAAACATAACATCAAACCCAAAGCCAAAATTGATAAATTAGTATAGTTGTTTTTCTTTTCTTTTTGATCGTGTGATCTATGTTTACAAATCAGATCCAATGGTGATTCAGCTAATATTTCACTTTATACAGTAGTCCGTATATTTTCGTTAATAAAAGCAACACAACTAGAAAAAAAATGAAAGTTCTCGATAAATTGTATTTGTTAGAAATAGATCTTGGGATCTTTCATGGCAAAATCGCTAGGTTGAACAATATGATAGTGAACCGACTCATTGAAAAAATTTGTTATTTATTTCTTCAAACTTTGAACATCCTTGATAAAATTTCTAGCTCCGCCACTGGTCAAGACTTAGGATTAGATCTTACTTTACAAGAGTTAGTAACATGATTTTTTCCTTATTTATTTAGTAGAGTTTGGTCTTAAATCCTAAAGGAATTGGACGTGGTTTTTACACCTTTTGAGCCCGATGGTTTTTCACGTTAAAATTTGATGTTGTTACCTTTGTTGGATTTTACAGATTTAGTAATTTAACAAGAAACACGTGATGAATGAGCTTTTTATAAACTAAAATTATACAACTTGTAAGCGATTGCGAAAATTCGATACAATATGATTTACCCTTTTTGACTCGTGAAAAGGACACCAAATAATAGTTTTTGACAAGTTTTCCATATTTTATTTAATACGGCAGCGTCGAGCGTAAATAGATCCTTAAATTATTGGGCTTTAAAGATAAGGTGGTGTGAATGAGTAAGGGGGGGGGGGGGGGGGGGGGGGAGGAATGGATGCAAAATAGAAAATTTGAGCAAAATTTTTCTGGATGAGAACTTTGTGCCTCATTGGTGGTGGAGAGGTAGATTTATGTGTTTATATATAGAAACACATCTTCTAGCTCATAAAGAATTGAAAAGAGAGTCTCCCCTAGCGTATTTCTTTTTTCACTTTTTGATATATATTTCGCGCAACAATCTAATTTAAATATTTGAGGAGAATTCCCAACGGTTCAAAAAAAACCCACAAGATATTTCTGAACCTATTTCCAAATAGGTACTTTCGCACCATTTGAACTCCAAATTGTGGCTATAAATATAGAAGTAACGCCTCATTTTCTGCATCAAATTTTCGAACTTCTTCTGCATATTTTATTACAAATAAATATCGAGTCTTTGTGTGATTTGTTATATAATTTGCATTCAATGAAATTGTTGGGGTTTGAGGTACCGCGACGCCAGCAACAAGTATATGCATTTAATCCTGGGAGGAAGTAATCCATAATCTCGGGTACAGTGAGGGAATTAAATTTCTTAAAGACACACAGTGAATTCCATGATCTCGAATATTTTTCTACATTTCTATTTTTTCAGTTTTCGATTTTCTAATTTACTGGTTTTGAATACAGTTTGATAACAATTATTAGATAATTGAGGGTACTCAATCTACAATTGACAACAAAAGGAAAATG
The DNA here is from genome assembly GCF_019175385.1 of Lycium barbarum. Classification (NCBI taxonomy): domain Eukaryota; kingdom Viridiplantae; phylum Streptophyta; class Magnoliopsida; order Solanales; family Solanaceae; genus Lycium; species Lycium barbarum. The sequence continues at coordinate 96,010,376 of NC_083342.1, forward strand.
ATTTAGTTGACCAATTTTCTTGTAATGTTAGCCAAACTCAAAGGTGGAAACGATATTTATTAAATACTCCTATTAATTTATACGTTTGGTTTATAATTTATATTTCATTCTATACTCGTATAGAACAATTGTTGCTGTATTTCGCCTTTTCAAAATAAATTCGTCATACAATTCTCTACATTGACAATATAGGGCGGAAATTAATGAAATATTTAAAGAAACTCGTCTTTACTTACTGCTAAAAATACTGAAAATGCGACATTGATTATCCAGCCAAAGTTTAAGAGCTATGATTTCACTTTGCTCCTACATGTCAGTCTTTTAGCCCGTGCAGATCACATACAATTTATTATTGGAAACATAGTGATAAATATAGTTGCTTTGATTGAGTAATTAATAGCTTAATTGCAAATAACCTTCATTTATGCTATAATTTAGAAAAGAGTAAATGTTAATTCCGTATTAAACCTTTCAAATTTGTGAAAGAGTAAAGAGTTGCATGCAAAGTCCTCGTCAGTGGTACAAAATTTAGATTAAGTGGGAGAAATGAAATGCTAGTTACTATATTGATTAATGACTTGGTAGAAATATGAAGATGTGGTAAAAAAAAATAATAGCATTTACATGGTGGTCACAATCAGGACAAAACAATAATTACACTAAACATCTATGTAATATGACTCATTTTTTGTTACACCTTTTATATTTCAAAATCAAACACTTACACTCTCTATACTGAAAAAATCATACACTTTATTCCCCTATCATAAGGTGTATCCGTAAAGTATATTAAAATATCATTAATAAGAAACAAATTAAATCATAAATACCACAAATTACTTAATTAAGATATCTATTTTTTTTTATTATTTTTTTTTTTGGTAATTAACAATTGTACTAACAAAATGGAATATATATACAAAGTCACAGCTAGAGCACTACACAGCCTGCCGTCTCAGAGAAAAGATCTAAGCTACCTCAAACTCCAATACAAAAATACCCTCTTAGAAGCAAAGGCACACCTCCTAGGGAGGGTTTTCTCTTGGGTTGCATAGAATGTCAGTAAGAGCTTTGTCTAATACTCAATGACAAAAAAAAAAAAAAAAAAAAAAAAAAAAAAAAAGTCAGGATAGATCAAAAGGGCAAAGACTGGAGAAGTGTTCTGGCTCCTGCTACAATTCTGAAATTGCAGGTACCTGCAATCTATCTAGCAATGTTTTCAATATCTCTACTGGTATTATCAAACAACCTTTGATTCCTCTCCAACCATATAACATGGACCAGTTTAAAAATCTGAGCAGCATTAATCTGCCTATTCAAGATATTGCTCCTATCATGAGTCTACATTAGGGAGTTGCCTATGCGGCCAACTAGCTAATCTTTGTCATAGAGTGTTTGCAAAATTACATTGGACCAAGAGGTGGTCTCGTCTCAATAGCCTGTTGGCAGAAAACACAACTGGTATCAACTGTTAATCCCCAATGTCTAACCTATCACCAGTGAGGACCCTATTTGTACGTAAAGCCATGTTGTGATTATACTTTAGGTCGAGCATCATTCTTGCACATCAGACATTTTTAAGGCACTCTATCAGTATTGTCTAATAGGAATAGGTTGATTAGATCTCTTGATCAACTATTGTCTAACAGGGATAGGTAGATAAATCTCTTTATCAAACATTTTTCTCTTCTAACATCAAGGTCACTTGGTAAAATCACTTGTCTTGCTTTTAGAATTTTCTTGAGCATCCATCAGGCTTGTTGAGGAATTGGTATATCCTCTGCCTGCTGGTCCTTTATATAATAGGAATGCACTTACGTAATCCACAATATGTCTAGTTTGTGAGCCAGATCCAGAAACCTTTGTTATTACAGCCTTGTTCCACAGCTTCAAGTTGATGACATTCATCTCACTCACACACTTAGGTGAACAGATCTTATCCCAAGCTATAAGTGTCCTTTTAGTAATTATATTATTATATGCCCAAACAAAACTTCTACAAAAGTTTCAATTGTTTTAATCACTTTAGCAGGGAGTAGGAACATTTGAGCCAAGTAAGCTTGCATGCCAAAGAGCACTGTTTGAACTGGTTTAATTCTTCCAGCATAAGGTAAATCCTTGGGTCCCCAATAAGAGATTCATAACACCATTTTTTTCAATTATTAGTTGCCACTGTACTAAAAAAAAAGGTCTTTTAGTATACAAGGGGATTCCAAGATACTTGAATAGAAGTTCCCCTTGTGCAAATTTCAACTTTTATAAGATCAGATCCCTACCGTCCTAAGGTACCACTCCAAAATAAACTGAGCTCTTATCCATGTGAGCTTGGAGCCCTGAAGCTATAGAAAACTGATTGAAGCAAGAAACAGAAGTGAGATCACCCCTTGCAAATAGTAGCAAGTCAACAGCAAACAAATTAAAGGTGAGGGATGCCTAATTTGGAACACCTAGGATGATAATGATATATCAACTTTTAATAGCAATTTTCTTGCACTTTAATTGTTTAATTACTTAATAAGATATATCAACTATTAATAACAACTTCTCTGCTTCAAAATTATCTTAAATTTACTTAATTAGATGAAACTTTCTTTGTATAGGATTTCTATTATATAGGAGGTTTAAATGTTATTTTAGAGAAATAGCGATAAACATCATTATATTTAAGAACTAGATGGCTTATGCCCGTGCTGCGCACGGGCCCAACACTTCGTATTATAGTGTATTTATGTATATTTAGTCGTGTTTAGATAGTGATAATATATATATATATATATAAACACTATGCTCGAAATACGGTTAATTTAACATTGTAGTTTGTGCTCCGTATCTAAAACTTTATTTTATTCGTGTTTGCTACGAAAATTTATTAATATTTTTTAAAACAGAAGACTTGTTTAAAAGAAAACTATTTTCCTCTGTTTGAGATAAAATAATAGCAATATTTAAGCATCAGTTGATACTTTCAATTTTAATTCGATTAATTTAAAAATGTAAAATACTTATTATTTTTTATCAAATTTTGATTTGGATAATTCTAATTCAAATTATTAAATTAATTTTACATGTTTGAAACGAAACAAAGTAGAAATTAACTTTCTATTTAAACGAAGAAATGCTATTTTTTAATTTTTGGTAAATATTCTCGGTTTAACTCATTTTACTTGTCATGTTGTGTTTTGCATGATTTTTTAAGGAAACGTTGAATTAGAATTATAATTTGACTAATTTACCTTATTCATTATTTGATCTCCATTTGATATTAATCTCTTTTCACATTTATTAGACTAAGGAAAAAAATGAAAAAGTAATTAAATTCTATCTTATTTTAATATATAAGTATTTTAAGTATGTTGCTGTACAATAATTTCATTTGCTCCTACTAATGGGTTGATACGCATGTGGCAATGAGTCCATCATTATTGATTTAATTGTTTGATTTTCTAAGACTTTTTTTTTTAACATTGTTTGTTTTTTTAATATGGGATTCATTTTTTTTTTATTAATATTGCTTGATTTTGTTAATATGGGGTCCACTTTTTTTTTCCCGTGAGTTTGGATGTGGTGGGTTCCACTTTTTTTTTTTAATACTGGTTGGTGTTTAATATGGGCTCAATTTTTTTTTTAATATTAGTTGTTGTTTAATATATATGGGGCCCACAATTTTTTTTGCCTGATTCTGTTAATATGGGGTCTACTTTTTTTCCCGTGAGTTTGGATGTGGTGGGTTCCACTTTTTTTTTTTTTTTTTTTTTTTAATACTGGTTGGTGTTTAATATGGGCCCATAATTTTTTTTAACATTATTTATTTTTTTAATATGCGATTCACTTTTCTTTTTAATATTGCTTGATTTTGTTAATATGGGGTCCACTTTTTTTCCCGTGAGTTTGGATGTGGTGTGTTCCACTTTTTTTTTTTTTTAATATTGGTTGGTGTTTAATATAGGGCTCACAATTATTTTTTTTAAATATTAGTTATTGTTTAATATATGTGTGGTCCACAATTATTTTTTATGGGCCTGTTTAATATAGGCCCAAAAGTTTTTTTTAACATTGTTTGTTTTTTTAATATGGGATTCACTTTTTTTTAATATTGCTTGATTTTGTTAATATGGGTCATTTTTTTTTAATACTAATTGGTGTTTAATATGGGGCCCATAATTTCTTTTTTTAATATTAGTTGTTGTTTAATATATATGGGGCCCACAATTTTTTTTGCCTGATTCTGTTAATATGGGGTCCACTTTTTTTTTCCCGTGAGTTTGGATGTGGTGAGTTCCACTTTTTTTCTTCTCTTTTTTTTTTTAATAGTGGTTGGTGTTTAATATGGGCCCCACAATTTATTTATTTTAACATTGTTTGTTTTTTAAATATGGGATTCACTTTTTTTTTTTAATATTGCTTGATTTTGTTAATATGGGTTCCACTTTTTTTTTTTAATACTGGTTGGTGTTTAATATGGGGCCCATAATTTTTCTTAAAATATTAGTTGTTGTTTAATATATATGGGGTCCACATTTTATTTTTGGATGTGGTGGGTTTCACTTTTTTTTTTTTAATATTGGTTGATGTTTAATATGGGCTCACAATTTTTTTAACATTGTTTTTTTTTTAATATTGCTCGATTTTGTTAATATGGGGTCCACTTTTTTTTTCACGTGAGTTTGGATGTGGTGGGTTCCACTTTTTTTTTATAATACTGGTTGGTATTTAATATGGGGCCCATAATTTTTTAAAAATATTAGTTGTTGTTTAATATATATGGGATTCATAATTTTTTTTAGGGCCTATTTAATATGGGGCCCAAAAGTTTTTTTTTTTATTTTAATGGGGCCATCAACGGACGACGAAGAAGGACCCAACTCGTGCTTCTAATATGGGCTTACAATTTTTTTTAACATTATTTTTTTTTAATATTGCTTGATTTTGTTAATATGGGGTTCACTTTTTTTTTCACGTGAGTTTGGATGTGATGGGTTTCACTTTTTTTTTTATAATACTGGTTGGTATTTAATATGGGGCCCATAATTTTTAAAATATATTAGTTGTTATTTAATATATATGGGATTCATAATTTTTTTTTTAGGGCCTATTTAATATGGGGCCCAAAAGTTTTTATTTTTATTTTAATGGGGCCATCAACGGACGACGAAGAAGGACCCAACTCGTGCTTCTAATAAAGTAGTAATTTCGAAGATAAGAATATCTTGCCAAATACTTAAAAGTTCTAGTCATCTTATTAAGTTTTATCCTCTTTTCTAAATTTCTTTAAAAATAAATAGATAGAAACTTTTAATTTATAATTTTAGTTTGTCTATTTTAATAAACTTAATTACGATACCTCCTAGGGAGTATAAGTGTAGGATTTGATACTATAGGGTGTGTAAGTAAGTGACTTTAAAATTTAGAGGGTGTATCTGAAACTGAATCATAGTACAAAAATATTTAGTGTAATTAAATTTATATATAATCGATTGCGTCCATTTTTTTTTCACATATATTTTGAAGAATTAATATTTTTCTTATGCTTCTTCTCAGCAAAGAGAACTATCTACCAATTAAGGAGAGCTTTTAGTTTGCTTTAGCTCATATGTGAAGCTTGTCACATTATTTCCTCTATAATACCGTAAACTAACTACGCTATCAACATCAAGAGAAAGATTAAGGCGACGATAAATTGGTCATTATATCAAACCTATTATAAAATGAGAGCAAACAAGAAATGTGGATAAAGTAAATAAAGGGATACAAGGGATGAGAATATAGGATTTTCTTATACTCTTTCAAGTATTTTCCAGTTGTGTACAATATGATTTTTCATCCTCTATTTACAGTACTTATTACATAGAGGTACACAAAAAGAATGTTATAAATATGACATTAAGCATTTGAGATCATGCGGGAGGTTATAGAGGTGCGGGAGTTACAACCATAATGATGAGGAGTAATGGGGGATTATCTACCATGGAGAAACGTAGTAGGAGTTAATTTGTAAAGCGAATATCTATACAATGTATTTCAAAACAGAACATGTGAAAATTGCCTTTTAGTTTCACTCTCGTGCTTGAACGGAAAGAAATCCGTAAAAGAAAATTACTTCTTTTAGAAAACAGACTACTTAGTTCAACAAAAAACCTTCCTATATTAAAAAGGGGTTGATCCACGATAATCAATGAAAATATCGGTCGACGCAAGCACAACACTCGTTCCTACTATGAGAGTTGAATATGATTATGAAAATCTTGGTTATCATTGATACGACGTATGGTATTTATACATGTACAAGTATATAAGAGAAAGGAGTTTGCTAAGCTTAAGAGACCTAAAGATAAGAAGAACTAAAATATGTATACAAATCAGATACTTATCCTAACGTACTAGGACTGTACATCCTTATCCTTATCATGCCCCCTCAACATTGTTTCAATTTTTTGGAGACCAATGTTGCTAACAAAGTTGACAAAGGACCTTTTGGGAAGTGCTTTGGTCAAAGCATCTACTAGTTGAGCTCCTGTTGGAATGTGATGAACTTAAATTTTTCCACTTTCAACTTGGTCACGGACAAAATGAAAGGCGATTGCTACATGTTTCATTCGGCTATGAAAGACTGGATGGCGACATAGGTAAGTGACACTGATGTTATCACAAAAAACCTTGGGAGGACAAGGCAGCTTGACTCGAAGTTCTTGCAACAGGTTGGTGAGCCAGTTTAGCTCAGCTACAACACTTGCTACAGCGCTGTACTCCGCTTCTGTGGAAGATCTAGCGACAGTGCGTTGCTTTTTGGAGCACCAACTGATTGGATTATTTCCAAGCAAAATAACATAAGCTGAAGCGGAGTGTCTAGTGTCGAAAATACCACCCCAATCTGCATCCGAGTAGGTGAGTAACTTTGAAGAGTTACCATGTTTGAAGTGAAGTCCATGGGTAATGGTTCCTTTTAGATAACGAAGAAGCCTTTTCGCTGCCTGCCAATGTTTTGATGAAGGGGAGTGTTGGAATTGGGCGAGCTTGTTTACTGCAAAGCATACATCAAGTCGTGTGAAAGTTAGGTATTGCAGTGATCTAATGACCTGCCTATAAAGCTTAGCATCTGCGGATGGAGAACCGTCGTCCAAGGATAGAATGTCACTTGTAGACAGAGGAGTGCTCACACTATTTGCATCCAGCATCTTGAACTTTTCGAGTATGTCCGCAATGAAGCTACTTTGTGTGAGCATCAATCCATGAGCATTCTGTATGACTTCAACACCTAGAAAAAATGTAAAGTGCCAAGGTCCTTGATCGAATATCTATCACCCAACAACTTAATTGTTGCTTGGACATGAGAGTTGTTAGAGCCTGTAACAACAATGTCATCAACAAAGATCATAATAATAATGAGAGAATTAGAAGACCATTTGATGAATAAAGAATCATCAGACTTAGAGCAAGCAAAGCCACATGATAAGAGAAACTCTTTGATTTCAGTGTACCATACTCATGGTGCCTGGCGAAGTCCATAGATAGATTTGTGTAGTTTACACACATGATTCGAAAATTGAGAATCTACGAAGCCAGGTGGTTGTTGCATGAAACAACGTCATGAAGAGTGCCTTGTAAAAAGGCATTGTTCATGTCAAGTTGACACAACGGCCATTTGGAAAACACAGCTAAGGCCAGGATGAGGCAAATTGTTGTGGTTTTAATTATTAGACTGAAGATGGATGGAAATCATCCAGGATGTTGATGAAATCCTTTATCCGCTACCTAGCTTTAAAATGCTCTATGGATCCATCGGGTTAGTGTTTGACACGAAACACCCATTTATACCCAACTACGTTTTGAGAGGGAGTAGATGAAACCAATGACCGAGTTTTATTTTTTAGGGGGGCTAAGTGTTTGTCTTTCATGGCAGGCTGCCATCCGGGATATTTGGATGCTTGACGGAAAGTATTTGGGGTATGCGAAAGATGTTTTATAGTTGAAGTTGCAAGGTAATCAAAGACCACTTTGGGTTTGAAAATATTATTTTGAGACCTGGTGATATTCGATTTGATGGTGCTTCAGGAGATGGTCGTGTGGGAGCATAGGTGTTGCTATTTGGAAAGGGAGAAGACGAAAAAGAGTTTGTAGAAGGACTTACAGTAGAGTCGGTAGGCTCATCATCCCAATGACCTTGTGTCACGACCCGGCTAGGGGGCCGCGACGAGCACCCGGTGCTACCCCACCCGAGCACCCCCTTATCGTACATAACATAACATCTAGGTGAACCATAAGTCAATTCATGCTTTTATTATCGTTAATCATATTGATCCTATTAGACGACCATCATCATTTAACATATCATAGGCATCTAGGTCACACCATAAGTACAAGGCCGACGTGGCTAACAAAAGATATACAAAACATGGGCCGGCATGGCCGAACATCTCTACCCACATACACATGACTACGAGCCTCTAAGAGTATGACATATCGTATGAGCGGGACAGGACCCTGCTATGCCCATAATTATATACACAAAAGAATAAGTACCCAAAATCTACGGCTCCGAAAGAAATGGAGCTCTGCTATGCAATCTCTGAATAAGCAGCTATGGATCAAGTCTGTCTCCCTGTGCACCTGCGGGCATGACGCAGCGTCTACAAACAAAAGGACGTCAGTACGAAGAATGTACTGAGTATGTAAAGCATGATAAACATCAATATAGAAGCATAATAGATATCATATGAAGATAGCATAGGAGGGGAGACAGTAATATCATCATCATCATCATGTCGCTTACTTGCATACATCGTCGTTCGTATCCCATAATAATACTCGTACCATACTTGTGCTCATATTCGTATACATGTCCTTATTCGTATTCTTATACATAGTCTTATCACATTCATATTCATATTATATACATAGTCATACACTTATATACATACATAGCGTACCCGACCATAAGGTTCGGTGTTTCATACGTACTTGGCCAACCAAGGCTCAATGTTATTTCTACCTGGCCCTACCAAGGCTTCAGGGTTATCCGTACCATCTGCAGACGTGCGCGCGCGTTTTGTAATCGTATACATACTTCATACATATTCATATACATATATTCTACCCGGCGTTATAAGCTCGGGGTTCATTATAGCCCTTCATAGGCACATATAAGTATAATAGCCCGTAGGCACCTTTTGCATCATTTTTGATATCATTATCATTACTATTCTCATCGTTATCGTTACATCTACATTATGGACTTACTCGTCATACGAGGAACATAGTATAATCATAGTACATATCAAGGGTCGTGAGCTTATGAGCTCGGAATGTCAACCATGTGAAGACAACATACTCATATGGAGGAATTAGGAATTTGGCCAAGAACTATGCCTTATGAAAGAAGGGTTAGCCTTACATACCTTTCCGTCGAACTATTCTACACTTGCACGTTCCCTTCCAATGCTAGCGTTTATACCTTCATGTATTTTAATTCTCCAATACCTTAAACATCTTGTAAAAATCATGAATCTTACCTTAGAAGTTGTAGGAACAAGTTTTGGTTGATAATACTCTTCTTTGAGCAAAACCCTAGTTTTTCTCCATTTGGATTTCTTGACTTGGATGATCCTTGATGATTCCCTTATCCTTGATTCACTTGTCTTAATGTTATTGATGGATTATAATCCTTGAAAACTCATATAATAAATGCAGAGAGAAGTTCTAGAGAGAAGTGGTGTAATGTTGTAATGAAATAAAATAAGTCTTGATCCTCATATTTAATGAATTGGAAAATCTGTGCTGGGTGAACAGTGGTGGTCCATGGAGGTTTACGGACCGTATTCCACTATACGGCTCGTCCTCCATGGGCGTATTTAGCCATTTCAAGAACCAGAAGCTGGGCTGCCTTCATGGTGGTTTACGACCATGGTTTACGGGCCGTAAATCACTTTACGGTCCGTCCACCAGGTCGTATTTAACCATTTCCTCGGCTGGCAGAAAGTTGAAGTTTGGCATGCCAATTTACGACCTGGCAGTTTACGGACCGTATACCAGTTTACGATCCGTATTTGCACTTTACGACCACTGGCAGAAGGCTGAAGCTTTTGCATGGCAGTTTACGACTGCCAGTTTACGGACCGTATTGCACTTTACGGTCCGTATTTTGCAATATACGACCACTGGGCAGTTTTGCCAACTTTCAATTTTTCTCATTTCTCGACTTTTCATTCTAATCATCCACATCCCTTTTCATACATTTCCCATGAAACATTATACACTCGCACTCCTCGCACACATCATTAGTTCATTTACTTGCGTACCAACGGGAAATTTTCCGAGGTGTAACACCTTGAGTGTGCGATCCATGAGAAGCAATGGAGTTGACTAAATCAGTAGTAGCAGGAATCAGAATTGATCAGCAACATGAGGCGAAAGAGGTTGCGAGGAAGAGGAGAGGTTATAGGGATCATCTGGACAAAGCCAATTAGCCATGTGAGAGACTTGTGGACGAGAGAACTGAGGATAGTTGGTTGTGAAAGGAAAAATGTGTTCTACAAATACGACATGCCTAGAGATATAAATTTTTAAAGTAGTGAGGTCTAGGCAAGCATAGTTATTTGTGGCAGCAAAATAGCCCATGAATACACAAAGATTGGACTTGGGATCAAGTTTGGTTGATGTGTAGGGATTTAACCATGGATAACAAAGATAACTGAATACCCTTAGTTTGAGATGGTTTGGGGTGGTGTTAAAGAGATATTGAAATGGAGATTTTGAAGGCCAAGGAGCGGCGTTGGCAGCCTGTTAATGAGGTATATTGCAGTTTGGAATGCGAGGGACCAAAATTTAAAAGGGACATAGGCATGGTGAAGAAGAGTTAGAGCGGTGTCCACAAACGTGACGATGTTTTCTTTCAGCAGTACCAATTAGTTGGGGAGTATATGGAGGACTCATGAGATGTTGTATTCCAAAGTTTAAGAGAGTGGATTTAAGGCCGATGTATTCACCTCCCCCATCAGTGTATAATGTTTTAATTATCAGTTGAGATTGATTTTGAACCATTCAAACAAAATTAGTAAAAAATTCCTTCACACCTGATTTGGATTTGAGAGGAAACAACCATGTATATTTCATGAAATGATCAACAAAAATAACATAGAATTTGAAATTATCAAAAGAGATAATTGGAGAGGGACCCCAAACATCGGAGTAAACAACATCATAAGGCCTAGAACTTGAAATTTAATTGTCACTAAATGGTAGACGGTGACTCTTATTACATAAACACGAATTGCAAAATGTAAAATACTCGACATGGTTTACTGGTAGGTTGAAGGAAGAGACACAAGCTTTGGTAGTGCGAGGTTGAGGATAGCCAAGACGAGCATGCCATAGATGCAGTGATGGATACGTATATGCAATAAAATGTGCTTGAGGACGAGTTGTGGCTGATTTGGTCATGCCCGTTGGCCACTCATAGAGATCGCTGCTACTCTTGCCTCGAAGAAGACAAGCCCCCGTGCTTAAATCATTCACAACCAAAGAATAAGGGAAAAATTCAATGGAAGTTAGATTTTGTCTACAAAATCGAGCAACAGAAATCAACTTTTTTTTTTATAGATGGAGAACAAAGAACATTATTCAAAATAAATTTGCTAATAAGACTGGCGAAGATAAAGTATTGTGACCAATAAGAGTGTTAGGAATTCCTTTACCATCACCAATAATTATTTCATCAGTGCCGGAGAATTCAGTTGGAGTATGGAGAGATTGAGGGTTGTTTGTAATATGATGAGAGGCTCCAGAGTCAACAACCCAAGGGTTTGCGGGATTGGAAGCATAAGATTGACAGTTGACAAAATTGGCATATGCTTCAGTTGCATTGTGTGATTTAGACCTACAGACCTTTGCGATGTGACCAAACTTATCACAAAGTTGGCATTGAATCCGCTGGTTGTTGCTTTTTGTGGTGTTCTGTTGGGTGAAGGAATTGTTATTTGGGACAGATTGGTCACGAAAGTTGTAGGAATTACATGGAGCAGTGTTCCTACGATTGGAAGAATTTGGTTGTCTATTTCTGGGAGCATTGTTGTTGGAACGTTGATGAAGTTGAGCAGTGATCATGGGTGTGTCGGCTTTAGGCTCCGAGTGTTTGATGAACATCTCATGAGCCGGGAGTTTGTCAAAGAGTTCTTAAAATGTGATAGGATTATCACGAGCTCTTATTGTTGCAGATAGCTCCTTATATTCAGGACCTAGACCACTCAGGACCTTAATGACAAGTTCCTCATTGTTAAGGGGTGAACCACTGCAGGCCAAGTCATCTGCAATGAATTTGATTTCTCTCATATAATCGCTAACTGAGCATGCATCTCGTTTGACATTTGCCAGAGTATCACGCAAACTGAAAAATCCTTAAGCGCGATTTGCTAGCATAAGTCGTTTGGAGAATGTCCCAAGCTTCTTTGGCAGTGGAAGCAAGAGCAATGAGTAGGGAAATTGTAGCGTCAACTGATGCCATAATGGCATTGCGAACAAGACTGTCTTGTCGCTGCCATAATTTGAAGTTGGGGTTGGGGAATTGCTTATTGTTTTTGTCCAGAATTTGCGTGGACGGGATGGGAAGTGAGCTATCAACAAAGTTAAGAAGGCCATAGCCAAACAATAGTGTGGTAACCTGGGATTTCCATGTTGGATAATTCGCGCTTCCTGTTAGCTTGAAGGAAAGCTGTGACGCAGGGTTAAAGGAGATCAATTGATAGGGCTGAACAACGGCCCATTGATTGAGAGTTACTGGTGGAGAGATAGGGGAGGAGTTTTCTGACATTCTGAAAAGAAAAAAAAAAGGATCGGATATACTTGTGAGAGCGTTTTCTATGCTCCTAGTACCATATGAGAGTTTAATATGATTATGAAAAGCTTGGTTATCATTGATACAATGTATGGTATTTATACAGTTACAAGTATAGAAGAGAAAGGAGTTTGCTAAGCTTAAGAGACCTAAAAATAAGAAGAACTAAAATATGTAGACAAATCAGATACTTATCCTAACGTACTAGGACTGTACATCCTTATCCTTATCACCTACAACCCTTGTTGTGGCTGATTGAGTCAAAAGTGTGGCTAGGTCTTGACAAACAAAAAGAGTTTTTTTCACCAGTCACACTCTTTCTCTTCATTTCATTTCAGAAAGAAGCAGAAAGATGAAGTTCTTCAATAGTTAGTTTGAGATGAAAAGACATTAGATAATTTAATTCAAACAAAGAAAAATAAGTAATGAACTCTAACCAAACTAAGACAACATAGGCTAAATAAAGGGCTTAGGGATAATTAGTCGATCAAAGATCAAGCAAATGGTTACAATCGAAGAGTATCACCACTTTTTCCGTTTTAAGCGCACCAAAGTCAATACATTATTTTAAATAAAAAAATTGTTCAACTTCACCTGATATCACCAAAGTCACTAAACTATTTTTTGTTACTGAAATATTATTAATATTTGTCGATATATAGCAAAAACTATAGGAGAAAACAACAACAACATAACTAGTATGATCCCACAGGTGGGGTCTGGGAGGATAGAATTTACGTAGACTTTACCCCTGCCTTTGTGGGGCAGAGAGGTTGTTTCCGAAAGACTCTCGGCTCAAAGAAAAGAAAAGAGAAAAGCGAGTGAAAGGAACAGAAAAGTACTTCGAAGCAGACACAAAAAAGTATAGCAGTAAAGTATTAAGATACAACGCAAATGTTCCAACATATGGTAATGCACATTGAAGAGTAAGAAACTACATCAGTACTAAATAATATTGCTAATAACAAGAGGCAAAACACAGCAATAAATAGTAATACACATCGAAGCATAAGAGATTGCGCGATAACTGAGTTCCACTACCTACTAATTTTCTATCCTAATCCTCGACCTTCATACCTTCCTATCTATGGTCATGTCCTCTATCAACTGAAGTTGTGCCATCTCTTGTCTAAGCACCTCCCCCCAATTCTTCTTCAGCCTACCTCTACCTCTCGTAACTCCTGCTATTGTTAACCTCTCGCACCTCCTTACTGGCGCTTCCTCACCCCTCCTCTTCACACAACTGAACCATCTCAGCTCGCTTTCCTCATCTTGTCTGCCACTGATGTCACTCCCACCTTGTTCAGTATAACTTCATTAATCCTAATCACATCTCTCCGAGTATGCCCACACATCCATCTGAGCATCCTCATCTCCGCTACATTTATCTTCTGGACGTGAGCGTTCTTTACTGGCCAGCACTCCACCCCATACAACAATGTCGGTGTAACCACCACTCTATAAAACTTATCTTTAAGCCTAGTAGACACATTCTTATCGCACAATACCCCGGAGGCGAGCCTCCATTTCACCCACCACACTCCAATACGATGTGTGACATCATCGTCAATCTCCCTGTCTTCTTGGATTCTGGACCCAAGATATTTGAAGCTTCCTCTTTTGGGTATGACTCGGTCCTCGATCTTCACTTCCACCTCACTGAACTTGCACTCCAGGTAATATGTTTTAGTCCTGCTTAACCTGAAACCTTTAGACTCTAAGTCCTTTCTCCAACCTTCCAGCCTACCATTTACTCCACTGCATGCCTCGTCAATCAATACTATGTCATCCGCGAATAAATAATAATAGGAGAAAACAAGTCTAGTAATTATTTTTATTAAAATTTATTTAGTAACTTTTTAATATTTAGATATAATTAAGTAACTTTCTCGTTACAAGTATTTTGAAATAGATGGCGTGTCCATAACTTCAACTCTTGTGGTAACAATAAACCCCAACCCCACACGCCCAAAAAAAAAAAAAAACTCTTGTAGTAATAGGTGCAACTTGCAAGTATCACAAGCTGAGGTCAAGAACCACATATCAATGTGAATAACCCCTCTTAGTGACAAAACCGGGTCCCCTAAGGTGGGGGTGGGTAATTGGCAGCCTTATTATTAGGAAAAGAGATTAAAGTTGTTAAAAAGTTTTAGTCGGTTCCCACTTAAAGTTAATTTGGATTAACGAGTTGCTAAAGTCCACTGGAATTAGTTTGAGAGGATAACGAGATGCAACTTCCCTCTGCACAAAGACGTTTACGACTAGTAACTGCACATTACAAGAATTAAAAACCGGGGACTGTTTGATTAGAAGCTCAATTATACAAAATTTATAATGTGGGAAATAAAAAAATAAAAAAGGGAAAAGGTGCAAATATACCTCTCAACTTTGCGATTTAGGACAAATATGTCCCTCGTTAAAAAAGTGGTTTATGTATACCTCTGCCGTTACAAAATGGTGCAAATATACCCTTTTTGTAAACGAATTTTTTTGTAAAAATCATTTAGCTTATTTTTTGAATTACAAAAAATCACTTGACTTTAAAAAAAAGTCTACTCATTTATTTTTAGTAGACATATTTTTCTAAAGTCACATGGTGATTTTTTCTTCTGGTGGGTCGGGTCGGTTCGTTTAGAAAAATGGGTAGACTTATTTTTTAAAGTCACAGAGATATTTCTTTTAAAAGAACCAGACCCGACATATTAGGAAAAATTTACCATATGGCTTTAGAAAAATATGTCTACTAAAAAAAAAGGGCAAACTTTTTTTTAAAGCCTCGTGGCATTTTTTTAAGCTAAATGACTTTTTAAAAAAAAAAATCCGTGAGCGAAAAGGGGTATATTTGCACCATTTTGTAACAGCAGGAGTATATATACACCACTTTCTTAACGAGGGGTATACCTAATCTAAATCGCAAAGTTGAGGGTTATATTTGCAAAAAATATAGAGATTAGTAGTGAAGATATTATTTGTGAGGGTATTTTTGTAGATTTTATTTTACTCCATGCGTTACTAATATTTATATTCTTATTTCATATTCTAAGTTCGCATCAAATAGGGGCGGAAATATATTACGAGTTACGGGTTCGGTTGAAATGGATAACTTTGCTTCAAACTATATATTTGTTTTAAGAAATCCATCAAAATATGTACAAACTAGTACATTCATTTAATTAAAATTCAATAACTTAAATGGACTAGAATTCTGAATCATAAGCCTAAAATCTTAGCTCCGCCCGTGCAAAAGTAATATATAGAGACTTGCATAGTTTATGGAGATATTATTCTATGGGGGAAAAAAAGTAAACAATATCTATAATTGTGTGCGAAGTTTAATTCGGTGATTAAACTTCTTCTTTTAGAGAAAGCCACGCACATGGCACAAGCTCCATAAGCCATGCACATGGCACAAGCTCCTAAATCCTAATGATCAGTTTTGCTTTCATAAGTGAAAGGGAAAAGGACCTGATTTACCCCTCTACTTTGGAAAAAGGTTCATATTTACCCCTCGTTATACTATCAGGTCATTTATACCCCTACCGTTACAATAGTTGAAATATTTGCCCCTATTTTTAACGGAGGGGTAAATATGAACCTTTTCCAAAGTAGAGGGGTAAATCAGGCCCTAAAAAATAAAACACCTTAAAGTTTCCAAATAAAACTTACTTCGGGTACCTTTTCAACCCCTAAAATGACTATCCGAACGTCTACATATCCTTGATGTATTGAGCCTACATTATTGTACGCAGAAAAAATATCAGGTTCTATATAAAATATTGACGTTTCGGAGTCTTGACACACCACTAATCATTGGTCAAAGTATGAAAAAAAAAAATTCAACCAAAACTTACTTCGGGTACCTTTTCAACCCCTAAAATGACGATCCGAACGTTTACGAATCCTTGATGTATTGAGCCTACATTATTGTACGCAGAAAAAAATATCAGGTTCTATATAAAATATTGACGTTTCGGAGTCTTGACACACCACTAATCATTGGTCAAAGTATGAATAAAAAATAAAAATTGGTCAACTTTATTTTTTGCAACACTTAGTGTTATTTTCCATACTTTGACTAATAATTAGTCGTGTGTCAAGGCTCCGAAACGTCAATATTTTATATAGTACCTGATATTTTTTCCTGCGTACAATAATGTAGGCTCAATACATCAAGGATTCGTAGACGTTCGGATCGTCATTTTAGGGGTTGAAAAGGTACCCGAAGTAAGTTTTGGTTGAAAAAATTTAGTTTTTTTTTTCATACTTTGACCAATGATTAGTGGTGTGTCAAGACTCCGAAACGTCAATATTTTATATAGAACCTGATATTTTTTCTGCGTACAATAATGTAGGCTCAATACATCAAGGATATGTAGACGTTCGGATATTCATTTTAGGGGTTGAAAAGGTACCCGAAGTAAGTTTTGTTTGGAAACTTTAGGGTGTTTTATTTTTTAGGGCCTGATTTACCCCTCTACTTTGGAAAAGGTTCATATTTACCCCTCCGTTAAAAATAGGGGCAAATATTTCAACTATTGTAACGGTAGGGGTATAAATGGCCTGATAGTATAACGAGGGGTAAATATGAACACTTTCCCAAAGTAGAGGGGTAAATCAGGCCCTTTTCCCTAAGTGAAAATATGAACATGGAAATTATTGTTTAGGGTCTTGAGGATTAAAACTTGAATAATCCTCATTGACAATGATAATAAACATTCGACAAAACTTATTACTTATTTGGTTTTAAATTGAGGAAGGTTCAAGTGGACAAGGAAAGTTGCACTCAAATATCGCAATAAATCGAATTAAAAATGCAATATTCAATTAGGTTAGAAAGCTTAATCTATTAAGATGAGGGGTACTTTTACGATATCACATGTGCAGCCTTGATTAATTTCAAGCTAATAACATGAAAATATCTTTAATATAGATAGTGATTAGATTTAATTTCGAGATCTATTTTAATCAATACCAAGTTAAAATTCATGTAACAAGTTATGTAAATATTTAATGAAAGAGATTAATAACATGTCACTAAAAATAAATTATTCTTACTTAAATCACTTTAGATTTGTAATAAAAAGTTACTGAAATTGGATGAGTATGAATTGTACGTAAAGAAAGTGAGGTGAAAGTGGCAAGAGAAGGGAAAGTGGCAGGGTCCCGGCAAGGGAAAATGGGGACAGAGCCGTACATAGAAAAGCTACGCATCTTTTGTTAGTGCTGGATTGGGCCCACCCACTCTGGAAGCGATATGGCTACCTAGTACGGTTTTGTGGCCTTAGGACTCTCTTTACCGGGTTTCCTGCCATGCCCTAAATTTCACATCACAATGTATACTGTGGTTTGAGAATTATGAAATTCACGGAATACCTTACTTCGGAATAATAAATAGCTAGCGCTAAATGTAATTCTTTTGAAGGAATAACACCCTTTTATAAGAAATTCCGGATGGAAAAGCCGTTATCATTACGGGGTGTTTCATCCACTGAAAATTAGGTTACTAAATGACAAAAACTGAATGAGAATGAAATTAAATGGAACACAGATGCTAGCTTTGATATTCACAGTGGCCTGGTGGGAGTGGGAATGTTGATATGCACTGCTAGAGGAGATTTCATTGGCAGGCAAGCGAAGTTTTTAAACGAAGTGCCTAGCCCGTTAGTTGCAGAGATGATGGGGTTTCGGGAAGCTCTCAGGTGGTTGAAGAACGACTTTGCTAATAGTCGTGTGGTGATTGAGACAAACAATCAGCTAATCCATCAAGCTCTCAAACGAAACATTTCAAATTAATTCTTATTTTGATTCTCTTGTTTACGATTGTAAGACACTAATGAAAGGTGTTCAATTAGTGTATGTTTTTCTAGTTAGAACATTAGCAAATTAAGCTGCTCACACTTTATCTATGGCGGTTGTTTGTATGTCTAGTTTGATGGAATGAGGGTATGTTCCTCTATCTTTTATTTCTAATGTGCTCTTTTTTTATTTGAAGTGATAATGGAGAAGACACGTTTTCACAAAAAAAAAAAAAAAAAAAAAACTGGTTGGGAGGATAATGAATCATGATTTTGAGATAAATTGTAAAATTATTTATTTTATAATGCTATATTTAGTAATTAGTAATTTTGAAACTATTAGTATCTTAGTTATGATATTATTTGTAAATCATCATATTTTATATAGGATAATAATTGTTGGATTACTTATTTCAAAATAAAATAAGAAAATGATATATTTGTTGTTTTACAAAACTTTTCTATCAAATGTCTTCAGGAAAAACAATGTTAGAATTAGAAATAAAAGCTTATCTCAATGTTAGAAAAACAAGGGCGCCCACTACTAAAGAAAGGAGAAAAAACGCGTTAAGTGGAATTGATCCTTGTACCTCTTGCCTCTTGGTAAATAATTAAGATTTTAATCAAGTGCACCATTAAGCCTTTTTGTAATATGGGTGTCATCAGATAATATTAGATCAATTGTAAAAAAATATGTACATAAAATATTTAGTTTTGCGGAAAGATCATGACTTGACGTGCCCCCAAAATTAATACATAAATTCTCCATTGATAGCATGGCACCCAGACACTTGGCTAAAAATACTTATGTGTAAGGGTATTTTCTTCTGAGTGTAACATGCTATGGTCTCAACGCCCTTACGTTGTAGTGATGAGTTTCACACGCTCTAAGCCCAGCCTGCGCAAATGGAAACATATAAAAGAATAGCACCCCGCATCAAAGTTATGGACAATGGGGTCCGATGGTAAAGCGGAAGGATTTGTAGGTGTATAACCAATTCGATTCCTCGACACGCAAATCCCAATATGATGATCCATTTTGATCATTTGCAGTGACCTATGCTTTATTCTTTCATGTATAGTTATTTGTTCAAAATTTGTTGAGTTTTAAAGACATTCAGGTGTTGGGTTTTAAAAATGAGGTGTAGTGTGCGTAACGACTAATCTTTCGTTCTTGAAAATTGTCACTCCCGAACCATGGCCAGGGCGTAACACGACACTCGGTGCCTAACTGCATGTGACCGAGCAAACCCATAGGCTGGCTAAATCAACACGTGATATCAAAACATGCAATGATAAGGAATAAACTAACACATGCTGATCTACTAAAAAGTCTGGCATATATATATATATATATATATATATATATATATATATATATATATATATATATATATATATATATATAAATGCGGAAATATTGGTTTAAGTCTGAACATCTGAATAAATAGCCAACAAGGCTAAAACACAAAAGTCTGCTAATATCTTACTAACTAGACTACATCTATAAAGCCTCTAAAGATAATTGTCTAATTGTTGGGGAGACTGAAGCAGGATAACACCCCGGAGGAACTGGGGCTCACCGATTGCTGATACGAGTGGGTCCTAGCTAGCTGGATCGCTAACCTGTATATTGCGATGCAGGCCCCCAAGCAATAAAAGAGACATCAGCACATTTGAATTGTACTGGTATATAAACCAACTGAAAGAATAAATATAAGTATTGAAATTGAAACTGAGGTAAATAGGAAGCAAGAGTCTGAAGTACTCCCTGTTCTGAATAAAGAATCACTTGTAAAACTATAAATATACTGTGGCCTAAGGCCCAAATAATGTGCACAAAAACAGTGGCCTCAAGCCCAAGCAATACGAATGCATAAATTGTGGCCTAAGACCCAAAAATACAGATACAGGTGTTCAATATTAAGGAATTTACAAGACTAAGACTGGCTATAGCTAATAGCATGATAATTGTTTCTCATTATGGAACTTAAGAAAATAACTGATTAAACACTGACTGAGACTCATGTGTTGTCAATACACAAGTCTATAATGATTACGTACTGAGTTCATGATATTCAAAGTGATCACCATGAGCGAATTATGAAACTATAACACTAGAAGATAGCAGTTCTACAACTATTCAAGAAACTAGGGTTAAACTGTATTCTGAGTCAAATTACTGATAAGCATGTAGAATGAGGCGTTGGGAGAATCATAAACATTCCCTAGCGTAGATAGTTAGCCTCACATACCTGTATATGCTCCAAGTCTTGTAACTACTGGTCTGAAATTGAGAAGAATCCCAAAAGTCTAAGTCTTGAATCCTTAGGTGGGTTTTTCATGAAAACCCTAGGTTAAGAACAATGATTCCCTAATTAGTTTAGATGAACACATGATTAATCCACTTGGAATAGGCTAGGATAGCTTACCTTAGTGTTTTTCATGGTGGAGGAGGAGAGCAGGTCGTTCTAAGGTTTAGGGACTTGCAAAAATAAAAAGTAGGACTGAACTAGGTATTTATAGGTTCTGGTGCGGGTTGGGAAATACGGTTCGTATTCCACATTACGGTCCGTATTCTAGACCGTAATTAATCATGTTCCAAAAAAATAAAAACACTTCCTTACTTCCCTCCTCAAATACGATCTGAATTACGGGTTGTAAACTAAATTACGGTCCATAATTAACAATATAATTCCCCAAGCAAAACTCCAGAATGTAAAGTGAATTTGGATGGCATTTTACGATTTTAAATATGGGTCGTATAATGATATGCGATCCGTAATTTGGAGCGTAAATCCTCATTTGATAAGTGTAGAGAATTTTCCAATTCTAACATTCTCTATATAATTTTCTAAGTCTAAAATCATGGTCAAGGCTTAAGTTAAAGGTCTGAGGTGTTACAATATCTCCCCCTTGAGATCATTCGTCCTCGAATGAAGGATTCAGGTAACGAATGACTGCTAAGGCATGTGCACACTAACTGACATGAACACATGAATGCTGAACTAAGAAGGGCTAAACTGAATTATCTGTTGAAATGAATAACTATTGAACTGGCTGGCTGCTAGGCTGGCTGATTACTGGGAACAGGGAAACCATGAAAGGAAATCTGAATGAGAAGATAAATTACCTTCAACGCTTTCTGCTGACTCTTCAAAGAGATGGGGATATCTGGACTTCATGTCCTCTTCTGCTTCCCACGTAGCTTCTTCAACTTTCTGACTCCTCCAAAAGACTTTCACTGAAACAACTTCTTTCGTTCTCAACTTGCGAACCTGACGATCAAGGATTTTCACTGGGACTTCTTCATAAGTCAAACTATCATAACTGTTATGCTATCAGTCGGGACAACTAACGAGGGATCTCCCACACACTTTCTCAACATGGACACATGGAACACTGGGTGCACCGCAACCAAATCTTGCAGCAACTTAAGCTCATAAGCCACTTGACCAGCCTTTCGCAGAATTCTGTATGGTCCAATATAATCGGGACTAAGCTTCCCCTTCTCACCAAATCTCATGACACCCTTCATAGGCGAGACTTTAAGAAATACCCAGTCATTAATTTGAAACTCTAAATCCCTTCGTCTCATATCTGTGTAAGACTTCTGGCGACTCTGAGCCGTTTTCAACCTCTCCTGAATTAACTTGGCTTTCTCCATAGCCTGATAGACCAAGTTTGGTCTTAACAATTCGGCTTCACTAACCTCAAACAAACTAATTGGTGATCTACATCTGCGCCCATACAAGCTTCATACGGTGTCATCCCAATACTAGCATGGTAACTGTTATTATAAGTAAACTCAATAAGAGGCAACTGATCATCCCAATTACCTTTGAAATCAAGGACACATGCCCTCAACGTATCCTCAAGGGTCTGAATGGTGCGTTTTGCCAGGCCATCTGTCTGAGGGTGAAAAGCTGTACTGAGGTTAAATTTTGAACCCAATCCTTTCTGAAAGGATTTCTAAAATTTTGCTGTGAACTGAGCACCACGATCTAAAATAATGGAAACTGGAGTCCCATGAAGTCTAATAATTTCACGAAGATACAACTTGCATAGTCCTCCGCTGCTTCTGTGGTCTGAACTGGCAAGAAGTGCGCTGACTTCTTAAGTCTGTCCACAATCACCCAAATCGAATCATGCCTCCTAGCTGAACGAGGTAGACCTGTTATGAAAACCATATGTATCATCTCCCACTTCCAAACGGGAATATCAATATTCTGAGCCAAGCCAAGGCCTCTGGTGTTCTGCTTTCACTTGCTGACAATTTGACACTTAGCCACAAAATCTTCTACATTTTTTTTCATATCGTTCCACCAATAAATCTCCTTAAGATCATGATACATTTTCATGGAACCTAGGTGAATGGAATACCTGTAATGGTAAGCTTCCGACATAATTCGCTCTCTGAGCCCATCTACATCTGGAATACATAATCTGCCTCGATATCTCAAGGTACCGTCATCTCGCCCCTGTTCAAAAGTCGTCGTCTTATGCTTGTGAATCCCCTTTTTCAGCTCAACAAGTAGGGATCCTTATACTGCTTCTCTTTAACTTCAACGATTAAGGAGGAAAGAGCCCTATTCTGAACAGCCACACCGCCATCCTCGGAGTCCAAAAGTCAAACTCCAAGGCTGGCTAAACGGTGAACTTCCTTGGTCATGACTCTCTTATCTACATCAACATGAGCTAAACTTCCTATGGAACGCCGACTAAGAGCATCGGCCACTACATTCGCCTTCCCTGGATGATAGAGAATAACCATATATCATAGTCGTTAAGCAATTCGAGCCATCTTCTCTGCCTAAGATTCAACTCTCTTTGCTTGAAAATATACTGCAGGATTTTATGATCGGTGAAAATATCCACATGCACTCCATACAAGTAGTGACACCATATCTTAAGTGCAAAAACCACAGCTGCCAATTTTAGATCATGAGTCGGATGATTCTTTTCATGAGCCTTAAGCTGTCTAGATGCATAAGCCACAACCTTACCGTGCTACATTAAAACACAGCCAAGACCAATTCCTGAAGCATCACAATAAACTACGAACCCTTCGGTTCCTTCTGGTAGCATCAACATTGGAGCAGAAGTTAATCTTTTCTTTAACTTTTCGAAACTCTGTTCACATGCATCTGACCATTGAATTTGGCCTTCTTCTGAGTCAACCTAGTCAATAAAGCTGAGATAGAGGAAAATCCCTCAACAAAACGCCTGTAGTAACATGCCAGACCCAAGAAACTTCTGATGTCTGATGCTGAGGTGGGTCTGGGCCAATTTCTAACAGCATCGATTTTTTGAAAGTCCACTTTAATACCTTCGCCTGAAATCACATGGCCTAAGAATGCCATTGACTTTAGCCAAAACTTGCACTTTGAGAATTTTGCATAAAGCTCATGATCCTTGAGTGTCTGTAATACTATCTTGAGGTGCTCTGCATGGTCAGCCTCATTGCGAGAATACACCAATATGTCATCAATAAACACAATGACGAATAAGTCGAGATAAGGCTTGAAGACTCTGTTCATAAGATCCATAAAAGTTGTTGGTGCATTCGTCAACCCAAACAACATGACAAGAAATTCAAAATGACCATAGCGGGTTCTGAAAGCGATTTTCGGAATATCAACCTCCTTAACCTTCAACTGATGGTAGCCTAATCTGAGGTCAATCTTGGAATAACACTGAGCACCCTGAAGTTGATCAAAAAAGTCATTGATTCTGGGAAGAGGATACTTGTTCTTAATGGTGAACTTATTCAACTAGTGGTAGTCTATACATATATGCAAGGATCCATCTTTCTTTCGGACAAACAAGATCGGTGCGCCCCAAGGCGAGACACTTGGCCTTATAAATCTCTTGTCAAGAAGATCCTTTAACTGAACTTTTAACTCTTTCAATTCTGTTGGGGCCATTTTATACGGCGGAATAGATATCAGCTTAGTGTCGGGAAGTATATCAATTTCAAAGTCAATTTCCCTATCAGGAGGAACTTCGGGTAGATCATCTGGAAAGACTTTTGGAAACTCACTGACAACTGGTACTAACTGAAGAGTTGGAGTTTGGGCATCTGTATCCCTGACTCAGAGTAAGTGGTAAATATACCCCTTGGAAATCATCCTTCTGGCTCTAAGATAGGAAATAAATCTGCCCCTGGGTGCTACTGAATTTCCCCTCCATTCTGTGAGTTCATCGGGAAAATCAAAGGTTATTGTTTTGGTTCTACAACCCATTGAGGCATAACATGACTCTAACCAATCCATACCCATGATTACATCAAAGTCTACCATTTCTAATTCTACTAAGTCTGTTATGGTTTTGCGATGATAGACTAACACTGGACATCCTCTATAAATACGTCTAGCTATAACTGACTCCCCAACTGGCGTGGCTACTTCAAAGGGTCCAAGCAACTGTTCGGGTTCTATCCTAAACTTCTTAGCAATAAAAGGGGTTACATAAGATAGAGTGGATCCTGGGTCCATAAGAGCAAAAACATCGAAGGTGAACACTGTTAGCATACCTGTGACAACATCTTCACGGGCTTTTGTATCCTGACGTCCTGATAGTGCATACAGATAGTTCTGACCCCCACACATATTTCCAGATTTTGCTGCCCCACGCCCCTACTGGGCTTGGGAATTTCGAAGAGCTGTTGAATTAGTGGACTTAGCTATATTATTGTTACCTTCGGTATTCTGTCTTGCTGACGGACAATCCCGCAAAAAAGTGACCTGGCTGACCACACCCAAAACATCCATCCATGCCCGAACAACATACTCTTGAATGTTTCTTTCCACAAGTGTTGCAAGTAGGGTGTTGGAAACCACGGTCGGTCAGGCTGGCCTGTGACTGTGAGCTTGTTGTTCCGAGGTTTCGGCCTTTCTGATTAAACTTGGACCTCTGAGATGGGGTACTAGCTGTAGAGGGAGCAGGTCCTGATGACCTATTCTTAAAGAACTGATGGTTCCCACTTCCTTGAGATCCTTCCTGACTGAAATTACCAGTAGACTTAGCCCTCTTGTTGAACTCTCTATCCCTCTACTTCTGCAGGGCTTCTTCTTCCTTTAACCTAGTCTCGTTACCTTGCATGAATGCCAGTATCTTCAAAATAGTCATCTTGTCATTCTGAGCAGTCGTATTGGCATCCCTGTGCAATTCGGGTTTAAGCCCAAGTACAAATCTTCTAACCATGGCCCTCATATCCGAAACCATGTGAGGAGCATGCCTGGACAACGACACGAACTTGAGATAATAGTCCCGAACAGTTATGTCATTCTGCCTTAGATTCTCAAACTCAGTAGCCTTGGCTTCCCTGATCTCAATTGGCATGAAGTGCTCGATGAAAGCGTCTGCAAATTCATCCCAAGTAGCAGAAGGTGCATCCTCCCCTCGGAACTGTTCCCGTGTCTCATACCAAATATGAGCCACATCTTGCAGCTGGAAAGCTCTAAGTTTCGCTGCCTCTGTATCAGTAGCATGCATCACACGAAATACTTTCTGG
Source organism: Lycium barbarum (assembly GCF_019175385.1). Classification (NCBI taxonomy): domain Eukaryota; kingdom Viridiplantae; phylum Streptophyta; class Magnoliopsida; order Solanales; family Solanaceae; genus Lycium; species Lycium barbarum. The sequence continues at coordinate 96,036,510 of NC_083342.1, forward strand.
AGTCCATCAATGAAATTTTGCGGGTCCTCATCCTTCTTCAACCCTGTGAACACTGGCGGCTTCATCCGTAGAAACTCCTAAGTCCTAGAACTGTTCGACCCATTCCTAGCACCTGAGCTAGGAGCCGTTTCTTATCGCCGGGCCTGGTTTGCCAAAATCTGAGTGAGTAGCTGAATAGCTCCTCTAACATACACATTCAAACCATTGGGAGGTGTAGCTGTAACATTAGCTGTGGCGGTTGTCTGACCCTGAGTGTTCTCTTCTGTTGCTGCATCAACGGTAGCCCTCTGGCTAGTAGTTGTATTCCTCTTGTTGTACTTTTTTTCCGGAGCCATTTCTGAAATACGTAATTCGCACGAGTTAGAAGAATTCCTAAAATTACTGCTCTAACTGCACGAATTAGAGTATGAAAGAAGTGAAACAAATCCTGAATGTCCTAGTGGTCAACTATTTATATATGTGGAGCCCTCACACATATAAAGGCGACCCCACTAGACACGGCTTCATAGACTCCCTAAGACACTCGAACCTAGTGCTCTGATACCAAGCTTTGTCACGCCCCGAACCATGGCCTAAAAGAATAAATATAAGTACTGAAAGTGAACTAAACAGGAAAGAAAGAGCCTGAAGTACTCCCTATTCTGAATGAAGAATCACCTATAAAACTGTAAATATAACAATGTAAATATAATTGTGGCCTAGTGCCCAAATAATGTGCACAAAAACTGGGGCCTCAGGCCCAAGCAATACGTATGCATAAACTGTGGCCTAGGGCCCAAAAAAATAGATATAGGTGTTCAACATTAAACAATTTATAAGACTGAGATTGGCTATAGCTGATAGCATGATAACTGTTTCTGATTGTGGAACTTAAGCAAATAACTGATTAAACACTGACTGAGACTCATGTGATGTCAATACAAAAGTCTATATGATTACGTACTGAGTTCATGATATTCAAAGTGATCACCATGAACAAATTATGAAACTATAACCCTAGAAGATAGCAGTTCTACAACTATTCAAGAAACTAGGGCTAAATTGTATTCTGAGTCAAATTACTGATAAGCATGTAGAATGAGGCGTAGGGAGAATCATAAACGTTCCCTAACGTAGATAGTTAGCCTCATGTACCTGTATATGCTCCAAGTCCTGTAACTACTGGTCTGAAATTGAGAAGAATCCCAAAAGTCTAAGTCTTGAACCCTTAGGTGGGGTTTTTCATGAAAACCCTAGGTTAAAAACAATGATTCCCTAATTAGGTTAGATGAACACATGATTTAATCCACTTGGAATAGGCTAGGATAGCTTACCTTAGTGTTCTTGATGGTGGAGGAGGAGAGCAGGTCGTTCTAGGGTTTAGGGACTTGTAAAAATAAAAAGTAGAACTGAACCAGGTATTTATAGATTTTGGTACGGGTTGGGAAATACGAACCAAAATTCGGTCCATATTCCAAATTACGGTCCGTATTCTAGATCGTAATTAATCATGTTCCAAAAAAATTGAAACACTGCCTTACTTCCCTCCTCAAATACGATTTGAATTATGGGTCGTAAACCAAATTACGGTCCGTAATTAACAATATAATTCCCCAAGCAAAATTCCAGAATGTATAGTGAATTTGGATGGCATTTTACGATTTTAAATGCGGGCCATATAATGAAATACGGTCCGTAAACTGGGGCGTAAATCCTCATCTGATAACTGTAGAGAATTTTCCAATTCTAACATTATCTATATGATTTCCTAAGTCTAATATCATGGTCAAGGCTTAAGTTAAAGGTCTGAGGTGTTACAAAAATAATAATCAAGACAAGAAAAATAGCGACAAAGAATAATATTTGATTTCAAAAATTTGTGCGGGGTTACAATCTTTATGAAATTTTAAATAAAAGATGTAATCCTCTGATTCTTCTCTTCACGATACGACCGTCAATCAAGAGTTTTGCTTTTTCTTGAATGGACGGATTACTTGTGGTCGAGATTTCACTACAAATGCGGAGCCAAGCTTTAATCACAAACGTAGAGGTATGGAAACTTGTGGCTCACCACTTGGAGCGAAGACTTCTTAGTATGCTGAAGACTTGTGGATGAGAGCTTCTCTATGAATTTTTCTTCCTCCCTTTTGGCTTTATGAAGACCCCTATTTATATTTGCAGGGGAGAGCTAGGATATGTATATGATTGGATGAATCATGTCATTTGAACATGTGGCGACATTTGCTTGGTTCTTGTATTGACCTGACAGGCTACGTCACCTATGCACGTGGCACGATTTTATTGGTCTTTCACTTGACTTGGCATGCCACGTCATTCGACACGTGGCATGGACCTTGGACTAATGGAATAAAATTGGACTTCACTTTAAATCCATGGCTTGGATTTAAATAACTTGATCTTGATTTGGACTTGATATTTCTTGAATTTAGGAATTTATCCAAATTTAATACGGATTTTAAGTCCACAAAATTTCTATATCTACAGTGTGAATTGAAAAATGATGGGAAATAAAATTGGATGGACACGAAATTTGAAAAATTACTTTTTACAAGTGAACTTTGTCCCTCACTGGCGAGGAAAAATCACATTGGTATGCTTATATATAGAAGCACATCTTCTAGGTCATAAAGAGGAAAAATCACATTGGTATGCTGTGATCATCACACGGCTCAGCTTGGGTCAAATGAACTGATTGATTGGCTATAAATTTTCAGTCTCATACACTGCATCACAAAAATACACTCTGAAAGTCTGCTTCTTCTTCCCTTCTTCTATGCATTGTTTTCAAAGCAAAAGCAAGTGTCAAGTGTGATTTACTATCGTTTTCGATCTCGCCGAAGTTTTGTAATTTCGATTGTCAATATTTCATAATAGAGTTTTGTTCAATCCTAAGAGGAATTTGTCCAAACCTTGGACAATTATTAGGGGATTGAATTCCTTAAGGAGACACAGTTTTTTGTGGGCTCAAAACTAAATTCATTCTAACGTTTTCTATTTTAGTATATAATTTGAATACAGGAAGGAATTAATCCAAACCTTGGACAATTATGAGGAGATTAAATTCCTTAAAGAGACACAGTTTTTTGTGGGCTCGAAACTGAATTCATTCTAGCATTTTTTTGTTGTAGTATATAATTTGAATATAGGGATATCAAAACTCTATTTTAATAATATTATATTATTTTATAACAGTGTATGCTACATAACTCGGTACACACAGGCAACTCACGTGCCGAGAAACTAATTTTCGTAAACTTATGATTGAGTTTAAACATGATTATGAACTTTACAAATACGTTTCAAATGAGAACATAGTGCGTAAAGAAGATATTTTTTACAAATATCTGAATACCCATTTTAACCTACTGTGGACTTCCAAGTCTTCTTAGCTTGGTATTCTAAAACTTTGAGTCTTCTTGGCTTGATATTCTAAAACTTTGTGAGCTTCCAAATCCCATATGCCAATCTTGAAAGTTATAACTTTCCTTTCTTCAAAGAAATTCATCCTCGAATTTGTAGCTTCTTTATCTTGAAAGTGATCATCTGTTCATACTCTACGCCGACCTCCAGATGTAACCGTTCGTATTGAAAACAAAGATGAATAATATTGAATGGGGACAAGATGTACTTAATATTATGAGAAACAAAATTGTCTTAAAAGACTGAATCTATCAAGATCTAGCAAAATAAGACACGTGGAAGAAAAAAATCTATGTATACGATATTATTTAATTATGTTAAATTTAGTCATGTTAGCACATTTAATTTAAATAAAGTATTTTCTACGAGTCTTTTAATCTTATCGTAGATCCACATGTCAATATAAAATGCAAGGTATCTTTAGTACTACAAAATTAATTTATTACTATTATTATATTAAGATGGGATTAAATTGAATGACATATACAAATTTATGAAACGACTACAACTTGCTCAAAATTACTACATAATTATTGTTGTATACATCAATAATATATTGAATTTGAAAAATATTTATTTGTGCCTCACACAATCTAGTTATGTGGGCTTCTTTTTGTATCACAGTGAATTCAAATTATTTTAACCTCCACAAACAATGCACAATATGACAATCCATTTTGATCATTGCAAAAACCTATGCTTTATTCTTTCATGTATAGTTATTTGCTCAACATTTTGTTTTAATAATATTATATAATTTTACAACACCGTATGCCACGTGACTTGGTACACACGTGGAACACATGTGCTTAGAAACTAATTTTAGTAAATTTATGATTGAGATTTAGACATGATTATGAACATTACAAGTATGTTTCAAATGGGATCATTGTGCGTACGTTGGATATTTCTTGCAAATCCTTTATTTGAACACCCATTTTAGCCTATTGTGGGCTTCCAAGTCTTGTTGACTTGATCTTCGAAAGTTTTGTGAGCTTCCAAATACGATATGTCAATCTTAAAAGTTATCATTCGCCCTTTTCAAAGAAATTCATCCTTGAATTTGTAGCTTCTTTATCTTAAAAGTGATCATTTATTCATATTCTACGCTGATCTCCAGATGTAACCGTTCGTATTGAAAACTATGATAAATAATTTTGAAAGGATATAAGATGGACCTAATATTAATTGAAAAAATTGTCTTAAAAGGCTGAATCTGTCAAGATCTAGTAAAATAAGACACATGAAAGAAAAAAGATCTATGTACATGATATTAGTTAATTATGATTAAGTTTATATTAGTTAATTATGATTAAGTTTAGTCATGTTATAACATTTAATTTAAATCAAGTATTTGCTATGACTATTTTAATCTTGTCGGAGATTCACATGTCAGTATAAAATGCAGGGTATCTTTAGTACTACGAAATTAATTTATTACTACTATTATCTTGTAAAGTTAAATTAAGATGAGTTTAAATTGAATGACATATATAAATTTATAAGATGACTAAAACTTACTCAAAATTGCGACATAATAATTGTTGTATGTATCTATATTGTATTAAATTTAAAAAATATTTACATTGCGCCTCGCACAATCTATTTATGTGAGCTTCTTTTTGTGTTACAAGGTAGTGAATCAAAATTATTTTAACCTCGTTAAACAGGTCACAATATGACGATCCATCTTGATCATTCAAAGAAACCTATACTTTGTTCTTTGAGATAAGGCACTAGTACCCCCTGAACTTTGGCCAAAGTTTATGCGACACACCTATTACCCCCCTAAACCTTTTTTTCCGTATTTTTTTGCACCTTATGTGCTGACGTGGAGGAGGCGTGAGAACACCCCCTTCAAGCGCGTGGGAACTTTAAAAAAAGGGCTCTAACCTATACAAAATGGCCATGTGTTAGTTCCAAAGCAGATTTTCAAGAGCTCTTCATTCCCATTTCAAGAGCTCCAAATCTAATTTTTGGTCTCAAAATTCAACAAAAACTCAGCTAAATCCGCACCAATCAAACTCAAATTTCGTATATAACTTCACAACAACATCATCACGAAACCTTAGTAATCAATTTGTCCAACAACCAAGAATTTTGACAAACCCATTTTTTTTGTTCTTCAAGCCTTTTCAAGGTTCAACAATGGAGGATTCGAAATTCATTCTTCATTTTCAAATCTTATCAACAACTAAGGATCTAGAATGAGTTTAGCACTTGAATCTCAACTTTAAAACTTCAACAACCTTCAAATATGCTCAACACCTCTAATTCTTTTTCAAGTTCATACAAAAATAATAACAATAACAACTGTCCTTTCATTTTTCTGAATATAAAATAAGATTTCCATTACATTTCTGAATTAAAAAAGAAATAAAAAAGGAAGTGAAATATATTTTAATTTTTTTTTTAAAAATTACGAACTTACACGTGGCAGCGCGTGTATTTCACTGCTTGCCAAATATTTGGTTCTCTATGCTGCGTTAGCACTTAGGGTGACATTTATTATACTTTAAAATAATATAATATTATATTATTTTATAACATTCAGATCTACCGACTTATGAGATAAAAGAAAACCTTACACAATTAATGGTCGTTTGGTAGGGTGTACAAGAAGAGTATTGAGCAGGGTGTAGTAATATTAAGATTAATTATGCTGACATTATTTTTTATCTATTTGGTTTGTTGTATTAAATGTATACGGTGTTTAGAATATGAATAGTAGTGAATAGAGTGTATTGAAATATGAATAACACTAGTATTGTTAATGTCATGATTTACTATGTACAAGAATACAACTGAATATGGTGTATACATTGGTTAGGAACACTACCATACAAGATTGTAAACTAATATCAAAGCTAATACCAATATTATTTTCTCCAATACTTCCCACCAAACGATCACTAGGGTGTGTTCGGTATAGAGAAAACATTTTTCGAAAAATCTTTTCCAATTTTTCCATGTTCGTTTGGCCAACATTTTTTTTAGAAAAACAAGTTCCTTAAAAATGAGGAAAATAAAACTAGGGAAAACAAGTTCACAAATGACATTCTATGTTAATTATCTCCTCCCCACCTCACTACCTCCAACACCTAACCGCACCCACAGGAGGTGGGTGTGGTCTTAGTTGGAGTTGGGGTGAGTGATATTTTTAGAAAAATATTTTTCACTAAAAAATAAAAAAATAAATAAGAAATTTAGTTTACAAATTCCTCCGTAACAAACACACCCTTGTTGTCAGTTACACGAAGCACACAATATTTTTCCTAAGTTTTTTTTTTTTTTTTTTTTTTTGGGTTATAACTATGATGCTTTCTGCTTAATGGTGTAAAGTCCTAGATTGCCGAACTGACATATAATGTAAAAAATAATTGAAACATTATTGGATTAGTTTATTACATTTGTGTAATTATCATGGACAAATGTGATGTGAGACGTGAGGAAAGAGAGATGAAATAAGAATAGTCAAGATAGTACATACACTGCTTAAAGAAAGATGGAAAATATATAAGAAAGTAAGAGCCCGTTTGGTTTGGCTTATAAGTTACCTATAAGCTATTTTTAATTTTTTTTGAGTGTTTAGTTAGCCAGCTTAAAATTATTTTATATTTAAAATAAACTTAAAAAATTAATTAAACCCATTTGACTTAGTTTATATAAAGTAGCTTATAAACTGAAAATAGCTTATAAGCCAAAAAAATAAATTAACCTATCCCAACTTATTTTTTTTAGCGTTTTTTTTAAACCCATCCAAACAGGCTCAAAAAATACTACACACACTGCTTATAGATAGCCAAAAAAAAAAAAAAAGAAAAGAAAACCACCGCATCAGTACAGCTGAGCACAGTCCTATACAACACGCTTCCATTTGCATTCACATTTCACAATTCGTGTCTAATCTTATCATTCATCCGAACCTTTCGCCACTCCCCCTACCCCCTACCCCCCAACCACCCACCTTTGTCAGTTTCTTTTTTCCGGTTCATCTTAACACCGGAAAGTTTTGTTTTTCTTATCTGTCAGCTGTTTTAGTTCAAGATTTTGTGTACCCATTTTGTTATTGTTGTTGTTGAGCTAAAATATAGGAGTTCTGTGTCTAGATTCTTGTGTTTCATGAGTCTTTGGTTTAGGCAACGCTGTTGATTTTAGTTGGGTATGTGGTTTGCTTTTAATTGGTATAATCATGTTTGTTTCTTTCTACTCTTTCTTGATTTTTGGGGCCGTACCGAAGCTGATTAATTCTTAGTTCTAAGTTGTAATCTTTCTTGTTTTTCTCTGATCTATAGCTCCTACTTCTCCGATCATTTTTTGTTTTGTTTTTTGCTAAGTCTCTGGATTTGGATCTTAACATGGAAGCGAGTGTAGGAGAGCGTTTTTACCATATGGGTGGAACAGATCTAAGAGGACTAGGGAAAAGGAGCTTAGAATGGGATCTAACTGATTGGAAATGGGATGGAGATCTATTTATAGCAACCCCACTTAATCAAAACCCTTCTAATTACCAAAGCAGGCAGTTTTTCCCTGTTGAAACTGGAAATCTAGCTTCATCAAACAGTTCATCATCTTGTTCTGAGGAAGTAAATCATGGGATGGAACAACAAAGAAGAGAGTTGGAGAAAAGAAGAAGGGTTGTTGTGGTTGATGAAGATGATTCTTCTGGTTCTCTTTCATTGAAGCTTGGTGGACAAGGTGAACCTGCTGTTGCTGTTGCTGTTGCTGAAAAAAGGACGAAATTAGCTGCACCTGTTGGTGTTACTAGTAGAGCTGTATGTCAGGTTGATGATTGTGGGACGGATCTAAGTAAGGCTAAGGATTATCATAGAAGGCATAAAGTTTGTGAGATGCACTCTAAAGCTAGTAAGGCACTTGTTGGAAATGTTATGCAGCGTTTCTGCCAGCAGTGCAGCAGGTCTCTTCTCTCCTTCTTTGCCTCTTTATTATATTTTAGCTGTAAATTGCTTGTCAAAATTTCTTCTTTTTTGTTTTGTTTTGTTTTCTCCAGATTAGGACAAGGTGAAGTTTTTTCCTTTTGGGGGCTTTGTCGGGGGTGGGGGGGTCTTGTGAAAGGATATAAAGGATTAATACAACTGACATAGAATAACTTGGGGTTGAGTTTAGTTGATTGATTAATTGAGTGATGGCATGTCTTGTGAATCCGACAAAAAAATAAATCTTTTTTGGTGATTGATTGCTTCTGATTGGGCTGTCTAAATTATTCAGTTGTTATAAATCCAAAGATTCTGCCTTGATACTCAGGTTTCATGCTCTTCAAGAGTTTGATGAAGGAAAACGAAGTTGTCGAAGACGCCTAGCGGGACATAATAAAAGGAGGAGAAAGACACAATCAGAATCTGTAGCTAACAATAATTCATTGAATGATGGCCAGGCTAGTGGTTATTCCTTGATGAGCCTGCTAAAGATGCTCTCTAACGTGCACTGTGAGTGATTTCTAGATTTCCTTCTGATATATTTTGACTTTGGAAATTACTTGACGTGTTCCTGTTGGTTTTGAAGATTTTTGCTTCTAGAGCTTTAGAATTAACTGCAAGGTTATGATTTTCATCAATTGCAGCCAACGGAACTAATCACACTGAAGATCAGGACCTTTTGTCTAATCTACTAAGAAGCCTTGCCAGCCAGGGTCCCATGAATGGGGATAAAAGCTTATCTGGACTTCTGCAAGAATCTTCAAATTTGCTGAACAATAGGTCAATCCTTCGAAATCCAGAAATAGCTTCGTTGATGTCAAATGGTTCACAGGCACCTCCTAGAGCCAAAGAACATCAGTTCACTAATTCTGCAGCTGAGATGCCCCAGAAAAGACTTGAAGATGCGCGGACCGCTTCTTCTCAAAGTCCAGGCATTTTGTTTCCCGTTCAAAGCAATTCTGAAGCTTATGCACCGGGCAGGTTAAGTACCACTGGCAGGAGCAAGTTGGTTGACTTCGATTTGAATGATGCTTACGTCGATTCAGATGATTGTGGAGAAGATATAGAGAGATCTCCTGTGCCTGAGTGCCCATCTTGGTTACAACAGGACTCGCACCAGTCAAGTCCACCTCAAAGTGGAAATTCAGATTCCGCTTCTGCACAGTCACCTTCCAGTTCCAGTGGTGACAATCAGGTACTCCTATAATCATCTACTATGATTTATCGGTTGTACTTATGCTGCAAATTTCATTGTTCGGTTTCCTCTTTCTTCGTTCTTTATTTCCTTCTTCGCACTCTTGTATTTGTTTGAAATGGTTTATCTGAAGATAGGAACAAGTTATTTTTTCTCAGTTTAACAGATACTTAGAATTCGAAACATTTTTCAGTGGACCAAGATAAAGGAACAGATGCAATATCCGGAGTTGTGATAGTTTTCTAGGATACTTTAGCCTGTTGAAACCTATCAATGAAGTCTCTTTTTCGGTGTGAAGAATACCTTGCCAACTGTCTATTTACACTTTTTGGTGTTTCCGCGTATTATAAAGTCAATTTCTGTCTTTACATTTTGAACAATAGCGGAAACAGGGTTTCTATTTCTGTCTTTACCTCTTTCTATTCTTGGCCAACTGAAATGTTTATTGTAATACTTATCCATATACGTCTGGTATTTTTAATCTTCTGTAATATTCTTCAGAGGAGATTGCACTTCTCGCTTTTCACTTCTTAACCCCAAGGACCTCGTTGCCTTTTTGCGCTATTCACTTTTAAAACATTGACTCCACCAGCTTATATTTAATCATATTCAGTGCTTAAGTTTGTACTACCTCTGTGTATAAGAAAGAGTATCTTACAAAATGAAAGGGGCAAAGAAGTCGACAACAACCAAGACTAGTAACTTGATATCCATTTATTTTCCCAAAAATTTGTCTGACTTTCTTTTTGTTTGATGCAGAACCGCACAGATCGGATTGTTTTTAAACTATTTGGAAAAGATCCTAGTGATTTTCCATTTGTTGTACGAGCTCAGGTATTTCATTGTCCTCGGCACGCATGGTTTTTATTTTCTTGTATCTTTCTGGTAGCTAAAACTCCGTCTTACCTTTTTCTTTTTCCCAAATTTTCTTTGTATTGTTTGAATATGCAGATTCTTGACTGGTTATCTCATAGTCCAACTGAGATTGAGAGCTACATTAGGCCTGGTTGCATTGTGTTAACAATATATCTGCAGCTTCCTGAGTCTGCATGGGAAGAGGTAATGTGTTAATCGAAGGACTGTAATGTGAATTAGTTGGCAGCCTATGAAAACCTGTTTGACATGTAAAATTAATTGCTTTGTACAGCTTTCGTATGATCTGAGCTCCAGTTTGAGTAGGCTTTTGGATGTCCCTGGTGGTGATAGTTTCTGGACAAAAGGATGGATTTACATTAGGGTGCAGAACCAAATTGCATTTGTGTGTGATGGTATGTTCATATCTGATGTCTTTTACCACATTAAATTCCTTCCAAACCCAAAATATAAACTCTGCTAGAGTAATTTTTTCTGGTGACTTGTTCATCAGTAGTGTCCTTTGCTGATATTTCTCTCTCTTCTGTTTATGTGCTGCAGGGGAGGTTCTTTTGGATATGTCCTTGCCTTGTGGTAGTATTGAGCACAGTACAATATTAAGTGTCAGACCCATAGCCGTTCCAGTATCTGACAGAGTTCAATTTTTAGTCAAAGGCTATAATTTATCTAAGCCGTCCACAAGGTATGCATCGTTATTATGTGTGAAGTATTATAGTGCCAAATGTCTTTTTCTTCTCCCCCACTCGTGAGGATTTTGATGGTACATTTCTTGCAAACTCTGTTAGTGAACTGCAGTATAATAAGTTTGTTTTTCTTCTTTCATTTTCTGTTAGCAGATTACTTTGTGCTTTAGAAGGTAATTACCTGACTCCAGAAGCTAATGATGAGGCCGAAGAACATGTTGATGGTGTTGACAAGGATGATAAGCTCCAATCCCTAAATTTAGCATGTTCTGTTCCAGCTATCGCTGGAAGAGGATTTATTGAGGTGAACCTTTTCCCCAGCTTGTTGTTTCCTGTGTGAACATGATCTGTAAAATTTGACCAGAAAAGGGATAAAACATTTTCTTTTTTAATGACTTAAGCATGCTACTGTCTTTTTGTTTGTTCTCAAGTGCGTCAAACCCCTACTTATGGGCGCAACCAATTTGGGTACATTAGCTATCTCTGTATAAATGCATCTCGTCGTCAGCATCCATCATTAATGTAACATATATCTAAATTGAGAAATGAGTTTATTGTTTGCGAGGGAAAATATATTTATTTCGTACTTTAAAGCAGGTGGCTTAGGGGATTGTCCGGTGCTAGGGCTATCTGTCTAACAATTATGCCTTTATGCATTATTTCAGTCATTCCTTCACTGATAGTAAAATATATTTATTTCGTACTTTAGAGCGAGTGGCTTGGGGGATTGTCCGGTTGCTAGGGCTACCTGTTTAACAATTATGGTTTTGTCTATTTGTGCTTTTATGCATTATTTCAGTCATTCCTTCACTGATAGTAGATTAGTGTGAACTAAGGTACGAGAATTAATGAGTTTAGAGGATTAAGAAGGATGAAGGTGGGGAGAAGGATAAGAAAGGACTAAAGGATTTTCATATCTTCTGAAGCATGAAAGAACATGAGCTTTTTGTCGTAGAAGAGCTTACTTGAAGTTTGTGTACCATGCAAAGTTTAACCTATGTTTCCATGGACTTTGTTATGTCTTAGAGATATGTATGTCGAACAGCATGGTTATGTGTAGTTCATCTGGATCTTTCAACATACACTAAAAACTTGCCTAAAAAAGAAATACATGTGTTTGGCGTTGAAGCTAAGCGGTTGGGAATTTATACAAAGGGTCCTGACAAGTTTTCAGCTGCTGTCAATCAAAAAGTGACAATAAAGTTCTGATCTGCTTCTCAAAGGTCTCTCGTTCCTTCGTAGAGAAATTCCTTTTCTTTTACTATGGCTGGGGCCACATTGTGTTTTCCCTTCTCCAATTGTGGCTTTGTACTTGCTCAGAAATAAGCTACTGGTTAACCCTGAGAATTCTCTATATGCCATTTGACTCTAATTTATGAACGCTCATTCATATAAATCTCCACTAAAGTACTCGTAGCTACTTTCTCATCACAATTATGCACATTTTCAATAGGTTCCCGTTATTGCTAAAAAATAAATCTTAGTTTTTTTCTCATGCCGATTATATTCCTAAGTCATGCTGAGATTGTTGTGTTCATCCAGGTTGAAGATCATGGAGTCAGCAATAGCTTCTTCCCATTTATAATTGCAGAGGAGGATGTTTGCTCTGAGATCCGTATGCTTGAGAGCGAACTAGAGTTGACTTCATCAGATTATGTCAAGGGGCAGACAAGTAATATGGAAGCAAGAAATCAAGCCATGGATTTTATTCATGAACTGGGTTGGCTGTTTCGTAGAAATAACTTGAAGGCTAGGTTAGAGAATAATGGTCCTAATGCCATTCTCTATCCTTTGAAGCGGTTCAAGTGGCTTGTGGATTTCTCCGTAGACCATGACTGGTGTGCAGTAGTGAAGAAACTGTTGAACATTCTTCTAGATGGAACTGTAGGTGCTGGAGACAATTCTTCCTTGAAATTTGCTCTCACTGAGATCGGTCTTCTGCATAGAGCTGTGCGTAGGAATTCTAGGCCTTTGGTGGAATTGCTATTAACATATACTCCCGATAATGTAGCGGATGAACTATGTTCTGAATACCAATCTCTGGTTGGGGTTGAAGGGCAATTTTTGTTTAGACCCGACTGTGTGGGGCCTGCAGGTTTGACACCTCTTCATGTTGCAGCTTGCATAGATGGATATGAAGATGTGTTAGATGCATTGACAGATGACCCCGGAAAGGTATTTAATTCCCTCTCTTGTAAACCCCACACTATTGGATGCATTTATTACTTCTTTTGCGTTCTCGAATGTGCTAAAATTTGTCCATGCAGGTGGCTATTGAAGCGTGGAAGAACACTCGCGATAGCGCAGGTTTCACACCAGAGGACTATGCTCGCTTACGAGGACATTATTCCTACATTCACCTGGTGCAGAGGAAAATTAGCAAGAAAACAACCAGCGGACATATAGTGGTTGATATTCCTACTGTCCCGTCTGTTGTTGAGAACAGCAACCAGAAAGAAGAAGAGTGTGCAACCACCACCAGCTTAGAGATAACAATGACAGAGAGAAGAGCCATTCCTCGGCCCTGCAGGCTATGTGATAGGAAGCTGGCTTATGGAAGTCGGAATCGATCCCTACTGTACAGGCCTGCAATGTTCTCCATGGTGGCTATGGCTGCTGTATGTGTTTGTGTTGCTCTTCTCTTCAGGGGCTCGCCGGAGGTGCTGTATATTTTCCGTCCATTTAGGTGGGAAATGGTGGACTTTGGAACAAGCTGATTTTACCATCCCCAATAAATTGTGATAAAAAGTATATTAGTTACTTGTTGTACCAGTATTTTCGTCTATATAAAAGAAAACTTAGGGTCTGAGATATGCTGTAGGAATACCCCTTCAGACAGTTGTTATACCAACTTGTTAACATATTTATTTTTTGTTTGATAAAAGTGTATCTTTCCATTGGGACCTAGTAACCAGGTCTAACTTTCCCTCTTCAATTCTGCTGCTGCCCATTTATCTTTACTTCGCATTTCGGAGATATTGGATTCTGTAAATAAGATAATAGTGTAAAACTGCAATAAGAGTGTCCTTGCCTGTAGAGTATTTCGAAGCTGACATCGTTCTTTTCTTTTCCTTTTGTTTTGGGCGTGAGGAAGAGATTACAAAACATGTAAAAGCAGATGAACATGGTATTCGTCAAATTTCCCCTCCTCATGGATGGATGCAGCTGATCTATGTGATCTGTTGAGATGATTTTCTCTTTTCTTGTTGATATATTTAACACTTTTTTATTCGAAGGGGGCCACCAAAGTATCGTCGGATACTGTATTACTTTTTAGGACTATGAATGGTTGATATTTCTTGAAACTTAGAATTAAGTGAGAATAATTATTTCTGCAAGTCAAATATGCTCTTTGCCGTTACACAATTGACATAGATAGCGCTTGTTAATTAATGGTCAACTATTATAACAGTTTTAACCCATCATTAGCACATAGTTCGGGAGGAATCTTAGATCATTCCACATAGTACAGGAGTAAATTTAAATAAAATATTTAACTGGTCAAAGTTTGCTGAAATTTCAGGAATGAATGGGTAAGTTCTTTCCGAGTGCTTTGCTGCTTTCAGAAAGGCTGTAGCATTTGCAGCCGAAATACTTAAATCCTTGATTCGTCCGAACTGGTCAAAATTTGCTGATGCGAAATGATCAAAATTTTCCCCTAAACTATGACTAAGTGATAGGTTAGTATTCTTAATAGTTACCGTTAGTCAAAAAGGGCAAATCTAGATTATTCCGTATAGTTTAGAGATAAATATAAACCTTTTCACTTGTTATCATATTAATGGTAATTATTGGCATACTACATAGAAATCCCCTAAACTCTCAAATTTTTAGTTTTTCCCTCAACTATGCCTAGTCTTAATTAACCCCGGATTGACTATACGGACTTGGGAGTGAAAGAAAAAAAAAAAAAAACAGCTTTCAGGGATATTTTTTTTAGCTGTTAGCACTTAGCAGTTAGCACATAGTCATATACAAAGATATATTTGTTCCAATTGTGTTTTTCTTCTATTTCATCATAATGTATACCGCATATTTTACCCCAACTTTGCATATTTTAAATTTCTTTCATTGAAGCAATGATTCGTTCGACTATGTATGTTTCCTTTTTTCGGGCCAATTTGTAACTAAAAAAAGATTTGCTCGGAACTTCATTTTTGCTACTGGAGTACCAAATGTGTATTTGACTATTTATATCAATCATGTATTTTTCTTTTTGTGGGCCAAATCAGTAAAAAAAAACTTAATTAGAGCTCTATTGTGTTTAAAATTATAAAAAAGGTATGCCCAAAATAATGGAGTTGAAATTGTGTACTTATTTTTTATTTCTTTTTTAGATGTCTGATGCTCCAGTGCGGAGATGTGAGAGGTTGACTATGAACGGTTTCAGGAGAAGCAAAGGGAGGCCGAGGAAGTATTGGGGAGAGGTGATTAGACAGGATATGACACAGTTTCAGCTCACCGAGGACATGACCTTAGATAGGAGGTTGTGGAGGTCTCAGATTAGGATAGAAGGCTAGGTGGCTTATCCTTTCACCATAGTAGCTGTAGTTTTGCTCATTTGTTTATTGCCATTTGATTGCTGCTTATATTTGTTGGGTCGTTGTACTTTGGTTATCTTATTTATCTATAGTAGTTAATGCTCCTTTCTTTCCGGACTGTTTTACCATGACTTTCTCGCTTTTGCTATTCCTTGTTTTCATATTGTTTTCGATATGCTTGGTCCTATTTGACCTTTTGTCTTGTTTTCCTCTCCTGTTTTCCTCTCTTGAGCCGAGGGTCTTTCGGAAACAGCCGCCCTACCTTTCAAGGTGGGAGTTAGGTCTGCGTACACTCTACCCTCCCCAGACCCCACATGGTGGGATTATACTGGGCTTGTTGTTATTGTTGTACTGATTATTTTATTAATTGTGTATCCTTTTTGGTTATGTATGTAAAAAGAATACTTAGTTAGAACTCCATTATATTTATCCAAATAAAACGTTTTAGACAAAAATTGAAGTTCTAATTGTCTATTTATTTTGAGTCCGGAGCCAAAATGGCATATTTTTACAGCAATTAGACCAAAATAGGCTGTCTTTTTTTTTTTATACCCAAATGGGTATTTCGTTGATCATTCAACGAAATACCCCAGTTACTGTTCATAGCAGCAACTCTTTTTTTTTTTGCTATTTCGTGGATTGTTCCACGAAATAGCTTTTTTAAATTTTTTTTTTTTTGCATTTCGTGGAACAATCCACGAAATAGTTTTTTTTTTTTTTTTTTTTTTTTAATTTCGTGAAAAAAATGATTTTTTTTTTTACATATCATGACACAATCCACGAAATAGATGTTTTTTTATTTTATTTCGTGAATACAAAAAGAAATAGGAAATTATAATTTTTTTTTGTTTTTGCATTTCGTGTATTAAAAAACGAAATAGGATAATTTTTTTTCTAATTTCGTTCGTATAAAAAGGAAATTGGAAATAAAATATATATATATATATATATATATATATATATATATATATATATATATTATTTCGTGTATTAATGAAGGAAATTGATTTATTTTTTTATTTTTTTTGCATTTCGTAATCTAATGAACGAAATAGGTTTTTTTTTTTTGTATTTAGTGAATAAAAAAACGAAATAGGAAATTATATATATATATATATATATATATATATATATATATATATATTTTGCATTTCGTGTATTAAAAAACGAAATAGGAAAATAATTTTATTTTCATTTCGTTTATATAAAAATGAAATAGGAATATATATATATATATTTCATTCATGTACCAATGAAATATTTCGTGGATTGTTCCACGAAATGCAAAAAAAAAAAAAAAAAAAAAAACATATTTCGTGGATTGTTCCACGAAATGCAAAAAAAAAAAAAAAACAGTTTTATTTATATTAACGAAACTGTTTTTTTTTTATTTTTTATTTTGCATTTCGTGGAACAATCCACGAAATATAAAAAAAAAAAAGTTTTTTTATATATTTTTGAAATTGATCTTATATATATATATATATATTCCAAATTGATTAAAAGCCATTTTTTAATTTTTTTAAAATATATTTTTCAAAAAACTTAGTGTTTAACTGTAAGGTTATTTTAGTCAACTTTATATATCGAGAAAATTAGTCAGCTTTATTTTCAAAAATTGAAACCGCAGAAGTGAAATTGACATTCACAGATACATTATCCCTGGATTTTTACGTTGAAATCTATTGCGTATCATCATCTTATAAGTAAATAAAACTGAAAATTTCATGCCAATTTGGGGAAAAATTGAAATTGAATGTGATAAAAGGCGTTTTTTTAAAAATCGGCTCGGCCAAACCACCTTGCGGCAGTTTGTGTGCATAGATCTCGGAAAAATACCCAAAATCAAAAAAAAAATCGCGTAAATCGGACGTCCGAGCGCAAAGTTATGACCATCTAAAGTTTGACGACTTTACAACTAGTTTTTCTCCCTATATTTTTTAGAATTATATTTATATTTAAAATAAAGTTATGTCTTGACTTTACAACTATTTTTTTTTTCGTTTATTAAAAAACGAAATAAGATTTTTTTTTATTTCGTGAATATATAAATGTTTTTATAAATGAAACACAAATATATATATATATATTCATCCTATTTCATTGGTACATGAATGAAATATATATATATATATATATATATATATATATATATATATATATATATATATATATATATATATATATATTCCTATTTTTTATTTTCCTATTTCCTTTTTTAATACACGAAATGCAATATATATATATATATATATGTATATAATTTCCTATTTCGTTTTTTTATTCACTAAATACAAAAAAAAAAAAAACCTATTTCGTTCATTAGATTACGAAATGCAAAAAAAATAAAAAAACAAATCAATTTCCTTCATTAATACACGAAATAATATATATATATATATTTTTTCCAATTTCCTTTTTATACGAACGAAATTAGAAAAAAATTTATCCTATTTCGTTTTTTAATACACGAAATGCAAAAACAAAAAAAAAAATTATAATTTCCTATTTATTTTTTTATTCACGAAATAAAATAAAAAAACATCTATTTCGTGGATTGTGTCATGATATGTAAAAAAAAAATCATTTTTTTCACGAAATTGCAAAAAAAAAAAAAAAAAAAAAAGAGTTGCTGCTATGAACAGTAACTGGGGTATTTCATTGAATGATCAACGAAATACCCATTTGGGTATAAAAAAAAAAGACAGCCTATTTTGGTCTAATTGCTGTAAAAATATGTCATTTTGGCTCCGGACTCTATTTATTTTTATGATTTTTTAACTGTGTATTCCTTCGAGGCGAATTTGTACAACAAAATTGCTTGGAACACCATTCACTTTTGTTAAAATAAAAAGAATAGCCTAAATAAGAAATTTCAAGCATTTTTTTTTTTTAACAAATTGACCCAAAAAAGATGATTTAAAAAGGCAAAAAATATATTCGCTTTTAAAAAATGTCATGTGGACAAAAAAAATTCCACCGGGCAAACGAGTGTACACAACCTTTATAGGATAACAAGGTTCATACTTCATAGTGTAAATGTTATACTACCAATTTCAGGGGTAATTAAGATTAGGCGTAATTTGAGGAGGGAATTAATAATTTAAGCCAAGTTTAGGTATGTATTTAGGTGTTCTGCCTAATTTATTTTTCTAATAAGATTTTGGACCTTGTGTTCATTGTTCAATCAATGTTGTGGCAACCTAGGTAGTCAATTCAAGAATTTGCCTTTATTAGACAATTCATATTTGATTAATGGTGTGATGGCATCTTTTCCACACAGTGCATACAAAGCCACTCAGCCACATCCTGCCTTGTACCAATACAATTATTGCATTAAAGTAGGTTCTTATCCTCCTTTACATAGTCATTTTTGATGAGCAACAAGCCAACAACCGAATTAAGGACAAATGGTCCCCGTGGCAGAGATACAATCGGTGATCAGAAAATTCTTTGTATGCATATAGGTTAAATATATATATATGTATATGTGTGTGTATGTTTTATTATCAAAAAAGTATCAAAACAGTTCTTTGTTTAAGAAATAACAATAGATTTACTGTTTTATTATTCTTATGTAATAAGGTTTTATTATACGTGAGAGTAAACTGCAAAAGACGACTTTACTTGAACAAGATCTGTTCTATAGGCTCGTATCACTGTATCCTTGTGTAAATTGCAAAAGAAACTGAAATTTAGTAATATCAAAATTTAACTTAGATATTTTTAAATTTTCTAGTTGACTTACTTGACGGGTTTAATTTTAGTTTCAGAAAATTATACACGAAACTTGAAATAGATTATAGAGATTTGTCTTGATTTAAAAAAATATGACTGATCTCAAATAGATATTAATAAAGGAAAATCAAATAAACAAAGATAGTGATTGACAAAAATAACAACTTGAGCATCAAATAAGAAAAAGAAATATGTGCATCGACCTAAAATGTAATTAACAACCAAAATAAAAAAATGCAAAAGATGGGGAGAGAAATAGGACGGAAGAATGAGATCATTGCTCCATCCAATGAAATTTATATTGTGAGATTTCATATAGTAATTCATAGCGCTTCGTATTGGTAATAATAAAAATAAACATATAAAAGGGAGAAAAAGTGAAGTCTACTGTTGGGCATGATAATTAGCTTAATATAAAAGGGAGAAAAAGTAAAGTCTACTGTTGGGGGGCATGATAATTAGCTTAATATTGGAAGAAAAAAATTCTACTTACTGCAAAAGGTAAATAACAAAGTTGACACTATTTCCCACTAAAAATTAGTAATAAATGTATCGTAGTCAAAATTTTCGTAACGAAAGATATTCATTTTCATAACGGAAAAGGGCCAAATATACCCCTATACTATTGAAAAAAGGTTAAATATACCCCTCGTTATATTTTGGGGTCAAATATACCCCTTCTGTTATACTTTGGAACAAATACTGCCACGTGAAAAGCCTAGAACAAAACACCCATCTCTAATTAATTTAACCCGACCCATAACATACCCAGCTTCCGGATTATTCTCGCCAGCGACGGGAATCCGGCTGTCATCTCCGGCGACTTTCCGTTCATCAACTCCCAAACGGACTGACCTAACGCAGTAGCATAGCCGTGTTGAAGATTTAAGCTTACTTCTAACAATTTATGAAATAATTGACGAATTAAAAATAAAGGGTTTTGGGGAAGATCTATGAAAAAAGCTTCGGAATACCAATTGGGCGATTGATTCAACTTTGAATATGCTGCCTTCAAACTTCGCCTCTCTGTATATTTGTCACCCTATCTTTTTTTGCCAATTCTTTCACGAAAAAAGAAGGGCAGATTTGGTGGAAACAAATGGGTTTAACCGCCGGGAAGCAGGCCGCACCGGCAAAGTGCAAAACCCTATCTTTTGATGACCACTAAAAGCTGAGAGTCCGTTTGGAGTTGATGAACAGAAAGTGGCCGGAGATGTCAGCCGGATTCCCGCCGCTGGCGAGAATCCGAAAGCTGGGTATGTTGTATGGGTCGGGTTAAATTAATTAGGGATGGGTTTTTTTGTTCTAGCCTTGCCACGTGGCAGTTCGTTAAGTATAAGGGTATATTTGTTCCAAAGTATAACGGAAGGGGTATATTTGGCCCCAAAATATAATGAGGGATATATTTAACCCCTTTTCAATAGTACCGGGGTATATTTGGCCCTTTTCCGTTTTCATAATTGTCACACCCCAACCTAGGGGTGTGGCTGGCACCCGGCACCCGAAGGGCCGAGCGAACCAACTGTGATATTTGAACTCTGTAACGCGAATCATAGGCTGACGAGGCCGCTGAATAACAATAGTAAGAAGTATATCATAACAACCTGCAAGCAGAAAAGGCCTAATAACACATATATGCATTACAAGGGCCAACAAGGCCACAACCAAGAAAGACAACTAGTCAGAAGGCCGGCAAGGCCAAACACAATACATGTACACTGACTGATAGTCTGTAAGCCTCTAAGAGCACTAATATGCATCAACTGGTCGGGACAGTGGCCCCGACGTAGCCATAGCCATACTCGTAATATATATATATACACATGCATGCATCCTATTTGATGACTCTGACCAGCAACTCCGGAGAATGGAGTGCGAACATCCTTGCTGAACTCTGGTATCCTACTGAGAAAGGTACACCAATTTGTCTACCGTACCTGTGGGCATGATCACAGCGCACAAAATGCGTCAGTACGAAATATGTACCAAATATGTAAGGCGGTAAGTGTAAACATAACATAAGCATAAGAGATACGGATAATCATGGAAAGAGATCTAGAGACAACCTGAAAGTCTGAACGAGGCCACTGAGGGCGACCATAATCATGACACAAATGTAAATGCATGCCCGCAAAATCATTCCTCACTGTGGAGGCATATATCATATCATATAACAATAATAAATCCCTCTGCGGGGTGAGCTCATCATCATAACATCGTTTCTGCCCAACTGATCAGTGGAAATGCACAGCTACGTGCCTTCCCGGCCGCCTACAACACGGTTCGGTAAAGAAAGAAATACATCTAGGTGCACAGCTACGTTCCTACCCGGCCGCCTACAACACGGCTCGGTAAAGAAAGAAACATGTCAAGGTGCACATATAAGTGCCTACCCGGCCGACTATAACGCGGCTCGGTAATGAAAATATATATATATATATATAAGTGCAACAAGACTGACCTCAGAAGAGATATATTAAAAAGAGTCGGAGTGACCTATCGTCGTTAGCCTCCGACTATCGTTATTGTCGCTACGTTCTTTACCTTTCAATTCAAGAGACAACCACATGGAGAACATGTAAGATACTTAGTATGAGTTACACATGAAATAGAGTTCAACTCATTCGGATGGTATATGATCAATCCAAGTTTAGCGGAACATTCCAATTCGGTGGCCAAAAGAAATATGTAAGCATGAAAGGCGTTTGATGCAATCATATATGAAATAAAGATTAGTCCATCACAAGGAAGCGTATTCATCTCATATTTAGTGAAAACTTATATCTATGGAAGGTCCGTCATCTTTAAGTGATGGACAAGAAAGATAAGGATGCGGGAATACACTTTAATACAAGCTATTTCGGAGAAGAGGAAAGCTTAACCAATACTATTCTCAACATAAAGAAATCTATCAACTAGCCGACGAACGGTGAGCCTGCTTTAACATAGTTTTACGACATTAACCCATTCTAACTCCCTTTTTAAAAATTTATTTTACCGTATCAACCCACGCATGAATACATATACGTCACATTTCTAGCCACTCAATATAACAAAACTCGCTCAACATATACACACGATACAACTATCAGTTCAAGTGCACCATTTATCCGTTTCTCCCATCTTAGTTTTATGACATCATCGAATCACACACATAAAGAGGAAAGGAGATCTTACCTTGGAACATCTTCCACAATACCAAATCACAAACTAACAATATTTCTTACGACTCTGAATAACAAAAGTAAGTTCGACCTGTCAACTTCTCATATAATACCTGTTTATAACACAACATCATCATCTATTCCTTCAACTTACATCTTGTATTAACTATATACATCTTAAAATATTACGTAATCTCATTAACTGTCAGATACAAATTTTCAAATCAAATGAAGTCAAGGCAGCCCAAATACAATACAAACAACTTCAATAGTCGGGTTCCCAAATTCTAATCGTCGCCTCGTAAGTTATTACCGGGGACATACCTTAGATACACATACTAGCTCATCGAATGTCATAGACAAAAGATCGTACCTTGACTGCCTTCGTTCAAACTATTTACCTCTTTACTTTACTACAAGGTAACCTCTTGGATTTACGTTAGAGGATGGAAAGAGACTAATATCTTTTTACAGCGTCCCTGTTCAGTTTCTCTTAACCGTACTTTTCTTTCAGATAAGCATTACTAAAAAGGAAATCAAGGTGACAAATAGAAGTTTAAATACTTGTGACTGCGCTATAACCGCACGATCTAGATTTCAAGGAAGGTAACAACCTAAATGCCTTGTAGCCTCCTGATTCTAAATGTGGCGCACTACACATCCATAATCAAGACTCTACTAGATACGGCTTACAGACATCCCTAGGACATACCTGCTCTGATACCAAGTTTGTCACACCCCAACCTTGGGGTGTGGCCGGCACCCGGCACCCGAAGGGCCGAGCGAACCAACTGTGATATCTAAACTCTGTAACGTGAATCATATGCCGATAAGGCCGCTGAATAACAATAGTAAGAAGTATATCATAACAACCTGCAAGCAGAAAAGACCCAATAACACATATATGAATTACAAGGGCCAACAAGGCCACAACCAAGAAAGACAACTAGTCAAAAGGCCGGCAAGGCCAAACACAATACCTGTACACTGACTGATAGTCTATAAGCCTCTAAGAGCACTGATATGCATCAACTGGTCGGGACAGTGGCCCCGATGTAGCCATAGCCATACTCGTAATATGTATATGTGTGTGTGTGTATATATATATATATACATGCATGCATCCTATTTGATGACTCTGACCAGCAACTTCGGAGAATGGAGTGCGAACATCCCTGCTGAACTCTGGTATCCTACTGAGAAAGGTACACCAATCTGTCTACCGTACCTGTGGGCATGATCACAGCGCACAAAATGCGTCAGTACGAAATATGTACCGAGTATGTAAGGCGGTAAGTGTAAACATAACATAAGCATAAGAGATACGGATAATCATGGGAAGAGATCTAGAAACAACCTGAAACTCTGAATGAGGCCACTGAGGGCGACCATAATCATGACACAAATGTAAATGCATGCCAGCAAAATCATTCCTCACTGTGGAGGCATATATCATATTATATAACAATAATAAATCCCTCTGCGGGGTGAGCTCATCATCATAACATCGTCTCTACCCAACTGATCAGTGGCAATGCACAGCTACGTGCCTACCCGGCCGCCTACAACATGGCTTGATAAAGAAAGAAATACATCTCGGTGCACAGCTACGTGCCTACCCGGCCGCCTACAACACGGCTCGGTAAAGAAAGAAACATGTCAAGGTGCACATATAAGTGCCTACCCGGCCAACTATAGCGCAGCTCGGTAATGAAAATAAATACATATATATAAGTGCAATGCAAGACTGACCTCATAAGAGCTATAATAAAAAGAGTAGGAGTGACCTATCGTCGTTAGCCTCCGACTATCGTTATTGTCGCTACCTTCTTTACCTTTCAATTCAAGAGACAACTACATGGAGAACATGTAAGATACTTGGTATGAGTTACACATGAAATAGAGTTCAACTCATTCGGATGGTATATGATCAATCCATGTTTAGCGGAACATTCCAATTCGGTGGCCAAAAGAGATATGTAAGCATGAAAGGCGTTTGATGCAATCATATATGAAATAAAGATTAGTCCATCACAAGGAAGCGTATTCATCTCATGTTTAGTGGAAACTTATATCTATGGAAGGTCCGTCATCTTTAAATGATGGACGAGAAAGATAAGGATGCGGGAATACACTTTAATACAAGCTATTTCGGAGAAGAGGTAAGCTTAACCAATTCGGGATACGCCCGATTCAAGTTTTACGAAAACATTTCAATCGATAACTAAAGAAACATGGAAATATGGACAGCACGTTAATATAAGTCATGCATGAAGTAGAGGGCTGCTCAAGTAAAAGAATATGATCGACTTATGTCTTCACGAAATGAATGTATCAATGAAACGTTCGTCGAGTTCTAGTCATGCCACAAAAGAGAAGAGAAAGCCTTACATACCACGTCGATGGAGTTATATATGTTTCCCGAGTCCTCGAACGCCTTATGGACGATTTCCTACATAATACGGACTATTCAAGATTAAAACCAAGGTCATAGCTTATAGAAATCTTCATTTAGACATTTAATCGAGGAACTCATGGGCATGAATTTATAGGCCCTTTTTGTAGTGAAATTTTCCCGTAAAACGCTACCAAATTCTACTTTTCTACTTCTCCTCTTCAATATGATCCCATCCATATCACCATAACTCCAAACAACACAACAAAACCATATAAAATAGCCCAACAAATAAGCTAAGTTCATGAAAGTTTCATAAGAATATAGAAGAGCTTGTTCTATGGGGGTTTTCACCAATTTCTACGATCAATTACTTGTAGAAGTTCAAAGAGATCAAAAGGAAGTTAAAATATACCTTAGGTCATGAAAATCACTTCAAACTCCAAGTTACTTCAAAGCAAAGTTTTCCTCCGAAAGGTGAAATAGTGAAGAAATCACAATTTTGAAGTTTCCATGTTGTTCCTCATGTTAAAGTTGATATATTTTCTCTTGGTTTGGATTGAGATTGATGGAGGATTAATTGGAGAGGGTTTGAGGGTTTTCTAGGTTGGGGATGGTGAGAAAATGGAAGAAAAATTCGTGGAAGGGGCCTATATATACTTGGGCAATTTAAAGCAGCATACTGTTCCTGCGGCAGTTTGCGTCCCTGGACGGAAATGTGAATTTCTCTCTACTCTGATGTCGTATTAATGAACGGTAAAATGCACTGGAAACTAGACTCGTAGGCCTTCGATTTAATAGATGGATCACCCCGTAACTCCAAGTAGATTGAGAGAAAAGCTCCGTGATATCTGACTCAAATTTCAGTAAAATTTACAAACTTAACTTGCGACGCCCTTTGTCGACTTTTGTATTATAACTCGTTTGACTTCCAAACTTAACAAACGACCATTATACAATTCAAATACTTCATATCATTACTTGCTTAACATGTGGAGCACTCCTAATCCCACCCAATAGTACAAGTTTTCGTATTCCCCACTTGCCGACTTTTGACGAAACTCATGCTTCTTTGATTCATTCACCCTCCAAATCTTCCGCCACTTACTAATATTATTTATAGACTCTTGTAACCATTTTTATTAATAAATTCAATCCCTTTTATTCTCAACATAATTTCTTTTTGAACTTATGTCGAATGACTCATGATGTGACTTCAACGTGCGAAAATCCGAAGCGTAACAATAATAATAACTATGGAATTATATATAGGGAGAGGAACAAATAAACTTAGCGAACACCAACAAAAAGTAACAGAAAAGAGAGAAAACTTTACCTGATTTGACATTTGTAAATTGGTTGTGTATCTTATAGATAGTTAGCAAATACGCCAAACAAAAAGCGTATGTTTTATGAAGAAAACTTCTACTCCCTCTCTCAATTTATGTGATATAGTTTATCTGGGCACGAAATTTAAGAAATAAATGAAGACTTTTGAATTTTATGGTCTAAAATAAGCCAAAGAAATTTATGTGGTTATAGATTATCTCGGTAAACGTAAAAGGTAAAATTTAAAGTTAAATTATTGTCAAATAAGGAAATGTATCATTCATTTTTAAATGGACTAAAAAGAAAAGTGTATCACATAAATTGGGATAGAGGGAGCAGTAATAAACAATTAGCAATGATTTGATAGAGTGAAGTATTGCTTAATTGATTTCATAGCCCACTTTTATAAGGTGAAGGAAAGATGGAGAAAAGGCTGAATGCATGAATACGTAATAATTGTTAGAAGTTCAAAAGAAGAAGCACTGAATATACGTTTTAAAATCTAAAGGTTGAGATAATACTACTAATTACGTAACGGACGATGAAAACAATGGATTTGTATAAAGTGCAGTTAGTGGTACAAAATTAATTTATTATTTATTGGGGGAAATTAAATATCATGAGTAGTGTTTAAGTGAAGCAGCGGCTCAATAAGACATTTTTTTGCGTGGATTGTTCTTCTTTTGGGATGTTCTTTAATTTTTGGCCCTCAAATTTTAACTTTGGGGCTTCTATATATATATATAAAATTTTGAACAACAACAACATACACAGTATAATCTCATAAGTGGATCTGGAGATGATAGAGTTTAGCAGACCTTATCCCTATCATTGGGAAGTAGAGAGGCTGTTTCCGATAGACCCTCGGCTTAATATTAAATCTAGAACATCATTAGTAAATTCTTGGCTTTGCTAGTGGTGTAATGAAGGGAAGGAGGCCGTCACAAGCCCGGACAATAACTATAGTTCAACAATAGGGGCGGATCCTCCCTAGAAAGTAGAGTGACAGAACCTACTAACTTTGATCCAAATCTTGTATTTGTATTAAGAAATTCACTTATATGTATAAATAAGTAAGCAAAATAAGTCAATATAATCTGAACTCATAAACATAAAATGCTGAAACTGCCGCTGTTCGACGTTAATGTTTCTAAAGTCAGAATTAAAAAGAGGTCACAAATAAATTTGAGTCATAATTCTCCTTTGGATTGGCTACAGTTGAAGTTAACATTAGGAAAGATAAGACGTGTGAACTAACATTTTACTTAACTTCTTCTTCCCACAAACTTTTCAAGGCCTACCAAAAAACTACTTACTTTTCTCGCATAGCTCTCTTTAAATAGCATGGACTAAGTCTGTGAAAGTGGAGAAAAAAAAGAATCAAGAAATGCCAGAATATTGTGTAACAGGGGGTACAGGTTTCATTGCGGCTTACCTTATTAAGGCCCTGCTCCAAAAGGGTCACATTGTAAGAACCACTGCTCGTGATCCAGGTATGTAAAAATCATTTCTTTTCTCCATCCATTATGCATACTAGAAGAATGCTAATTGAAAACATTTTTTGTTTGTTGTTGTAGCAGATGATGCAGAGAAAGTGGGGTTCTTGTGGGAGCTAGATGGTGCCAAAGAGAGGCTCAGGATTATGAAAGCTGATCTTCTAGTGGAAGGTAGCTTTGATGATGCCATTCAGGGAGTTGATGGAGTCTTTCATACTGCTTCACCTGTGTTGATCCCTTATGATGACAATATTAAGGCCAGTTTTACCTTCACCCTTCTACTTCATTTTTGTTAAAATTGTGCCGCATCAGTCAAAGGAATGAGTAGTTGTCTCCTTATATGAATATGATCTTGGACAATTCTTGATTAATGAGCTAAATATTGGGTTGAGTTAGGCTTAAGTCTACTTTGTTATACCCAATCTTACGCATTGACAGGCGTGCAGGATGTTAAGATTGGCCCAACATTAGTTGAGGGAATTACTCATTGTTTCGTTATCCCTTGGACAATTCTTAGCTCATAAATTGGGTTGGTTAGGCCTAATATTCATTTTCTTGTCATATTATTGGAGTTGATAATTTAATATGAGCCAACTCCAGAAGCATTTGACTCTCTGTAATGGTTCGTCCCTAGTGTCTTTGAACGAACTGAAAGGACTCTTTTCAACTCCCTCTGAGATTTGAACTGTCAACCAACTCTTTCCACTGCGAGTCATGAAAAGAATGAATGACCACTAGAGGGAGAAAGCGATAGACCCATTCCCTCTAGTTATGGAGTTGTTAGATTGTCTCACATAGATTGAGGGGAACAAATTATTGTAATAATTTTCACCTCATGAGCTCGAGTTAGGCTAAGCTCAATTTTCTTATCAATTTTCAACCCACAACCCACACCTCTTAGATTCTTCATTTCTGTTTTTTTTAGTAGTGAGACTACTCCTTAAACATTAATCAATCCACTTAACCTGCTGGACTTATACATGTACTTGCAGAAAACACTGATTGATCCATGTGTAAATGGTACCTTGAATGTCCTCAACTCTTGCAAAAAAGCACCCACCTTGAAGAGGTTTGTCTTGACATCTTCTTGCTCTTCAATTAGATACAGAGAAGATGCCCAACAGGTTTCCCCTCTCAATGAATCCCACTGGAGCGACCTTCAATATTGCCAAAAGTACAATGTATGTATTGATTACAAATTTTATTACTTGCTACATACAACAGAGAAACATGAGAATTTCTTGATATATTGTAGTAACTTTTTTTTGGTTAAGTGCAGCTATGGTATGCTTATGCTAAGACTATAGCAGAAAAAGAAGCTTGGAGAGTAGCTGAGGAATGTGGTATTGATTTGGTGGTGGTAAATCCATCCTTTGTTGTGGGTCCTTTGCTTGCTCCTCAGCCCACCAGTACATTGCAGATCATATTGGGCATAGTTAAAGGTTGTACCTTTTGCTGATACATTGGATGCTTCACACAGGGTCCGAAGAGGGCCGTGTTCCAAGCACCAACTCCTTGGGGTGCGGTCCTTCCATGACCCGGCGTGAATGCTTGGTGCTTCTTGTAGCGGGCTACCGAATATTATACAAAATAAAAATATATAAAAGTAATAAAAGATCACTAGGTTTTCTTCTGACATGATTAAAAAGACTCCCAAAGCACATAGGATCTAAGGTAAACATACTAACACGACAAAAACGTTTTTTTTTTTTTGTTTAATCCTAAAATTGATATTGCCTATATAGATCTTTTTATTTCATTGTGCTTTATTCTTCATTAGATCTGCATGAATTGCAAGAGATTGTTGGTTTTGCTTGATAATTTATTTTAGTTCTACCTCATCTCGCTTTATGAAAGGCGTTTAGTTTTTAATTGTTTTTCTGTCTTTTCTCCTTTTTCCTTTTTCCCTCTTGACCAGGTGTGCTTGGAGAGTATCCCAACATAAGGTTGGGGTTTGTTCACATTGAGGATGTTGTGGCAGCTCATATATTAGTCATGGAGGAACCAAAAGCTTCAGGTAGATACATATGTTCAAATTCAGTGAGACACATGTCACAGATCATGGACATGTTAAGGACCAAGTATCCGTCTTATCCTCTTGAGAACAAGTAAGTGAATTAATTAAAGTTCCAAAATTCTGCAATACATACCCCCTGACCCTCTTTATTTCCTATTTGTTTGTCCATTTAAATTATATACACCAAGATGTTTACATTATTAGTGAATCTTAACCTGTTAAAATCTGATATCAATTTATGTTACTGATTTGATTGTGCAAATATTTTTTGCACGTCAACCGTCAGTGCGTATAAATTTAACTCTTTTTTTTTTTTGGCTAGGTGTGGCAGCCAAGAAGGGGAAGACATCCTACATAGCTTGGATACCAGCAAGATAACTCAACTGGGGCTGCCCCCTCTAAAGAGTGTCAATCAAATGTTTGATGACTGCATTCAGAGTTTCCAAGACAAGGGATTCCTCTGAGATATACCTAAGTTGTCATCTCTATATCTGACCCACAATTTATTTGTGCTTGGATAAAAGGGTTAATAAATTGTCAAGTTTTCCGCTCCTTACAACAAGAGTCAATAATATTCCTTTCTGCTGTATTGGAAACTTGAGATCAGTTTATTTAAGAGGGTGAAGTTAAGAAATTCAATCTCCAGACTTTAATAAAATGGCTTATAAAAGAATGTGAGTATGTGAAGTGAAATGTGTTGCTACCAATTTGGCATTAGCCCTAAGATATGAAAAAGTTGGGAAAGCCGACAAATAGATTGGAATGATGTGTATGCGCATGACAATAATAGAGTGGGCATGGGAGTAACAGTAACAGTGATGATATTAGTAATGCCTTAGTCATTGGCAGATGTAACATATAATCAACGAATTTAATTGAATAGTATTTTCGACATAATAATAATTACTAAAATTTCAAGAAATATCGAAATTTGAACTCATAATTTAAAAAATATAATAAGTTCAATCAGAGACAGATATACATTTGTTGAAGGATGAATACCCTCCGTCATCAAATTATATTATGTATATAGATCAAAATACATATATATTTAATCTTAAACACTTAGTTCAAGAGTAAGAACCTAAATATTGAACTTATTAAATTTAAATCTTAAGTCCTCTTCTTATGATAAGCGGTGGTTTTGTTGTGTAGCGCAAATGGAATGGCAGTCCCCACGAGGCCAAGACTAAGTATTCTTATTGTTGATGATGTGGCCATGCCATTATCCTTGGCCTGCCACGCAGCAAAAAACGAAGGGTAGCCCACCCCTTTCCACCACTAAATGGCTAGTTTTATACTAATTTATATGGTCATACACTCTTGGATTCTCTATCATTCCCCAGTAGCCAGCAGGCAAGAAACCACCAAGTCTTACCACTGATTCAACTAATAATAGTCCTGGCCACATCAGTTTTCTGCTGCCTCTGCCTTAGCTAAGTAATGGGAATTGTGGAGACTACTTAAAATAAAGACATTAAGGGTGTTCACGCGCATCGAGAGAGCAATATGATACCCAAATAAAGAAGAAAAGTTGTGGTAGGTTGATTGTCAGAATGATTATAAAATAAAATAAGTATATATTGGACCTAAATTGTAACGAATATAGAGAATTCATGTAGGCGAATTCCACTAATTTGGAATTGAGTAGTAGTCGATATATAGATATCTTATTAAGTTTTTTCCTTCCCCCTCTCTCTTTACATGTGTACATAAACCAGTAGCTAGCCATCTACCAAACTCACTGTGAGTTACTCACTCCACCTACTACAAGTACTGCATATTGCAGATAATCTTAGCATTTATCCACTTATACAACATCCAAGTTCCTTGTATCTCATATTTTTGGCGATGAAAACTTGGAAGAGAGTGAGAAAAGCCATAGCAGTAGCGTTTTTACCAGTGGCCTGCCTGTTCCTGCTTTCTTTTGTAGCTTGTGCAGGTTAGTCTCCTCCACTTTTATGCACACTTGATTCTTGATTAATCTTAACTGGGGTTGGCTTTTTTTTTTTTTTGGATTAGGACCATTGAGGTGGATTCTTCTATCAAGCTATCTCATCTACTACCTATCTTTGTCTCTCTGGATTTTGGCTGCATTGCATACAACATGACATTCAATCCATACCCTGAGGAAACCAAGAATGTTTTGAAATCAGGAATTTCCATCATTCACTGTCTCTATTTTCTTGGTTATGTTCTCAAGCTATCTCTTGCCTTTTGCTTTCCCTCAACCACTTTGAAAGAATCAACAATCTCTCTGTGTACTGAAGCATAAAAAGGATAATGTGTAATATTCGTCTTCAGCACGTTACTTTATAAACAACCTATGTCCAATACTCTGGCATCTCCGTGTCACACCAGCTCTTTGGTTGGGTATTCATGTAGTATTGAGCAAGTTCAAGTTTTTTTCTTTCTGCGAAGTGGCCAAGTTTTGTAAAATATGTGCCATGGCCTCTCTCACCCCATACCTCTTTTGAAGGGGAGCTTTGAAGCAACCGGTAAAGTTATTGTCATATAACCAGGAGCTCACAGGTTCAAGCCACGAAAACAGCCTTGTTGCAAAAATGCAGGATAAGGTTGTGTACAATAGACCCTTGTGATCTGGCCCTTCCCTAGATCCCGCGCATAACGAGAGCTTAGTGCACTGGGCTGCCTTTTTTTTTTTTTTTTTTAACTCTTAATGCGAAATATCAACTGACTAAAAACATACTACAACATAATTTCTGAGATGTTACTATCTTGGAATAAAATAAGTAATTTGAATTATAACCATAGAAATTGTGATTCTACGACATTAGAAGTTATTGCGTGTCCTAGTAGAATTCAGAGGCGAAATAACTCAATTCATTTTAAAATGTCTAATTACTTCTCTCAGATTCATTGACATAATAGTTTTAGAAAGTTTTTAGTTTAGTTAACTGCATATGCCCCTCGAGTCTAATCAAAGAATGAAGCATTAATTAAAGATCGGAGCTAGCTATCAACAACATTACAAGTACAGCTGAAAATTACACGATAAATCCCACATATCAGCCCAATGATGGAACAGGAAACCAACAGAACGAAATAAAAATTCTAAGAATATCCGCACAACATGAGAGCATTCAACAAGATCAGAAAATTTATCCAATGATAACATCGAAGTAATTGGATGTGCATAGACAAGAAAAGCATTATATGTCAAGCAGATGAAATGAACAGATAAGATAGAATAAGATATAATGAACTGCGGAAGCAGTAATACCACCATTACAATGCTATGTGAAAGATACATCAAAAGTACCTTTTAAGATGCCTCAGGATATTTTACAAATTCTCGGGTATCTCACTAACCACTAGTGTTTTCTTGGCCTGCAAAAGCTACCTAATAACTAAACATACAAGATTATTTTCTTGGGTCAAGTATTTAACTAATTGTTGGTACCTCATATAATTCACCTTCTGAATGCCTAAGCAAGTACCAAATATTAATGATACATTCTAAAAGAATAAGAATTTCCTTGCATGTCATAACATATGCTACAGTATTTCACACTTCTTACTCAAAACGGAGAAACCTCGCCCACTTTGCATTCCTCAAAATGTGATATACAATGGAGAAAAATCTTAATTTCCACCCTCCATGTCATCAGGTGCGATGAAATCAAACATTTGCATTCCCCTCCCAGCGACTGCAATCTGATAACGATTCCTGTAAGACATGCAGGCGGTCTTATTAAAGAATATTTTAAAGCAAAGGAAAGAGAGGTGGAGGAGGTTGGTTTTCAGAAGTGAAGAATGGGAGATTAAATAAGAAAACCAACAGTAAAGCATGAAAGAAAGGATTACCCACCTTCCACAGGCCCTAGCATCCAATGCCTCAGGCTCTGGTACACTAACAACCATAAGTTTGTGCTCAGTTAGTTTGCCTTGCTGTTCTAGATGCCAACACCTGATGCGCTGATCAAGACCAGTAGAAAATACCCAACGACCATCTGTCCAAACACCTGCAGAGAACAAGACTAACATCAGGTGCAGGTCAATCCTTACGTGCAAATGATGATTTTATCATTGTCATTTGACATAACAAAAAACTCTGATAGTTATCAATGGGTAAAGAGCATACAGATGGAGAATATGGTAGTAGGGCGACCCCCAAGAGAAAAAGTGAGACAGCTCAAAGCCTCAAACTGACTATTCCCAGTAATAATTGGTGTCTTATGAGTGTGGGCAATGCATAAAGAATGGGAGATAGAATAACTATAGACAGGGTTTAAAAGTACACGTACTTTTTGCATTTTACAAAAAACTCTGTTAAATACCACAAAAACAAAACTTATTTTCAACTTTTTTACTCGGAATGGATTTGTGTTGGCTTAATTTGGAGGCTTCAGTAGTCTGTTACATGAGCTCCAAAAGGATAAGTTGCATCAGAATTTGTAAAGGAATGAGGTAAGGCACAGGAAACGTAAGGAGAAGGGGCCGTTTTTGCATGATAGATTTTCCCGCAAATAGATCTTTCTCAGTGCATAAACTAGGTTTAGCCTTCATAGGCAAGGGTACCCTTTTTTACTTGTCAAACAATACACCTTCTTGGTATAGGCTGCTCCAGTAAGGATGAACTCACTGAAATTCCTTCACGCAGTTTTGGCAGCTATTTCTATCATCATTTACATAACAACTGCAAATTCAATAATCTTCCATGTCCAGGAAAAAAAGAAAAAGAAAGAAGGCCTAGCACCAACTTTAGCTCTCTGCAATCTCAAGTCAAATCATGTACAACCAGCTCGAAATCAGAGTGAAAAGTCTGGATTACTAGCCACCAATCCACATCATTAGCAATAGTTATCAGGAGCCCAGGCAACAATTTTCCAGATGATAGCCCTAGGAATAACAAACTTTTTTCTCTGGGTTTAATTCTTTAATGGATGGGGTTTATAGGAGAGCGAAAAGATGCTGGCGGAATTTCAGGAAGCTCAAGAAGAGTAGGCATTTGATGGGTCGGAAAGAATAAGTTGTGCATTACAACGTTTCAAAATGAGGTTGATTAAAAAAGCTAAGTAGCTCGAACATTTGGATGGACACAAGGAATGATCCTAAGGGAAGTAACGAGTAAGAATATACATAAGGTTGGATAAGGCCAGAAAGAGCTTCAAGTATTTTTCCCAATTACTTCTCTTTTCAGAATCATTATCTCTTGCTTTCCAGTTCCCCAGAATGGATGTTCGTAAAAAATGAAACAGGGGTTTGTCAATCTAGACAATAAAGCTTTATAAGAATACTCATTTTGATAAGGAAAATATTGATATAATTTTGTGAGTACTCATTTAATAGGTATAAACAGAAATATAGATTTCTAGTGGCATATAGAGCCAAATGAACTTACTTAGAATTTAATAAAAGCTCACGACATTATCTAATTCAAAATGGGTGGATGAAGCCAAATTTGAATGGTTTTGAATTGCCTGGCCAGTGGTGAAACAAAGCATGCCTGACTCAAGACAATCTACAAAGAAGAGGTTTACAGATTTGCTCATGATGAATACTGTGTGAACTAGATGTGGAGAACAATGATCATCTTTCCATTCATTGTAAGATAACTGCAAATCTGTGGCACATGTTCTTTTGTATCTTAGGAGTAAATTGGGTTATGCCCAAGACCACTTTGGAACTTCTAAGCAGTTGGAAGGGGATTGGCAAAAGAAATGGACAGGAAAATTGGTGGCTAATCATCCCAGCCTGCATCTGATGGGTTGCCTGGAAGGAAAGAAATTCAAGACTCTTCGAAGATTCTAGCAACTCCATCCACTTAATTAGGATGAACTGTCTTCGTCTCTTCTTTTTTTGGTGCAAACATTATCTTTTGAAGGATACATGGGACCTTATAGAACTGATAAGCAAATTGTAATGAGATAGCTGATTAGCTCTCTGTCTAGCCCCTCTTGGCTCCTTTTTTTTTGGTGGAGTTTGTTATTACCCTCCAGAAACAACCCTGGTGTTGATTTCTCCTATATACCAGTTGTTACCTTTTTCAGGGGTAAAAAAAAAAAAAAACATGACACAGGAATCAATTCAAAACAAAGGGCTGATAGAAACTTGACACCAAGGGGAGCAGGATGTGAAATAAGAAAAAAACTGAGCTACACAAGATCAGATTTGACACACATGGTGCAGACTCTACTTTGTAAAGATGTAATAGAAAAATAAACTCTGGCTTGTATACAAGTTGGACACCCCAACACTAAAGCAAGAATTTAGGAGATGATTCTTTTTGCGAACCTTCATGTTAAAGGCCAAATTGGAGTGTAAGTTACACTAACCCTCTTCTATAGTTATTATACTTATTAAATAGTTCTGGGCCATAGCACCTGAGAATCTACCATGAAAGGTAAACAGCTAGCGCTTTCTGTTGCAGCTAAATGACACAATGAAATATAACGACCCAAAAAATAAAAAGAAAATAAAAGACAAGTATGCACATTTTAATGAAAACTAAATCAGAATGTATACCTTTGACCGCAGAGCTGTGAGCTGAGGTGATTTTATCATGCAACATAAATTTAATATCATGATTTCCCACTTGATAATTATGAACATCACCCCCTACATTCTGTGATGCGGTGGTGCTATTTTGCTCCAAAGTTGAACTTTCAGAACTCTGCCCCATCGATGTCAGAGCGAAATCTAATCTAAGACAGTTAAGTGATTGGTCGTCGCCCCCACTCAAAACATAAAATGTAGACCTTCGATCAGAAACTTCAGGACCATTTATGTCCGAAACATGAAGACAGTTGACCCCCGATTGGTGAACATCTTTGAAGACATGCAAGGGACATGCTTTCTGTAATACTTCCTTAATGCCAGTGGAGGTGTCTGGAGAAACTACATCTGTGTTCTCTACCGAATGGGAATTCCCTCCCAAAGCATGATCTTGCACATTTTTGTCAGTTCCCGGGACAGTAGTTGCACAAAAACCATTATCTGGCTTTCCCTTTAGAACAGGAACTTCCGACAATTGTTCATCACCTGTTATTTTATTAGAAACTTGACTGCGCAACAATCTCCACTGCCGTCCACCTTGGCTTCCTCTACCGGTACGTGGCCTTCTCTGACTGTCTAGACCTTTTCCGAGTTGAAATGCTGATAATTGCCGCATAAAATTTTCAACATGATCAGTAAGATCCCAAATGGCAATACATCCATCAGTAGATCCACTAATAATAATATACCGATTTCCAAACTGAATATTGCCTGCAAAATCAAGATTTCAATCAGATTAAAAGAACGAAAGAAAGCTGTACGAGACACAGGTATTACCACCAACCTCTAATCACATAAAAAGGAACACAAACTGTATATGACTTCTTTACAAGAATATTAATGCAAGTAAACACCTGTAAACCACAACCTGAGAAAACTAACTAGAGGCTTGTTTTGTCACCTATAAAGAAAGAAGTAAACAATGTGTTCCTATATAAGGAAAGAAGAATCAATCCAACATTGTGACAACATAAAGGTAATACTTTTTTTTTTGATCAAGTAAAAGGTATTTTCATTCATAAACATGGCCAAAAAACCAACCGTATACAAGGGATATACCAAAAGATAAAGAATCTACAAAATATGATTCTCTACAAACTCCACCCAATCCTCTATACAACTAGGAACTTTCTGATTACACCAAAAGAAAAATAAGGGAGCGGAGACGACTACTCAACTGAGAAAAACTTGACTCTATTCCTTCAAAAGCTCTCTTGTTTCTCTCATTCCAAACTACCCACATCAATGCAGGAGGAACCACATTCCAAGCCCTTCATCTTTTCCTCCTTCTCTCTCTTCCAACTGACCATCAACTCTTTCACAGTTCTTGGCATAGCCCAAGAAGTGTTGAACCACCCAAACATGTCCCACCACAATCTCATGGTAAACCTACAATGTAGAAGAAGATGGTCCACGTCCTCCCCGTCTCCTTGCACATGTAGCACCGACTGACGCAAACAACCTTCCTCTTTCTAAGATTTTCCGCCGTCAATCACTCCTCTAGTGGCTAGCCAAGTGAAGAAACACACCTTCCTCGGCACACTTGGAACTCATATTGCATTACATGGGAAAGCAACTTCGTCCCTAACCAAAAGTTTTTCCTAAAAAGATTTCACCGAGAACACTCCATTATTTCCCCGGGTCCACCACCACACATCGGGATTATCCACCCGATTGACTTGCCGATGAAGCAAATCTATCAATCTTTGAAACTCGTCCACTTCCCAATCTTGAAAATCCCTTCTAAATCTCAAATCCCAAAAAGTCTCTCCACTTTGAGTCCCCGTAATCTGTTGAATTGTCAAATCTCTTTGGCAAGCCCCAAAAATATACCCTCCTCCCATCTCTGACCTTGAATGATATATTTTTCACAAAATTATCCCATCCCTTCATGATATTTCTCCACAAACCACAACCAAAAGGCAAAACGGTATCTCTAGTTTTCTAGCCCCCTTCCACAATCCCATATTTGTCAACAATCACCCCCCTCCACAAAGCTTGTACCTCCACCCCGAACCTCCAAATCCATTTTGCCCAATAAAGCCTTATTAAAGACTCTTAAATTCTTAACTCCTAGGCCTCCCCATTTTTTAGGAGATGTGACAATGTCCCACCGCACCAAATGAAACCTCCTAGTCCCATCCGCCGCATCCCAAAGGAAATCTCTCTAAATCTTTTCCAACTTATTAGTGACCGAAGTTGGAGCAAGAAATAAAGACAAGTAGTAAGTGGGAATACTCGATAATGTGCTCTTAATAAGCACTTCCTTCCCACCCTTGGACAAATATCTTTTCTGCCACCCTGCTAGTCTCTTCTCGACCCTCTGAACAACCGGATTTCACACCATAAGATCCTTGTTCGAGGCACCTACTGGTACTCCGAGGTATGTAGTCGGCAGAGCTCCAACCCTGCAATTCAAGACACGAGCAAGCGACCCAATGTTATTCACCTCCCCAACAGGGATAATCTCACACTTCCTCAAATTAATTTTAAGTCCTAATACCGCCTGAAACCAAATAAAAACTTGGCCTAAATAGTCCAACTGGGTCTCAACTGCATCACAAAAAACCAAGGTATCATCCGCGAACAATAGGTGAGACACCAATATTGTCCCTACACCCCCAAGCGCTGCATCAAAACCCTTCAGGTATCCCCCCAGGACAGCTCTATCCATCAGCCTGCTCAGAGCTTCCATAACCAAAATAAACAACATCGGTGATAGAGGATCCCCTTGTCTCAAATCCCTCGAGCTGCCAAAAAAATCGCATCGGTTACTATTCACCGACACAAAAAATCTCACTGAAGAAATGCAAAAATAGATTCACTTCCACCAATTCTCTCCAAATCCCATTTGAAACAAGATGGAATCTACTAGTTGCAGTTGTTCCAATAATACCAGTAGACGTCTTTTCAAAATCTCAGAAGGCTTTTCAAAATCTCAGAAGGCTGACAACTTCTAAGTGCCAATACCATTATGTCGAAAGAACACAGAATCGACATAAAAACTTACTGATCTCTTGAGAAATTTTCCTCATTTTGTTAATCGTATTCAATTCCTTTGGCAAGACTTCATACTCAAAGATCTTTTTTGCTTTACCAGAATGTCTAATTTAATATTGCAAGTGTAATTCCTCACACATTTTCTTCCTTAAGTTTTTTCGCATTTGTAATTCAGGAAAATATTTTTATTTTGAAGATATTGAATTGCATATTTTTCTCATAGACATAAATGACACAGCACCGTTGTTCTTTATTTCTCTATTACTACTTCTAAATAAGAAATTTCCCCATCCCCCTCTCCTCTCCTTTTGGCAGAACATATCGAGAATATACCCTGTATAGATATTAAAATGCACAAGTGTAATATGTTGACATGTTTCTACAGAAGCTGTGATCATGATCGCTCTAAAGGAAGCTAAAATTGCTTGTCCTGGTGCCTTTAATCTCTGTGGCCCTACTTGCTAGGCCGTCTGCTCGCATCTCTCTCTATTTTATTTTATGAAAAGGTGGAAAAGCTCATCTCTCTATCTAGTGCTCAAGGAGAAAACTCTATGAAGCCTAAGCATGTCTTCTATATATATAGTCTATTTGGCCAAGCTTTTGGGAGGCCAAAATTGCTTATTTTAAAAAGTTGAGGTGTTTGTCCTTGTGCCAAGGGTCTACCGGAAACAACCTCTCTACCTCCCAAGGTAGGGTAAGGTCTGCGCACTTTCTACCCTACCCAAACCCCACTTTGTGGTATTTCACTGGGTATGTTGTTGTTATTGAGGTGTTTGGCCAAGCTTTTAGGAGAAATTAGTGTTTTTGGGGAGTAGCAGAAGTTGTTTTCTAGAAGCTAAAAAAGTAGTTTTTCCCCAATAGTACTTTTTTGAAAAGCACTTCAGAAAAAATACACTTTAAAGCACTTTTTAAAAGCTTGGTCAAACACTATTTGCCATTCAAAAGTGCTTTTCAAATTAATTAGCCAACGCTAATTGAAAAACACAAATTGCTTCTCACCAACGGTACTTTTGAAAAAGGCACTTGCCAAAATTAGCTGATTTTAGAAGTTTAGCCAAAAATGCTAATAGTCATTTAGTACAGAGGATGTCGCTCTTTCTTAGTTGGTACCCCTGGCACGTGCCTAGGTCTCACATGTAGATCCACGTCCATACATATCTCTACTCCCATCTACACTAATTCTGCGAAATACACCTTATTTCTCTAATCGTTTTAGCTATATTATCTTGTCTACCATGAACAAATGCATATGATGGACCCCACTCAAAAAGTAGTAGCTATTCTCTCTTTTACACCAGATAAAGCCCCCCCCCCCCCCCCCCTTCTTTTTCTGGTACTACATATAAGCTACTTCATCACCTCCCTCAGATCTTCAATGTGTGATGTGTCAAAGATCAAATATAGAAGCAAAGAGAGCTGTTCTAAGAGTTGAAGGTTTGAACAAAACCCAAAATAAAACATCACTAAAACAATAACAAACAAAAAATGCAGAAGGAAGGAATAGTTTCTGAAGCATGATATGAACAGTAGTTGTGTCAATAATATTATAATAACAGAGAGCCCGTCTTATATCTTACTCCCTCTGTGCCATTTTACATGACACATTTATTTTTATTCTATTCGAAAATGACAATTTTCTATATTTAGCAGCAATTTAACTTTGAACTTCCCATTTCAGTTACTCCCATAGATCTTGGGCAAGAGTGTATGCCATTGTCCCAGCCTGTGTTGGTGAAGGCCAAGCTCATCTAAGAGACACTGAGAACAAGATTAAGAAGGCTGGTGGTGCCATTGTGCTCACGTCTAGCTTTGTCTATATAAGTAGCTGTAAGGTTTTTATTTAAATTCCTGGTTTGAATTAATTAATGGAGAATTTGAATGTGATTACTGGATCTTTGTTGAAATACATTTGGGAACTTACTATGCTCAAAAAGCAATCTGAACCTATAGATCCTACACAGAGTCACAGACAAAGTTTGAGAAGAGTTGTTAATCAACTAAACCTAAGTAATAATTCAACCTTGAACTGGGGGACGTGTAGGAACAACAATATGCCGCAAAGCAAGTACTGGAGATGACAAAGGTGTCAGCAAAGCAACATCAAACCTGAAATAGTTATTGGAAACAAGCAACCAAGTCAGAAACAAGAGAGCAGCATGTTCTCTTCAGAAGGGAATACGAGGGTTGTTATTAGGACATGATGAGATAATGTGCATACATACCAGAGTCGATAGGGTACTAAAAGAGCTCGTAGTGTAACTGTGGCGTCCGAACATGCAACAACTACGAAACACACTGAACACCTGCAGATGAAATAAACAGGAGGCAATTGATCATATTCACCTAATTTGAGAGAAAATGATGGTGATCACTGTTGATTTACTGACCTGGTGCCTGCAACTTGAACAAAAAAAGCAGTAACTGCGAGATATCTCCAATCATTTTCAAATATATCTGGAACGCATGGTTCTGAATAGCTTCTCTTGTCTTCTGAGGAAAATGATCCGCCATTTTCGAGTGTTCCACTAACTTTTTTATTGTTTTGTTGTTTTCCATGATTTCTTTCTCTGGTTGGCATATCAGTAGAAAGCCACTGGAAAGATGTGGACAGGAAAGGTGCAGATGATAATGAACCATCAAAATGTAAATCATTTTTAATGTTGCACTCTGTGTCAAGTGTTCCTTCCCTTATTCTCACCTTACTTTTTTGTTTCCAAGCAGTTACTACCCTTTTTGCACCTACTGATATTAGTAAAGAACAATCCTCTGAGTCCTCTAAGAACCAATTTTCACTGTTAACACTCTCAGGTATGTCATTTGCATCCAGCACCATTCTATGTAGCCTCGAGACAAAGAATATAGATCTCACAGCTGATCCACCAACATGTTCACCAAGCAGTTTGGAAGTCGACCAATTCTCAATTTCTGCAGCATATCTGAGACATCAGCAAAGAAAATGCGCAGACGACAAGATTAATACAAGGAAGCTCAATTAGGTGTGGAAATGGTTTAAACAAAATAAAAATAGACAAATTTGTGACCCAGGATAAAATAAATGATTCAAAAAATCGGAAATGGCATCTTACCTTGTCAATCTCACAGTGCCATCTTCACACCCTGTTGCAACCCAAATCATCTCAGAAAAAGTATCATGTCTTTCATTTAGACTGCACGATGAATCTTGCGAGATAAAACATAAGGTATGTATCTCCCTGCCATGGAATTGCAAATGAAAATTTTTGGGATACATCACCCTCTCACTAGTGGTCACCCAGTGTCTATGAACATAAATGATACCATCCTGCAAAGAAA
Source organism: Lycium barbarum (assembly GCF_019175385.1). Classification (NCBI taxonomy): domain Eukaryota; kingdom Viridiplantae; phylum Streptophyta; class Magnoliopsida; order Solanales; family Solanaceae; genus Lycium; species Lycium barbarum. The sequence continues at coordinate 96,079,129 of NC_083342.1, forward strand.
GAGCTACGGAGTGGTCAGGTATCAATCCAATGATTAGAAGAATTATTATTCTGAGGACAGCTAATAACTACTTATACAAGTCGCGCATTTCTACTTCCCTAAGCATTCTGGACTAAACCTGCTTTTGCCAGTATGATCACTTCCTATACTCTAAATCATCGTGGAATAGGAAACTGATAGATTTGGAAAAGATTATACCTTGACATAGGCAAAGCAATTTTTCATCTCTGGTATATCACCAAGAAAATAAGAATGAGGACGCCTCCATCCACCACAAGTTACTTGCAAAACCTATTCCAGCATATGTAAGATCTTTATGATGTGGAACATAAGGAGAAAGGGAGGGACAAGATATTGACCGAATAGGCAAGAGAGACAACACCTTTGTCTCAGAAATTAAATTCCATATGATAAAGTCTGATGAAGAAAATCCTATCGCACAGCTGCCGCTAGGTAAACAGTCTTCTTGGTCAGCATCAGTGAAGACTGACTGTACTGTACTTAGCTCTTTCACTTGCTTGATCCCTACGAATTCCAAGTTATGACGACTTCTATCATGTTCAAAGTAGCATATGCACCCATCTCCTCCAGTCTGAAGAAAATAAAGAACAAAAGAGAAAAGCTACTGCATTGGACAACACAATCACATGTTTGCCTCAAGTACTTTCAGGCAATGAATCCAAGAAATTCCTACTATTAGTGGCATATTTGTATGTAAGAATTTGATTGTATGTTCTATTTAGTAATAGAAACTGAAAAAAGGGTCATTTTTCTTCCTTCCTCCTTTTTTGGTAGACAAAAGATAAGTCATGGACAAATATTGAATTGTAATATTACAGAAATATCACAAGAAACAGAAAATGTGCTTATTTATTTCATAAACTGAGTTTATTCATTTCTGTTGAACCTATCCGCTATCCCCATTCAACTTAACTTTCTTACTTTATGTTGAAGTAGATGTTTATGCTCTAGTATAGACTCATATGATGGCGATTCTGAAAATTTATAATGGACAAAAAAGATGACAGGATATTTAACACACAAAGACGAACTTGATTTTTTTTTTCTTTTTTACTTTCTTTAACACACAAGGACTAACTTGATATGTTCTTTTCGTCATTTTTGTAAACCACTATGGTAATAAGTCTCTAAGGGATATATAAACAAACTCCAATGGAAAAGGCTTCTGATGTAAAACTTATAAAATCTAGTTTAGACATTTATTCATTTATCATCTTTAAACTTAGGCTTCTCTACTTCATAAAAATTGAAATTCGACAAAACTTCTCAGCACACGTGAAAAATTACCTTTTAAAACTTTATTAGACATGTAAAAGAACTCTTATTTCTAGGGAAACTGTCAGCATCCTTTTCGTTTTCTTCTTCTTTAAGTTCCTCTCTATTTCTTTCCTTTTTATTTTGGTTTAATGATAAGGGCACCAAATACAGAACAATTTTACTTCTGATTTTTCTCTTCATTTTAGCGGTATCTCTTCTTAAACTGCAGTCTGAATAAAAATATCACATAAAAGGAATTAAATGTAAATATAAATCATATAGCAATTAATCAAGAATCTTTGAAGAAGCACAAGGAGAAAGCTCACTTAAGGCTAACTTTTTAAGCTCTTGATCAAACACGTAAGCAATTAATCAGGAAGATGTGTGGTTAGAGACTTTCAAATGTACTTTTGGCCAATGTTATAATGCAGGGATTCTGTCTGTAGAACTTAAAAGTAATGACAAAAAGATATCTTTTGAGGTTAACAGCTACAGGGACTAATAAAAGGTCAAACCTCCATTTGTATATTTATTTAAAGATGTTCCGTGACTTAGTACAAATTTTTTGTCATTTTACACTTAATTCGAATACAGTCTTTGAAAGCTTTATCATATAAAACAGCATAAAAGGCCTGAAAATGAAATATCACAGATCCTTAAACTCAACAAATCACGAAGAGAGAACAAAAAGATCACCTCAAACCCAAGCAGGAATTTGCTTAATGATACTCCCTCTGGATCTAAAAGAGTGTCCACTTAGCATTTTTTCCTTGAGTCAAAAAGAGTGTCCACTCATCAAATCAAGAAAGAATAAATCTTGTTTTTCCAGATTTTCCCCTATTAAGTGTTATGTGATCAAATCCCAATACCTATTTAATTAGGGGAAGTTTAGTCAAATTACCTCTCTTTGTCTAGGAGTTAGTATTTTCTTAAGGGGTGTGCAAATAGCTAAGTGGACACTCTTTTTGATCCGGAGGGAGTAGTAAGTAACTAGTTGAAATGAATAACCAACAACAACAAGCCCAGTAGAATCCCACACTGTGGGGTCTGGGGAGGGTAGAGTGTACGCAGACCTAACCCCCACCTTGAAAGGTAGGGAGGCTGTTTCCGAAAGACCCTCGGCTCAAGAGAGGAAAACAAGACAAAAAGTCAGATAGGGACAAGCATATCAAAAACAACATGAAAATGAATAACCATTTCAAAAAAAACTAGTAGAACTGAGTAAGCATCCAAAGTCTTACCGAATGAATTTCAAGTTGTGTAGGACTAAAACTAGCAATGGAGATGCTACACACAGTTGATATTCCATGAGCTCCTCTGAAGTTACTGAGGGGGCTTATATTTATTTCGGAAGCTGTAGACATACTAAATAGAGTGTCTCTTTGCAATGGAAATAACAAAAGATTACCACGAATGTCACCACATACTAGAACCTACAAAAAAGGAAATAGATTATGAATTTGAAACTTACTTAAGTAAATGATATTTCATGGTGATGGGTTGTTTTGTTCAAACTTGAAACAGACAAAGTCAAGATAATATTGTCTTGCAGAGCTAGAAAAGGAGACATAACATATTTGACTCAATATGGATGGAGGAACTTCATCTTAAGAATCACATACCAGAGTAATTCAAGAATTATTTGGGACAATTTAATTTGTTCAGTGTAAACAAACTACTTTAAGGATACTAATTGATTGTACGAGGCACACACAACACAGTGAGCAGCTATATGCATGGTTTCTAGCTTACTCTGTTCAATTTGCTAGTCTTTTTTTGACTTGGCACGAATATTATGACAAGAGTTGATAATATGATTTGTTTAATGTTTGTTGAGAAACCTGCGGGTCAAACTTTGGCCTTTGTGTCATAAAATTAAGGATAGCGCGCAAGTTGGCCCGGAAACCACGGTCATCACAAAAAAGAATTGAAAAAGTCCTGTAAAATTTTTGGTGGTATTTAAAATGCATTAGAGCTTTTCATTTTTTATTTAAGGAAAATGAACAACATTTTGGAAAAATCCAAAAGGGAAGTAAGATAGGCATTTCGAGAAAGGGGAAGTAATACCCAAAAAAAGTTTGAAGATACAGAGAAAGAAAACAATTTTGAAGCCATAGATAGAAAAAGAGAGAAGGAAGACTTGGCTAAGTTGCACAATCCATAAACTGTAAAGGGTATTGACCTCATTCTCTACTGATGCATCCAAGCACATTATCCGCATTCCAAAGCATGAGCGGAATTCTGCTATTAAAGATACAGAACACCTTCTCATGACATCGTGAGAAACAGAGGGCAAAGGGTTGAACAGCCTCCATAATTTCAAAGTGCCTCTAGGATCAGAAGTGAAGAGAAACCTACAGGATAAGGTCATCAGAATATATGGCTTTTACCAGATCAGACCGTAAAGGATAAAATCCCTGATATATTCAACCAAATCGATGCAGATTTTATGAAAACTGTGTGTTTGTAGGTGGGTGGGTGTGTGTGTCTCTGTAAGCCAATAGCATACTAATGGTACTGAAAGGTAGCACTGAAAGCAAAGATCTTATTTGCCAAAAGTCAACAGGAAGTCGTCAAGATAGACTTATAAAATGTTAATCAATCTTCTATTTAATGTCACGAAATCATTATGACTTCTGGCATCATCATAACTTACATTGGTCCCAAAGATTTGCACCAATAAGTTCCAAGTAGTTGCCTCTCTGGTTCAGCTGACCATGTAGAAGTGAGTTCAACTCTAGGATTCAGGACATCACCAACAACTTTGGCGATCATCATAGTACCTTTACCATTGCCAACAGCAACCCAATTTTCAACATCTTTAGTAACTTTAGAACAGTGTGACAACAAATCCATGCAAATTATTGGTCCTTCCTCCCCAATATGGAGCAGTTCAGTCCATTTCACATCCTCAGCATCATATAGTTCAGCATGGTAAACATATCCATTGTTTGTGGCAACATAAAGAGAATCTTCCCGAGAAAAACGCAAGCATCTTACATATTCGCTTTTGCTGCGTGAAAAAAAGAAATTAGATAAAGCCAAATGATCAGTTAATAAGCACTTAGAAATCATGTACTTAAGTGCAAACAAATAAGTTGTGCAGAACTAAGACAGGATTCGTTGCATGAGCAATATAAGAGAAATTCCCTGAAAAAATGCAACTTGTTTTTTATAAGTACCCCTTAAAAAAAAATTACACATGCAGGCCCAAAGATTTTTCCACAACACTGGTTTCCGATCAGCTTGCACTTACCTAGACTATTTCACTGGATATTTGCATCCTTCCACCAGGACAAGTATCAGGTACCCTGCCACCAAGCTTTAAGCAGATTGGAAGAAATCACCTAACATTTTTGTCTCTAACGGGATTTGAATTTACAAACGCAAGGCTTACTCATTTAACTTAATCACTTAACCTTCCCCCTCCCACACAGGACACCGAACTCTAGGGATAAACAAGATGAATTTCAGTGGCCAGTTGCTACAAATACAGGAAGACAAAATGAACTTTAAATCATCACAGAGAAATTGTAACATTAGCTATACCTGTTCATGACACCAAAATGCTCTCTAAAATTTGGAATATAAAGAGCAAATTCCTCCTTTTGGACAGTTGAGTCTTGTACTTCCACAATACCTCCTGCTGACCCATTAGAAAACGATACTTGCAGACGGTGTACTTTTATTGCAGAATCAAATCCCGCAGTCACAAGGAGTGCTGTATCAGGATCGTAGAGACATCGCCAGATCCCTCTTCCACTGTACCAATAAAATGTAATATCGTATTTATATCATAAGACCAGTATATTCTAAGCTGTAAAAGGCAAGAAAATAATACACAACAGAACATAAAGTCACTTAAATAAAAAAGGAGAAATAATTATTTAGTTGGTAAAATAATATAATCAAAAAGTCATTTCCATTATGAACCTTTCCTTTTACTTACACATGCTCTTTGATTCTTGAAAGTTGTGTGCCATCCATTCCCCATACACGACATGTGCAATCCTCGCCAGCCGTTATGATTAACTAAGCAGAGTCCCATATATAGGCAGACAAAGCCAAATACTTAGAAGCGATCCTCACATGTCCCGCATTTGAAGGAAAGGAATGCACAAATTCTTAATGAACCATCACAAGTTACAGTTCTACAATAAAAGTTGCCACATAGAATCATCAACACATAAATCCCTCATGAAGGGCCCAGAACCTTCTGATAGAGTAAAACGACTTGTGGCATTAAATTCACAAAAAACAGTGGTTGGGCACTCTTGACTTTCTAAAGTACCCTATGAGCTACATTGTAATCATTATCGATGTGAAAATACAAGATTTTGGCTTGCAATGACAGGGTTCTACACGTCATTACAGGTAGGCTTTTGGTTATTTCATGCTTGTTAGATTGTTCTCCAAGTATAAAAATAAAGTCAAAGGTTCGAAAGAATCCATATTCATACTGATATTCTTGTGTGATCGGAAAATGCAGCAGCTCTAAACAATCACATCACTGTGGACTTTTCAAGCTACATAAAATGTGATTTCATAGTGGAAAAGAAGTTTAACCAAAACCCGAACAATCTTCCCTATCTTCACCTCTTCGCTTTTTACAAGCTTATCCATCTATCCTCATCATAAATTCCCCATTTTGAATGTGAGACACCAGACAGGTTTTTCGAGCTGACTTGAAAAATTCCCCTGTCAACCCCAGCCATACCAATGCTTTAGGCAATTTATAAAGCTTTTATTATAAGGTTGCAGAGTTACTTTTAACATCTGCAGCTGCACTGCTGCAGTACAGTAGCATGCTCAAAAGCATATTCCCCTATGCTGTGTAAGTGAATTACAAAGTACTTTCATGAACTTACGGAGTCAAATATACAGCAGTCCCAAATTCTAGCACTGTGACCAAAAAAGACAGAGTCAACCACGTGGTTCGGACCATCAGCATCAAAAGTCCAGATACGAGCACTGTGTTAACAAGAACAAAATAAACCACCTAAATCGCTGACTAAATGATTCTATGACTCAATATATACATAGGTGTCACAAGTAAGAAAAATATGAACCTGCGATCATCAGATACAGATACTAGTTTAAATCCATCGGCAGACCATGCAAGGCGGAAAATTGAACCTTCATGTCCAGTTAGTTTACATATATTTATGGCTTCATATTGCTGATAAGGAAGCTGGAGATCCTTGCAACTGGTCAAATTTAAAAGGTCTTCGGTAGGACTTCCAATAACATCAGGATCAGCTTTACGACCCACTTTCCAAACAAGAACCTGCCAAACCCAGATCAAGAAAATAAAGCGCCAGCTGAGGACATATGCAGATATCGAGGAGCACAGAAAAGGCGTTACCACATTGAACAGAACCATTTTACAAAACGATTAGGTGATAATTTTGTTCTGCTAGAAACTGTAGCCACAAGAGACTCATACAGGCTATAGAGCATATCTTCAGTTATTAAACCAAATTCAGCCAAACTGAAGGGAAAAAACCATAAAATCTGTTTATAGTATGCAAAAATATCCCCAAAAAAAAAAAAAGTTTTCCATGAGAACAGTCTAAGTAGTGGAAAAAGAGTAAACCCCAAGGCTTAGTTCAAATGGAAAAGGTTGAGGGAGTTGTGACTTAGGTCACAGGTTGGAGCCATGCAAACTAAGCCGGGTAATTAAAATGGAGAAGAGTAGGTCCTAAGGGTTAGCCCCAGACAGATTTCTCGTTCATACAAAAATTAAAAAATAAACTTCTAAATAGTGTGCATTCAGCTTTTCTGAGAGCAGAACAATGCAGTGTTGTCAAAGGCGCGCTTTAAGCGCGTTTAAGCCCTAAAGCGAGGCTCAAAACATGTTGAGCGCTTCGCCTCGCTTTATGTGCGCTTCAGTGTCATCATCAAGGCCCTAAGACATACTTTTCCTTGCCAGTGAGCCTCTCTTGAAGACATGACACTAGATAATTGGTATTTCTCTTTATCGTAATGTTTTTACAATTTCTTTGTCCATATATTTGTTATTCATGCTTATTATTATTCGTCTTGGACTAAACATATATATATATATATATATATATATATATATATATATATATATATTTGTATTTTTGCACCATTGCGCCTTTTTTCATTAAAGCCCACACTTTATTTGTGCTTTGCGCTTAAAGCCCCAGGCCCCCAGCTGAACTTAGAGCTTTTTTGCGCTTTGCGCTTTTCGCTTTTGATAACACTGGAACAATGTTAACCACGCGTCTTATGAGTGAGGGAGTAAGTCAAAAATCGGAACTGTGGAAAAGGGCCAAGTAAAGGTTTTAGGATAAAATATGCAGTCGCAAAATATACATACAAGTGAAGTGCATAAGTGGAGACAAGACAAATGAAATAAGACAGGATGGTGGTGCCTAAATGCCAATAATTCAGATATCTAGGCTTAGTTTTCTAGGAGGATGGCATGATATATGAAAATGTGATAGATAGAATTAGAACAAAATTGTTGAAATAGAGGAGTGTTATGGGACTGATATGCCATAGAATGATACCTAAGAAAGTATAAGGCAAGTTCCATAGTATAGTTGTGAGATCAACCATGTTATGTAAGATAGAATGTTGGATCGGTAAGGCCCAATATATCCACGAGATGAATGTCAAAGAAATAAAAATGTTAAGATGGAAGCACGGTCATACAAGGTTGAACAAGATTAGAAAATGATCACAACAAATTGTGTATGCAAATAGCGCTTTGGCCATTTCTATTTGAACTTCCATATGCGCTGACCCATAAGTATGACATTAAGATGATTGTAGGTGACACAAAGAGACGGGAGTGCAATAGCACACACAAGGATTAGATGAGAGGTGGTCACCTGAAATTATTTAAACATATCCCATGTAGGGCCTTCATATGCATTGGTTTGTAGGTGCAAATGAGCAATAATCAGATGAGTGACAGAAAATGATTAGATAAACCTCAAATCACTTCCTTTTTTAATAACAGTGCTATTCGGGACACCTTGCATGAACCTTGATTATTCCACCAGGTAACTGCTACCTCCCACCAGCACGGATATCGGGTAATTTGTCCAGCAAGGCTTAAGAAAATGAAAAAACTTCATCGAAGGTTTTTGGTTTCTACTGAGAATTGAGATTCAAACCTCACTCCATGGTTTGCACCCACCTCATTGACCGCTAGGAAATATTAGGTGCAAGCAGGTAAACCTCAAATCATTTGGGGAGGGAATTGTCTCAAAAGACCAATAATCTCCTGAATATGTAGATTTAAGAAGGGAAAAAAAAAGAAATATAACACAATAGAAGTAAAGGACCTATATAAACGACATCAACTAGTTCAGACTAAGAATCTGTTGTTGTTGTTACGCTTACATTATGTCTGGTAATTGTCAAGAGTTTTTTTGTTCTTGTATGTCAGCGTGGGAATAAGTTAGATTTATAGAAAATCTAGTTTAAGAGAATCCCTTTGCCTTTAAAGACAAATAATCTAATATTGGAACAAAAATAGGCCTAAATGAAACAGAATGGACAAATAATTCATCTAGCCGACCCCCAACTACTTTAGCATTTGACACTATATCGATTGATTATTTAAGTTATCTACAGATAAAATTAGGGTTAAAATTATCAGGTTCTGACACAAATGAACATCTACGCAATGTATCAAGATACACCTAGGTTTGGACAAAATACTGGAACAAGGCAATATGATAAGATAGGGCATGGGAAAAGGTATAACCAAATCCTGGTACCTCGTTAAAGATAGTGCCAGATGCCACGCGGAGAGATCCAACATCATCGCCCCAAATCCTCATGGAATACAATAAACACCTTTCTAAAAATGAGATTAAGAGGAAAAGTTAAAAGCATGAAAACCTGGTATCTGCAGTTGAAATAAGTCTCCTAATTAACAATAGAACAGCTAGCACTGTCTCTTGTATGCATTGCTTTATCTGCAACAACCAATTAGCGTTCAAAAACAATGAAATTGAAAAGATGATAATTAACAAACCAACCTGAGCATCCTACTCTGGAAAGCAGAGAACATCTCAACATATCCCAGATATGTACAGAATTGTCACTGCATCCTATGGCAAGACAATCACCACTATTGTTTGGAGTAGCACCATCCCACTAACACCACATGTTAAGTATCATAATAAGAATAAATCCCACAACTTTAAGGAGAAGCCACGGGAGGCACCTATTTCATAAATAAGGAAAAAGTTTACCTTCAAAAAGCTAACGTCCAAAACCCAGTGAGAAAACTTAGGTAACAAGAGCACGAGACTTAAGGTCAGGTGGAAACATGCTTGTTGCTCAGTTTGGGAATTAGAAACCTTTTGAATTTGCAAGCTGAAAAGTTTAACTCTCCTCTCACCATAGACTGCAATCCTGAAAGTAACATGTGAATCTGACAAATGTTTATTAAATGCCTGCAAAGAAACTCCATGCACGCGAATTCCGTCGAAGACATCAAATGATCTTATCAATTTCCCAATCGTCAAATCATAGACGAGAATTTGTGAACCAGTTCCTGTGGAAACCATTAATTGTATGCTTAGAACCATTTCAGTAGAAATATAGTACTCCCTCCGTCCCAAATTAGTTATCATATTTCGCTTCTCGAGAGTAAATTTGACTTGAGCTTCGAAACGAAATTGGATTAGCTCAACTTAAATATTTAAAATTTAGATATTCGAAAACTATACAAGAAGTACATCAAGTTGCAACCTTTCTCATATTAATTTGATGAAAAAATACACTTTAGAATGTTGATCAAAGTTTCCATAGTTTGACTCTGTAAAAGCGAAACATGAAGGGAGAATTAAAGAAGAACAAAGTGTGGCAGTTTGCAATGGCAAGCACAAAAGCAGATAAATTTGTGATACCATATTGAATTGTGTACCGTCTAATCTAAAAGTGGCACAAAATTTATATGTTCAAATGTCACAGCCACCCGAAGAATAAAAATCAAGCTAGCATGTGAGAAGGGGCATGTTGCTTAACTAAAACATCACATATGTCAACAAGACTGAACATGTATGCCATTTCAGAAGAAATAAATCATTGAAGTGTGTGACCATCTCATTTAAAAGCTACACTTTATTTACTTAATTACATTCTCAACAGTTCCCTCACGTGCAGGCCTGATTTTTTTTTTTTTACGGGTCAAGCTGCTGGAAATTCTTTTTGATAATGGGTGGCATTAAGATTCGATTCCAGGACCACTGTCTAATCTGATACCATGTTGAAGTGTGTGATCATCTCATCTAAAAGCTTAACCTTTTAGAGAGAGTACACTTTATTTACTCAAATTTATTCTCAACAAAATTAAGGATGTAGGGGAAGGAAAGAGAACGAACCAGCAAGAAGAAAAGGAAGTTGAGAGAAGTGTGGAGGAAGGTGTAGAAAGCAGAGGGCAGATATTTCGCCAAGGTATTGCCCTCTCTGGAGGCGACAGCGGCTTTGCTCCGCCATAGTTGCAGCTCCGTCTCACTACTACTAACACTCAGTCGGCAATGCACTGGAGATGTTCCCTTGCGGCAGCGTTCAAATGTTAATGGCCAATTGGGCTAGTAGTGTTTTGAAAAGTTTGACGGCCCGTTTGAAAGCTCGCGGGCCTCTTACCGACCATAATCACTTCAGAATCATTTTTTTGCACGGATTAAAAGGGTGGTCTTTAAATTTTGTCCCTCATATTTATGTTCTTTAAGTTTTGCCCTTCGCTTGAATACTTAAGGTTCTAGGTTCGAATCCCCGCTCAGGCATAAAATAAAAAAATAATTTCGCAAGGCAGGGCTGAGGGGAGTGTATGCCGGATCCGGCATACAATTCTTAAGGAAAAACTAAAGTTATGCCGGAGGGGGCAGACTTTGCTTTGAGACATAAATTTTATTTTTTTTACTTTTCAAGGCAAACTTTTAATTATGCCTTAAGGAAAAATTTCGCCTTATAATACTTTTAGTTATGCCTTAACTAAAAGTGTGCCCCATAAAATATAGGCAAAGTCATAAATAGCCCTCTAAACTTTGCCACATTTTCCTCATGGCTACCTAAATCTAAGCTTGTTCCAATTTGATACCTAAGCTACTTCAAATTTATACATATTGAATACTTTTTGCTGACATGGCAAAATGTGTGTAATGCACACATCACAGGCGCGTGAGAGGCTTTTTTTGCCCAATTTTCCTTTTTTTTTTTTGGGTCTTCTTCTTCATTGGGCTGCCCAACCCAACCCATCACTTTAAAAAAAAAATCATACCCGACCCAAAACCCGTTCCATCCTATTCCAAATTAAAACACGATGGTTTCTATTTCCGGCCAACAGAAAGGGATAAGGACGGTGGTCAGCGTTGGTGGTGGAACCGCAACCAATGAAAACCGAACCACACCCTCCCTCGTTACCATGATTTCGTGCTATCGCCATTGTGCGACGGTGGTGGAACTCATCATCATCCGCATCTATTTTTTCATTGGTGAAGCCTCAAAATTTTGTGGTAAGAATAACTTTTAAGGGTGATTCAATTGGTGTCTCTCTTCTCCTTTTCACTCTCTCAACTTTAGAAACCCACAAATTCCTTACATCAAGAATAAAGACACCCAATTTCTTCTTCTTTAAATCAAAAAATCCATAAAAAAAAACATAAACTGATATTCTTCCCACATGCATTCAATGAATGGGTTCGTTGTATGGAAGAGGAACAAGAGCTTCTTTTTTTTTGGGTCAAATCTAGAGATACTCAGTTGGGAAAATAGGATTTTTGATCAAATTGACTATGACCCAGTTGGAAATTCTGCAAAACCCAGTTGAGAAAATGGAATTTTTGATCAAATTGAGAGAGACCCAGTTGAAAATTGAGCAAAACCCACTTAGGAAAATGGAAACTCTGTTCAAACTGAGAGACCCCCATTTGGAAATTAAGCAAAACCCAGTTGAAAAAAATGGAATTTTGATCAAATTTAGAGACACCCAGTTGGAAATTGGGCAAAACCCAGTTGGAAAAAAGGAATCTTTGATCAAATTTAGTGACACCCAGTAGGAAATTAGGCAAAACCCAGTTAGAAAACGCATTGTTCATGTGTAGCAACAAACAGTGACGAATAGGAGAATGGTAGTTGAGCATTAGATTTTCTCCATTTTTGCTGATGGGAGTTTTTAATTCGGGCTAAAAAGTTTGCAGCACCATGGCAGTAGCTGAATTCCCCACTCCCCTCTAATGGCGTTTCCTCATTTTTGTTGGTTTATTAACGGAGTTGTACATGGGCGTGCAAAATCTCCGGTATTCGACAATTGCACTTTAAGGGTGATTCGTGGTTGTTCAATGAAAAAACATAGTGCTTTCGTGATGGTTTTATGGAGGAACACGGTGGTGAATAGGAGAATGAACTAGAAGGTGGTGTGTGGCAGCAGAGGGTGGTGGGTGAAAAATTAAGAGGGAAATGGGTCGGACCCGTGTTGGGTTTTGGGTCAGGTACGGGTTTTTTAAGTGGTTGGTTGGGTTTCTTAATAAAAGTTGCCACGTGTCCATTCTTAAAGTGATGGGTTGGGTTAGGTTTCTTCATTGATTTATTTTTAAAGTGATGGGTTGCCCAATTCTTTTGGACCCCATGCTACATGTCACCTTTTAATTAGTCTATTTGCCACGTCATCGCGAATGGACTACACTCTCTTTATATTTTTTCCTGATTGTCAAAAAAGTGCTTATGTGGTACAAATTCAGAGTAGTTTAGGTATCAAATTGGAACAAGTTTAGGTTTAGTTAGCCATGAGGAAAATGTGGCAAAGTTTAGGGGGCTATCTATGACTTTTGCCTAAAATATAAAGAAAAGTATGTCCCATAAGACAGAACTTTTCATTAAGGCAACACTAAAAGTTTGCCTTAAGGAAAAATTCTGCCTTATGAGGCATACTTTTAGTTATGCCTTAATTAAAAGTCTGCCCATAAGGCATAGTTCCTTATGGAGAAGTTTTGCCCTATAAGGCATAACTAAAACTATGCCTTGAGGAAAAGTTATGCCCCCTCCGGCATAACTTTAGTTTTTCCTTAAGGACTTTATGCCGGATCCGGCATACAATCCTTAAGGAAAAACTAAATTTATGCCGGAGGGGGCAGACTTTGCTTTGAGACATAAATTTTATTTTTTTTACTTTTCAAGGCAAACTTTTAATTATGCCTTAAGGAAAAGTTCCGCCTTATGGGGCATACTTTTAGTTAAGCCTTAACTAAAAGTATGCCCCATAAGGCGGAACTTTTCATTAAGGCAACACTAAAAGTTTGCCTTAAGGAAAAATTCTGCCTTATGAGGCATACTTTTAGTTATGCCTTAGTTAAAAGTCTGCCCCATAAGGCATAGTTGTTATAGCTCGTATCTTGTGTGTTTGGAAATTCCAAAGTCATCGTGGAAAGTTAAGGGCGAGACCATTTTCAAAAATTATTTTAATGTACAAGTTGGTTATGTATATTATTTATGAATATTATTGTATGGAAATATTGAGAAAGGTTAAGGGTAAAAAGAGAAACTCACAAAATGGTAAATGGTAATATCAAGGAAAGTCGGAGGGCAAGACGGGAATGTCACAAAAAATTCATGAAGGTTCTTGAAAGGACATGTTGGCCGTGTGACTTGTGTGGAATATGTGCACATTTTTAATTAATGGGGACTAAGGTGTACAAAAGAAGATACTTAGTCTTCTTTCTTTAATTTCAAGAAAAAGGTGGGAAAAGTCAAGAAATTTCTAGAGAGGGGCATGTGCCCCTCACATGCTTGGAGATATATATATATATATATAAGTTTACCTTCTAATTCAAGACAAAAAGAAGAACAAAAAAAAAATGAGGAGAGTGGAGAAAAAGAGAGGGTTTCGGCCATGGCTAGGGGATTTTGACCCCTTGAAATCTTGTTCCAAAAAATTATTTCTTCTAGTATTCCTACTAAGTTGAAGGTCCTCTTTAACATGGTGCAAGTGTTGGAGCAAGAAATCCCCTCCTTGGTGCAAGTTCATAGCTATAGTCAAGTGGGAAGTTGAAGGAAAAAGGTAAGAACTAATCTTCCTTTATGTGTTATGGATGCTTGGTACATGTTGTGATATGGAGAAATGCATGAAAAACATGAAATCAATGATGTTGAAGTGTGGCCGTGCATGTATGGTATTGGCCGTGTGTTGTGTGGTGTTGTGTTGTGTTGGAATGATTTTATGTAGTATGTTGTTTGTTGTTATAATGTATAAAAAGGATGAGAATTCATAGAAATATGCATGAAGTGTATGTAGCATGTTGGTTGTCATTGGAATATTAAGAAATGAATGAAAAATTTATGGAAATATGCATGGAAGTGGTGATGGTAGAATGTGATGAATTAGTTTTATTTAGCAATTGGATTGTTATGGATTATGTGATATAGAATGAAGGTTGTTGTTAAAGTAAGTGTACATGAATTATGATGACGTGCATGGTTGTTGTTGAATTGGAAGGTTTCGGTAAAGTAATATGTTGATTGTGTTGTTGAAAGATTGTGTGAATTGAATTGGATTGAGTTGGGTATTGAAATGTTGCTAGAAAAATTGTTGGTATTGTTGATTGTTTGGCCGGGTTGAATTCCCGGATTGTTGTTGATTGAAATTGGCCAAGATAGATTCTTGGGGACGATGTATTTACAGGGGAAATGCTGCCGAAATTTCGGTAGACAAATGTTGCCTTAAGATTCCACTTCTAAATGTTCTAATTAAGGTTTGGTAAATGTGACCAAATTGTAGATTTTGGCGGATTTGCAACTTGAATTTGGAGTCGCATAAGAAGCAGAAAAGGTATGTAAGGCTTCACCCTTCTTTCTATGGCATGTCTTAGACGGAATATGTTGGATATGAGCCTCGGGAATAACTCTACCCTCCGGAATCCGCGCCTAAAGTTTTCTCTTTTTCAATCAGTAGAATTGAACTAAAAAGTGTGCAAAATGTTGGAAGAATTTCCTAAACCTCTAGAACTCGCATAAATAGGACCCGACTACCCTAAAACCCTCACAAGTAACGCCATGACATGTAACATATGTAAATTTGGTACGCCGCCTCATTTGACCCGAGGTGGGCCCATGGTCCCCGGATTTTCCTTATTGTTCCGTTTGATTTATTTTGAAGCAGAATCCAAAGAAACCCTTGATCCGTATTCCGTTCACCGAATGACAAGTACTGTAACTATGTTAACGAAGATACTCCTATGATGACAATGATAATGATGATGTTGAGAAAGAGAATATTCCTACGATAAGTACGACAAGAATGATTCCATGACTAAGAGTCTTGAGCTAAGAATCCTATGTGAATATGAAAGTGTTATACTAGTTATTGAACCTCAATTCTATTCCTTAGCTATGACACTAGTTTCTAAAAGACTTCAAAGCATATTAGTCGGCGGTTATAATGTCCATGATTTCATTATATGCTCTCTCTTAAGGCTATTTTCTGTTGGTAGTCTCGCCTTAAAATACTCGTTCCTTCAAGGTGAGACAAAGTGACCATGATTATTCCATAATGTAATCGGAGGTCACCGACCTTACGTCACTCCGATGGACACATGACTTTCTTTGGGCTCTCATGCATGCCAATTGTATGACATATGTATATGAATGTGAATATGTATATGTATATGTATATGAGGAAAAGGGAAAGGGCCACTGTTACATCACCACCTGATTCAGCTGGATTTCGTCCCGGACGTGGGATATGGGAGAGCCGGATACGGCGTCTGTATATGTTATATATATTTATATATGATATGTTGGGACACTGTTGGGGAGGGGGGTGGGAGAGCCGATGTACTCGGCGTCTGTAAATGTGAATAAAGGATACCGTTTTTCTGAAACGTTCTGTTTTCTGTACATGTAAATAAGAAGTACTATTTTCTGGAAAAAAAAAAAAAAAAAAAAGACTAAGCATGCATGGCATCTGCCTGAAAGGCATTCATATGTACAGGTTATTTCTGTCCCAAGATAAGCTCCATATGTCTACTCCGTTATTATTCATATTGTATATTCCTTTATTATGTCACTATTCATGCCTTACATACTTAGTACATTACTCGTACTGACCCCCCTTCTTCGGGGGTTGCGTTCATGCCGCGCAGGTACACCAGCTGAGCCACAGTTATCATAGAAGATGTTCCAGCGGAGTTGGCGGGCTCCACTTGTTCTGGAGTGCTGCCGAGTCAGAGTATATGAGCTATGGTGTCTGTTCAATGTTAGAGACTTTGCAGACAGAGTCATGAGTATAGAGTGTCAGCTTGGTAGACGGCTTCAACTGTCACAATGTTATTACGTTTCATGTCGCGGGTCCCATATGATGATAGACCTTACTTATGAAAAAAAAAAAGAAAAAAAAAATTGAGAGCTTACTATGTATTTTATTCTTAATTGATCCACGAGTTTATATGTGTAATAAGAGTCAGCGGGTTCGCTCGGCTCCAGATATGGGGTCGGGTGCCCATCACACCCTAGGGAGATCGGGGTGTGACAATAGTTCCTTATGGAAAAGTTTTACCCCATAAGGCATAACTAAAACTATGTCTTGAGGAAAAGTTATGCCCTCTCCGACATAACTTTAGTTTTTCCTTAAGGACTTTATGCCGGATCCGGCATACAATCCTTAAGGAAAAACTAAAGTTATGCCGGAGGGGCAGACTTTGCTTTGAGACATATATTTTTTTATTTTTATTTTTGCTTTTCAAGGCAAATTTTTAATTATGCCTTAAGGAAAAGTTCCGCCTTATGGGGCATACTTTTAGTTATGCCTTAACTAAAAGTGTGCCCCATAAAATATAACTAAAAGTATGCCCCATAAGGCGGAACTTTTCATTAAGGCAACACTAAAAGTTTGCCTTAATGAAAAATTCTGCCTTATGAGACATACTTTTGGTTATGCCTTAATTAAAAGTCTGCCCCATAAGGCATAGTTCCTTATGGAAAAGTTTTGCCCCATAAGGCATAACTAAAACTATGCCTTGAGGAAAAGTTATGCCCCCTCCGGCATAACTTTAGTTTTTCCTTAAGGACTTTATGCCGGATCTGGCATACAATCCTTAAGAAAAAACTAAAGTTATGCTGGAGGGGGCAGACTTTGCTTTGAGACATATATTTTTATTTTTTTTTACTTTTCAAGGCAAACTTTTAATTATGCCTTAAGGAAAAGTTCCGCCTTATGAGGCATACTTTTAGTTATGCCTTAACTAAAAGTGTGTCCCATAAAATATAACTAAAAGTATGCCCCATAAGGCGGAACTTTTCATTAAGGCAACACTAAAAGTTTGTCTTAAGGAAAAATTCTGCCTTATGAGGCATACTTTTGGTTATGTCTTTATTAAAAGTCTGCCCATAAGACATAGTTCCTTATGGAAAAGTTTTGCCACATAAGGCATAACTAAAACTATGCCTTGAGGAAAAGTTATGCCCCCTCCTGCATAACTTTAGTTTTTCCTTAAGAACTTTATGCCGGATCCGGCATACACTCCCTCCAGCCCTGTCTTGCGAAATTATTTTTTTATTTTATGCCTGAGTGGGGGTTCGAACCCAGAACCTCAGGTATCCAAGCTAAGGGCAAAACTTAAAGACCACAAATATGAGAAGCAAAATTTAAAGACCGCAAATATAAGAGGCAAAATTTAAAGACCACCTCAAAAGAAGGGATTGCCCCTTTAGAATTAAACCCAATTTATTAGGTGACCACGCAGCTGATAGGGCTACTAATTGGAATGTAATCATTTGCATGATAGCTGAAAAGTAATTGGCAATTTACAGGAATACCTTCGCTCAGTTGAGGAGCCACATAGATCCGAGGCCAAACCCCTCGGCTGAAAAGAAATTTTTTTTTATAAGGTTAAAATTATTTTTTATATATATATAATAGATGTTGAACCCCTTAGGCTTCTTCGTATGTTTACTTTTTCATATTTTGAACCCTCTCGACGGAAATTCTGGCTTCGCCGCTGCCTTAGTTGGGGCGGTCTTTAATTTTTGCCTCTCAAATTAGTGGTCTTTAATTTTTGCCCTTCACTTAATATTCGAGGTCCTGGCTTTGACTTCAGGATCAGTCAAAAAAAAAAAATCGCAAAGCATAAGTTGGTTAAGGCAAACTTTTACTCAAAATTAGGTCTTACAGCATAAAGTTAGGCCTTAAGGCAGAGGTTGCAAATTTCCAATGAAGTAATTTTATTTTATTTTTTACCTTAAGGCAGAGTTTGAAACTCAACTTATGCCTTGCGATTTTTTTTAAATTTTTTTATTGAGCGGGAGTTCAAACCCGAAACCAAGAGACTTTTAGCGAAGGGCAAAAATGAAAGACAACCAATTTGAGGGACAAAAATTAAAGACCAGTCCTTTTGAAAGACATTTCGCGCAAAAAAAAAAAATCACAAGTTAAAATATGGCAAAGTAATTAAGAATAAATATACGAACTCAAAATTTAATTTCTAAAGTTGAAACTAATGCAATTAGAACTCGATATTATCCTAGTTCCTAGAATTGGAAACTCATACGAAATTAAATTGCTGCAAGAAAATTTTCAGGAAGTGTGTGATTGACTTTTCTAAACAAATTTAAGGAACAAATCGTGTTTTGACTTTATTCATAAGAATTAACTAAAATAATGAATTCATGCTAAATGACAAACAAAAATAACAATAAATACGCCACGATATCAAATAAGTCGAAGTAAGCCATATAGTTTCCTTGATCAAAGACCCAATATCCAACTACCAATGTAAATTTAACTTTCTTAAATTAGCTAACTCGTTCGTGATATGAAAATTTCTTCCAATCTTGTACCACATTCATGTAATCACGTGATGAAATCCTTGCTCCTTTTTTGTACACCTCGTTATCAAAGTAACTCATACCTAAATAAGCACTTCCCATTATGCCATGTGACGTAAAAATCAAATTGATAATGAGTTTCATACAGATTTTCAAGTTTTCTTTGATCTTTTATCAAGACTTAAGACAAGCAATGTGAGTATTTAAGTTCACACATGCGTAGTTTCAAGCTAAACGAAATAGATGGAATTAAACTTCCAAAATGATTATTTTCTTTCCACGTAGACTCACTCCTCTCGTCAAAGTTCACTTTTCTTTTTTTTAACATAAATGAAAAATACTAACATAGATTTTTCATGAGTTTTATAAAGTGCTATACACAACAATAGTTTAAACTCTATTTAAAAGTGGTTGAAATTTTTGGAAGACTAGGTCATTTATTAGAGTACTAGCAATATATGCCCGTGCGATGCACGGGCCGAACATGTTTATTCACTTTAATTAGTCAATCTTTAAGGTTTGTATTTTGAAAATAACTTTTAAAAACATTCTAATTGTTATTATATATAACAACGTATACAAAATGTATTTTATGTACCATCACTTTAGTTACAATTAGAAAATGAAGTTTAAAAATTAAAAACATATGATGGAATTAAGTTTTTGAGATGGAAAGAGATAGACTTTTTTCTCATTGTCATGACAATGAAAGTTGTTCATCGATGTGAAAAAGAAAATTAGCAAGAATATGAGGGAAAATTAATATTTTGATTCTAGATTTTTTTTCTTTTAAATTCTTTAATATCTTATATGTATACCGACAGGTTGATATCCATCTCAATTAACTAAATGTTCATATCCAAACATAAAAACCATTGTTGTATATATTGGGTTTTTAAAAACAAAACTAATAAAATATTTTTATTAAATTAATTAAAAATATATTATAATTTTTTATATTAACAATTATAGATAAAAAGAATTATTACAAAGAAATTAAAATTAGAAAGATACATGTTATATCGTAAATCACCAAATTTTAATTCCGAAATGAAAATATAAAGTAATACATTTTATAAATGTAAAGAAACAATAATCAGAGAATGCAAAGGAGAGTAAAATCAGTAAAGTAGAGAATGCAAAGGAGAGTAAAATAAGTAAAGTATTGACAAAGAAGGAAAACGGGGATGAAAGTCCTTCCCTCCCTTCACTTTTACTTGTCCACGTTGACATATCGGGAGAAAACTTTTTTTCTTCTTTTTATTTTACCCTTCACATTAATTACTCATTTTCTAAGGCTATTGAGACTATACACCAATAAATATGGATATTATGATAAAATATATACTTCATTTATTAATTCTTAAAGAGCGTGAAAAGTCAAAAGCGGACAAGTAAAAAGTGCACGGAAGGAATAAATATGTGTAGGAAAATTAAAATTGAAGTGCATATGTATATACATCATAAGAGAATAAATACTCAGTACTATGACATATGTCCACGTGGGATAAAAAAATAGTTGGTTAAAGTGTACAATGTATATAACTGTTAGTACAAATTTGCATTGCTATTGGTCGTCTCTTCACATTTAAAGTATTGACAAAGAAGGAAAACGTGGATAAAAGTCACTACCTCAATTCACTTTTACTTGTCCATGCTAACATATCGAGAGAAAGAAATTTTTGTTCGTATTATTAATTTTACCCTTCACATTAATTACTCATTTTCTTATCATTTTCCAAGGCTATTGAGACTTACATCAATAAATATGAATATTATGGTAAAATATATACTCCCTTCGTCCCATATTACTTGCCACTTTCTCTTTTACACGCCCCTTAAGAAATCATAAATAAAATATGTATTTTACTATCTTACCCATATCCCTCTCCAATAAATACATTCTAATCAAAATTAACTATTTTTAAGAACATTTATTACTACGGATAAAATGGAAAGATTTAATTAATTTTATCTTGGTTTTGTAAATGAACAAGTAATTTGGACATATATTTTTAATAATGTGGCCAAGTAATATGGGACGGAGAGGGTAAGATGAGAAAGATTTAATTAATTTTATCTTAATTTTGTAAATGAACAAGAAATTTGGACATATATTTTTATAATGTGACCAAGTAATATGGGAGTGAAGCTTGGCACCCAGGTCATACAGAAGATAGATATTTTCAAGTATCTTGGGTCTATTATACAAGGAGATGGGAGATTGATGATGACGTCACACACCATATTGGTGCAGGGTGGATGAAATAGAGGCTTGCCTCCGAAGTGTTGTGCGACAAGAAGGTGCCACCAAAACTCAAAGGCAAGTTCTATAAAGTGGTGGTTAGGTCGACTATATTGTAAGGGGTAGAGTGTTGGTCAGTCAAGAAGTCTCACATTCAGAAGATGGAAGTGGCGAAAATGAGAATGTTGCGATGGATGTGTGGGAACACTAGGAGCGATAGGATAAGGAATGAAGTTATCCGAGACAAGGTAGGAGTAACCTCGGTGGAGGATAAAATGCAGGAAGCGAGGCTGAGATGGTTTGGCATGTGATGCGGAGAGACACAAATGCCCCAGTGCGGAGGTGCGAGAGGCTGGCTATGGATGGTTTCAGAAGAAGTAGAGGTAGGCCGAAGAAGTATTTGGGAGAGTTGATTAGACAGGACATGGCGCATCTTCAGCTTATCAAGGATATGACCTTAGATAGGAGGGTATGGAGCACTCAGATCAGGGTAAAAAGCTAGTAGGTAGTCGCGTTTATCCTTTCTTGCGAGTAGTTGCATTGATCTTTAGTTTCTTGTCCGTTGATTTCTGCGAGTATTTGTTTGCACAGAATGGTTTATCATGGCTTATTCACTTTCGTTATTTTCATTTTCATAATTGCTTTGAATTGTTTACCCGTATCTAACCTTTCCTATGCTTTTTCTTGAGCCGAGGGTCTTCCGGAAACAGCTTCCCTACCTAAGGTAGGGGTAAGGTCTGCGTACAATCTACCCTCCCCAGACCCCACATTGTGGGACTCACTAGGTATGTTGTTGTTGTTGGCCAAGTAATATGGGACGGAGAGAGTATTTCATTTATTAATTCTTAAAGAATGTGAAAAGTCAAAAGTGAATAAGTAAAAGTGCACGGAGGAAATAAATATGTGCCGGAAAATTAAAATTGAAGTGCATACGTGTATAAATGAGAAGAGAATAAATATTCAGTACTATGACATATATCCACGTGGGATAAAAAAATAGCTAATTAAAGTGTACAATTTATATAGCTTTTGGTACAAACATTCATAGCTGTGTTAGTCCCTTTTGAACACTTATATATAAAAATAAATATATAAAAGAAAATGAAATGGAATCAAAAGTAGTACTCCCTCAGTCTCAATTTTAGTTTCTTATTTTTTTTTTAGTTGTCCAAAAAAGAGTACCACCTTTTATATTTAGTAAGTTGACAATTCAAATATCATTTCTGGTAAGTTTAAAAACACAAAATTTAAAGGACATTTTAATACATGACTACATTATATATATTTTTAATTTAGGACTACAATATTCAAATATCTCCTTTTATTTTTAAATTTTATACCTACTTAAATTAAGATACTTAAATTGGAGATGGAGGAAATATATAAGAAAAAGAAAAACGAAGAGTCGAAGATGATAAATTAGAGGAAAAACTCAAAACTTTTAAACAAGTGGCAAAAAGCAAGAAAACAAATGATCTGTACTCTATAGTGCATTGGTAATATGGACAGGGTCCCATCTCCAAATAGCAAGTGTACTCAATAACATGTGTCCATGTTGGTCCCACCTTTTTGTATAATTTACCTAGCTAT
This sequence comes from Lycium barbarum, assembly GCF_019175385.1. Classification (NCBI taxonomy): domain Eukaryota; kingdom Viridiplantae; phylum Streptophyta; class Magnoliopsida; order Solanales; family Solanaceae; genus Lycium; species Lycium barbarum. Next base: position 96,102,050 of record NC_083342.1, read on the forward strand.
CTGTACACTTTGACATTGCAGTGTTCTCACAGCCTGGCCATTTATATATATTAGAATTAGAATATATATAAAAATAAATATATAAAAGAAGATGAAATGGACTCAAAAGTAGTATTCCTTCGGTCTCAATTTAAGTGTTTTATTTTATTTTTTAATTATCCAAAAAAGAGTGTCTTCTTTTAACTACTTATTCGGTCTCAATTTAAGTGTCTTACTTTATTTTTTAGTTGTTCAAAAAAAAATGTGTCCTTTTATATTTAGTAAATTGACAATTCAAGTCTCATATCTGGTAAGTTTAAAAACACAAAATTTAAAGGGCATTTTAGTACATGACTACATTATATATATTTTTAATTTAGAACTACAAGATTCAAATATCTCCTTTTATTTTTTAAATTTTATACTTATTTAAATTAGGATACTTAAATTTGAGACGGAGGAAATATATAAGAAGAAGAAAAACGAAGATGATAAATTAAGGAAAAAACTCAAAACTTTTAAACACTGGCAAAAAGCAAGAAACCAAATAATCGATACTCTATAGTGCATTGATAATATGGACAGGGTCCATCTCCAAATAGCAAGTGTACTCAATAACACGTGTCCCTGTTGGTCCCACCTTTTTGTATAATTTAGTAATTTACCTAGCTATTTGTACACTTTGACATTGCAGTGTTCGTACAGCTTGGCCATTTATATATATTAGAAACTATACCACATCAATTTATACCAATAATTTTAACATGAGTAACTAGGCTGATGAACATAGACCTGACTTGAGTACTTGTCAGAACATAGACAAGTTGTCACACATCTCACTGAGGGCCGGCCAAGGCCCAAGTCACTAAGGCAATGGCTTTGGCCCCCATTTTTTATTAAATTTATTTAAAAAATTATTGTGATTTATAATACTTTTATGTAATTATGTAAATTATTTTAAAAAAAAAAACTTAAAGATTGTATTTCTGAATTCACGATAAAAATAAATAAGTTAGACTCTTGAAATTCAATTTGTGTCACATGAATTGAGACAGAGAGAGTGCACAATATTTATAAAAGACAAAAAGAGAAGAAATTTTTTTAGTCGGGTGATTGATTAGCTATTATCGGTTGATTTTTTTTCCGAATAAATTGATTTGTTTTTTAACAACTTTGATTGTTATTGACAATTATAAAACAATAATTAATGACTTCGCATATAAAAAAAAAACTAGAAAAGTAGACTTTAAATAAAAATATATATGACGATATTTCTCTTTAGAAAAATAAAATTAGGAATTCTCTCTGAAGTCTGGCTTTAAGCCCCCAATCTTGTTGAGACGGCCTGATATTCTCACTGTATAAATGAGATTCTATCATTTCTTCTTAAAACATTCCAAATATCAAATCTGGAAATAGAAAGATTAGTTAGCAGTTCATTTTTGTTATCCACGACTATTTGAAAATAACTCCAAAACTTTGCGGGGGAGTTTGCTAAAAAGCCACTCTTAATACTTATTTTGACAAAAGGCTATACGTCTCAAAGAATTGGCTAAAGGGCCACTATTTATGACATCATCAAATGAAGTCTCCCATGTTATCACCCCTATACCCAAAGTTTTAAAAAATACAAAACAACCCCCAACCACCAACATTTAATTACCCCAATTTAGCAATCCAAATTTTTTTGTTCCCTCTAACAGCAGGGATGCTCCCCATTTCTGCACTTTTTTGATCCCGTTTTTTGGCCAAATTTTCGATTTTTCATCTGAAAATTAGTCCCAAACGACGGATTTCTTCCCCACTTCAGTCATTGTAACTTAAATCTCTTAGAAATCATTGAAAAGAAGCTCGAATTATTTTCACCATTGTTGTCAAAGCTCAATTATCAGGTGTCAATTCCGTCCGCGTCTACTGGCAGTGGAGTTTGTTTTTTGTTCTAATCCTCTTGTGGAGTCAATTCTCCATTAAAAGAGCCGTATCCGTGCTTTTTTTTTTGTTGTTTGAATCTGATATTGTTCTAAGTCTAGGCATCGACCAATTATAGACCATAGCAATAGTCTATTATATGTTTAGTATGGAGTCTATTGGAGAATATGTTGTAGTAGGTGGTGATTACATAGGTGAATGGGTGGAGACCCCAAAATGTTGGATTTGGAATTCTGCGAGCAAGGTGACAGTGCCGATCGTCGTGCGTCGCAATGGTACGTATAACGATTTGGTTGAGAGCGAAAAGGAAAACGGGGAGTTAGATTGTGACCCCATCGACTTGCGCATTAGTTATATGATTAATGCTCTGCCCACTAGGGGAAAAGCTTACCCTTCTTTCATAATGAATGATAGGTATGTGGTGTTGTATATGTTTGATGTTGTTGCTGATAGTTCTAGGACTTTTTTGAGAATAAATGTTGTTGAGAGGTCTCAAGCAGCGTCAACATCAACAACACCACCCCCACCTCCACCCCCACCCTCACCGCAGCCATAACAACCAGTGGATGCAAAATCAATGCAAAATGAGAGCATGGGTGATCATTCAATGGATACGGATGATCATGATATTGATGTCGAAGAGTGTGATGGGCAGCCAAACCAATTTGGAAGGAAGAGAATAAAGCGTATCCCTGACATTGCAAAATCTTTTAAGCCCAAAGGACGTGTAAAAGGGAGGAGAAACAAGTGCTCAATTTGCAAGGGAAGCGGCCACAAGAGAACAACGTGCCGAAATGGAGAGGGATGAACTTGATTTGTATTTGTCAATGTATTTCATTGTGCTTTTCTTGTACTTAGCAGTTTTTGGTTCTTCAATTAAATATGTTTTTCTTGTAATTTGCAGTTTTTGGTTCTTCAATTAAATATTTCAGTGAATGTATTTCATTGTGTTTTTCTTGAATGTCAGTTCAATATTAATCAACTGTATAATTGTATATAAATGAAAAGGAAAGAGAAGATCTTCGGATATTTTTTCCAGGGGAGGACTTTCTTGATCGCCTCATTCGGGTGTTGATGTGGCTTATAAACCATGACTGTGTTCTATATATCTACTGGGTATAGTAAATAATAAACTTAATATCTAGTCTATAATAGATGACGTATATGATATATAATCGCCTTTAAAGCCCATCGACTGTTGAACCTCCAAACGCCATCAATTAAAATTCAAAAAGCCTGCGGTTATGTCTAATCAAACCCAATATTAATCACTACCTCCATGCGCATTGACACGTGTCGCTCACACAGCCGTCGATTCACCAAACCGAGGTCATCAGTCTATAAATCGCCTAAGCTTATTTCAAATACACCATCTCAGCTCTCTCATCACAAAAAGCTCTTAAAAAATTTCTGATCAACAATGGCGAGAAGGATTAGGAATAGAGCAAACCGTCACCCTCAGTTCAGAGCACCACATCCTGAGTTGCTACTTCTCAGGAACAATTTCCAGAGGCTCTTTAGGGGCCTCGGCGAGGATAGGGAGCGGTTGGAAACTGCCATCCATAGAATCGCGCGCATCTTGCGTGTGCTTCTTAAGCTCGAGGGTGTTGACCCCGATGCTCTGTTGACCCTCCCACCATCCCCCTAGAATATTTGTTTTAAAGTATATTTTTATATAAGCTTTCAGTGATGAAAGTGGTAGATGGAAGTTTTTGGACTTTCGTCGCTAAAAGCTTTGGGTGGTGTCTTGGGGTTTTATTTTATTATGTAAAAATCCACCATATTAATGAAAATAGTTTATGTTATGATCTTTGTGTTTTTACTTTATTTTCTACATACTGTTGATTGAATGTTGTTTGATAAGTCGATTAATAACCAAACAACTACCATATCTATAATAACCACAAGCTAAGTTGATTAATAATCAAACAAATACAATATCTATAATAACCACAAGCTATAACCTATTATAGACCATCGGTATATTATAGACCAAGTAAATAAAGTGAACTATTTTGGAATGAGAAGTCTGGTGAATGTAAAGCTCATAAAAATAATTATAAAAAAAAAAAAACCAAACTGCGTAAATCTAAGGGACCGTGGACAGTTCTATAATATACCAAAAGTTTATAATAGCCAACGAGTATAGTATATTATAGATTTCGTAGTTTGTCTATACTCTACTACAGTTGATATATAAACCAGGCCACTATTTGCCTAAAAAGGCTATAATAAAATAAAATAAAATAAATAAAAATACTTGATGCTATTTTAACACTATATTAACACTTGATTATTATTAGTAGAGTCCTCATCCATTATACACATGATCCAAAGATCTTTAGAACAAGTAATAATCCTTAATCATCAAATATTTGCCTAAAAAGGCTATAATTAAATAAAATAGAATAAATAAAAAGACTTGATGCTATTTTAACACTATATTAACACTTTCTTACATCATATTAGAGTCCCCATCCATTATACGCATGATCCAAGGATCTTTAGAACAAGTAATGGTCCTTAATCATCAAATATTTGCCTAAAAGGGCTATAGTTAAATAAAATAAAATAAACAGAAAGACTCGATGCTATTTTAACACTACATTAACACTTTATTACATCATATTAGAGTTATCATCCATTATACAAATGATCCAAAGATCTTTAGAACAAGCAATGATCTTCCTTGGAATAAGGTTGTGCTTTGAGAACATTAGCTTATTGTCAGAGTTATTGGATAGTAGTGTTATGATTACCATTAGTTGTTCTAAAGCTCTTTGGATCATGTGTATAATGGATGGGGACTCTAATATGATGTAATAGAGTGTTAATAGAGTGTTAAAACAACAGTCTTTTTATTTATTTTATTTAATTTAATTATAGCCTTTTAAGGGAAATATTTGATGATTAAGGACCATTGCTTGTTCTAAAGGTCTTTGGATCATGTGTACAATGGATGAAGACTCTAATAATTATAATAATCAAGTGTTAATATAGTGTAAAAATAGCATCAAGTCTTTTTATTTATTTTATTTAATTTAATTATAGCCTTTTTAGGCAAACATTTGATGATTAAGGATCATTACTTGTTCTAAAGTTCTTTGGATCATGTGTATAATGGATGAGGACTCGAATATGATGTAATAGAGTGTTAATATAGTGTTAAAATAGCATCAAGTCTTTTTATTTATTTAATTTAATTTAATTATAGCCTTTTTAGGCAAATATTTGATGAGTAAGGACCATTACTTGTTCTAAAGATCTTTGAATCATGTGCATAATGGATGGGGACTCTAATATGATGTAATAAAGTCTTAATATAGTGTTAAAATATCATCAAGTCTTTCTATTATTTAATTTAATTTAATTATAGCCTTTTTAGGCAAATATTTGATGATTAAGGACCATTACTTATTCTAAAGCTCTTTGGATCATGTGTATAATAGATGAGGACTCTAATAATAATAATAATCAAGTCTATAATAAACGTTCAATATATACTCACAGTCGATAATCATAAACATTAACTCAAGTCTATAATAAATAAAAGCACATTCAAATCAACAGAGCAACAACACAGTTAAATACAAATGTTGCAATGCTCCAACCTTGTCATAAATTAGCACTTACAAAATTTGCCCGTCCAAATTCACAAGGCAACAACACAGTTGTCATAAATTGTTTGTTAAAGTAAAAAAATAGTTAAAACTAAGCAATAAAATTGTTTGTTATCATCCACTACACACAAATTAATTGTTTGTTACAATCCAAGTATCAAATTACTCCTTGATGGAGCCATTAATTTCCTCGACAACAGTCGACACAGCTTTGTCAGCGTCAAACTTAACATTAGCTTCATCATTAGTAACTTCTTTTTCATTCTCAGCTTCATCATTGGGGACTTCTTTTTCATTCTCAGCTTCATCATTGGGGACTTCTTTTTCTACCTCAACTTCTGCAGCAGGGACTTCTTTTTCATTCGCAACTGCAGTAGCAGACTCCTTCTCAACTTCAGTAGTAGACACAATAGTAAGGAGATCTTGATCAGTTGGCACAGAGAGATCTTGAGTACTTGGCACATGGACATCTTGAGCATTTGGCACATCGACATGTCGAGCAATTGGTTGTTCAACATCAACCTCAACCCCACCAGCAGCTTCATTGAGAGTCTCCTTCTTCTTCTTCTTCTTCTTCTTCTTCTTCTTCTTCTTCTTCTTCTTGCTCTTTCTAATACTTTCTCCCTCAACATAAGCGACAAGAACCTTCAAAGACTCCTCAATCTTTTCCACATGCTGCTTCAGTTGCTCATGCTCCACTTGCCCACTTGGTGCAGCACGACCCATAGATATCCCAACATCAACATTATCTTTTGTGGCTGAATTACCACCAAGATCTTCCGAATGATTATCTTCGGCCTCTTGAGTATAGTCCTCATCAAAATGCTCCATGGACTTCTTCCCCTTCCTACTAGAAGCCTTCGAGGAATTTTTTGGTGTAATAAAAACAGTCACGCCTTCAAGTTCACGCTCCAATTCATCAATGATTGGGTCATTATTTTCATCATCATATGGCAGCAAATTTTGCATGTAATCCTGCTCTAACTCATGCAGTGTAAGGATGAGGTAAGGGTGCACCATCTACAAATAAAGAAAACATTAACATTAAGCTTATCTTTTTGTTAAAAAATTAATAATAGACTCCAAATTTATACCTCGATAACTCCAGCTATCTTAAATGGATCTCCTTCAGCGAATCGCTCCATTTTCTTCGTGTGCCGCCTAAGAATCTTAGGAATAGGGAAAGGAACCTCCTCTGATTTCCCAGCATTCCTTCCAAGTGCAGGAAAAGCTTCATATGCCCAGATCTGTAATCACAGAAATAAAAACTTAGTGAAAAATAAACAAGACATAGTCTATACTCTACTGCACCGGTGGTCTATAATATTTACCATGAATACCCAGTGGAAGCCACAGAGAGCATATGATGCAACCTTTTTCTCTGCGTGCACTTGGTGGTGCTTGGGAATGTCTATCTTGTTCTTTAAGTAGTCCAGAGTGAGTTCAGATGATTTCTTTCCCCAAGGATAGCTACTGAAGAATTCCAAATCGTTTGCCATTTTTATCGTGTTATGATCCATACCCCTCGACACATCTTTGGCAAGCAATATTGTGTGCAGAAACCACACTAGACAATATTTGAGCTTTTCCTCTTTGGTCAGCCTAGGCCCTCTGATCACCACCAATAGCTTTTCTGCAGCAATCTTTCTATCGCGACAAACTTTTATGCAGAATGCTGCCCCTTTCTTAAGTGCCATTTTCTCTCTAGTTCGGCTGGATATGATCCACAGTTTAGACCAGTGATCAAAGCAAACTCATTCAAGCCAAAACACACGGGCTTGTCATTCACCAAGAACCACATCTCGCGCTTCTTCTTATGAACCACATGACGAAGAATCGTATAGTGCACCAATATTCCATTGAATCTATTGAAGTGTTATGATATTTTTCTTAAATGACCAAAACAGGAATGCCTGAACATTTTCCTAAGTTTATGATCTTTTATCAGTGTTTTAAAATCAGCAAGCAATGTCAACCTACTCCTAATCGAAACTTTTGCTGGAAACGATTCGTAATCATCCAGCTAATTGATCAGACCATACTTGTTGACGTCAATTGTCCTTGCACAATATGGCAACAACAAGGGATCAACATTTTCATCACCACCAGACTCCTCAAAAACATAGGGATCATCTCTTTCACCTTCCTCGACATTATACACATCATTATTCTCCTCTGAGTTACGCTTCATTTTTAGGTTCTACAGTTTTTCTTCTTTTACCTTCTCGGCTAACTTCTTTACCTTGTTTTTTTTTCTTTCGTCAGATGTGGCCCTAGAGCGGGTTTGAATTATGTGCCCTCCTCTTCCTCTAGTTCTAATCATTTTTTATAATCTATATACAAACAATACAGTGACGTTGATCAGCCACGACAAAAAAACAAGAATAATCGACCAAAAGTCTATTAATAGACCATACTTTACAAAAAGCAAAAACAGAAAAAGAAAGATCGAAACAAGCAAAAAAAATATAGAAATAACACATATTTCTAGCAAAAAACAGGTGAAACTTCCAAAATTTTGAAAAAAAAAAATCTCAATTTTATGAACATGTAACACCCCATACCTTTAACCTAAGCTTTGACCATGATCCTAGACTTAGAAAACCAGATAAAGAATGTGGGAATTTGAATTTTCCTCTTCAGTTGTAAGTTGGTGGTTTACGCCCATGAACAGTGACCGTATTTCAGTATATGGCCCGTATTTCAAGTCGTAAATTGGTACCAAAGATTTCTGAGCATTCTGGAATTTGACACTTAGAGGTTACATCGTTAAATACGGATCGTATTTCAAAATATAGCCCGTATTTAAAAACGTATTTGGAATTTGGGAAAACTTCCTTGATTAAAGTTGTAGAGCTTTGAAATACCTTTCCAACCGTATATTATGGGGGTCAAATGGACATCTGTGAAAAGAGTTATGGCCATTTTACTGAAGAGACGCAGTGCAGTCCATACGAAATACGGACCGTATTTCAAAATACGGCCAGTCTTTCAAAATACGGTCAGTCTTTCAAAATACGGCCAATATTTAACTGGGCGTAAAATTCAATTTTCCAGAACAGTATATATTCGTCCATATCAGTTCAAATCATTATTTTTCATTCCTTCAAGCCCTAGAACAACCTCCTACCCTCTTCCATCATCAAGAACACCAAGGTAAGCCTACTTTAATTATCCAACTCAATTCTAACATATACTCTAATAATCTAAGTAAGAAATCATTCTTCCTAATCTATGGTTTTCAAGAAAACCCATCTCAAGGTTCAAGAATCAAGATTTAGGAAATCTTCTCTAAAACTCAAGTCTTTAATTCAAGTTTTGGAGCAATTAAGGTATGTAGAATTTTCATCCACATGTGGGAATCTCTACGTTCTTCCCCATGCTCCGTTTCTTGATATCCATGAAGTTCAAATCCTAGGGCATTAAATCCAACATATTGGTAGCCCGTATTTATGCATTTATGTACATGAATTTTGTATCTATATTCGTTATTGTATTCCTAATCTTCCATTACGGTTATTAGGAACCCTAGCTTAATCCATGAATCATGAATTCTTCCTCATGCGTTCTCATTATGTTTATATGAAACTTTATGATTTTATCTAGCAAGTTACAAGCATGTTTTCAAGTCAATTATATATATATATATAATTATGAACTATAGTTATTACTCATGAATCAAGAACATGTTTGCAAGACTATGACAAGTTATCTTATGAAACCATATTACAAGATATTTCATGAAATCATGTTACAAGTTATTTTGTGAAATCATGATTACAAGTTATTTCACGAAAATCATGGGCTTCTTAGCCAATTATATCATGTTCATGTTTTTGGGAGTTGCACGAATTACCGAGAAGGCTCAGATAGCCTGAAACTAGTAGCCACCGTAGGACAAGGATCGCTCCTCCCAGTTAGGATGATTGCTTAATTTTACACTGAATCGATCCATCATGCACGTTACCACCTTATACCCTGGCAAGGTATGGGGGCTCTGCTGGTCGGGCGAAGTACCAGACTCCACGTACCCACGTGGTGATATCATGTTGTCGGTTTATGAAATGCTCTCCCTACTTATCATGTTTTACTTATGTTATATATATATATATGTACTCATGCTCATGCTCATGCTCATGTTCATGTCCAGGTTTTCAGTTTCAGTTCTTATCATGTCATTTCATGTCCCATGTTATTTCATTCAGTTGCTTTACATACCAGTACATTCAATGTGCTGACGTCCCCTTTTATTGCCCGGGGTTTGCATTTCACGATGCAGGTACGTATTTACAGGACGCCGCATCTGCTCAGTAGGATTTGCTCGTATCAGCTCATTGGTGAGCCCCATCTCATTCGGGGTTTAGTCAGTTATCTTTATTTTACTAGTCATGCATTTAAAGGTATGCTGGGGGGCCTTGTGTCACACCCCGATCCTACTAGGGTGTGATGGGCACCCGACCCCATATTCGGAGCCGAGCGAACCCGCTGACTCTTATTACCTACTTAATCTCTTTAGACTATTACAACAATAAGAAGTGAAAAACATAGTTAAGCTTTCAGAATCTTTCTTTCGTTGTTCTCAAATCAAACAAAATCTATGGTCATGTGGAATCTGTAACATAATATATAAAGACACATAGGCTGATGGAGCCACTTTCAAGCCTGACATACTACACCCACGACTCTGTCTGCAAAGTCTCTAACATCATCTCTAACATCAACCCAGAAATCATAGCGTACAAGATTTGTCTCGGCAACACTCCAGGGCCAAATGGAGCTCGCCAACTTCGCTGGAACATCTTCTATAATAACTTTTGCTCATCTGGGTGTACCTGCGCGGTATGAAACGCAGCCCCTGAAGAAGAGGGGTCAGTACGAGCAATGTACTGAGTATGTAAGGCATGAATAGTAACATAGTAAGGAATATAAATATGAATAATAACCGAATGGAAATATAGACCATATCATGAAGTAAAAGAGTAACCTGTACATCTGAGTGCCGCTTAGGCGGATACCCTGCATGCTTAGTGCTGCGGAACGTGCAGCCCGATCCATATATACATATACTGCTGCGGAACGTGCAACTTGATCCATATACATATATTGCTGCGGAACGTGCAGCCCGATCCATTTGAAAACATTTCTTTTTCATATATATAGAAAATAGTACATATCATATTGCCGAGGCGTCGGCTCCGATCCATTTAACCACATATCCCGCGTCCGGGCATCCCGCGTCCGGGATGGTATCATGTCATATAACACCAACTGATCAGGTGGCTACGCGTATATAACGCTCTGGCCCTTTTTCCCATCTTCCCCATATACATATATATATATATATATATATATCATATAGCAGCATGCAGGAGAGCCCAAAGAAAGTCATGTATCTATCGGAGTGGCGTAAGGTCGGTAACCTCCGATTATATTATGGAATAATCGTCATGGCTTTGTCTCACCTTGAAGGAACTAGTATTATAAGGCGAGACTATCAATAAAGAAGAGCATGAAGAGAAAACATATAATAAGATCATAAACCTCATAAAACATCAATTCATACACTTTGGAGTCTTTAGAAAATAGAGTCATAACAAAAGACTACAATTGAAATCAAGAATTAGCTCATTGTTCTTATATTCACATTGAATCCTTAACTTAAGACTTTTGGACATGAAACCATTCTTGTCATAATCATCCTAAACATATTCTCTTCCTTAACATCATCGTTGTCATTACAAAGCATATTCATCATTGTGGTCATAAAAGTTTACAAACTCATGCACCTTTTTCTTGGAAAAGTATAGGCATTTTGGAGAACATTACGGGTTATTAGGAAGGAAATCATGTCTTGGAGCCCTAGACTTTTAACTTTTGAAAACAAGAAAGATACGAAACATTTATAAAATCATAACGCAAGATTCATGCCTTTGAAAGAAAGGGACGAGCCTTAACATACATGTTCCGCGTCCTATTAGCTACGCCTAATCGTCCAAGCTCGCTATCGCTAGTCTACATTCAAGAAGATTGACGCAATCATTAGATTTATCACCATATACTTGTCTTAATCCTTCAAACAAATTCATTTATAATCTACCGAAATTTCGGCAGCATCTCCCCTGTAAATACACCATCCCCGAGAATCTAACTCGGCCAATTCAATAACAAACCCGAGAATGGAACTCGGTCACATTATCAACAACAATACCAACAATTATTCTAACAATACTACGATATCCATAATGATCCAATGCTACCCGAATCCTCCAACTTCAACAAAAGTATTAACCACACATTTCTCTTATTCTAGGTTCACAATCCATATCAACAACCATGCATTAACAATATTACTCATGCAATGTAAGAATTCAAGCTAATGTCGCATTAACTTCTTCAACATTCCGATAACGATTACAACTTTATTTTAAGCCATCAAACCTTCATTTTTCATCATGAAATTCACAACACAACAACTAAAATGTTAAATAGAATCAATTCACTACAACTTGTCAACCCACCCATCATTCGGCCACAACAACTACATGTATATTCTTATAAGTTTCCATCCTTTTCCATACATTTCAACAACAACCAACATACTACATAAAATTAATTCAATCTTTCCACATAACACAACACACCCACGGTTAACTACACAAACACACGGCCACAACTTCAACATACATGATTTTATGTTTTTCATTCATTTCTCCGCACTACAACATATACTAACTATCCATAACACATAAGAGAAAGAGATTAAGTCTTACCTTTTCCACTTATCTTTCAACTTTCGGCCAAGGTATTTTTTGCAAAAATGAATAATTTTATTGTTCCAACAACTCTCCCATGTTAAAGAGGACCTCCTAATTGCTTGGAATGATAGAAGAAAACAATTTTTCTTGATCAACTTTTCCCCATGGCCATGTTCGGCCACCATGGCCGAATGCCCTTCAATTTTTTTTCTTTCTTTCTTTCTTGTTTCTTCATTTGGAATGATGAATAATTAGTCATCTCTCATATATATATATAGTTCTTATGAGCATGTGAGGGGCACATGCCCTCTTCTCCATTTCTCTAGAATTTTCTTAAAATAAAAGATGACTTAATTGTCTTGCCATGTACACTTTGGTCCATATATATAATTACATAATCCATAAAAAGGGTGGGGCCCACATGGCCACACACACACACACCCCCACGGCCAAATGGCCCCTTCATGTTTCTTGAACACTTTGGTCCTTCAAGAACATTCTTGAACACTTTGTGAAATTCCCGTTTTGCCCCTAGCCTTCCACAATATTACCATGGGCCATTTTGTGAATTTCTCTCTTTACCCTTAACCTTTCCCGATATTTCCATACTACTAATATTCATAAATAATATTCATAACCAACTTGTACATTAAAATAAATTTGGAAGATGATCATTCCCTTAACTTACCACGACTTTCTTAAAATATTCGAATGTATCAAATACGGGATATAACACCTTGTCCCAGCAAGTACGTTTTCCAGTCAAGATTCACGATTAGATGTTTCATAGACTAGTTAGTTTAGTTATGTTAGACATGCAAGGTGTTTAGCCATCTTTGGCTCAACTCATGTTATTTCCGCATTTATGATTTAAACAAGTATTTTATTAAATTATTATGACATCTCATGTTTTATAAAAGCTCATCACGTTCATGCTATATTTCCGCTCATGTATGCCTCATGATGATTCAGCAAGCCAGGTGGTTCGCTCGGTCACATGCAGTATGACACCGAGTGCCGTGTTTCGCCCAGGCCGTGGTTCGGGGCGTGTCAGAACACTAGGGTTCTATCGAGTTGGTAAAATAATAACAACTTTCATGGCAAAATGGAGCTCTAAATGCTCTAGAGGAGCTGCTAAATTAAAGAAAATACCTGGAATGGACGGCAGGAATGTTACCAAGACTGGGGGAGAGGGAGAATTCTAATGGAAACTTCAATTTTTTTAGAGCGGGAGTTGGGAAAAAGTGAGGAGAGAGAAGGGGCTTTTGTATATTTTAATAATAAGTGAAAGGGGACTTAAGTGTATAAGTTGTAAACTCCAAAGTTTTTAAAATTATAAAATGACGTCAGGACCACTAACCTTAACCATAAAATGAAAAAACAAAAGGAAAAGAAAATGAGTGACCCTATTGCATATTAAACTAAGGGAGTGGCTTCAAAGCCAAACAATTCTCAAACTCTACATGAAGTTGGACAAGAATTATTTATCTAATTAAAAGCAAAAGCAAAAGAACAAGGTTAAAAATTCCTACCAAATTTCTTGAAAGTTTGACAAACCTAAAAACATTGATCAGGTCTAAAAAAAAAATAATCTTATACGAAATCTCAAAATGCAGAGATCTGACAGATAAAGCAAAAAATTGTTTAGAAAACTTTCACAATTATTGTAAAAGAGAGATCAAATCATCAAATGAATTATTAAGACAAGGCAAAAATGCGGTGAACGTGGATCGAACACGTGACCTTCAGATCTTCAGTCTGACGCTCTCCCAACTGAGCTATCCCCGCCTGCTGTTGTTGACTCGATCTAATAGTATTTGTTAAGTTAATAGCCGTGTTTTTCACGTTTTCTTCTCATCTTTTAAAGTAGGGAAATCATCCATGGTCGGCTGGATCGTGAAGCAGAGAAATGGGGAAGACCTTCAAAGATGAATTTTCATATGGTACTGCCCCATCCTTTATGAAAATCCCCTTTTTCTTTACTTATATTATATCAACTGATTTCTTTCCTTTTTCATCACTGCAGATGAAAGAGTCGCAGAATCACAGGATATAATCGCCAAATATCCCGATCGAGTGCCGGTGTGTCTCTGCACTTCGTTATTCTACTTCCACTTCAAAATCTATGTTCTGTAGTTTGCTCTAATTTGAAATTTGTTATATTATCATTAGGTCTAAGTTAAGCACTATTTAGTTGGATAGATGATCGCTGGGTTTAAAGTTAAAAACTCTATTTAGCTGAAAAGACTTAAACGCGCATGATTTCTTTTCTCAATTCATCTATGTCCTTTTATAGTTTCATTATACAAAAACTGCATATTGGTATTCTAGTCTCTAATATCTAAGTTCCTGCTTCAATTTACTTTGCTTCTCTGCAACTATTAGCGCCTAATCCTCACTATATTCAACTTTTAGCCTCTAAATTTTCCCAAAAGCTTTACTTTTGATGTTGATAACATGTAATAATGTTGATATCCATAACTCCTTAAAGGCGCGATAAGTTCCTTAGTTCCCTGCTATCCTGACTGTGTTTTAATATCTCTTGTGGTTTGCTTAAAAATTAACATTTTGAGAATGTTGTTTACAATTGCTATTACGTTTCCTATCCTTCTGTATTTCGATGTTCGTTTTTCAGAAAGAAACAAACAAACAACAAATAGTTCCGACTTACCATCATGTTTCATCCATTGGTTATTATTGGATGGTCCTCCATGCATAGTGCATATTTGTTGATAATCATCTCCTGCATTTATTTATGTTTTTGCAGGTGGTGGCTGAAAGATATTCCAAAACTGACCTCCCTGAGATGGAAAAGAAGAAGTAAGCAACTATCATCTTGGTGTCGCGTTTCCTGCCAAAAATCTAAAGTGATGTGCCTTCTTATATTACTCATAAATGTGATGTTTCTGAATTTCCTCTTGAAGCTTCTTACCCAAGAAATATCTAATGCTTGTAGACGGCAGATTCAGCAAATGTGAATCTCTCTCTCAGAGTCTCAGTTCCCTACGTTTGGATGCGCTTAGTATTTCATATAAATATTTAATCTAACTGTAAATTTAGAAGAGGGAAATATTTACAAGAATGCTTAGACTTTTTTTTTCTTTGTTTTCTCTTTTGCTTTTCCTTTTTCTGTTTTTTGTTTCCAAATGATTAGATCTCTCTTAAAGAGTAGATCTTCTCACTTTTATTCTCTACTTTCTTCTTGAGGAAGAATTCTCCTAACTGAGCTTAAGTTTCAATCTGGTTGAACTACTAGTTGCACACGTGTGCAGTTGTGATCCCTGAATGTCCCACATTAGTTAAAGGAGATTTTTATTGCTTTAATAAAACTATGTTCCTCTAATTGTTCCTAGCTATTGTGGTAGTCAGTCATTTCTGGATTGAATTCTTTTTTCTTCTTGTTATGAAAATTGGACCGGTTTGGGCAGATAGTTAAAAAATGCACTAATTCTTTCTTGGTTGTTAAACTAAACTTGGATTTTAAAAAATCTCTTTTGATTGTTCTGTTTTTTATATCAGCCACATTCTTGTTGCGACTTCCCTTTTTGTCTTGTTGAAAAAACTAAATATGCTGCTCTACGTTAACCAAAAACTTTGGTTTGTCTCTTTTTGAGTATTTATTTCAAGTTCTGGTTAGGTTCACTTCCCTTCAGTATTTTGTTTTTCCTTTTACGACTTCTTGCTTTAGTTCTAAGATATTCTTTTTAGTACCTTTTACATGATTAAAAAAAAAATAAAATATTTTTAGTACCTTTTTATTCCATCACAAAAATGTTGTCAATTCTTTATTTTGGAAAATTTAAAAATATAGCGAACCTTGTCTTAATTTTTTGGTCAAGTGTTGGTTTTATATCTTGAAATGAGGAACTTGACAACTTGTAGTAATATTCATGCTACTACAACAAACAACAAATATCGCATCTCAATCCCAAGCAAGTTGGGGTAGTAATATTCATGCAGTTTCCAAAAAAAAAAATCATTTATTTTATGCAGTTTCCAAATTTTCAAATTTTATTTAGATGGTAAATTAAGGGATGTTTAATGAAACTCGAAAATTTGGTAAATTTGTTCCTCATGATGCAAACTATGATGATTGAATTGGGATGGGTATCTTACATCTTTTAGCATTCGATGAAGCTTAGTTTAACCAGATTACTGCCTAGCATTGACTGAAGACTCGTGCAATTAATCGTTCGTCCTTCTTTGACTCATCCAATTAACTTATTCCTCTTTTAACAATTTTTCTTCTTTTTCTTCTTTCCTTTGGGTTGACAAGTAGCAAGCTAGTACTAAGATAGCGCTGGACAGTAGAAATTGGGTGTATTTCCGGTTATGAAATCTATTCTTGGATCGAACTAATGAAACCTATCATAGTATCTTCTTCATTAACATTTTGTTGATTACACGTGAAAGCTAGCAAGCTAAGAAATCTATCTTTCATAATGCAAACAGATGTAGCTTTTCCGCTGAAGCATGATGGTTCCTTTCCCTCATACTACCTACAAATACGTGGTCGAATGGTTCTCCAAATTTTCCATATATCCTTTTTCATCTTACAATCCTCCAGCACCAAAGGAGTTTCTTTGCCAGTCTGTGATGTTACCATTTTTGCCCAAAAATGTGGCGACAAAATTCAACACTTGTTACAACCCAGTAATGCAGAAAGAGTAAAACAACAACAACAACATACCCAGTGTAATTCCACAAGTGGGGTCTAGGGAGAGTAGGATGTACGCAAACCTTACACCTACCTTTGTGGGGTAGAGAGGCTGTTTCCGATAGACCCTCGGCTCAAAAGAAGTGTACTAAAAGCAGAGTAGAAAGGAAATAGACGACAGCAAAAAGTAAGATAAACAAAGCACGTGAAGTAACAGATAGTAGCAAAAGAAGAATAAGATACACTGTGAATATTAGATAATATTACTAAATAAGGAGAATAGAAGACTAGCCCTGTCTTTCCCACATAAAGGTGCTACAACACTCGGCTACCTACTAACCTTCTACCCAAATCCTCGACCTCCAAACCTTCCTATCTAATGCAGAAAGAGTGGTTACCATTTATGATGTCCTTCATATGTGCATCATCTACTGCAAATCTGCATTCTTCATTGTATGTATTCTTGAATAAGACATGCTTCATTAACTATAGCCCAACTGTAGAATGCAACCTTGTAGAGAAATCCAGTTTCTGGGAGTAGGAATCTGAATAAAAAGTGGATATTCCTTACCCTGTTGGTACCTCTAATAAAATTTCCTTACTTTATAGGGAGCTCTGGTTTCCCAACTAACTTTCATTGGCTATTGTGAGGTATTGCCACTCGGAACAGATAAGTTCAATAGCGAGATTTCATAGTAAATATACCATTTCCTTGAAATGTCGATGTCAAAGAATCTGGACCCTCTGACAGTGTCTAGACATCTTCCACGTTTCAGAAATTGTGTCATCCTCTCACTCTCCCAATTGTAGCAGCTCTTCTGAAGCTTGCTTCCCATCCTCTCACTCTCCCAATGGGTCGTCCTTCCACAATCCTAATCATAGCAGCGCAGCAATTTCTGGAGCTTACTTCTCACACATTCTTTCATCTGCATTGAGTTATGTTAACAACTATGTGTAACACAGCGAACAAGTCTGGGAGCTTCTCTTCTAGTGGAGAATCCACTATCCAGGCATCCTGCCAAAAAAATATTCTTCTACCATCCCCTACTTTAAATAATATTTTAGGGCTTCACATTTATTCATTTTTCAATAAAAGCTTTTGCCTTGTATTCACTGCCTCACTGTCGGTCCTGTTTTGGAATTTGATTTTAGTTTCTTGGAGGGGTTGTAGTTTGATTCAATGTTGTACTTGTACATATGAACAAACAGAGATTGGGAAACCCACTGGTCCCTCCCATTGGAAGGATTGTAGTTTGATTCAGTGTTGTACTTGTACATATGAATAACAGGTGCTTCTGTACCAGATCATGCAGTCCTAATATGGTCCTCGTATAATAGTCCTATAGTTTTCCTCTTATTTTCTTTTCTTTCTCGGCCACAGATACCTGGTACCCCGTGATATGTCTGTTGGGCAATTTATCCACATTCTGAGTGGCAGGCTCCATCTGGCTCCTGGGAAAGCTCTGTTCGTGTTTGTGAATAACACCTTGCCTCAAACAAGTAAAACCCCTAGTTCGTTCATTTGATGCACCTGTTGTTATACACCATTACAAGGCATATTTACTCCATTACTGATCTCGTTTGATTTTCTTTTGCTGCAGCAAGCTTGATTGAGACCGTGTATGATTCTTCCAAGGATAAAGATGGGTTCCTCTACATGTGCTACAGCAGTGAGAAAACCTTTGGTTACTCTTAGAAAGTGTACATTGTGAACTGAAATATGTATATGGTATCTGTATTTAATGTCTGGCATGCATGGTTGTTCATCCTGTAAATTATTGCACCTGGATATGTCTATACTGTTAACTGAATATATTAAGGGAATTCAAATGTCAATTTATTGGATCCCAGACTTAGCATTGTTAACTTAAGATTGATGCGTTACTGGTTATAGAAAAATGGCGATCTAGTAAGCCGCCCTTGAAAAGAATGCAAAGGTTGTAGTAAATTGAAGGGGGTTAGGCTTATTCCCTTGAACGGTTCAACTTCCCTAGCTCTCAATTTACATTCTTTTACAAATGAAGCAAAGAAAAATAGAGCTCGGAGTTGGAGATTTACACCCTGATCTGTTGAATTGAAAAGCAAATAACTACAACAATGTACCCAGTTTAATCTCACAAGTGAAAAACAAAATAATCTATTGAAAGCAACATAACCAGGTAAAAATAAAACAATACAGTCAGGAGTAGGGCTTTGAAAGCAAATGCCAGAACAACTTGGTCTCTCTGAGAGCACAACGTTGGTCCGGTCATCTTTCACGAACTGGCCATTATAATTGTTTAACCAACACAACCTACAATTCCATCTTCCAAGTATTAATTCAGGGTATTAGGACGTATCCAAACTGAGAGATCTTCAATATTGTTGGTGAGGCAACAAAAGCAGCAGGGATCCAATGGAGAAGATTACCAAGTGCGTAGTTTGATTTACTGACAGTGCACATAGAGAAGATTACCAAGTACGTAGTTTGATATACAGCGTACGTAAGGTTGATGATTGCGAGTCCATCGACATGTTGGGTCATATGTGGTTAAGGCATGTTATTTCTTCGTTTCATTAGTTTGACAAAGGAAATTGAGGTAGTAGAATTCAACAACTATGAACTGGACTCTCACATTTAGCGTTGTTTGTTTGTACTAAGGCAGGTTTCCAACGTACAGACTTCGATCCTCAACCTCAACAACAAAGGACTTACATAAAGAAAATCTTTTGCCTAAACTGGGACCAAATATCAAAACAATGTGACCCTCCAAGACACCTTTACTTAAAAGAGAAGATAATATTCCGAATAAATTATCGAAATGTGAATTAGAGCTACAGGTCTCAGAAAACTAAGTATCTGAGGATACAAATATGGTGTACAGCAGCACTTTAACACTCAATTTTTCTGCCTAGCAACCAACAAACGGTTTTCTGGAGAGATATTTGACGGGACATACTTGAGAAGCTCACACTCAAGTCCATGTTCCTTGAGCCACATGAACCTCCCAACATCTATTATTTCTTTGCACATCAATCCTACAGCTGCTCTATCCACAGCCTTCATATTCTTCACCATGTCTTTGACTTCATATGTATTTAGATCCGATTCTCCATGCTTGTTTTCCCTGTGAACCATAACAGACAATCATTTCAGGAGCAAGAAAAGAGAAAATGTGGCATTTCGAACAGAAGTACGCCATGCTAATGTGCCTTGGATGACCCACATCTCAAGGCCGGGAGCTGATGAACACGTTGAACTAGTGAAGAACCTATTTTTTCAATGTGCTCATCGGCGCCTAACCCTGAGACAAAAAGATTATACTTCCTAATAATAAAGATAGAAAGATCATACCTGATCTGTAGATCAAAAGACCAATCAGTGCCACCAAGATCTGGACCATGATCTGCATCAACGGCCCAGCTGGTAAACCATGTCATGGCATTGAAATCATCTTTACCGATTCCCAAATCCAACATATATCGCTTATCTGAGTTATGCATCATTCATGAATTTCAGCAAGTCTAGTAATGATAATGAAAGAGCATTTTTTGACCAGAAACTTAAATATTGTCAAAAACTGATATGTGCAATAGCAAGTAGCAATGAGAGGAGAGTAGCAGAAGGTGGAATACTTATGTAATGCTTCAGCTGACAAAGATGATGGCAGCAAGTAGCAATAGCTAGGCCAATTAGGTAGCAAGTTGATTCAGAAGGAGCATTATTATGTTGATCGCATTGTTTGCTGATGCAACATCTTAAAGTCATATCTGCATCAAATTGCTTACTGTATTAGCTTGTATAGTAATAGTGGCCTGAAGAAGAACTGAATGCGCTGGTAAACACACTATGTTCTTCTTCGAAAAGCAGAAAGAAAAAAGAGTACCTGTAGTAGGTCCACAAAGATGTTTGCCAGTTGCTAGATAAGGAAATCCTTGTAAACTCTCAACAGCATTCAATTTTAGGTCCTCAACTGCAAATGGTTAAAACAGCTAATTCTAAGTAACAAAGTAGAGAAACCATGAAATGTTGTGTAGAAAGACTGACACCTTTTGCTCAAACAATGGTCAAGCATTTTCCACTGAATGCGTTAACACAACAATTTTAGAAAAACATAAAAGACCTTATAGTTTTTCCTTACTCGATCACTTTTTCAGTCTCTCTCCATTTTAACTCTAGTTACTAGCAATATTCCACGAGGTTTGCAGTTTATTATTTCACAGGAAACACTTATTATAATGTCGTTCTGTCTAAACACTTATTACTGCTGTTATTAGGCTTAATGGTCCTCTTTATTGCTCATTATTATTACACAATTAATACTCATTATGAGCAGGGGCATCATACATGAAATGTGCCCTGGCTCCTAGTATAATTAGAGATTGTCATTCCCATTGTAGACACGAAATTCAAGAGGAATACACTCCACTTATACACAATTGCTTCTTAAGTTCTTTATTATTTTACTAAGTATTTAGTCACAAGCTTGGCTAGAGGAACTTGCACCGGGCTCAATCGAAGCTCAGGCTATTCTTAACTTTACTTTGCTTTATTTCGTTCACATTCAATTTACTTGCATATTATATTGATTTACTGATCATTTTGATTCACGTGTCCTTGACCACGAACACAAATTCAACTTAACCATTTTCCCGATAAACAATATATATTTCTAATAAACTAAAGTAATATTTAGTAGGTGCTTATGCAGCTAACAATTTGTACCGTGTACCAAAAAAAAGGCTAACAATTTGTACCTTTTCTCTCTAGTATGTCTTATGACCTTCCCTAAAATTTCTAACCTTTTCGTGCAACTAATAAAAGAAGAATATCCTTATACGGAGATTTTAGAGTTTTGGGTTAAAATTGTCCTTTATCTATGGGAGTAGGTTCATTTTGGTCCCTCAAATATTACCCTGAGCATATTTGATCCCTTATCTATGAGAGTAGGTCCATTTTGGTCCCTCAGATATAACGCTAAGCATATTTAATCCCTTAACTATGCTAAAGTGGGGCACTTTTGGTTCCCCTAATAGAACCCGTTTAAAAAGTAACGGTGCTAAACCCACGTGACTCGTAAAAGGCTAAACCCATTGGACAAAATGCAAAGCAGAGTAATGGCATTTCTCTAAAAAATGCAATTCATATAAGATATTAGCAAAACAACTCATAATATTTGGATCATATGGTTGGTAACCAACTCTTAAATAGTAATCTGGCAGCACACATGGAACCGTTCCACTTATTTTGGAAGCATGTGAATATAAAGTTATTTTTGTTAAATATTAAAAAAATCAAAATTCTTTTTAACAACTGTTATAAATTATCTTAATTGTGGAACCACTCCAATTTTTTTCGGAAGCATATGAATGCAAATTTTAATATATTAGATAAAGTTTCTGCCTTATTTTAAAAATCAGCTTCTTCTTCTTCTTCCAGCCAATTGAAGCTTTCTACAGAGAGGTTAGGGCTTTTTTTGGTGAAGTGTTTCTTCATATGAAGTTGGGGAGAAAGGCGAATAAGTTTAGTATTTTTGTCCGATGGGTTTAGCCTCTTACAAGTCACGTGAGTGTTACATGGGATTAGCACTGTTACTTTTTAAACAGATTCTATTAGGGAAACCAAAAGTGCCCCACTGTAGCATAGTTAAGGGATTAAATATGCTTAGCGTTATATTTAAGAGACCAAAATGAACCTACTCCCATAAATAAGGGATCAAATATGCTCACGGTAATATTTGAGGGACCAAAATGAACCTACTCCCATAGATAAGGGACAATTTTAACCCAAAACTCGAGATTTTATGCTCACGTAAATAGTGATGATATTACTTCTTCTATATTTTTCTTTTTTTTTTTCAACTACAATTATTCATCCTCTTCAATTCTCTTTACCTCTTTTGCACCACTTCTAAATCTATATTAGAAACCTTCCCGCAATATGAAGGCATCAACCTAGGTATATGTAATTCAAGAATACTCTAATCCTTTTGTTCCTTTTTTTTAGGTGGATGAAAGTTTCAACGGGAATGGAGGTGTATCAACGGAAAACCATAGTGCTTGAACTTTTAGCTGAAGCAAATTTTTCAGTAGCTTAAGTTCATCTCAAATCAGCATGTTCAAGAAGTGCAACCTAAAACATAGTAAGCTATAAACTTTCCTCATTACCTTTGTCTGTCTCAATACCTTTTTTGGGTAAGATTTCAAATTTCTAATAATTTATTAAAAGTAAGTTGTAATGTGCAGGGTAAGACATTGTCATCATGGCTGTTTTATCTTTTTTCTGTTCAACTTCTGAAGTACAAGACAACATTAGTTGTTTAAGTGAAGAACTACAACAACAACATACCCTGTGTAATCCCACTAGTGGGGTATGGGGAGGGTAAGATGTATGTAGACCTTACCTGAACCTTTATGGGGTAGAGAGGTTATTTCCGATAGACCCTCGGCTCAAAAGAAACAAAGTCAATGCAGGATTGCAAGAGAAATAAGATAGCAATATATCAAGATACCAAACAAATGGAGCAACACATAGTAATAAACACATAAGGTGAAAGATCTACACGATACTACTAAGGCAAGGAGAAAAGGAGATGGAAAAGCTAGCCCCCAACCTCTCTCTCTCACACATCGCTACAAAACTCAACTACCTACTATCCTAATCCTCGACCTCCAAAACTTCCTATCGAAGGTCATGTCCTCAGTAAGCTAAAGCTGTGCCATATCCTGTCTAATCATCTCTCCCCCAATTCTTCTTCGGCCTACCTCTACCTCTCCTACCTCCTGCGACCACCAATCTCTCACACCTCCTAAATGGCGCATCCTTATACCTCCTTCTCACATGTCCGAACCATCTCAATCTCACTTTTTTCATCTTGTCCGCCACGGAGACCACTCCGAACTTGTCTTGTATATCTTCATTCCTAATAATATCTTTCCTAGTATGACCGCACATACATCTAAGCATTGGCATTCCGCTACCTTCATCTTCTGAACATGAACGTTCTTGACTGGACAGCATTCTGCCTCATACAACAATGCTGTTCTTACCACTACTTTGTAGAACTTACCTTTTATCCTAGGCGACACCTTCTTATCTCAAAGCACTCTGGAGGCGAGCCTTCATTTCATCCACCATTCTCCAATACGATGTGTGACATCATCGTCAATCTCTCCGTTCCCTTATATTATGGACCCAAGATACTTGAAACTCCCTCTTTTTGGGTATAGCTTGTGACTCAATTTTCACTTCCACATCTGTCTCTTGCGTCATGCCACTGAACTTGCACTCCATGTACTCCGTCTTAGTCCTACTTAACCTGAAACCTTTCATTTCGAAGGTCGTTCTCCAAACTTCCAGCCTATCGTTAACTCCACTACGCGACTCGTCTATCAAAGTTATATCGTCTGCAAATAACATACACCACGGCACCTTCTTCTGAATATGTCGTGTCAATTCGTCCATCACTAAGGCAAATAGAAACGAGCTAAGGGTTGATCCCTAGTGCAACCTCATCATGATCGGAAAGTGTTTTAAATCCCCTCATACTATCCTAACCCGAGTTTTGGCACCCTCGTACATGTCCTTAATTTCCCTAATGTAGGCCACAGGGACACCTCTAGACTCCAAGCATCTCTAAAGGACCTCCCGAGGGACTTTATCATAAGCCTTCTCCTGGTCAATGAACACCATGTGTAAGTGTCTCTTTTTGACCCTATACTGCTCCACCAATCTCTTCACAAGATGAATAGCTTTAGAAGTCGAGCGCCCTGGCATGAATCCAAAATGGTTCTCGGATACCGACACATCCCTCCCCATCCTCGTCTCGATCACCCACTCCCACACTTTCATAATGTGGCATAACAACTTTATACCCCTATAATTATTGCAACTCTAAATATTGCTCTTGTTCTTGTACAACGGTACCATTGTACTCCGCCTCCAATCCTCTGGAATATTAGCCATCCTAAAATGACATTAAACAACCTAGTAAGCCATGCCATACCTGCCTGCCCTGCGCTCTTCCAAAAGTTTACCGGGATATCATCTGGCTCGGTCGCTCTTCCCCTTCTCATCTTACGGATAGCCTCCTTAACCTCTGCCGCCTTTATGCACCTATAGTACCCAAAATCTCCACGACTCTCGGAATGCTTCAACTCTCCCAGCACGATATCCCTGTCCCCTTCTTCATTCAAGAGCTTATGGAAGTACGTTTGCCATCTCCGTCTAATGCGTGCGTCTTCTACCAACACTTCGCCATTTAAGTGAAGAACTATCTCATCAAAACACTTGCTAACTAAAATTTTGGTTATTAAATCTTTTCTTAGCACGTCCACTTATTTCACACTATTGTTAATCAATTATTTTACAACATTTTAGGACTTTAAAATCAACTAAAATTTTAGTTATTAAATTTGTCCTTATTTAAACTATGTAGGAGATTCTAATATTTAAGAATTTGAAATCGATTAGGATTTTTCCTTATATAAATTATTTCCTTTTTATGTTATGTAATATAAATATAAAACCTTCCGTATTAGTATGAGTAATATTCATCTAATTTCGTTTGACAATAGGAAAAGAGAGTACGAGAAGGTGTATTAAATGCAAGGGTGTCTAATTTATATTGTGAAATAATTTAAAATAAAATAACGTAAATATCAATTCTTAAAAGTATTATAATTAACCTAAAATATAAAAACAAAGGTTTAAATATAAAATAAAAACTCATTTCTTGGTGTTTAAAAATAAAAATGATTTTCTCAGGTAGGTATCATTACATGTTTAAAACAAAAAGAAGGAAAAATCTATACACTTATTACACGTAATTCGGCAACTGAGTCGATGTAAAAACATTATTTTGTCATTAAGTGAATGTTGCATCTATTTTAACGTCTATTTATATTTTACATAATTTGCTCTTTTCGTATAGAATTTTTAGTTTATTGACACGTGCAACGCAAGTACGCTGAAACTAGTCTAATTAAAAGCAAAAGCAAAACAAGATTAAAAGTTCCTATCATAATTTCCTGAAAGTTTGAGAAACCTAAAAACATTGATCAGGTCTAAAAAATATTCTTATACGAAATCCTCAAAATGTAGAGATTTGAGAGATAAAGCCAAAAATGTTATATATACATTGTATTATGGATGTCTATTCAAATACACATTTTCCTGGATAAACTTGCAATTGTATAAACTTGCAATTAAGCAGACAGCTTGCAAGTAGCTCATTCAGGCAGGTTGCAAGCAGCTTCCTCAGACTTGCAATCAAGCAGGCAACTTGCGAGTAGCTCAAGCAGGCAGATTGCCAGTAGCTCAAGCAGGCAGATTGCCAGTAGCTCAAGCAGGCAGCTTGTCAGCAGCTTCCTAAAAAGCCTCGCATCTACTTCTTTTCTTCTATAAATAGGAAGTCAATTCAGTTAATTTGTATATCAATTAAAAGAACAATAAAAATCTCTCTTTCTCCCCCAATCTTTTTGGCTATATTTTTTGTTGTCGTGTACTTTTAATATTATTTTATAATACGTTATCAGCACGAGATTCTAACTAACTAAGCTTATCTTTTACGGTACTGATCCTCTTGGAATCGAGTGATTCTTCGAAGCCACAGTACTGCAGGATATAATATAGATGATGCCGACACGCAGAAGGTCCGAAAGGAAAGCAAGCCTTTGCATCTTTGAAGAAATAAGAGGCTTAGCATATGTCAATTCTAAGTACTTCGATTACTTAGTAGACAAAAACAGTAAGCATGAGGTATGGTAATCACTATTTAATTAAGAGAAGAATAAGGGAAATAATTTATGATCATTTCCTGTAACCAGAATTATCTCATATTATGTGATAAGCATTTTTTTTTGAAGTTCTAAAGACGAGAGATCCTCTGGCAGAGGATATGGCTAATATCTTAAATTTGTTATTTTATATAGCTAATAATCTTGTATCATGGATTTGCTCCTATTAATATACTACTCCAGAGAGGAGTTAAGGTAAGTGATGACTTGAGCACTTATTTTTAAAAGGTTACAAACCTACGGAGAAGGCATTAATTGCTCCTGAAGAGCAATATGTAATAAGGCATCAAAAATATAGTTTATGCGATTTTGATTACTGTCTATTAATATGTGGAATTTATTCTACTGTAATTTTATGAATTGGATATTTCACTGTGCTTCATATTAGCTCCTAAAGCATTCATTGCTATGAAATCAGGTATACTCTGAAAGATATGTTAGAGAAAAATTACTACATTATATGTATGCCTCGATTTGCTCATAAAATAGTAGATGTGAATTTGTTGCCCTGGATATATATTGGGCAAATCTCGTCTTGAGGGCTTGATGCTGAAATTTATCTTGATATAATGGGTCTGGCAGATACTATCAAAGATAAAAATCAGGCATCAAATCAAGACCATGCCAAAACAATGATATTCCTCTGCCCTTTGTTGAGGGCTTGAAATTGGAATAGCTCACTGTTAAAGATCCTCTTATGTTGTGGAATAATTTAAGATAGATATGACTACCTGAAGATGGTCATTCTTCAACAAGCACGTTTTGATTGGATCTGAGGGAACCTATTTGGTTCAGAACCATTTATGCCTCAAAGTTGTTCCTGAAGAACAATGTTGTTAAGAGGGATTATGATATTAATTTCATATCCCTTAATGGCTAAATGAGAGTTTGCAAGAAATATGTGGTCACCACAAGTGATAATATTTCCTATGCTTTGTTGTGGCTGAATTACCTGGAGTGGTAATATCTACATAGGCTTGTTGTGATTACAACTGATTATGTGTTAGAGGAAAATTCTCTACATCATATGTATGCCTTGATTTGCTCCTGAAGTAACAATAACTTAAAAGAGGTTCTAAGCTATCACGATTTGATATGCTTAAGGCACGTTCAGATGATTTTGTTCCATTCCTGAAGAATGAGAACTTTTGATAAAAGCTATAAATATAGATTCATTTCCTTAAGTGAATGTGATAAGATTTAGTAAAGCTTATCAATACAGACGTGTATTTGGTTGTGAAGATATCACGACCCACCTCCCAAAGAGGTAGAATATTTGAGAAGAAAATATTCTGAATATTTTATGCTTTACTCGTAAAGTAGTAAGGTTGTGAAATTTACTCCTGAAGTAGTAAATACTATGTATTTTACTCCAGAAGTAGTAAAACGCCGCAACTTACTCTCGAAGTAGTAAGACTCTGAATTCTACTTTGAAGCAGTAGAACTCTTGAAATCTACTCCTGAAGTAGTAGATATCTGAAATTAAAGTCTCTAGAAGTGGTTATATATGACAATACCATTTATCCTAGATCGTAATTGTTACGTTTGGAAAATAAATTGCAATAAACATGAAGTTTACTAGCGAGAAAATGGTTATCATATTGAGACTACAAATGATTGGAAGATTGAATATCTCAAAGTTATTACGGGTAGGAAACACGTGTGTGAAACGTTACCCGAGCATGATGGGATCCCATGCAATAGCAAACTAGGAGTTTACTAAAACAAATAGTACTCGTTATGGTAAACTTGAAGTTTACTAGTACAAATAATTTTATCAGATGACATAACAGTTTTGGTCGTCCTGCTTTAAATCTGATGTGCTAATTGAGTATTCAAAATATATTGAAGAAATAGAAGATTCTTCAAGAACTTATTTGTGTTGCTTGTTCTCATGATAAGTTGATTACACCAGCTAATGTTGGGACTGAATCCCCTAAATTCTGAGAAATATAAAAGGTGAATGTGGGCCCCTTCACCTACGATGTGATGTCTTAAAAAGATGCATCTATGAAACGGTCACATGTGCGTTTATTGTCAACTGGCAGTTTGACATTTATGAAGTTGCTTACTTAAAATAATTGCGTTGGAAGCACAATTTTCAGAATATCTAATTAAGACAATTCATCTTGATAATGTTGGTTTATATCTAAGGTGGTTTGGTATTGGATGCTTCCATAATATAAATAAACCACTGCTTATGAGAACAGAGCTTCATATGTTGGTCTGAGATATGATATATTGCATACAACGGAACTTGTATGGTTCAAACAATAAATTATGATAAATTCTCCCATCGTAATTGGTTCAGGGTCAGGAACTAGATACTTCCATCTTATAGATTTTGATGTGCAGTATATGATTAATTGATATACCATGATGCACACAGATGGATTTCCCAAAGAAAATGGGGATATGTGTTAGTTTTTCTAACATAAGAGAGAGAGAATATGTAGCTAAGAAATATGTTGTGAATTATCATCAGTATGACCCTCAGATAATTCAAGTGAAATGCTGGAAGCATTTGCTGATCCAACTATTTCATATTTCATCTATAAAATGCTCCTAATGTCCCTGAAGGACCGAGTCTACAGCATGCATGGAGCATGGTATAACAATCAGTTCCAAATGTAATAATCTTTGAAAAAGGGGAGGATCAAATGATCATAATAAGGAAGCAATGTGCTCTTGAAGATCCTACGACATAACACTTCATGAAACCTTATGAGAAGTTCAGGTACCTGAAAATAATAAAGTGATGATATCTTAGTAAGTTATGTCGAATTGCTAACCGATACAAAATGATATCTCGTCGGCGATATCTTTGATACAATATGGCGCGCAATATTGTATAAAATTGTGAGAATCTGGGTTCTATGTCTCATAAAGCATGCTGACGCCGAAATAATTACCAAGTGGTATGATACATCTTGGTAAGCGTAAACTTTATTAGAACTGTAGTCCAGATATTACAAGTTCTTGGGGAACTTGTTCATAATCCTTATATGGATTAAATCAGATAAGGTGAATATGATTTAATCACCTTAGTGAATATTCATTAAATGAAGGGAACAAAAATAATCATGTTTACCTTTGTCTCTTTATGATAATCAGAATCTTTCATATTATTGTGTAAGTTGATGACTTGAATATTATTGGAGCTCTTGAAGAGTTTCCAAAAGTAGTAGTTTATCTGCTAAAAGAAGTTGAAATGAGAAAATTATATTTGTCCTGAAGTACTATATATTTGTGCAATTGGTGAATTTAAATATCTTAGTATGACTATGGACATGATGTACTTTCACTCCTACGTGGAGATATTGAAGTTAGATCAATTGCATATTGCAAATGAAAGCCCTGACACGAATGTGTTTATCCTAACAAATATTGTCAAGTGCTTTGAATATGCTGGGGGTCATCGGGTTGACATAAAAGTTCGATCCAGATATGTTATCTGTTTCCAAGAAGGATTACTGTCATACCATGTTGTTTTACATGACAGTCAAATCATAGAAAGATAACAGATGTTTATAAAGCAAGTCAAGAATGTACTTGGCATGACTGCAACAATATTATATGGCGAGATGCAACTCTATCTAAGGAATGGAGAAACAGATCATCAACTGGTTCGTCAAATGATCATTTGGCAGATCTGATCACAAATGCTCTACCAACCTCAAGTGATAAGTTGGTATGCAAGATCGGAGTACATCATCTTAAAAAATTATGTGATGCTTTAATCAGGAGGAGCAAAACACGCGTTGTACTATTTTTCCTTTAACCAAGGTTTTGTCCCATTTGAGTTTTCTTGAGAATGTTTTTAATGAGGCAGCTAGCAATGCGTATTACTAGATACGTGTACTCTTTTTCCTTTACTAGGATTTTTTCCCACAGGATTTTTCCTAGTAAGGTTTTAACGAGGCACACTATCTACTAATGAACATCCAAGGGGAGTGTTATAAATACATAGTATTATGGATCTCCATTCAAATACACGTTTTCCTGGATAAGCTTGCAATTGGATAAACTTGCAATTAAGCAGGCAACTTGCAAGTAGCTCATGCAGGCAGGTTGCAGGTAGCTCCCTGAAAAGCCTTGCAGCAGCTTCCTCAGGCTTGCAATCAAGCAGACAACTTACGAGTGGCTCAAGCAGGTAGATTGCAAGTAGCTCAAGGAGGCAGCATGTCAGTAGCTTCTTGAAAAGCCTCGCAGCTGCTTCTTTTCTTCTATAAATAGGAAGTCAATTCAGTTCATTTATATATCAATTGAAAGAGCAGTAAAATCTCTCTTTCTCCCCTAATCTTTTTGGCTATATTTCTTGTTATCGTGTACTTTTAATATTCTTTTATAACAAAAAATAGTTTAAAAGAATTTCAAAATTATTGTAAAAGAAAGATGATTGAAATTATTAAGGTAAGGTAAAAAATGTTGTGAACGTGGATCGAACACGTGACCTTCAGTCTGACGCTCTCCCAACTGAGCTATCCCCGCTTGTTCTTCATATGCCTTATTATTAACTTAATATCATACTTTTGTTAAGTTAATAGCCGCGTTTTTGAGAAAATACATCGACCTCCCTCAACTTAGCACTTTTTTTTCAAAAAAACACCTGAACTTTGCGGGGGTCCTATTATCCCCCAAAACAACTCCAAACTCATATTAATATGCCCTTTTTAACTCAATCTCAGTTTGAAGCAAGAAAGTAGCTTTCACGCACCAATTACTGACTGCCACGTGTCAAAGTGCCAATAAAAGAAAAGAAGAAAATGACCATTTCTTATTAATTATTAAAAAAAAAAAATGACCCCTACACCCCTCCCCCCTCCCCTCTCCCCCACCTCCTTCTCCCTTTCCCTTAACCTTCTCCCAAATAAAATAGGGAAAAGGACACACATTGCCCTTTCGGCCCAAAGCAATCCCACGTTTGGGCCTAATACCGCGAACTGGCCTTTCGGCCCAAAGTAATCCCACGCCCTAGCCAGCCCAGCAGCCCAAACACATTTTTTTCTTAAAAAAAAATCAGAATTTTTGTGGCGACTTTGCCACTAAAGGCTTGCTACAAATCAGACTTTTTAGTGGCAACTAAAGATCAAAAAGTCACTACTAAAGGTCGAAATTCATATTGAGCCTTCGAAAAATATTTCAAAACATGTATAATATGTGTATACTTATAGAGTGATTGAGATTTCAAGAAATATTCCAAAACATGTATAATATGTGTATACTTGTACAGTGATTGAGCTTTTAAGAAATATTTCAAAAAATGTATAATATGTGTATATTTATACATTGATTGAGCCTTCAAGAAATATCCCAAAACATGTATAATATGTGTATAATTTGAAAGTATACGTTGATTATACATTTATTATACACATATTATACATGTTTTGGGATATAATCAATGTTGTACAAAATATGTATCACTATTGTATATGTATGATACATTTTTTATACGTATGATACATTTTCTATACAAGAATGATACGGTTTATATACATATGCTGGAATTATATATACACTTTCTATACAAGAATGATACAGTTTATATACACTTTCTATACAAGAATGATACATTTTATACTGTCTATGTATGATACACTTTCTATACAAGTATGATACAGCTTATACATAAATTATGCAACAACGATACATTTTCTATACTTATGTATGGAATATGTATAATATGTGAATCATTAGCGTATGATCAATGCATAATGTACATAGTAATGTATAACATATGTATGATTAGTGAGTATACGTTGATGATACATTTATTATACACAATTACGCAACAATGATACAAACCTATGATACATTTTCTATACATATACGATAGAGATACATATTCTATACAACAATGATATATTTTTTATACGTATGATACATTTTCGATACATTTTCTATACATATTTGATGATTAGTGGCGACTAAAGTTGCCACAATAGGCCCTTTTGTTTTGCAGCGAACTTTTAGTGGCGACTAAATTTTTTTGGTAGTAAATGGGCTGGGTGGCAAATTGGGTTTGGGGAAACTTGGGCCATCGGGTGGGATTAATTTCACCCGGTCGACCATTTCCGTCCTTTTCCCCATAAAAAATGGCTTCTTCAGTCCCTCTACGCATACAGATTTTATACCGACACACACCTATACATATATGGAACACTCACACACAGAACGGGAGGACCATTTTTCTTTTCCATTTTTTTGCAAAAATCTGCATTGCATCACCGGAAAAAGAGATCGCCGGAGTTGGTCTCATCGGAAAATTTCTCAGGCCCGCTTTCTTCAAACTCTGCTACACTCTCAACCATAGTCATTGTCTTCAACACACCCATTTCTTCCCCTACTAATTTACTCCATCAAAATTGACTATTAAAGAGAAAAAAAAACATTTAAGAACCTTCACCAATGAAGGCATAAAGAAAGTTCGAAGAATTAACTGAAGGTGACTAAAAAGTCTTCAAATTACTAAAGGTGACGTGTGGGGCCTACCCCACATCAAAACCCAACTAACTTTGGGATTAAGAAGATTGGGGTCCAAAATGTAATTTTTAAAACTTCTTAATCTTTTATAAACTACAAAAAAACCCAAAACACCCACCCATTATTCAAAACATCCCAAACCGTTCCCTCCCCACAACTCTCTCGCACTTCTTCCATATTTCAAAATCAAAACTCCCAAGCAAACAATTAATCTCCTTCACTTGGACGTCTCTCATCTCTCCTCTTTTCTTGTCATCTTCTTCTTCACCCACGTCTATAGGTGCCGCTGCTGCTGCTTCTTCTTTAATATCAAGGTAAAGTTTTTGTTTCACTTGTTCCAAAAGTTATTTGGTAGAAATTGATGATTTTGGTTGTAGAAAAAGAAGAAGAAGAACATGGGTTTGTCTTCAATATTGTTTATTTTGTTGTTCCTTGTTCGAGAAACCCTTATTTGGGGTATTTGTTTGACTTGTTAGGGTTTTTGCGTTTGTAAATAGCGTACATTGTTCTCAAATTATGATTTTTTGTGATGTTTTTGTTCTTGTTCTCCTGAAGATTTCGAAAAAATGGCTTACAATCTTGTTGACTTTTTTGAATAGATGAGTAAGTTGCTGCAACAACTTCAACACTTGTTTGACAGTTGCAGACATTTGCTGAGGTTGCTTGCTTTAAAAACCTCTATTTAGTGTATTTTGTAGTGAAATACTGTTGTTGGTGTTAGTGTTGGTGTTGGTGTTGGTGTCGGTGTTGATGTTGATGTTGGTGTTGGTGTTGATGTTGATGTTGATGTTGGTGTTGGTGTTGGTGTTGTCCTGTTATGGTATGGTTTGGGATAAGAAAGGATAAACAATTATTGCACATACATTTGGTGTATTTTGTTTAACTTGTATGATTGTGTGTCTGTAGTAGACGATTTGGCTGTTGTCTTGGAAGTAGATGCTTGTTGTTTTGGTTTAGTTAAGTGTTTAGGAAAAGCTTGGATAAAATCCATCTTGTTGTTGTTATTGTTGTTATTGTTATTGTTGTTGTTGGTGGTGGTGGTGTTGTTGTTGTTGTGTGTTTGTAGTGAAATAAATGGTTTTTTTTTTCTGTTGTTGTCCTGGTATGGTTCAGGGTTTAGGAGTAGATATCCAATAGATGGTTTTTTTGTTCTTGTTATATCCCGTATTTCGTACATTCGGATATTTCAAGGAAGTTGTGGTAATTTAAGGGCAAGACTATTTTTCAAAATTATTTTAATATACAAGTTGTTTATTAGTATGGAAATATTGAGAAAGGCTAAGGGTAAAAAGGGAAATTCGCAAAGTGGCTCATGGTAATATTGTGGAAGGCTAGGGGCAAAACGGGAATTTCACAAAGAACTTAAGAAAGTTCTTGAAGGGCCATGTGGCCGTCCAAGTGGGGTGGGCTTGGGCCCACATGGATGAATTATGTATGCATATATATATATGACTTATTAGTCATATTTCTCACCACAAATTCAAGAAGCTTGGAGAAGAAAAAAAGGAAAGAAAAAGGAGAAGAGGGTGTTCGGCCATGGCACCAAAAATTGAAGGCATAGGAATTGATCAAGAAAAATTATTTTCTTCTAGTATTTCCACCAAATGGAAGGTCCTCATTAACATGAAGGAGTTGTTGGAGCAAGCAAAGCCTTTATTTGTGTAATTCATAAGCCCTAGCCGAGTGAAGAGATGTGTGGAGAAAGGTATGTGTTCAATCTTCTTTTACATGTGTTATGGATGACTTGTGCATGTTATAGCATGAAGAAATGGATGAAATTCATGAAATATGTATGTGTATGGTTGTGGCCGAATAGAGGTGGTGTTGGTAAGAAGTGATGAATTAATTTTATTTAGTGTATTGATTGTTGTTGTTGCGGATTCCATAATATAAATGAAGGTTGGGTGGTTTGAAATGAAGTTGTAATCATTGTGGGATTGTTGAAGAAATTAATATGACACTAGCATGGTTTCTTGTGTTGTGAAGATAATGTTGTTAACATGTGGTCGTAGATATAATGCATGAATTTGGAGGTAAGAAATGTGTTGATTTTATTGAGTTTGGAAGATTGTAAGTTGGTTGTTGTGATTGAATTGAATATAAGAAAAATGTTGTCGAATTATGCAAAAGAAGTTACTAACGTTAGAATGTATTTTGAATTGATTGATGAAGTTGTTAATGTGTAGATTGTTGGTGTAGTTCATAAATTTGGAGGAAAGCAATGTGTTGTTATTGTCCTTATTAAGTTTGGAAGATTTCGGATTATTGTTGATAATGTGGCCGAGTTGAATTCTCGGATTGTTGTTGATAAATTAGCCGAGTTAGATTCTCGGGGATGGTGTATTTACAGAGGAGATGCTGCTGAAATTTCGGCAGATTATAAATAAATTCATTTGAAGGACTAAGACAAGTGTATGATAATGAGTCTAATGATTATGTCAATTCTCTTGAATGTAGACTAGCAAGTTTGGATGAATAAGCGTAGCTAATTGGACGTGGGACAGGTATGTAAGACTTACCTTTTTTTCTTTTGGCATGATCCTTGTGAAACGAACAGACGATATGTATATGATTCCAAAGAAACTTCTATTCTTAGAGCCACTAGGATGGCTAATATTCTTGACTTCCATAAGCTATTTCATATGGTTTTGATGCGTATCTATGATGTCCGAAGTTCTATTTGATATGTTTCCGAATGGCATTCAAGAGATAATTGATATGACTAATGTGTTGATTTTCAAATGATAGCACGTTTAATTATTCCATTGAGTCTTTGATATATTTTGATACGTACATATGGTTCCAAAGGTTTTATTTTGATTTGATCCATAATGATATTCAAAAGGTACTTGACATGATTATTGCTTTGATTTTCCAAAAATAGCTTCTGAAACGTTCAAAGAGGTTTCTGTAGTAAAATGTCCCTAACTTTCGTATACTAACTCGGATTGCCTCGAAACGTATTTACGATCGTTCACGTGTCGTTTGTGTACTTACTCATCGAGTCTTGAAGTTGTTTTATGTGCATATAGTTTCTCACGACTCTGCTTGTGCATGCCTTAATGTATCTTCCACTGAGTTCCGAGCCAGGATACGTTCTCGTGCGTATTCCACTGCATTGTTCACCGAGTCCCTCTCACTTGCGGGCCGGGAGACGTTATATGTATATGTATATGATGATATGATGATACGGGGATGGCGGCCAGGATGGCATATGATGACTTCATTCACCGAGACCCGCAATAGAGGGCCGGGACACGTTATATGCATATAAGATATATGATGTTGACATGTATGATTTTATCCACCGAGTACCTCACTGGAGGGCCGGGACACGTTACGCATATATGATATATGATGTGGACATGTAGGACCTTATCCATCGAGTTCCTCACTGGAGGGCCGGGACACGTTATATGTATACATGATATATGATGTGGATATGCATGGTTTTCATTTAAAAAGGCAAGTGCTTTGATGTTTTTTAAAAGTCATACTTGATTCCGGTAAATCTCTATTTCAGTTATGATCCTCTTTTCTGTATTCCATGCCTTACATGCTCAGTACATATTCCGTACTGACCCCCTTTCTTCGGGGGCTGCATTTCATGCCGCGCAGGTACACCCAGATGAGTAGAAGATGTTCCAGCGGAGTTGGCAAGCTCCATTTGCCCTGGAGTGTTGCCGGGTCAGAGTATTATGCTATGATGTCTTGTTCGAAGTTAGAGACTTTGCAGACAAAGTCGTGGGTATAGAATGTCAGTATTGTAAGCGGCTCCACCAGCCGATGTGTTATTATGTTTCACGTTACAAGTTTCATGTGATGATAGAATTTATTTGATTTGAGCACGATGAAAAGAAAGTTTCTGAAAGCCTTACAATGTATTTCATTTTTGTTTGATTCAAGAAGTCCAAAAGGTTATGTATGTAATAAGAGTCAGAGGGTTCGCTCGACCCTAAGTAAGGGTTGGGTGCCCATCACACCCTAGCGAGATTAGGGTGTGACAGTTCTTGTCCTAGTATTTATCTGGTTCTGTTTATAGAAGCTATGTCCAATAGTTTTTTAGTTGTTGCAAACAATTTCTACACTTGTGCCAACAAGTAGATAATATGTTGCAATAACTACAAATCTGTTGGACATAGCTTCAGTTTTTTGGTTCTGTTTGTAGAAGATATCCAACAAATTTTTAGTTGTTGCAACAAGTTATACATTTATTGTAACAAGTATACAAAATGTTGCAACAACTACAAATCTGTTGGACATAGCTTCAGTTTTTTGGTTCTGTTTGTAGAAGATATTCAACAGATTTTTAGTTGTTGCAACAAGTTACACACTAGTTGCAACAAGTATACAATATGTTGCAACAACTACAAATCTATTGGACTTACCTTCAATTTTTTTGTTCTGTTTGTAGAAAATGTCCAACAGATTTATAGTTGTTGCAACAAGTTATACACTTGTTGCAACAAGTATACAATATGTTGCAACAACTCCAAATCTGTTAGACTTAGCTTCAGTTTTTTGGTTCTGTTTGTAGAAGATGTCCAACAGATTTATAGTTGTAGCAACAAGTTATACACTTGTTGCAACAAGTATACAATATGTTGCAACAACTATAAATCTGTTAGACATTGCTTCAGTTATTTGGTTGTGTTTGTAGAAGATATACAACATCTTAATCACTTATTCGATAACTGAAGAATCTGTTGCAACAACCTATTCACTTGTTGCAACAGTTACATCATTTGTTGCAACAAATTCTTCAGTTGTTGGGGAATTCTGTTACTTGCTGTATTTTGTTTGATCAAATGCTGCACTTCTTATTATCTGTTTACTTTGAATGATGCACTAATCAGTTGAAGCTTTTTTTTTCTCCTGTGTGTAGATAAAATGTCTCCAACCAAAAGAAAAGTTGAGAAATCAACTGAGGGTCATAGAGATAATAAAAAAGCTAGAGTGCAATCATCATTAGAGAATCTTGCTGATTTAGCAAAATCTATTGTTGAATCAGCAAATATAGAGGAAAGAGACAACCAAATTGACAATCAATCCTCAGAAAGAGAGGAAGTATAGAGCCAAGAAGCAGTAGATACAAATGAACAAAGTGAAGAAGAATTAGAAGCTGAAATTGCTGATGGAGTAGATGGATTGGATGAAGATGATGAAAAGGATAGTGCTTCCGAAAATACAGTTCACTTGTCGATGTTCATAGCTGAATTAAGAACAAAGAAGAGAAATAGTGTGAATGCCAATTTAATTGCAGAATCTTCTAGTAGATTGGACATAGATCATAACAGACCTTCCATTGCTGAGGTCGTCAAGGTTTTCAGTATTGATAAGTATGCCGTGAGGATGCCGTTGAATGAATATAATGATTTGACCGTTGATCTTACGGTCAAATCAGGCATGGGCAAGAACTTTTATATGTTTAGGCTAATTCTTAAAAAGCAGGGGTTGGAGGATTTCTTTAGGAAAAGCTATTTTGGGGTGTATTTGGATCTGCCTGAAGAGACCGGTGCACGGTTTCAAATGAAAATGATATATGGGCTTATGAAGCGTAGAATTCTTTCGGATGCAAAGGATGAGCTTTGGATTAATTACTGTGGCATGCCGGTGTGCTTTGGCTTGAAAGAGTTTGCCATAGTTACTGGCCTTAGATGTCATCCTTGTGAACTTCCTACAGTTGTATTGAATAAGCCAGCCCGCACTAGCAAGACAGCCAAAGAAGCCAAGAAAGTAGGAAAGGGTGGAAAAGATAAGAGTGAAACTGGTTTGGTGGAGTTAGTTGGAAAAAGCTACAAAGGAGGTAAGCTGCTTGTAGATTTGCAGTCTAAAACCATGTCAAAAAAGCATAAGCAGTCCTTGTGTTTAGTTTTGTTTGTGCACTGTGTTCTTATGGAAAAAGATACAAGTCTGAACATACCACTTGGTTTGGTTAAACTTGCGGAGGACTATGAGGCATTCAACAACCATGGATGAGGCCGGGAAAGCTTCAAGTTGACTGTTGACTATTTATCGAATGAGCTTAAGCCAATAGTGAAGACAGTCAATCTATATGGCTTCCCTTGGGCTTTCATGGTAAAGCATTTGCAATGTCAATTTCTTGTACTTTTTGTATTTCTATCATCATTCTGATTTTGCTGATATCTTGTTTTCTAGGCTTGGGCATTTGAATCCATTCCTCACCTCCGACAACAAGTGAAGGACTACCCTTCAGGAGTGTCTTTTCCAAGAATGCTTAGATGGCTGACTGCAAAGAGCAACACAAGATTGAGTGTTGATCTTTTTAACCCTCCTTTGGAAGAGGTAAGCCTTAAGACATGTATATAGAATAAACTTGGTCATCTGTTGGATAATGTCCAACAAGTATGACACCTGTTGCAACAAGTTACTAATCTGTTGGATAATGTCCAACAAGTATAACACCTATTGCAACAAATTACTAATATGTTGGACAATGTCCAACAAGTATGACACCTGTTGCAACAAGTTACTAATCAGTTGCAACAAGTTACTAATTTGTTGGACAATGTCCAACAAGTATGACACTTGTTGCAACAAGTTACTAATCTGTTGGACAATGTCCAACAAGTATGACACCTGTTGCAACAACCTAGTCATCTGTTGCATTTCATGATTTAGGACCATTTTAATATATCTACTTTTTTGTTGTAGGTTGTGCACCCGTGGCTTGTCCCGACAGTACGGGAGTTGGAGATGCCATTCCTTGCTTCCTTTGAGCCCTAACAATCTGTTCTTGATAAAATAATTAAGGGGATGAAATTAGAATTGGCTGGAGTGACAACCATCAAAAGGGAATCAGTTGTGGTAGATGTTGGTGGTGGTGGTGTTATTGCTGGTGGTCAACCTGCTGTTGATGACGTTGCGGCAGAAATTACCGGTAAAAAAATAATAGATGATGATGTTGATTTTGGTAGACAAACTTCAATTGTTGGTGTTGTTGGTGGACAAACTCCAATTGGTGGTGATGTCGGTGGACAAACTCCAATGGATGGAGATGTTAGTTGTGGCGGATTTGGCGGTAGATTTTCTTTTGTTGGTGCCGACACATCGAAATGTGCTTGTGAATGCACCTATTGCAAGCTGTGAATGGATGATTTGATAAAAAATGTTGAGGAGTTGGTGAAGGCACAAAAAGACACAAATTCTGCTTTTACAGAGTTAGTTATCCAAGAGAGGTGTCAATCCATCCAAGAAGCTGACCTCACCCTATACTCCTATTCGCATTCGCAAGAAGGGAAAAGCAATTTCCAAGGCACTTGCCGATGTTGGGTCAAGGAAATCTTCTACACCCCACAAGGCAGCTACTGTTGTTGATCTTAAAAAGGTAAATGTGTATAAGCATGCAGATGCTCAAAAAATGAAAAAGCTTGAAAAATTCGTCAATGTCAAGAAGAGCAAGGGTACGATGTATTCATTGCATGAATTTAAGGCCGATGACTTCAAGATAATGACAAGCATGGAAGATTAGTGGCTGGCCAGTGTAAGTTTGAAAACAATAATTTTTTTTTGTTGAAACAAGTCTTATTTTGGTTGTATTAGTTGCAACAAGTTATATATTTGTTGCAACGAGTGGAACACTTATTGCAACAACTATTGGTCTTGTTGCAACAACTCACTTAGTTGTTACAACAAGACCAATACTTGTTGCAACAAGTGCACACTTGTTGCAACAACTCACTTAGTTGTTCAGGTGACTGACATTCCTTATACTTTTAATGCAGTATGTTGATGAAATTATGCTCTTAATGCGTGTGAGGCAAATTACTTTCACTGAGCACTATGCTTCCACAGATATAATCTTGGATCTCAACTTCTACAATATCATGCTCAAGCGATACACAGAGTTGTCGGATGAAAGCACACAGCCGGAAGCTATTCCATTCAATCAAATGCTTGATGATTTTATATGGGATGATGATGTTATCGCTTACTGTAGAGGTACTGTACCAGCCAAAGGTGGTCGTGAGTGGGTTGGTGCCAAAAGGGTGCTTACTATCATGAACATAAATGTCAGACAGTTTGTCACCCTCGAATTCATAATTGAGGAGGGGGTGATAAATGTTTATGACTGCAACGTCCCAAAAATCCAAGAGGATGAGTTCTTCATCCACATCCAGCCAGTCATTGAATTATGGCCGAAACTACTGAAGCAGAGTGGCATGTTTGAACGCTTTCCTGAAAAGCTGCTCAACGAAGCTTGGAAATTTGTGCTGAAGGGGAATCTCCCCCGTAATGAAACTGCAATGGCATGCGGATCGTATTCACTTGCTTTTATTGAGCATTTGCTTACCGGCACTAACATGTAGGGGTGGGCGTTCGGTTCTTCGATTCGGTTTTAGCAAATTTCGGTTTCGGTTTTTTGAAGGTGGACACCGAACCTCGAACCAAACTAGTTCGGTTCGATTCTTTCGGTTTCGGTTTTTTAAAGTTTGGTTCGTTTCGGTTTCGATTTTTTGATATGATATTAGAAGCGATTCCATTTACACTAATTCATATTCTCAAAAGCAACAAAACATAAAACTAACAAATTAAAATCAAAATCAAACAAACAGGATACACAAGAACAGAAAATCATAACCATAATATAGGATTACTAGGTGTTATATACATACAGTAAGAATAATTAAGAAAACACATAAAGGACATACATTAATCCTAAAGACACATCCTAGTCACCTTTCTTTGTTAAGGATATTTGATTTTCTCAACTGAAGTAGAAAATTAGGAATACAAAAGCAAAAAGAGAGCTTATTACAATTGGGGGGTTTTTTTTTTGGCTTAAACTTAATGGGTCTAGACTATTTTAATTTTTTTGGGTAATGTATAAATTTCGGTTCTTCGGTTCGGTTTCATCAAAGTTCGGTTCAGCTATTTCGATTTCCGTTTTTTGAAGGTGAACACCAAACACCGAACCAAACTAGTTCGGTTTGGTTCTTTCGATTTTGGATTCTTGAAGTTCGGTTTGGTTTGGTCCGGTTTTTTGGTTTTCGGTATTTATGCCCAGCCGTACTAACATGATGAAGCCCAAGACTTTATTGTGCGACAACTCAGTGGCGAGGATACAGTGATGGTGGGCAGTGGGTGTGATAGATAAAGTTTTGGAGCCCTGAGCTGGCTGTTTAACAAATTACTACTTGAACATTTTTTTTTGTCCTTGTTATTATTTATGAATGTTGTTGCAACAAATGCAACAGATAGTACAGTTGTTAAAAAAGTTGCAAAAAATTACTAATCTACTAATCTGTTTAGAAAAGTTGCCTAAATGATCGCAACAGGTCATACAGTTGTTGAAGAAGTTACTAATCCGTTCCAAAGAAGTTACTAATTCGTTTCAAACAAGTAACTAATCTGTTTAAACAAGTTACTAATCTGTTGCATTAGATAATACATTTGTGAAATAAGTTGCAACAAATTACTAATCTATTTCAACAAGTTACTAATCCGTTCCAACAAGTAACTAATCTGCTAAAACAGGTTACTAATTTGTTGCAACAGATCATATAGTCGTGGAAAGAAGTTGCAACAAATTACTAATCTGTTCCAACAAGTTACTAATCCGTTCCAACAAGTAAATAATCTGCTAAAATAAGTTACTAATCTGTTGCAACAGATCAAACAGTTGTGGAAAGAAGTTGCAACAAATTACTAATGATTGTAGTAGATATATATATTGATTAATAAATATGATTGATTTCCATTGTTTATCACTAAATGTGGGTGAATCAGGAAGTTCAGATCAATTCACTCCAATGATCACTCCATTTAGTGCGTATTGAACTTAGTTGATCATCTATCTTGACCCAAAACACCATGAAATTGCTTAAGTATATATATTGATCGATAAATATGATTGATTTTCATTGTTTATCATTAAATGTGGGTGAATCAGGAAGTTCACATCAATTCACTCCAATGATCACTCAATTTAGTGCGTATTGGACTTAGTTGATCATCTATCCTGACCCAAAACACCATGAAATTGCTTAAGTATATATATTGATCAATAAATATGATTGATTTCCATTGTTTATCACTAAATGTGGGTGAATCAAGAAGTTCACATCAATTCACTCTAATGATCACTCCATTTAGTGCGTATTGGACTTAGTTGATCATTTATCCTGATCCAAAACACCATGAAATTGCTTAAGTATATATA
Organism: Lycium barbarum; assembly: GCF_019175385.1. Taxonomy (NCBI): domain Eukaryota; kingdom Viridiplantae; phylum Streptophyta; class Magnoliopsida; order Solanales; family Solanaceae; genus Lycium; species Lycium barbarum. Next base: position 96,145,436 of record NC_083342.1, read on the forward strand.
ATGATCAATAAATATGATTGATTTCCACTGTTTATCACTAAATGTGGCTGATATCCATTGTTTATCACTAAATATGGCTGATTCCCTTTATTGATCACTAAATATAGGTGAATCAAGTAGTATATGTTGCAACAGATGTAGTATCTGTTGGAGCAAGTTTAGTATCTGTTGCAGCAAGTGTAGTATCTGTTACAACAAACTGGGTACGTTGTTGAACAAGTTCTTACCCTTGTTGGAAAAAACACAATAAGTTACCCATTTTCTGTAACAAGTCACTCCACTTGTTTGATTTCCACTCTTTATCACTAAATGTGGCTGATATGCATTGTTTATCACTAAATATGGCTGATTCCCTTTATTGATCACTAAATATGGGTGAACCAAGTAGTATCTGTTGCAGCAAGTTTAGTATCTGTTGCAGCAAACTGAGTAAGTTGTTGAACAAGTCCTTACTCTTGTTGGATAAAACACAACAAGTTACCCATTTTCTGTAACAAGTCACTCCACTTGTTTGATTTCCATTGTTTATCACTAAATGTGGCTGATATCCATTGTTTATCACTAAATATGGCTGATTCCCTTTATTGATCACTAAATATGGGTGAACCAAGTAGTATCTGTTGCAACAACTGTAGTATCTGTTGCAGCAAGTTTAGTATCTGTTGCAGCAAACTGAGTAAGTTGTTGATCAAGTCCTTACTCTTGTTGGATAAAACACAACAAGTTACCCATTTTCTGTAACAAGTCACTCCACTTGTTTGATTTCCATTGTTTATCACTAAATATGGTTGATTCCAATTTTTTATCACTAAATGTGGTTGATTCCCTCTACTCAATAATTAAAACTTGAGTCACTTCACTTGTTAGAAAAAACCCAACATATAACTTAGTTGCATCTGCTTAAAAACTCCAATTGTTTGTAATATGTTCAACGACTTACTAGTTGCCGCAACAAGTCCTGTTACTTGTTCGATAAAATCCAACAAGTTACCCATTTTCTGTAACAAGTCACTCCACTTGTTTGATTTCCATTGTTTATCACTAAATATGGTTGATTCCAATTGTTTATCACTAAATGTGGCTGATTCCCTCTACTCAATAATTAAAACTTGATTCACTCCTCTTGTTAGAAAAAAACCCAACATATAACTTAGTTGCATCTGCTTAAAAACTCTGATTTTTTGTAATATGTTCAACGACTTACTAGTTGCAGCAAAAAGTCCTGTTACTTGTTCGATAAAACCCAACAAGTTACAGAGCTGTTGCAACAAATTCATTACTTGTTGGAAACTGTACAACAATTTATTAACAAGAATATACACATTAGTGATTTGAACACGAACAACATATCATATAAACCAAGTTCATAATCACCAAGAATATAAATTACCATGTTAAGAAAGAATAAAATTAAAATGTCATAAAGATCCAACAGATAACTATTATTACAACACAATGCAATCTACAACTATGGAGCATTTCGGCTTGGACATGTAGTTTTTTTGTGGCCAACTATTTTGCATAAGCAGCATTTGTTTTTCCGCATAGCCCTCTTTGTCCATCTTCTTCCGTGTTTGCTAGAACTTAAAAGCTTCACATCCCTTGGCCACCACTTGCACTTCAGATGTTCACATCTAAAGCAATACACACTTCGCAAATTGAATGACATTCCTTTATAAAAACCTGTTTCATCATCTTGAACATGGATGGACTGTGACGATTGTGCAGCACACGGTGTATTACTCGCAAGTTCGGGTATAGGGATCGACTCACCCCCACTTCCATGGGGCTTCGCACTTCTATTACCTGGAATATCCATATCCACCCCTTCCAATTTATCATTTAATACATCTTGTTGGTCTTGAGCTAAATTAGGGTTCTCGATCGGGCTTCCAACCACGTATACCCTTAAAATGGGCCTAGCTACATCTTTCAAATAAGTACGCAAACGACTCTGATCGGTTATCTTAAAAGGCAAGACCCTCTGGTTTTCAAAAGAGCTATGCATGTAAGTGATGACAAGGTCTTTCGGTTCACAAGTTAATTCACAATAGTTAATGATTAAGTTCACAAAATCATCAAACTCAACATCTCTTGGGACAGTCATCGCTATCATCTCTAACATGTGACTAACCTTCCATCGCCAAATATATCGATTGTTCACCTCGATCCATTCACCATGGCAATCAACACCTATTATTATTGAGTCCCCTATTAATGGTGCCTGAAGATATTTTGTTTTAAGAAAATCAGTCATGACCAGCGCAAGTCAAAGGCCACTTAAATTTATGATTAAGTTAATTATTGAGTGGTTTTTTCTGAAATTTTGGACCCAAAGTAGTTAACTTAATCACAATTTTGAGCGGCCTTTGAGCTTGAATGTTCAAAGCTATCACAACTAGTAATTACAATGCTTGAATGTCAAGTGTTGAAATTACTCTAGGTGACAGCTTTGACCACCCCAAGCCCAAAGGCCACTTAAATTTATGATTAAGTTCATAATTGAGTGGTTTTTTTCCTGTAATTTTGGACCCAAATTAGTTAACTTAATCACAACTTTAAATGACTTCTCGGAACAAATAACTGACTTGTTGCAACAAGTAGGTTACTAGTTGCAACAGCTTGCTTATTTGTTGGAGACAGCTTCAGTTTTAGTCTTTGTCTCATATCAAAATGGAACAACTATATGACTTGTTGGAACAACTAACGTACTTGTTGCAACAAGTATGTAACTTGTTCCAACTACTTGGTAACTTGTTGGAGACAGCTTCAGTTTGTTTGTTTGATAACAAAATGCAACAACTAAGTGACTTGTTGGAACAAATAACTGACTTGTTGCAACAAGTAGGTTACTAGTTGCAATAACTCACTTATTTGTTGGAGACAGCTTCAGTCTCTGTCTCTATTTCATAACAAAATGGAACAATTATATAAATTGTTAGAACAGCTAACGTACTTGTTGCAACAGGTATGTAACATGTTCCAACTACTTAATTACTTGTTGGAGACAGCTTCAGTTTTTGTCTGTTTCATAACAAAATGCAATAACTACGTGACTTATTGAAACAAATAACATACTTGTTGCAGCAAGTAGGTTACTAGTTGCAACAGCTCACTTATTTGTTGGAGACAACTTCAGTCTCTGTTTCATCTAATAACTGTAAAATATGTCCAACAGCTGTTGTAATTGATGTAACAATTATCATACTTGTTGCAACAAGTAACTCAGTTGTTGGAAAGAGTAAGAGCTCTCCAACAGATTTCACAGTTATTGCATAAAGTACAACAACTGTTGTAAATTATTTATTCACATTTTTTGTAATTGTTGCAACAGATTTACTCTTGCAGAAACACTAGGACTACAACAACAGATGCAAAAAGTTCAGAAGCTCTTGCACAGCAGCTTTAGAACTTGTTGCAACAACTATACTGCTGTAACTACGAATCTGGGAAAATCAGCAAATAAGGCAACTATACCCAGATGAACAATTGAAAGAAACAGTATTGTTTAACTTACCAATGGACCCGAAAACACTTATGAAGTAATGTCAGTGCTACACCAATGACATTCAATCAAAAAATTGTAAAATCGGATGATTTTTTTTTCTTGAGCAATGGCGGATGAAGAAGAAGAAGAAGAAAGCAGCACGAAGAACAACTGGGAAGAACAAAAATGGAGGAAACGGCGCTGAAGAGGATTTTGTTTTTCCCGATTTTTGTATTTTAGGGTTTATAGTAGTTGAGTCAAAGTGTTAAAAATAAAACTTTGGGGCAAAGTGTTAAAAGTAAAGTTTAGGATCAAAGTGTTAAAAATAAAACTTGAGGGCAAAGTATTAAAAATAAAACAGAGGGCCAAAGTGTCAAAAATGAAACTATTGGGCAAGCTCAAAGCCCCTCAATCACTAATCAAATTTAGTCACCTCTACTCAATAATTAAAACTTGAATCACCTCCCTTCAATTTTAAAACTAAAACATCACCTATAATTAAATGCCCCAAGAAAGTTGGTGTCAATGGAGGATAATAGAGAAGAAGACAAAATAAAAAAAAGGAAAACAAAAGAATCAGACGTAGGAAAGAAGAAACGAAGACAAAAGGAAAAAAGGAAAAAAGTTTTTAAAAAGTTAAAAAGTCAATTTAATAAAAAAAGTAGTGCAAAAAAATCTTTTAATTTAGCTCTCACTCTCTTTGCCACGTAGGCAAAAAGGTGATATTAATTCCATTTAAAATGGGTTAAGGGGGTGTTAGGACCCGCAAAGTTTAGGTATCTTTTTTAAAAGGTCACATACATAAGGAACTTTTAAACTTGTTATGAATTTTCATTTTCGCACCTCAACTAAAGCTTGTTCTTATTAGACACCAAAAGTAAGCATAAAGTGTGTCTATTAAGCAATTCCTCATAATCACATTAAGGTGCGTGTGATACACACATGCTGATTTGGAAAAATAACAAATGAAATTAAAAGTTTAAAACACATGGCCTTTAAACCCCACATATTTAAAATAAAAAAGAATTAAGAATCCCCCAAAAAAATAAAATCTATTTTTACTTCACACCCACCCCTGTAATATCATCTTCCCACTGCCTCTATTACATCGTATTCCCTCCCCCACCCTCACGTCCGCTAGCCATTTTCGATAGACTCTATTCATTCTCTTTGTGATGCTATTAATTAAACTGTTATTACAAATCAACCATTCCATTGGAGCAAGATGTGCGGAAGTACTTTAAAGTATACTTATATAATCACCTAATTCTAGGTAGTAAACAATGGTGGAACCTAAAAAAGAATGTGTGTTTATCTCTTAAAACAATTGTAAAGAAATGGATCATGGGCCTAACTCAACCTCATAAATCAATATCACCTTTTAAATGTGCTTTCTTATATTACTCATAAATGAAAAATCTTTTAAATGTGCTTTCTTATATTACTCATAAATGTGATGTTTCTGAATCTCTTTTTGAAGCTTTTTACCCAAAGAAATATCTAATGCTTTTAGACTGCAAATTCAGCACATGTGAATCTCTTTCTCTCAACTTCGGATGCGCTTAGAATTTCATACCAATATTTAATTTTAACTGTAAATATTAGAAGAGGGAAATATTCTTTTTGTAAGGAGAGGGTAGTATTAAAAGAATACTTATTAGATTCTCTTTTTCCTTATTTTCTCTTTTGTTTTTCCTTTTTTTTTTTTTTCTTAATTACTAGATCTCTCATCTTAAAGAGTAGATCTTCTCACATTTATCCTCTACTTTCTTCTTGAGGAAGAATTCTCCTAATGAGATTAAGTTCCAATCTGATTGAACTGCTAGTTGCACACGTGTGCCGTTGTGTTTTCACATAAATTCTCAAGGCACGATCCCTGAATATCTCACATTAAGTTAGACGAGATTTTTATTGCTGTAATAAAACTATGTTCCTCTAACTGTTCCTAGCTTTGTGGCTAGTCAAACTCAAACATTTCTAGATTGAATTCTTTTTGCTTTATGATAATTGAACTGGTTAATGGACAGAGAACTAAAAAATGCATTAATTCTCTCTTTGTTATTGAATGAAACTTGATTTTAAAAAAACCAATCTCTTTTGACTGTTTTGTGTTTTATATCAGCTACATTCTTGTTGGGGCTTTGCTTTCTATCTTGTTTAAACAAAATATGCGGTGCTTTACTTTTAGCGGATTTGTCTCTTTATGAGTATTTGGTTCGAGTTCTGGTTAGGTTCATTTCCCTTCAGTATTTTGTTTTTTTCTTTTACAGCTTCTTGCTTTTAGTTCTAAGATATTCTTTTAGTATGTTACTGTTCCATCACGAAAATGTTCATTTTTTATTTTACAAAAGTTAAAAATATATGGAACGTTCTCTTAGTTTTTCGGTCAAGTGTTGCTTTTATATCTTGAAATGAGGAAACTAGCAGCTTGTAGTAATAGTCGTGCAACAGCAACAAACAACAAATAGCACATCTCAATGGCAAGCAAGTTAGGGGTACTAATATTCATGCAGTTTTTTAAAACAATTCACATTTTATTTTATGCAGTTTCCAGAACTTTCAAATTTTATTTAAACGATAAATTAAGGGATGTCCAATGAAACACGAAAAATTGGTCAATTTGTCCCTCGTGAAGAAAAATATGATGATTGAATTGGTATGGGTTCTTACTATCTTTTAACAAGTCAGTGAAGCTTATTTCAACCAGATTAGTACCGAGCAGCTACTGAAGACTCGTTCAATTAATTGTTCTTCCTTCTTTGACTCATCCAATTAATTTATTCCTCCTTTCCCTTTACCAATTTTTCTTCTTTCCTTTGGGTTGATCAGTAGCAAGCTAGCACTAAGATAGTGCGGGACAGTACAAATTGGGCAAGCTAGCACTAAGATAGTGCAGGACAGTACAAACTGGGTGTTTTCCCGGTTATGAAATCTATCCTTGGATCAAACGAATGAAATCTATCATAGTATCCTCTTCATAAACATTTGTAGATTACACCTTAAAGCTAGCAAACTAAGAGATCTATCTTCCATAATGCAAACAGATGTAGCTTTTCCGCTGAAGCATGATGGTTCCTTTCCCTCATGCCAACCAACAAATATGTGGTCGAATGGTTCTCCAAATTTTCCATGTATCCTTTTTCGTCTTACAATCCTCCAGCACCGAAAAAGTTTCTTTTACAGTCTCTGATATTACCATTTTCACCCAAATATGTAGCGTCAAAATTCAACAGTTGTCACAAGTCACAACCAAGTAGTGCGGAAAGAGTGATTATCATTTTCAATCTCCTTCCTACGTGCATCATCTACTGCAAATCCGCATTGCCTTCTTTGCATGTATTCTTGAGTAATATAACCCAACTGAAGAGTGCAACCTTATAGGGAACTAGTAGGAATCTGAAACTCTCTCTTGTAGATATTCTATACCCTCTTGGTACTTCTAATAAAATTGTGTGACTTTATAGGAAGCTAGTTTCCCAACTAATTTTCATTGGCTATTGTGAGGTATTGCCACTTGACAGATAGGTTTGATTGCATACTCCCTCGGTCCCTATTTATGTGAAGGTGTTTGATCGGACATGAAATTTAAGAGGAAAAAAAGGACTTTTAAAACTGGTAGTTTGAAATAATCTATCTCATTAAGGGTAAAATGAGAAGTTTAAAATTGAATTGTTACTAAATATGTAAAGATGTCATTCTTTTTGGAACGAACTAAAAAGGGTAGAGTATCACATAGACGGAGAGAGTAGTAAATATACCACTTCCTTGAAATGTCGATATCAAAGATTGTGGAGCCTCCTCTGACAGTATCTAGAGTTCCTCCACATCTTTCAAAAACTGAGTCATCCTCTCACTCTCCCAAACAGCGCCTTCTGAAGCTTTCTTCCCACCCATTCTGTAATGGGTCATCCTTTCAGAGCCCAATCATAACAGCACCTTTTGAAGCTTGCTTCACACACATTGTGTCATCTACGTTGAGCTATGGTAACAAATATGTGTAACACACTTGACAAGTGTAGGAACTTCTCTTCTAGTGGAGAATGTATTATCCAGGCATCCTGCATAAAAATGATTCTTCTACCATCCCCTACTTCAAATAGTATTTTAGGGCTTCACATTTATTCGTCGTGCAATTGAAAGCTTTTGCCTTGTATTCACTGCTTCTCCGTAGGTCCTGTTTTGGAATTTGATTCCAGTTACTTGGAGGTTGTAGTTTGATTCAATGTTGTAATATGAACAAACAGAGATTGGAAAACCCACTGGTTTCTCTCACTTACCCTCACCCCCCCCCCCCCCCCCGGGCCACACACAAAAAAAAAAAGCTCCTGTACGATCATGTAGTCCTATTCTAGCCCTCGTATTAATATTTCCATATGTTCCTCTTTCATTTTCTTTTTAATTCTTATCTTTCTTGGACACAGATACCTGGTACCCCGTGATATGTCCGTTGGCCAATTTATCCACATTCTGAGTGGCAGGCTCCATCTGGATCCTGGGAAAGCTCTCTTCGTGTTTGTGAATAACTCCTTGCCTCAAACAAGTAAAACCCCTAGTTCGTCATTTGATGCACCTGTTATACACCATTACAAGGCATATTTGCTCCATTACTGATCTCGTATGGATTTTCTTTTGCTGCAGCAAGCTTGATTGAGACCGTGTATGATTCTTCCAAGGATAAAGATGGGTTCCTCTACATGTGCTACAGCAGTCAGAAAACCTTTGGTCCCTCTTAGAAAGTTGACATTGTGAATTGAAATATGTATCTGGTTTCTGTATTGCATGTCTGGCATGCACGGTTGTTCATCCCGTAAATTCTTGCACTGGGATATGTCTATATTGTCAACTGAATACATGATGGAAATTCAAATGTTAAATCTATCGGGTTTCAGACTTGACGTTCTGATTGTTGAGTGATAGGTTATAGTAAAATGGCGATCTTAGTAAACCTCCTTTGAGAAGAAATAAAGAATACAAAGATTTTAGTAAGTTAGGGGTTAGGCTATTGCCTTTGAACAGTTGAATTTCCCTAGCTCTCAAGTTCCATTCTTCGCAAACGAATAAAAGAAAAACAGAGCTCGTAATTGGAGATAAATCATATTAATCCATTGAATTGAAAAGCAAAACAACTATCTCCAGGTAAAAACAAAACAGCAGATATTTGAGTAGGCGTTAGAAACCAATTCGGGCCATGTTTATATACCAATTGGTGAGGCAAAAGCAGCTGGAGATTTGATGGAGAAGATTGCCAAGTACGTAGTTTTATATGTTGACAGAGTAAAAGAGGTTGGTGACTACTGTGAAGACATAATATTTCTTCTTACTTTAGTTTGACAAAGGAAATTGAGGTAGTAGAATTCAACAATTATGAATTTACTCTACTTTAGTTTGATAAAGGAGATTGAGGTAGTAGAATTCAACAATTATGAATTGGACACTCACATTTAGCCTTGTCCGTTAGCACTAGGGCACGATTTCAGGAGTACTGGCTTTGGTCCTCCATCTAAACAACAAAAGAATTGCATGTTTTTTCTTTTGCCTAAACTGGGACAAAATATCAAAACAATATGAGCCTCTAAGACACATCTACTGAAAGGAGCTAATATCCAGAACACATAATCAAATTGTGGATTAGAGTTACAGGACTGAGAAACCTAAGTATCTGAGGATATGGTGTGCAGCAGCGCGTTAACACTCAACTTTTCTGCTTAGCAACCAACAGACGGTTTTCTGGAGAGATATTTGACGGGACATACTTGACAAGCTCACATTCAAGTCCATGTTCCTTGAGCCACATAAACCTCCCAACATCTACTATATCCTTGCACATCAATCCTACAACGGCTCTATCCACAGCCTTCATATTCTTCACCATGTCTTTGACTTCATCATATGTATTTAGACCTGATTCTACATGCTCGTTTTCCCTGTGAACCATACAGACAGACATTTTAGGATCACGAAGGCGTTTCGAACGTGAGGAGTAAGCCGTGCTAATGTGGCCTTGGAAGATCCACATCTCAAGGTCCAGCGCCAACAAGCACATTGAACTAGTGAAGAAAGACCATACCTCTGAATACTCATTGGCGCCTGACCCTGAGATAGAAAGACCATACCTCTTAATACTACAGATAGAAAGATCATACCTGATCTGTAGATCAAAAGACCAATCAGTGCCACCAAGATTTGAACCATGATCAGCATCAACGGCCCAGCTGGTAAACCATGTTATGGCATTGAAATCATCCTTACCGATTCCCAAATCCAACATGTATCGCTTATCTGAGGTAGGCATCATTCATGAATTTTCAGCAAGTCCAAAGTAATGCTAATGAAAGGGCATTTTTTGAACAGAAACTAAAACAGGGTCAAAAACTGATATGTGCAATAGCAAGTAGCATGAGAGGAGAGCAGCAGAAGGTGGATTACTTATGTAATGCTTCCACTGACAAAGATGATGGCAGCAAGTAGCTATAGCTAGGCCAATCAGGTGGCAACTCAATTCAGAAGGAGCATCATTATGTTGATCGCATTGTTTGCTGATGCAACATCTTAAAGTCATATCTGCATCAAATTGCTTACTGTATTAGCTTGTAAAGTAATACTATCTATGTTCTTATTCTAAAAGCAGAAAGAAAAGAAGTACCTGTAGCAGGTCCACAAAGATGTTTGCCAGTTGCTAGATAAGGAACTCCTTGTAAACTCTCAACAGCATTCAATTTTAGGTCCTCAACTGCAAATGGTTAAAACAGCTAATTCTAAGTAATAAAGTACAGAAACCATGAAATGTTGTGCAGAAAGACTACTCCTTTGGCTCTAACAATAGTCAAGCGTTTTCCATAGAATTGCATTACACACAACAAAAACATAAGACACCTTCTAGTTTTTCCTTACTCGATCACTTTTTCAGTCTCTCCTCGTTTCAACTCTAGTTACTAGCAATATTCCGAGAGCTTTGCAGTCTATTTCACAGGAAACACTTATTATCATGTCGTTCTGTCTAAAAACACTCGGAAGCATATAAATAGTGACATGAAGCACTTGGAAAAAAGTCTTTCTAGCTGTGATTTCAGTAAATGATGTTTGTGATGTTATTGTGCCTGTGTTTGATAACACTTATATACTCCTTGCTATTTTTATGTTTGGTCTGATTAAAGAATAATGGATTTGCTTAGGACTATAAGTTTAATAACTGCTAGAATGGGCAATCCAAAAAACTGGAAACTAGGAAGGCTTGCTTTCGCATCAAGCCCTTCAAGTCTTCCTACTTTTTAATACTTCATCCCAGAAGGGGAAAAAAAAGGATCAAGGGTTCTGCCATCTCAAATTAGGTATCTGATTTGATTAGACACAAATATTAAGAAGTCGAAACTTTATCCTATACAAAAGAAATGCATCCAATGTCAGCCTTTTCCAATTCTTGATCCAGGTGTAAATTCCCATGGCTAAATTAATGCATCAATCCTAGATTTGCAGACTATGTTGAAGTGTATATTCCAACTAGAAGATACAGAACAGTTAAAAATGCCAAAAATCCACAATCACCTGAAATGTTTCAGCAATTTTATTGTCAAAAACACCTCTAGCATTAAATTTTTCTCATCCCCATAACAGCATCACCAATATGTTATTTCCATTTTTGTGCGAGGCTATTCAACTATTTTCAAGATTCTGTATAGATGTGACTTTTTATCTGAAGTCTGAATGGAATACTAATTATTTTCCTTAAACTTGTTAATAGCCGTTTGACGACAATGCGCAGTGACATCAGCTAATTTGGTTATCATAAAATAAAATAAAACATCAGGTAACTTGGTCATAAACTTCTCCACATCATCATCTAATGAGTCGAGCAGCATGATTAGTTTAAGTCTCCTTACATTGTATGCTGATTGCTATTTGCTAGTGCTTAACAATGATGATGTTGATTTCGTCATCTTTAAATTACCTAATTCTTGTTTTCATTGGCAAACTGATGCTGTAAACATGCCTCGTTGATCGAAAAGTATTTCAATTTCTTGTCAGCTCCATGGCTTTCATTTTGGGACTCCAAAATCTATCACTATTGTGGAGCCAATATATTGCCATTGCATAGACATATAGGAATGATCCCGTGAAGGTTGCAAGATGAGTAAATGGGTGACAGACAAGTATACTAAATTCCAACTGGGTGATAAGTGGTTCATAGTCTACCCATTTATCTCCCTATATCTGTTGACCTTTATGCACCCTCCATCATGTCGCAGGAAATTACTTAATTCATTCGAGTAGCGCAAGAGTTATTCAGTTGGCTATCATATGAAACTGCAATAAAAGTCAAGCTGCAATTTAAATGAACCAGTCATACTACATAGGCATCACAACTAAAATTGCAGGGGATTAAATACACGAACAATTTGAAGAAGACACAACACAGCTACTGCAATAGAAGCTGCAATTTAATGAACCAGTCATACAAGATAGGCATCACAACTTGATGACAGCTCTTTCCTCAAAACACCTCAGTATTGCAGGCAAATCATACACAAGTACAAGAATGACCTTATATACCAAAACTGAACACCCAAATTCACATCTTTTTTCCTGTGAAAATCATCCAGCATAATGCAGCATAACAATCATTTATAGACTAAAATCTACTATACTAAATCAAAAGGCTAACAATAGATGCTCATTGCAAAAGAAGAGAGAACTAAAAACTTGTGTCGACTTGACATATAATCATTGCAAAAGTGGTAACGTGAAAAGGAACTCATGTGAACTTATATAGCATCGCCAGTAAATCTTAAGAAAACTACCAAAAGATCAAAATGGATAAAGAGGAGCAGAAAAGAAACTGTTCATATCAAAGAATAGGTCAATCTTTTGATTAGTTAAAGTGAAAGGTTAATAAAGCCTTACTGTCTATTCTCAACCGCTCTAGCGTAACACTCTCTTTCTGTCGTAGACTCCGATCAGCCTATACAAAATACATGAATCATAAACACCTGAGTATCTGATAGATATAATATTCTAATGACAAAACAAAGTGGAAAAAACCAAAAGAGACAAATAAAAGCCGGAAAAGGCCTGATCTTGATACTTCTCTAGTGTTTTGGAATTTAGCCTAACCTTGAGCTTGTATGATTTTCGTTCAACCAATAAAATCTTCTTAATCCTGTAACAATCCGCCAGAACTTGCGTCAAGTACCCTCTTCCTGCTCCAAATTCAACAACTGCAGGAACATCATCATCATCATCATCCCCACAACTTTTCAGAACACCTAATTCTTCTAGATTCCCCAGAATTGAGGCTTGCTGCATTACATGTTTTTCTTGAAATGGTAAACCCCTGAAAAAAAACAAAAACAAAATAGGGTTTGAAAATGAGATAACAGTGGATTAAGGAGAACATAAAATGCACATAACACATACGAAAGAGTACGATAGTAGAACACCGGTCGACTTGTCGATTAGTCCAAATGTCACAAGCTTGTGGAATCTTGAAAGAATCACGAATGTCGTTACATATTGAAGCATGAACAGACTTGATTTTGTTGATCAATTGGGAGAACTGAATAAGGGTCATTGCATGAACAGCATTTCTCTTCATCTCTGAACTAAAGTTCTGTTCCCCTTCTTCTTCTTTTCCAGTATTGATGCCCTCTTTGTAAAAAGGCTGAAGCGATAAAGATTGAGCTTGTTTGAAAAAGGGACACCTCTTAAGGTGACTTTGGAGATTCTCTTCCAGCACAGAGCTATAATAAAATAGCAAATAACAAAATTAAACTTAAACTGCTTGATCCGAACAGTGTCACATAAATTGAGACATAAGGAGTAACAAAAAATTAAATTAACAAACGTGAGCATCATGTGTACAAGGAGGATGAGGGGAATTACTGAGAAGGGTGGATAGGGCAAGGAATCCATTGTCCATCAGATCTTTGAGTATGGTTTCCGCAAAACCTGAAGTATTGAAATCAAAATAAAGTTTTCATTGAAATGATGAAAGTAAAAACTTTTAGGGCACAAAGGGACTTACTGTGAATCACCGAGAGGGGTGTTTGCGCAAAATCTCTTCTTTTTGGGAAGCCAGAAGTTGCAGCGCGCACCCATTTTCTTCCCCTGCCCGGCTTAAACCCTGCTGCAGCCACACGAGCCTTATTGTAGATTTACCAGTGGAGAATATTAGCAAATTTTTTACTTTATTAAATTAATTAATTATGATAAAATTTAATTATTTAACTTTAAATTGATAAAATTAAGTATAAAACTCTGTAAGAATCTGTATTTAAGATGTTACCACTTCATCATCGGGAAAACAAAAGTGTTAATCGCCCTATGTAGTTTTTGACACGATGAGTGAAAATTACTAGTTAAATGCTCCCTTTCTTGTCAATCCCGAGGGTTACGACGATGTGCACGGAGGTTTTGGCTTCGGGAATGGGAACGATTGAGGAAAGATGATAGAGGTCTTTGTAAGGACTGCATGGTTATGCACAGTGAGAACCTTACGACCCAACATGAGTTCTTGGTGATGGATCTGGATACCAAGAGAAAGAGGAGGAAGAGGATCGTGGATGACCAGCCAATAGTCAAACGGGAGAGTTTGACTGATAAATGCCCAGGAGATCGGGGAGAAGTTGATGGCCATGGGGGCTTGGGAAAGCAGTGGGGATGCGAACAATATGTGGGATAGGGCGGTCAGTTGCGTTAGAGAAGCAGCTAGAGAGGTGTTAGGGTTCTCGAGAAGTAGTCGTCCCGGGGGACTGGTGATGCAATGAAGAAGTCCAAGGTAAGGTGGAAGCAAATAAGGTGACGTATGAAAAGTTAATAGAAAACACAGATGAGGAGGAGAAGCGGACAAACAAGGAAAGATATATGATGGCGAGGAAGGAGGCAAAGCTATCGATTATGGTAGCAAAAAGGACGACTTTTGAATGCTTGTATACAGAACTAGGGGACAAAGGCAGCTATAAAAAGTTGTACATGCTAACCAAGGCAAGTGATAGAAGGGCATGTGACCTGGATCAAATGAAGTGCATCAAAGACGAGGACAGCAAAGTACTGATGGAGGACGCCCTCATTAGACGGAGATGACAATCATACTTCCGTAAACCCTTGAACATAGAAGGAGACAGAGACATAGCGTTGGGGGATTTAGAGCACTCCGAGAGGTGTCACGATTTTGGGTACTGTAGGAGTATAAAGACTGAGAAGGTTAAGAATGTTGTTCGCAGGATGCGCAGGGGAAGAGCGACGGGGCCTGACGAGATCCCGGTGGAATTTTGGAAGAGCACAAGTAGGGCAGGTCTGGAATGGCTGACTGAGTTGTTTAATATCATTTTTAAGACGGTGAAAATGTCTGAATAATGAAGGGGGAGTACAATTGATAAGCTCAAGTGCATCGTGTTTTGATGATTGTCAAATTGATTCAGAACTAGATAGAGACCTGGTATGTGATATGTTCTCTGTGCATCTTGCACGGTAAGCAGAGACAGCTGTAAAGTCGAGCTACTCACTGCACACAAGTACAGCAGTTGAGTTGGCCTATGCTTTAGGTCAAATATTGAATGAGTGGTTTCTATCCATTCCACATGCCTCCCACTATATATACAACATGTTGCCACATATTGTGTATCACTTGAAAAACCTAATCTAAATTGGACAAAAGCTGTCGTCACAAGATTTCAAGTGATCACAAGAACAAGTCATTTGCAAAACTGAAGAACTTGATCCAGATACAGATTTAGTCTAAGTTATTTATGTTGTTGTAAGTGTTTGTTCTGTTGTGCTAAATTGTAAACCTACTCTTCCCAAAAAGGAAGCTGTTGTAGGTATTTCAAATTCTTAGTAGTTGTTAGGCAGTTTACCTTTCAATCTATTAAGTGGTACCCTTAGCCAAAGTTAGCTTAGGTGTATTAGTTGGGTTTGGCTAGGGGTAGTCAACCTTAGTTTCCTTGGCTAGAGTTAGTCAAGTGGAGGCATTTACAATCGGAGTATTGCAAAGGTTGAGGGACTATGGGAGTTAGTTTCTAAGTTGCTACTATTGTAAGGGTTGAGGGATTATGGGAGTTAGTTCCTAGCTTACAATATATTGTAATCTGAAGTTGCTCGTGTAGTGGAGTTGAAATCCTATTGGGGTAGATCGTGGTTTTTAATCCCTTGAGCAAGGAGTTTTCTACAGTAAACAGTGCCTTCTTTATTTACTACATTGAACAGATACTCAACCAGGTTCCCCCATATACTGTTTGGTGGACGCACAGCCTGTAACAACAATGATTCCTTTGTATAAGAACAAGGGTGACATTCAGAGTTGTAATAACTATAGGATTATCAAGCTGTTAAGCCACACCATGAAAGCTTAGGAGAGGGCGGTGGAGATGAAGGTGAGGAGAGGCGTATACATTTTCGAGAACCAATTCAAATTCATGTCGGGGCACTCAACTATAGAAGTCATTCATCTTGGAAGGAGACTAGTGGAGCAGTTGTCACGACCCAACTAGGGGGCCATGATAGGAACCCGGAGTTAACCTATCGAGCACCTCTAAACATGTTTCTCATAAACATTTCTAGGTGGGCCACAAAGATAGCTTATGGGCATCATAATCTGTAAGGGCATATGTCAAAAGATAACGACACATCTCTACATAATCATCAACAACTATGCCCATCACCACAAGCCAACAAGGCCGCCAAAATATTATACAACAATATGAACTGATAAGGTTATGGAACATCTAGCTACATACATCTGTCTACAAGCCTCTATATAGAATACAGGAACATAACAAGAAATATGGAACATAACATGAGATAAAGATAACCTGTACATCTGATTGCCTCATAAGGCGATACCATGCATGCTTAGCTTTATAAAAAAACATTTTTCATCGTTATCCATAGCCGCCCACCTTAGTAGTGATGCCCGGCCATATAGGCACGGTGTTATTATCTGTCACGACCCAACCCCATGGGCCATGACTAGTGCCCGAACTGGACACCCGTATACATACCTGCTAAATATAATCAAACTGAAACTAAGGACGGTATGGAAACTTGTAAAAACAACCGAAAGATTCATAATTCCATATATCATAATAACCTGTCTCCTGAGGAGTCACAGCTAACCAAGGCACGACATAATATGCAAGCCGACAAGGTTGCCACTATATATGGAAATACTCAAGACAAATCATATCGCCACAGCTGACTATAACCCATATACAACCCACATATGTCTACAGACCTCTAAGAATATAAAAGTGAAATATGACGGGACAAGGCCCCGCCGTACCCCTGGATATGCATAAGTCTATATCAGAAGATCTATACCAAAATAATCTAGGCTCCGGAACAATGGAGCTCTCCAAAACAGCTGAGCAGAAGTCCTAAGCTGGAGGGTCACCAAACCGAGTATCTGTACCTGCGAGCATGAAACGCAGCCCCCCGAAGAAAGGGGGTCAGTACGAGATATGTACTGAGTATATAAAGCATGAAATACAATAAAGAGGATCATGACTGAAATAGAGATTACAGGAGACAAGTATGACAATCAAAGATACCAATACACTTGCCTTATGAAATGTAAATCATGCATATCAATATCATATATCATATCCGGCCCATTATGGGACTCGGTGAATAAAGTCATCATATATCATATTCGGCCCATCATGGGGCTCGGCGCCATCATCACATCATATATATATATATATATATATATATATATATATATATATACCGTATCCCGGCCCTCTAGTGAGGGACTCGGTGAACAATGCAGTGAAACTGTGCACGAAAACGTATCCCAGCCCGGGACTCGGTGAAAGATATATTGAGGCATGCACGAGCAGAGTAGTGAGCAACCATTGGCAAACTAAGTCTTATCTGAGACTCAAAAGAATGATCGAAATTAACTACCATTTGAAAATCAAGACAACAATCATGTCAAGTACCCTTCGAATGTCACTATGGATTATATCAAATAGAACTTCAGGAATCATAGACACGTATCAAGACATAATAAAATAGCTTCTGGAAATCAAGAACATTAGCCATCCTAGTGTCTCTAAGAATAGGAGTTTCTTTGGAGTTTATACATTCATCGCCTGTTTGTCTCACATAGATCATGCCAAAAAGAAAGAAGTGATAGCTTTACATACCTTGTCCGCTTCTTAAGCTAATCCAAACCTAAGTCTCAGGCTTCCCAAGATCTACAACAACGTCAGTAAGTACCAAACATTAGCTAAAGGTACTTAGGAATCCAATCCTAAGCTAGCACATCATTTATAGAAATTCGGACAACATTTCCTTTATATATTCAACAAACCCCGAGAATTTAACTCGGCCAAATCCTCAACAACAACACCGACAACCATATAATTAAGTCATTTCTTAAGGAGATCCATCATTAGCAATTCAAGAATATGATCGGAACAGCCCCTATATACACAATATACCATTATGCCGTATAACTTCTCCTTCTTCATAAACATGTAAAACACCAACCAAAATTACAACAACAATATAATAAAATATGTTCCAACAATTCTAGACATAAATAGCACAAGAACGCCTTCAAATCAGTCCACAAACAGCCCATAAGCCAACATCAACATCATATACGATTTATGGTATAATTTTCGTATTTCTCGTCCCACGATTTAGCTATGACTTCAATGAATTTAAATATACTTAGAAGAGGATAATTCTTACCTTATGTGACAAGAAATAATCTTCTTCCAACTTACTTTACTTCGAAGAAAGTCCGGATTCAACAACACGATAAGACAGAACAACGAGATTTAAAGCGATGAACAAAACCCGAATATTGTTCTTGAAATGAATTATATTTTTCTTCCTTAAAAAGGAAATCACGTTGCTGCTACTAATATTCACGTTGCTGCCTCTAAACTAAATGTGCATCACAGATTAATTCCTTAAGTAGACTCCAAAAGATGAGTTTTTACATGGTGCCTATATTTCTCACGTAAAAGGTGCTGCAAGTATATATTCTATTCGATACCTAAATTAATTTATAACTTCTATACTAAATCATCTTCTCTATACCCATTTGTACACAATAGATAAAGATTAAGTCCTGAAATTACCTTGTAAGTATTCTTGAAAATCTCTATTTAAGTGTATTCTTGAGCTTCTTTTCATCTTCTATATTTGAGCAAGAACTGAACACTTCTTAAGATTCCAAAATGAAAACGTTGCTGAATTGAGAAAACATGGTGAGACCCCTTTCTTTTGTTTGCTGGTACGTTTTTTTCCTTCATTGTAATATATGCATACAACAACAATGTTGAAGCAAGTTGCTTTGTCCAATTCCATAAATTATTTCCATATTTAATTGATTAAAATGCCACCTCTCAAGCCTAATTATCATGAGGATGACAAGTGTCCCTCCCTAACTCTACCACTAGCCACCTAAGTTAATTAGTAGCCTAATTTATCATGAAAATTAGAGATCCACGTGCTGCTTCTTGGACAAAATATTGGTCTTTATCCATTATTATTTATTAATGGTGATCATTCTTTTGTGGGACCCACGTAATAATCTGATCATAATTAATTAATCCCTAATCTTCACTAATGTTTCTACACTAATTGTAATTAATAAGCAAACCGTGCATTGTTAAAATCGGGATTAAAGGTCCTTATCTCATATCTCAAAAGTAATCTTGTCCTTAAACTTATGTCGATTAGCTTACGAATAATCCAACATACAAAAATACGGGATATAACATCCTTCCCCCCTTTGGAACATTCGTCCTCGAATGTTAAACTAGTCTGCACTTCCAATACTTCCTTAAATGTTCTCTTATTGAATTATGCCCTTCACATGCCTCTTTCATTGGTCGATTCCCTTCAATTTACTATAAGGCATTTTATATCTCTAAGTAACCATTCCCGTAATATTTCCTCTTGCACTTGCCTCTCGAGGTAATAATTCCACGTCGTTGTCTTTACTTTCCTTTTTATTTCCAGTTGGTTGACGGTTGTATTGCGAGCTCTTCTGCTGAAATGTTACTCTCTCTCTTGTCTTCATACTGTTCAGTTGTACTGGCACTTGATTGATTCTGACTTGTATTCATAGTGCACTTAGTCATAACTCGATTCTTTCTTCTTCTATAGTTACTCCCTTAAGATGTATCGTTCACTTCTTTTTACCTCTTTATTTTTAAATAAGATTTTATAACGCGCAGACGTCCCTCGCCAATTTATTGAACTTTACAATCCCTGGAGTATTTCATGCCTCCGGTAACCTGTAGACCCTTCGCAGACTCTACGAATAAAACAAAATTTCCTAAGGTGTAACATTATTTTACTTCAATAACCTTACATTGCTCTATTGTTACAGTCCATATTCTGGAATCTTCAGCATCATGTACCACTTCTCGACTTTCTTTTTAAAAGATTTTAACTGTCACTTTGCTTTTATTTCTTAATCTCAATCTTTAGAGTTGGCTATCAAGTAGCGCTGGAATTCCCTCATATAATAACTTTACATAGCTGCTCTGTGCTTTAACTATCATCAACCGGTATCATGCTGAAAGAACTTTTTGATTTGACATATAAATTCACTGTCATCTAGTAACCAGCTTGTTCTGATCGTAACACTTTAGGCATATTATCTCGTGTCGTTTCTTTATCTTTAATTCAAACTTTTCTATTGCCTCTTTACTCAAATTTTTCTCTTAGTTTTTCTGTCACACATTATGTTGCAATCTTTACAAGATTATGCGAAGGTACTCAAATACCTTAGCCTCGCTTCACTAGTCTTTATGCTTTACTTTGCATTTTCCTCTTGTATCTTTCAATCGGTATCGGGGCTTAACTATGACCATGTCCTATTTTTCCTCAGTTCTAATTCTATCTCGGTAATTGGCTCAAACCATCTTACACCTTTCCTTAATGTACCCAAAATATCACAACCGCATTGTTATTACTAAATCCTTACTCTCCTTATCAAGTACTCACTTGGTCTCATTCTTAGCATACAAATATTCGTAGGTTGCATAACTATTCTTGTACAATTTGTATAAAATATATCCAATCTTAGTCATAGCCTTTCCTTCTCCTGGTTCATTCTGCTTTACATAACTCATCCGCACTAAAACTCGCTCGTAGCCTATTCTGTCATACTCCTTTCCTTTTCTTTATTCACCCCTTTGATTTTCTCATATCCTACTATAGGAGATTTTCTGTCCTTTCTCCTTTGCTACTTATAAGTCACAATATCATTAGCAAACAACTCCATTGCCAACATCTTAGCCTCTAATATAGTATAGCATTGCTATCCTTTATAATATCTCTTAAGTTACTCGTTACCACTCTCCTGTCGTATTCTTTCTTTTTATAAGCATCCACTTTTTAATGTCATATTATCCAAGATCTTACAAATGATCCTCGGTCTTATCTCAAATACCATCCTAACTTCTATCCGTTTATTGCTGGCTTTCAGATCTTACTAACTTGTTTCAGCAAGGGATCTCACTTGAAGTTTAAGCATCCATATCAAATATATTGCAGTGTCAATCGTTTCCATCTTACATTTTCACTTCTCTCACCTGTTTCCCCCCTTAAGGGTGTACTTATACCATTATTTGTTTATATTCCGCTCTATGTCCCTATTTCCAATCTCAAATTCACCTGATCCTTTTTTTTTAACTCACTTGGTATACTGTACCATATCCATGTCTTTTCTTTATAATTTATAACTTTGATTATTCACGTACAAAACCTTAACAAAATCATGAAGCGACGAGAACCTTTCTATATATGTATACAAAATCTCATCTGACCATCTGTACTCGAGTAATGCAACCCAGGTAGCAACTCATCCAAAGCTACATTCCACTTCCCCCAATCAGTAATTAATTAGTACCTATAGTCGTTCCAAATTCTCAATTAGGTAGCACTTATATTCCGATGATAAGTGTCCAAAGTTTTCTTGTAACATTATATTTATTCCAACCTGTATCATATGTTTCCTCTAATAAATTTACAATACATCGTTTGTTCCTCAAACCTACAGTCCTTGTCCTTTAAGGATTTCATTGTTTCCGAGGTGAAGTCATATACACGCAGTACTCCTTTATGCCTTATGCTCTTTTACCCTTGTTGTGTACCCAACACTGATTTCTAACTTACTCAAAATCATATCAAGTTCGTCTTAATAATGGTCGTACCTTATCACCTTGTCACCTTTAAGTTCGTAGCTATATATTTCCCTTTTATTTTACACTCGTACTCATTTAATTACGTCTATCTTGGGTGTTTTCTTTGGTATTCCTTTCCACTCCTCCGATCCATGTCCATCTTCTATTCTGTGCACGAGGAATCCTATGCCACCCCTGTATCCTTCGGAAAACACTACTTCTGCATAATCCCTTTCTCTTTTTCAAAATGTATTCTGTTCATCCCTATTTGTTCTTACCATCCCAGTCATTTTCTAGCACTCATTCCACCTCGTTGCTCATTTTTCTATAGTTTGGTCTTTCACAGTTCTGTTACTTATATTACTCGTTTTCTTGGCTATATATGTCATAACCCATTACTGCACTGTTATCTCGCTTTCTTCTTATCTCCTTCTTTCAATTAACTCCTTCTCTTGTGCTCACTATTATTTCCATTATCACATAATCTTTATTCTGAACTTTCCCTATAGAAGAACTTTATAAGTCTTTCTTATTCGTTCTATAATTCGCCTTTATACTTTAGTCATAAAGATCACGTCATATCTTTTATTCACTTCCTCACTAGGCTTTACTCATTTTCATAACAATCCTTATTATATTCACATTATATCCTGTTCGTAATCAATCCTATAGTGTAACACTTCTTAACCTTTTACCCTTTCTGGTCAATCTTATCCTTAATACCTCACAAGCTGTCTTATCAACATATTCATATTCGTCACAATTCTTCTTCCTCTGTACTCTTGTCTCAATCATTCTATTACTTCTTCTAACTATAAACTCGTCGTAATTTATCCCTGTTTGTCAATTCAGTTGATACCTCAATATAACACCCTATTAAGATTTGCCAGCCTTTTCTAAATCATCTCTTATTATCACAAACCCTTCCAAATTGTCCTAGCATTTCCTTTTTACCATATTGATATCGACCTCATAATTATTATTACCATCAATTCAACAGTTAACTTATTTCTCGAAGTGAGCTGTACTCACCACTTAGTAAAATCCTATCATTACTATTGACACGACCTTTCAAGAATATTACGAACTTATATCTCATTCTCTTTTTAGTTCTAGGAAAATTTTTGGCAGAGTTTCCTCTGTATCTCTTGCTACCCCAAAACCTGCACGCAGGAAATACCAACAATGCCTCACAGGGCCAACATATATATATATAGCATATCATAGCCACACAGGGCTCCCAATACCAACAATAGTATGAAAATGATGAACTTACCTCGTATGTCCAACTCAAACTGTACCTGTTATACTTTTATGTTTACTTCCCCTTTTAATCTTTAGCTGCATTTCAATCATACCTGCAACATTCATACCATATCTAACATATACCCTGCTTATCGTTACTTATCTTTTTACTGTTTCCTTTAGCTCCTTCTGTTCACACCTTGTAACTGAACTTATCATCAATATATATACATTCAATCCTTTTCCTTACTATATTACAATTACTAACCTTGATGATGAGCATTCGCCATTCTGTATATACAAATTCTGATACATAACCTCAATTAAATATTAGACTCTATAACTCCCAGTAGCATTATTTACCTTCTCTTGTCGACACCACTATCCTGCTGAAATCAAAGGTCAGTATATAAGGGATATCATTTCCTATCTCTTGGCTCTATCGCACGATCTAGAGTAAGAAGGAAAAGTAACATCCGAAATGTCCTGTAGCTTCCTGTTTATAGATGTGGTGCACAACACACCGATAAACAAGACTCTGCTAGACACGGTCTGTAGACACTCCGAGGATGAACTACTCTGATACCACTTTTGTCACGACCCAACCCCATGGGCCATGACTAGTGCCCGAACTGGACACCCGTATACATACCTGCTAAATATAATAAAACTGAAACTAAGGACGGTATGGAAACTTGCAAAAACAACCGAAAGATTCATAATGTCATATATCATAATAACCTGTCTCCTGAGGAGTCATAGCTAACCAAGACACGACATAATATGCAAGCCGACATGGTTGCCACTATATATGGAAATACTCCAGACAAATCATATCGACACAGCTGACCATAACCCATATACAACCCACATATGTCTACAGACCTCTAAGAATATAAAAGTGAAATATGACGGGACAGGGCCCCGCCGTACCCCTGTATATGCATAAGTCTATATCAGAAGATCTATAAGGGCCCCGCCGTACCCCTGGACATACCTTGTCCGCTTCTTAAGCTAATCCAAACCTAAGTCTCAGGCTTCCCAAGATCTACAACAACGTCGGTAAGTACCAAACATTAGCTAAAGGTACTTAGGAATCCAATCCTAAGCTAGCACATCATTTATAGAAATTCGGACAACATTTCCTTTATATATTCAACAAACCCCGAGAATTTAACTCGGCCAAATCCTAAACAACAACACCAACAACCATATAATTAAGTCATTTCTTAAGGAGATCCATCATTAACAATTCAAGAATATGATCGGAACAGCCCCTATATACACAATATACCATTATGCCGTATAACTTCTCCTTCTTCATAAACATGTAAAACACCAACCAAAATTACAACAACAATATAATAAAATATGTTCCAACAATTCTAGACATAAATAGCTCAAGAACGCCTTCAAAGCAGTCCACAAACAGCCCATAAGCCAACATCAACATCATATACGATTTACGGTATAATTTTCGTATTTCTCGTCCCACGATTTAGCTATGACTTCAATGAATTTAAATATACTTAGAAGAGGATAATTCTTACCTTATGTGATAAGAAATAATCTTCTTCCAACTTACTTTACTTCGAAGAAAGTCCGGATTCAACAACACGATAAGACGGAACAACGAGATTTAAAGCGATGAACAAAACCCGAATATTGTTCTTGAAATGAATTATATTTTTCTTCCTTAAAAAGGAAATCACGTTGCTGCTACTAATATTCACGTTGCTGCCTCTAAACTAAATGTGCATCACAGATTAATTCCTTAAGTAGACTCCAAAAGATGAGTTTTTACATGGTGCCTATATTTCTCACGTAAAAGGTGCTCCAAGTATATATTCTATTTGATACCTAAATTAATTTATAACTTCTATGCTAAATCATCTTCTCTATACCAATTTGTACACAATAGATAAAGATTAAGTCCTGAAATTACCTTGTAAGTATTCTTGAAAATCTCTATTTAAGTGTATTCTTGAGCTTCTTTTCATCTTCTATATTTGAGTAAGAACTGAGCACTTCTTAAGATTCCAAAATGAAAACGTTGCTGAATTGAGAAAACATGGTGAGACCCCTTTCTTTTGTTTGCTGGTATGTTTTTTTCCTTCATTGCAATATATGCATACAGCAACAATGTTGAAGCAAGTTGCTTTGTCCAATTCCATAAATTATTTCCATATTTAATTGATTAAAATGCCACCTCTCAAGCCTAATTATCATGAGGATGACAAGTGTCCCTCCCTAACTCTACCACTAGCCACCTAAGTTAATTAGTAGCCTAATTTATCATGAAAATTAGAGATCCACGTGCTGCTCCTTGGACCAAATATTGGTCTTTATCCAATATTATTTATTAATGGTGATCATTCTTTTGTGGGACCCACTGAATAATCTGATCATAATTAATTAATCCCTAATCTTCACTAATGTTTCTACACTAATTGTAATTAATAAGCAAATCGTGCATTGTTAAAATTGGGATTAAAAGTCCTTATCTCATATCTCAAAAATAATCTTATCCTTAAACTTATGTCGATTAGCTTACGAATAATCCAACGTACAAAAATACGGGATATAACATTATCATTATCCATAGCCGCCCACCGTAGTGGTGCTGCCCGACAATATAGGCACGGTGTTATTATCATTATCTATAGTTGTCCTCCGTAGTGGTGCTGCCCGACCATATAGGCACGGTGCGAGAAAATACTTACATATATATATATATATATATATATATATATATATATATATATATATATATATATATATATATATATATAAAGCATGCATGAGAGCCCAATTAAAAGCTCCAACTCTATCAGAGTGATGTAAGGTCGGTGACCTCCGATTTATATTATGGAACAATGATCATCACTATATCTTACCTTGAAGGAACAATTATCATAAGGTGAGATCAACAACAATGAATAAAATCAAGAAAATCATGAAATAAACTCAATAATCTCATAATAGCATCAAAACCATAAGCTTTGGAATCTCCAAAAATGGAATCATCATCATCGTCATTATCATCATGGAACATACTTATCTTTAACATCATAAGAAACTCTAAGAATTATGAACTTCTAGCTTTTAGGAATAAGAATGTTATGGAAAACACGTATAGGTTTATAAGAAAGAATCACGCCTTTAGAAAGAAAGGGATAACCTTAACATACTTTTTTGGTCTCCTACTACTTAACATACCTTAGCAGCCTTTTGTTTATAAGTGTGACGCGCTTCACACCCATGAACAAGACTCTACTGTACACAGGTCGCAGACATACCCTAGGACGAACTGCTCTGATACCACTTTTGTCACGACCCAACTAGGGGGCCATGACGGGCACCCGGAGCTAACGTACTGAACACCTCTAAACTTGCTTCCCATAAACATTTCTAGGTGGACCACAAAGATATCTTATGGGCATCATAATCTGTAAGGGCATATGTCACAAGATAACGACACATCTCTACATAATCATCAACAACTATGCCTATCACCACAAGCCAACAAGGCCGCCAAAATATTATACAACAATATGAACTGATAAGGTTATGGAGCATCTGCTACATACATCTATATATAAACCTCTATATAGAATACAGGAATCTATGAAGAAAGGGTAGGACTCTTCCATGCCCAAGTATATATATACGCAAGAGTAGTACCAATAAACTGCAGCTCTGAAGTAACTGGAGCTTTTTTGAAACTCCGCTGATGAAGCTCCTAGGGGTCAGATCCATCTACCTGCGGGCATGAACGCAACGTCCACAAGAAAGGACGTCAGTACGAACAGTGTACTGAGTATGTAAGACATGAATAACAACATAACAAGAAATATGAAACATAACATGAAATAAAGATAACCTGTACATCTGATTGCCTCATAAGGCAATACCATGCATGCTTAGCTTTATAAAGAAAACATTTTTCATCGTTATCCATAGCCACCCACCTTAGTAGTGATGCCTGGACATATAGGCACGATGTTATTATCATTATCCATAGCCGCCCACCGTAGTGGTGCTGCCCGGCAATATAGGCACGGTGTTATTATCATTATCTATAGTTGTCCACCGTAGTGGTGCTGCCCGACCATATTGGCACGGTGCGAGAAAATACTTACATATATATATATATATATATATATATATATATATATATATATATATAAAGCATGCATGAGAGCCCAATTAAAAGCTACAGCTCTATCAGAGTGACGTAAGGTCGGTGACCTCCGATTTATATTATGGAACAATCATCATCGCTATATCTCACCTTGAAGGAATAATTATCATAAGGTGAGATCAACAACCATGAATAAAATAAAAAAAAGTTGGAAGAGCTTGAATCCCGTCAAGATTTGATGTTTAGAACAAGAGCTACAAAATCCTATACACTTCCCGAGCCTCATTGATGGCTAACTTTAACACTTTATGACCAAATTTTGCATATGGACTTGTAGGAACATGTATGTATGTTGTGGAATGGTATAGAATTGTAACAATGACTAGAAAATGACCAAAAGGGTCCCTTTATACTTGCTAAGGTCGGTTTTACTGACCTGAAATTTCGCGCATTGTAGCTGCGCGTTTGCGCACTGCTCCGCGGGCCTAAGTTGTAACGTCCATAACTCCCTACTCCAATGTCATATCAACGATCAGTTTGTTGCGTTGGAAACTAGACTCAATGAACTTCAATTTAGGCTTTTGTTCCACCTCAAAACTCTTGATATACTAGTAGATATATTTCTCTAAATTTGACCCAAAACCTCTATCTTAAATTCTGCCAAATTTTCGACAAACTTATTTTCTTCTATTTGCTTAATCCCAGAAACTTTAGACACTTGCTTAATGATACGCTCAAATTACACCTATTATTAGTATAACGCGGACGTTGTCAAATATAGTAACCCAACAAGGTTGGGGTCGAATCCCACAGGGAATATGGTGTGAAAAGGTTACTAAAGTCGTAAATGCTGAGTTCTAGGTCTAATATCTTAATCCGATTATGATGGTAAAAGTTGGGTTTTGTCTATGACTAATTTCTAAACTATTGTTTTGGTGGAAATATATGGTAAGAGAAACTAAGGTTGTGTCCCCGTTAGATAGAGTGTATGATCATGGGTATTGATCTTGATATACTTCTAATGGATCATTATATGAATGCACTTAATCTCTATGTGAATCTGTATTATTTCCCAATAAATAAAGATTATATCTTTCTATGATTTTCCCAAATATAAGAAAGTGATTATGAAGAACGATTAATCATGCCAAGTAAATTCCTCTTATTCCTAAGTGAATTTATTAAACAAAGTTTAAAGCTTTGAGTTCTTGTTAATTATTCTTACCAACCCTAATTATTTTTCCAAATAACTTAAGGTTTATGGCTTTAATCAATGTTTGCAACCATTAATTATGAATGAAGAATGAAGAATAATCAAACCCTAATAATCCATTATGTGTATATCAATCACAACACCCAATCACAAAACACCCATCATTGGGTTCACAACCCTAGTAAGGGAATTTAGCTACTCATGACAAAGAACAAGAAATAAGAAATTGAAGAATTCATAAATGCTTACTTTGGAATAAAAAAAAGGAATTGGTAATACTTGAATTGATGTTTGAATCTTCAAAAACTAGAGAGAAGTTTTTGTTCTAAATCAAGAGACAAAAATATAATGAATGATGAATATTAAAACCCTACAATGACTATTTATAGGTTTTGAAATTACATAAGTTACAGATTTTGCACTTCAGTCCCGTCATGATGAAATACGGTCCGTAAATCACTTTACAGACCGTAAAATTGGTTTACGCCCTCGTCGTCTTCTCAGCTGTGTGGAACTTAACCTTCCAAAATACGGACCGTAAAGTGGTTTACGGTCCGTAAATTTCTTGGTCGTCTTTCACTTTGCTAATCTCAGACTTTCTGCCAGACGCTTGAATGACTAAATACGTGATGGAATACGGACCGTAAACTGAAATACGGTCCGTAAACTGAGCTCGTAAATCACCATCTTCTCAGCTTGACTTTCTGTTTCTGAAATCCTTTAATACGACCACGACCCGTATTGTAGAATACGAGCCGTAAACCTCAATTTACGACCTGGTTCTGCACTTCAACTGCGATTGTGCCAAATCTGTTCCTTTACCTGAAAAACACTAAGAAGCACGTAAAATCACATCGACTTGCTTAACAACAAGTAAAACTTATAGCCGAAAAGTATCGATTTTGGCGTAAAAATCACGCCACATCAACTCCCCCAACTTAAAGTATTTGCTTGTCCTCAAGCAAGCCATACCACACAACGACTCAATCTAACACCTAGATATCACAGAATAAAAATGTCTACATCAGTTTTGCCTCGGAACTTCTGGCATGCATGTTTTCTTTCAACTGACCACCCCAACTGTCTATTGTACAACAATATTACACACTTTAGAATGTTATGACTAACCATGACGCTTCAATACATGACATTACATTATCGAACATATTATCATGCATACAAACACTACTTTCGGCGATCACTTTAGTTTGTTCAATTCTCATCCTTATGCCCTCACATAGACCAAAGAATGTCCCAACACATATATATACGACAAGAATGGGACGAAGATGAACGAGAAGAGAAAAACACTCAACACTCACAAAGAATTCATATTCACACATGCAAATACCATAGGCTTGCCCTTATTTTCTGTGTTCTCATCCTAGGCTCGTTCGGTTGTGATCACATTAGGACTTGTAATGTAGGCTTAGGGATGGATAGGATACTTTTTGGGTATTAGTGACTCACCCTCCTTGACACTACAATATCTCTTTTACCCTGATTCGCCTCGTTTCTTTCGAGCCCCGTCTTTCCTTTAACGTTTTCGACCTCGATGTGGTTTTATTCCTATCCAACTAGCAATTCTTTTTGTGTTTCAATTTCCTGGTTTTTTTTTTTTATATGTAGTATCAACTACCACATCGACTCTCTACTAGCAAATTTCACCACCCCCAACCTTTGTTCTCACATCTACTTCACATTTAATGTACCCCCAACTTAGGCGTTTTGCCTCGTCTATCTAGTAGCATCAAGGAGGGAACGGGTGCGAAGATGGATAATTTTCACAACGGGTGGGGTTTCATTCGGCTAGCCAAGAAAAGGGTCAAAAAGGCTCAAAAGGGGAAGACTAGTGATATTTTCAGCTTTTGGTGAGGCTTATTTAGGCAAAGTGACTTTATTAACACAAAGAAAGCCTAAGATCATTTCACAACCAAACTAACTTTCGAATTTCAAACAAGACTAACCGGGCAAGTTCTAGATTATACATGCGTAAACAGAACAAAACTAACAACTCACACACACATCGGCATAAGGATAATCATTTTTACACTTGTGGCCTCCTAAGTAGTCATTCATCACACACAATACCCCAATAATCACAATGTCATATAAAGAATCAATCATGTCAGACAATAACTGTTCTAAGTATGCATTTTTCAAATTTTCTGAGGGGTCCAAAATTTTTAACAAACCACACACATGCCATCAGTTACAAAGTAACACCAAATAAGTCAAAATTATTCTACTCAACCTAAGCAACATCCTAAACATGCCAGTTTCAACAAAATAAACCCCCCTCAGGAAAAGAATTCTGGCAAAGAAAAGCCGAGGGGGTTCCTAAACACATATTTACGCTACCCTACTATCAATAAGTCCCACCCCCAACTAAAAATCAAGCACTGTCTCAGTGCTTCAAATATAAGAACAAGGGAGCGAGAAAATACCTAAATGCTGTGAACATCTCATGGCTGGCCCGCCGTATCCGGCGGCTGACTTGAGGACTCTCCAGGTTAGCGCTGCGGCTCAACCAATGACTGAAAGATCGCCTGCTGCAGATCCTTCTTTTCAGTCTTTTTTAATCTCCTGGCCAACTCCTCCGGGTCCTCAGATGACTCACTGACCCTCTTTCCAGTACCGCGAACAAAAGGTCCGCATCCTCCGTCTCCTCCTCAGAATCAAGAAAATCCAGCACCTTAAACGTACTAGGAAAAATGGCCCGTGGTGCTGGTGCTGGTGCGGCTACCATCCCGTGCATCTTGAGTGTGTCAAGCTCCTTTTTCAGTTTCTCCAACTCACTCCTCAAAGAACTAGACTCCCCACCGGGTGCGGTCTGCTCTCGAGTCAACAATCTCGCCTCAAAGCTGTCTAGTCGAGCCTGATACACCTCGTGCTTTTTCTCAAACTCCGCACGGATCTCTGTGGTTGCCTCAGTGACCAGTTGCTGCACTATCCTCGCCACCTTCGGCCTGAATTGTTGCAGGATTTTGTCTACTTGCCTTTCGGTCTGCACCGTTTTGATTGCGATTTGGCTGTAGTTAGTAGGGCTGAAGTGTAGCAACCCCACCTCTGGATCAGCAGGCTCGGCTGTCGCAGCAGCAGTGGCGGACCCCGAAGGAGGACCCTGTGTGGCCGGATGTGGTGGTGGAGGTCTTGCCTCCGAAACAGCTAGTGTGGCTGCATCACCCTGTGTATCGACAGTAGCTGGGACACCTGTCGTGGGAGCCTCCGGCCCTGTCGTGGCAGTACCAAACTCGGAACCTACTAGATCAGTCCCATAGGCACGGCTCGGACTCATCTCTAATTGAGTGTCGTCGTCATCGCCGGACTGCTCCGCCTCCCGGTCCTTGAGTGAATGCATCAAACTTGTACCCTTTGATGGTATCATCCAGCTGTGGATAAGCTGAAATACCATCGAAAATCAACCACCGTTCTTCAAATATTTTCCTCGACGGCTGCCCACCAGTCTCAGACCCGGCCATCCATTGGTCATACAACTCCTTTGACCCCTTTACCGAGAACCGCAGCTTTTATTCATCCAAATGTTTGGTCCTGACGACCAGCTTACGACCCTTAGGCGGCGTACCATCAATCGGATCACTGCCCTGCTGAGTCACTCTCTGGTGGAGTCTGGGTGGCAGCCCCCTTGCTTGATGCTTCCGCGTCAGAATCCCCCTCTTCAGACTGGGAGGCTTCCGACGCAGACTTTGATGGAGTCATGGGTGAGGGCAGGGTTGATTGGGTTGCCATTGTGTCTTGGGTGGGGGCCCCCCCGGACTTTTGGTGGCGGTATGACCTCGGCGTACTCGGATCCTGATTGTTCCCCTTCCGAAGTGGAAGGTTCATCTATCATCCTTGAATCCGAGCGCGCTCTCATTTTCTTGCCCGTGTTGTGGGCCCCCGCTCTCGTTGCTTTTCTTTTCTGACCCATTCCTGCAAAATACACCACATATTAGTTACCATGGAACAATCAGCCAAAGGTAAGAATATATGACTGTGCACAGAATACATGTTCTGTCTGTGGTCGTAAACACAAAAGACGGACCGTAAACTGGTTTACGGTCCGTAAAGTACGATCGTAAACTGGGATTCCTTTTTGGATAACAATCTGCTCAATCATACATGCTTAAATACGGACCGTAAAGTGAAATACGGTCCGTAAAGTGAAGTCGTATTACGCACCACAGACAGACACACTTTTTTTTATTTCAAAATTTCATTGCACATCGTGGTTTCACATTGTGTTCGGGGCCTAGGTTACTCAGACTTCACCCATTTTCTACCAATTTTCATAATTCCCGCAGAGTCAAGCCATCGGTGGGCAGACCAAAACTTCAAATTTTGAATTTGAAGTATGGAATGCCCTCCAACCCATTTGGGTTTAATTAACAATGACCTACAAGAATTTGAAAGAGTTAAACATATTTATCCCCCACAAGATCATTAACCAAGGTATCAAATGCATAACTTCACAAACCCAGTCTAAACAATCACTTACCACCAAGTTCAAACTCACAGATGTAGAAGAATAAGGAAAACCAATCATACCTTTTTGGTGAAGAACTAACTGACCACTGTAGGCACAGATTTTGAGAGAACACACTTGAATCACAAATGAATTTAAACCTAGGGCAGAAGGGGATACGAATTTGTGGTGAGCTGGGTCAGTTGGTGAGTGGGGTTGGTGTATTTATGGTGGTGAGGAAGATGGAAAGTGATGGGTTTATTGTGGGAAGTCGTGGGGATGAAAGGGAAGTTGAAGAGGGATCGTTTCAGTTGAGAAATATGGAGGGAGAATATTAATGGTGGGAAAATCGTGGGGGTGATATTAAGTTTTTGAGTTCTTCTGCCCTTGATATAAACTGCTCGTTATATTTCAATCGCTGTGTTATTCCTTTATTTTTATTTTTTTATTCTAAATACGGTCCGTAAATTGCTTTACGGCCCGTATTTAGAGATGTTATTGTGGGCAGTGCACTGTATTGTCTCATGGTAGTTTACGTTCAAGTTTACGGACCGTATTGTGAAATACGGTCCGTCCTACGTGGACGTAAACCAGCATGTTACATTACAGTGCTCACTGTTTTGCAGCATTGTTAAATACGCCCTGGTTTACGAGCCGTATTGTGAAATACGGTCTGTAAACTTCAGGCGTCTTTTGCAATGTAGCGGAACAGTGTTTGACAACTGAACTTACCTGCATTTCAGCAGAATTTTTTTTTTCTGTCAAATATTCCTGCACCAAAACAACCATTACCCTATATGTACGAAGAACAACAAAGAAAAATAAACATTACACTTGGGTTGCCTCCCAAGAAGCGCTTAATTTAACGTCGCGGCACGACGGTGGTGACAAATCACTCTTTGTCTTGGTACACTAGATCATTGTTCGTTCCGAGGTGTTTCAACCTGTAGCGATCAACAACCCTATCCTCCGACACCATTCCGTGATAGTGCTTCAATCTCTGCCCATTTACCTTAAATGTCCGGGTACCATCTCCGGACTTCAATTCAACCGCGCCATGGGGTGAAGCACCTACCACCTCAAACGGACCCGACCACCTGGATTTAAGCTTACCCGGTAGCAACTTCAGCCGAGAGTTAAACAGTAATACAGAGTCGCCCTTGTAGAACTCTCGCTTCAGAATCTTCTTGTCATGGTATTGCTTCATCCTTTCTTTATAAAGGGCTGCACTCTCATATGCCTGGTACCGAAATTCATCCATCTCATTTAATTGAAACAACCGCAGCTTGGTTGCTTCCTCCCAATCCATGTTCAGCTTCTTCAGCGCCCATATAGCTCTGTGTTCAAGTTCAACCGGCAAGTGACAAGCTTTCCCGAATACAAGCTTGAAGGGTGAAGTCCCAATTGGAGTCTTGAAAGCAGTCCGGTATGCCCATAGAGCGTCATCGAGCTTGCGGGCCCAATCAGTTCTATTGGCATTCACTGTCTTTGCTAGAATACTTTTGATCTCCCTATTGGACACTTCAACCTGTCCACTTGTCTGAGGGTGATAAGGCGTTGCCACCCTATGCTTTACACCATATTTCTCCATCAGTCCCGCGAACGCTTTATTGCAAAAATGGGATCCACCATCGCTGATTATCGCCCTCGGAGTACCAAAACGAGTAAATATGTTCTTCTTAAGGAACCCCATAACACTCTTGGCCTCATTATTGGGTAAAGCCACCGCCTCAACCCATTTTGACACATAATCCACAGCTACCAAGATATATTTCATTCCACCAGAACTCACAAAAGGTCCCATAAAGTCGATCCCCCAGACATCGAACACTTCCACCTCCATAACAAAATTCATAGGCATCTCTTGCCTTCTGCCGATATTCCCTTGCCTTTGACATTGATCTCAGGACCGCACCAAAAGATTAGCATCATGAAAAATAGTTGGCCAGTAATAGCCGCACTCAAGTACCTTGGCTGCAGTCCGGTTTCCGCTATGATGACCCCCAACAGGAGAGTCATGGCATGCCTTTAGAATTGCCATCACTTCACTTTCCGGAACACAACGCCGAATGATGTTATCAGCGCATGTGCGGAACAAATAAGGCTCGTCCCAATAGTACTGCCGAGCATCCCGCAAGAATTTCTTCTTTTGGTAAGTTTTGATATCATCGGGAACTATACCTGTTACCAAATAATTGGCAAAATCAGCATACCATGGTGCTACCTCATTTGACACCGCCAACACCCTCTCGTCTGGAACAGCATCATCTATATCAAGCTCATCAGACGGTCTCCCAGCTTCTTCAAGCCGAGAGAGATGGTCAGCCACCTGGTTTTCAGTGCCCTTTCGGTCTTTTACCTCAAAATCGAACTCTTGCAGCAGTAGCACCCATCTGATAAGTCGCGGCTTTGCTTCCTTCTTTGCCATGAGGTATCTCAAGGCTGCATGATCAGTATAAACCACAACTTTGGACCCCAACAAGTAGGCCCGAAATTTTTCGAAGGCAAACACAATGGCAAGCAGCTCTTGCTTCGTCACTGTGTAATTCATCTGTGCAGCATTCAGTGTTCTACTAGCATAATAGATCGGGTGCATAATTTTATTGTGCCTCTGCCCAAGCACAGCACCAATCGCAAAACCACTAGCATCACACATCAGTTCGAATGGTAGGGACCAGTCAGGAGCAACAATAATAGGAGCAGTAGTGAGACGCACTTTTAACTCCTCAAACGCCTTCTGGCACTTCTCATCAAACACAAATTTAGCCTCTTCTTCAAGAAGCTTGCACAAAGGATTGGAAACTTTAGAGAAATCTTTGATAAAGCGCCTGTAGAACCCAGCATGCCCCAAGAAACTTCGGACACCTTTGACTGAGATAGGTGGAGGAAGTTTGGAGATCACATCAATTTTTGCTTGATCGACCTCGATTCCCTTTTCAGAGATTTTGTGACCGAGGACGATTCCTTCCTTCACCATAAAATGGCATTTCTCCCAGTTCAGCACCAAATTAGTCTCTTCACACCTTTTTAGCACTTGACCCAGATGGCCAAGACAATCATCAAATGAGTCACCCACCACGGAAAAATCATCCATGAACACCTCCAAGAAATCCTCCACCATGTCGGAGAAGATTGACATCATGCACCTCTGAAAGGTCACTGGTGCATTACACAAACCAAAAGGCATCCGGCTGAATGCAAATGTCCCATAAGGACAAGTGAACGTGGTCTTCTCCTGATCTTCCAGAGCAATGTTGATCTGATTGTAACCCGAATAACCATCAAGGAAACAATAATAAGAACGCCCTGCTAGTCTATCCAACATCTGATCAATGAAGGGCATAGGGAAGTGGTCCTTGCTCGTGGCTGTGTTGAGCTTGCGATAATCCATGCAAACTCTCCAACCGGTGACAGTTCTGGTCGGGATCAACTCATTCTTAGCATTCGGTACAACAGTAATGCCGCCCTTCTTAGGAACACATTGGACCGGGCTCACCCATTTACTATCAGCGATCGGGAAAACCACGCCTGCATCTAGCCATTTGATGATTTCTTTCTTGACGACCTCTTGCATATTCTCATTTAGTCTCCTCTGATGCTCTACACTTGGTTTGCTACCCTCCTCCAACTGAATTTTGTGCTCACAGATCCCAGATGGGATACCTCGAATATCTGCTATGGTCCAACCAATAGCACGCATATACTCCCCCAATACCTCCAAAAGCTGCACAATCTGCTCCTCAGTCAATGAAGCTGAAACAATCACCGGTAATGTGTTGTCGGGACCAAGGAACTCATATTTCAGGTGTGACGGGAGCTGCTTAAGCTCCAACTTAGGTGGCTCAATGATCGAAGGCTTTGCTGGAGGAGTTGTTCTATTTTCCAGATCAAGACTCAGCTTCTTTGGGTGGTATGTGTATGAGCCCAACCCAACAAGTGAGTTAACTGTCTCCTCATAGCCTTCCATGTCTTCAGCATCGAAATTCATCAGAATGCCAGCCAAAGCCTCACCCAAGCTCTCTTCTTCCATTTTGAACTCCACTGCATCATCAACTACATCAAATGAATCAATTACCGAAATGCTCTCATAAGCACTTGGTAACTTCATCCCTTTGCTAGCCTGAAAAGTCACTTCTTCATTGTTGACTCGAAACTTGATTTCATTTTTTTCAGAATCCATCAAAGCCCTCCCTGTAGCAAGGAAAGGCCTCCCCAGAATGATAGGAATGTCCCGATCAACAGCACAGTCAAGAATCACAAAGTCAGCGGGCAACAAAAACTCACCAACCCGCACAATCACATCATCAACCACCCCAACAGGTCTTTTGATAGACCTATCAGCCATCTGCAACCTCATCGTAGTCGGCCGTGGCATTCCCAAACCTGATTGCTTATATATAGCAAGGGGCATCAAATTAATACTCGCCCCATTATCACACAAAGCGCGAGCAAAGTCATGGTACCCAATAGAACAAGGAATGGTGAACGCCCCAGGATCTCCCTTTTTCTGAACAGTTGTGGTTGAGATAATAGAACTCACAGTGTGAGTCAAACTCACGGTTTCATGTTGAACCGTCTTCTTCTTAGTCAGCAACTCCTTCAGATATTTCGCAAAACCGAGCATCTCTTTGACAGCTTCCAAGAAGGGAAAATTCAGAGATAACTGCTTCAGCTGATCATAGAACTTTTCAAACTTCGCATCTTCATTCTTCTTTACCAACCTCTGAGGAAAAGGAGGTTTAGCTTCGAAAAGCTGTGTTAAAGGGCGGAGAGCCCCTTTTACAGCCTGCTTACTTGTGTCATCAGCTTCTCTCACTATCTCTGGAATATCAGCAATCTTCTTGTCAGTAGGCCTCTTATCAGCAATAATGGGTGTTTCAGACTGCACCTCATTCTCTTCATTTATCTGCTCAAGATCAGTCACCTTCTCAGCAGCCCCCTGTATTGTTTTGCCACTTCTAGTAGTGATGGCAAATGCGCGATCTATACCGCCTCCCCCATTCTTGGGATTTGGAATAGTGTCACTCGGAAGTCCTCCCTTTTTAGGAGGGTGTTGCTCTCTGGATATATCCCTCATCTGCGACTAAAGCTTCTGAATAGCTGCTGTATGAGAACCCACTGTTTCTGTCAGCCCAGATAAAGTCCTTTCAGACTTTGATTGATTAGCCAGAATCTTCTCAAGCATTGCTTCAACTTTTGAACTACTCTGCTCTGTCGACTGCCCTTTTGGTGGTATATAAGGATTGGAACTCTTGTTCCCAAAATTGTTGCTGTTGTTGTAGCTCCCTTGGTTCGCACCACCATAGTTATTGTTGTAGTTCCCAGAGTTGTTGTAAGCACCTTGACCTTGCTGAGGTCTCCATTGATTCTGATTTTGATAGCCACCTTGGTAATTCTGTCTTTGATAACTCCCTTGAGAGTTATTAACATAATTGGCATCTTCAACCTGCATGGGTGGCCCATCAAGGAATGGACCATCATGAGCATGGTACATCCCTTTTGGCAAAACTACATCATCCTCACAAACATTTGCTTTTTTGATCTGAGATTCATCGAACTTCTTCGTCAGCAAGGAAATATTTGTTGCAAGATCTGCCAATGTTTGCTGGGTATCCTGATTTTCCTTCACTATATTCTGGAGCATAGCACTACCATATGGTACCACTTCAGCATTGTTTGAGTGCCAAGCCTGATTATGAGTTGTCAGCTTGTTAAGTATGGTGGTCACTCGTCGAAAGGTCTTGTTCATAAAACACCCATCAGCTGCATTGTTAGCTACTGACTGTGTCACTGGATCTAACCCTATGTAGAACTTCTCCATCAATATATTTTCCGGAAAACCATGATTAGGGCTCTTCTGCAAATACTCTTTGAACCTCTCCCAGGCTTCATATAGTTGTTCCCCCGGTCGCTGCTTGAATTCATAAATCTTGTCGCGAATCTCAGCCTTCTTGCTAGGGGGGTACCACTTTGTAAGAAAAACAGCTACCATTTCTGCCCATCAAGTAATCGAATTTCGGGGCAGCTTCTCGAACCATGTTCTTGCCTCCCCAGCTAAGTAATACTTGAATAACCTCAACCGAATAACATCTTGTGGAACATTGTTCTGGATGTGATTAGCACACACATCCACAAAATTCTGCAAATGACGTTGAGGGTCATTCTCGGTAGAGTTCCGAAAGTATCCCTCAAGTTTCAACAGCTCGTATAAAGATGAGTCAATTTTCACTGTAGCAACTCCAAATCGAGGTTGAACAATAGCAGATGCATAGTCCTTCTCTTGAACAAGTTCAGCAAAAATATTCTCATCATCAGATTCATTCGCCTGATTGTTCAACCGATTCACTTGATTACCAGCACGCTGATTCTGCTGATTTTGATTCACGTTCACCTAGTTTACACAGAGTAGAAAACAAGGTGTGATGGGATAAGCAAAAGACTTTAATCAAAGCAAACCCTATTTAGTAATTTCAAAACCGTATTCCCCGGCAACGGCGCTAAAATTTGATACGCTCAAATTACACCTATTATTGGTATAACGCGGACGTTGTCAAATATAGTAACCCAACAAGGTTGGGGTCGAATCCCATAGGGAATATGGTGTGAAACGGTTACTAAAGTCGTAAATGCTAAGTTCTAGGTCTAATATCTTAATCCGATTATGATGGTAAAAGTTGGGTTTTGTCTATGACTAATTTCTAAACTATTGTTTTGGTGGAAATTTATGGTAAGAGAAACTAAGGTTGTGTCCCCGTTAGATAGAGTGTATGATCATGGGTATTGATCTTGATATACTTCTAATGGATCATTATATGAATGCACTTAATCTCTATGTGAATCTCTATTATTTTCCAATAAATAAAGATTATATTTTTCTATGATTTTCCCAAATATAAGAAAGTGATTATGAAGAACGATTAATCATGCCAAGTAAATTCCTCTTATTCCTGAGTGAATTTATTAAACAAAGTTTAAAGCTTTGAGTTCTTGTTAATTATTCTTACCAACCCTAATTATTTTTCGAAATAAATTAAGGTTTATGGCTTTAATC
This sequence comes from Lycium barbarum, assembly GCF_019175385.1. Classification (NCBI taxonomy): domain Eukaryota; kingdom Viridiplantae; phylum Streptophyta; class Magnoliopsida; order Solanales; family Solanaceae; genus Lycium; species Lycium barbarum. Next base: position 96,185,190 of record NC_083342.1, read on the forward strand.
AATGTTTGCAACCATTAATTATGAATGAAGAATGAAGAATAATCAAACCCTAATAATCCATTATGTGTATATCAATCACAACACCCAATCACAAAACACCCATCATTGGGTTCACAACCCTAGTAAGGGAATTTAGCTACTCATGACAAAGAACAAGAAATAAGAAATTGAAGAATTCATAAATGCTTACTTTGGAATAAAAAGAAGGAATTGGTAATACTTGAATTGATGTTTGAATCTTCAAAAACTAGAGAGAAGTTTTTGTTCTAAGTCAAGAGACAAAAATATAATGAATGATGAATATTAAAACCCTACAATGACTATTTATAGGTTTTGAAATTACATAAGTTACAGATTTTGCACTTCAGTCCCGTCATGATGAAATACGGTCCGTAAATCACTTTACGGACCGTAAAATTGGTTTACGCCCCGTCGTCTTCTCAACTGTGTGGAACTTAACCTTCCAAAATACGGACCGTAAAGTGGTTTACGGTCCGTAAATTTCTTGGTCATCTTTCACTTTGCTAATCTCAGACTTTCTGCCAGACGCTTGAATGACTAAATACGTGATGGAATACGGACCGTAAACTGAAATACGGTCCGTAAACTGAGCTCGTAAATCACCATCTTCTCAGCTTGACTTTCTGTTTCTGAAATCCTTTAATACAACCACGGAATACGCCCCGTACTGTAGAATACGAGCCGTAAACCTCAATTTACGACCTGGTTCTGCACTTCAACTGCGATTGTGCCAAATCTGTTCCTTTACCTGAAAAACACTAAGAAACACGTAAAATCACATCGACTTGCTTAACAACAAGTAAAACTTATAGCCGAAAAGTATCGATTTTGGCGTAAAAATCACGCCACATCACTTAACACTTGTTAAGAGTATTCCTTAACCTTATAAGGGTTCCATGACCTCTCCGAGCTTACGTTAGTTTACTCACGACCCAAACTACGCGAAAATTTTCGAGGTGTAACATTCTCCCCCCCCCCCCCCTCCCCAAAAAAAACATTACTTCTCAAATGTTAAATCTCAGAGATCTTATGGAAGTTTCGGTAGAGCTTCCTCTGTAGCTATAGTACTACCAACCTGAAGGTTATAATGTCTCAATCTAGATCTCCTTTAGTAATGAAGACAAATGCTGATACTTGGATCTCGTATTTTTCTTAACTTCTCAAGTCATCTCTTCTACCTTCTGTCACGACCCGACTAGGGGGGGCCGCGACGAGCACCCGATGCTGTCCCACCCGGGCTCCCCCTTGACATACTTTCACATAACATCTAGGTGAGCCATAAATCAAATCATGCATTCTAGTCATCCATCATACTAGTCCCATTAGACGACAATATTTCTTATATCATCATAGGCATCTATGCCACATCAATGTACATAGGCCGACGAGGCCAACAAAATGATATACAAAATATAGGCCGACAAGGCCAAACACATCTAACCACATACACACATCTACGAGCCTCTAAGAAGAGTATAACATATCACATGAGCGGGACAGGACCCCGCTATGCCCATAATTATGTACACAAAAGAATAAGAACCCAAAAGCTACGGCTCCGAATGAAATGGAGCTCTGCTATGTAATCTCTGAGAAAGCAGCTAAGGATCAAGTCTGTCTCGCTGTGCACCTACGGGCATGACGCAACGTCCACAAATAAAAGGACGTCAGTATGGAGAATGTACTGAGTATGTAAAGCACGATCAATATCGATATAGAAGCATAATGAACAATCAATTAGCACAAGATGGGAAACAGTAATATCATCGTCACAGGCACTTACTTACCTCACATAGGAACCTTTCATTTCTAATGCGTATTTGTGTACATAGCTCCATATCCGTACCCGTAACCATTTACATATCCTTACTCACATTCGTATCGTTTACATCATATACATAATATATTCGTACTCATGTAGATGTCATATACGTAGCATATATATATACAAATATAGCATGCCCGACCACGAGGGTTCGGTGTTTCATACATACTTGGCCAACCAAGGCTCAAGGTCATACATACCTGGCCCTACCAAGGCATCAGGGTTATCTGTACCTTCTGCAGAAGTGCGCGCGTGTTTCATAATCATATACATACTCTATACATATTCATATACATACATTCTACCCGGCATCATAAGGTCGGGGTCTTATTATAGCCCTTCATAGGAACACGTACATACAATAGCCCGTAGGCACCTTTAACATCATATTATTCTCATCATCATTACTATCATTATCACTATTATAGTCATTCATCACGTCTATCTTTCTAGGCGTACTCGTCATACGAGGGATCTAGTACAATCATAGTGTATCGCGGATCGTGAGCTTACTAGCTCGGAAGATCAAATCACTTGAAGAAATCATAGTGTTGTAGAAGATTTAGACGTTTGGTCAAAGAACCATGCCTTATGAAAGAATGGTTAGCCTTACATACCTTTCCGATCAACTATTCTATACTTGCACGTCCTCCTCCGAAGCTCGCGTGTCTACCTTCATTAAGGTCATACTATCGTTAGAGTCGACAACTAGCATATATGACTAAAGCTAGAGAAAATCGGACAACATCTCCTTTATTTATACAACATTCCTCCATATCGTAATTTAACTCTCAAACGTCAACAATACATTCACAACACCATAACAATGACCATTAATCATTTACATTAGCCCCATTATCTAGATTTCTCAATTCGCTCCCAATTCACCCATATTTATGGTCATATCACCCGACTTCGTCCATTCATATACAATGCCTATTTTCATGATCTTAACATCATTTATAACACATTCATATCACAACACAACAAGAGTCACAATTCAATTCAAACTATTTTCTCAAAATGTCACTATTCATCATTCATGACCCCTTTTTCTATACTCATCTAATGTCCAAGCATTTTAACTCTCAAATACCTTAAACAACATATAAATACCATAAATCTTACCTTATATGTTGTAGGAACGAGCCTTGGTCGAAATACTCCACTTGAGCAAAAACCCTAGTTTTCCTTCAATGAGATTTCTTGACTTGAATGATCTTAATGGGTTTCCTTACACTTGATTCACTTGATTTGTGTTGTTGATGACTAATAATCCTTGAAATATTATGGAATAAATGTAGAGAGATGTTTTAGAGAGAAGGGGGTGTCATGTGGAAATGAAATAATAAACTTGGTCCCTTATTTAATAACCCAAAATCTGATCTTAAGTGAGCAGCACAGTGGTCGTAAACTTGGTTTACGGTCCGTATTCCAGTTTACGGACCGTCCTTCGTGGTCGTATTTAATCATAACAGAACCAGAAACTCAGGCTGAGACATGGTGATTTACGATCACGGTTTACGGGCCGTAAACCACTTTACGGTCCGTATTTCAGGTCGTATTTAACCATTTGATCATTTGGCAGAAAGTTGAAGTTTTAGAAGCCAAAATACGACATGGCAGTTTACGGGCCGTATACCACTTTACGGTCCGTATTTCATTTTACGTGCAACTGGCCAAAATGCAGATCTGCAACTTTCCACATTTTCAGAGCCTATAATTATTCATTATGGAGCATAACCTATCTCTTATTGTCATTGCCTTCGGAATCTTACTTAGGGTCGTCAAATATTATTTCTTACTCATGAAAATATCGGGTACTCGTACTCCTCACTAGTTCATTCACTTGCGTACCAACGGAAAATTTTCCGATGTGTAACACCTTCACATTCTTTCATCGTACTATTACCAAGGCTACATCTCTAGTTTTTAATCCACCATCCTATAACTTTGGTGATCTGAGAGGGTAGTAGGGACTTCCTCATACGATAATTGTTTTATACTCTAAATATTATCTATTGGTACAACTATGGGGGGATTTCTCAATACACTTGCGAAGCATATACATGTAAAAGAGTGAATATACAAATTTCAATTTTGAGGGTAAATCTAGTAGGTCCTTCGACTATCATTTTGCGAAGTCTAAGATATCCAAGGGTCATACTTACCTTCCTTATTACTTTTCGTAAACTTCTTCAGGATGAGATTCCAAATTTCAAACAATCTGACATTCTCCCATTCTTATAGAACTTCAAATGAGCCATATGGATATTTGAAGGATGACTAATACCATATGCAAATTCAATCCATACTAATTGATCATCCTAAGTTTCTTCAAGGTTCTAATTTACATGCTCATGACATATCCTTGTTATACCCCATTTTAACCGGGTTGATTTAGGAGTACAACATATTGGTGATTCCTATTTATTTTTGTTTTAAGGAGTCGCCACCTAATTAATTTAACGGTGAATTAGGACACCTAGAGGTTAACTAAGGCAAAGTTAAAACTAAACCTCAATTAATAGTCTACTTAACCAGTATGATTCTAGGTAAGGGCTCTATATTATCCTAAAGGGAAGGGGTTAGGCATCCTTTAGAATCCGTTAACTTACGGTTATCCGACCAAACTTAGGTTAATTAGTATAGACTAAACGCAAATATAATATTAAGAAAATAATTTGTAAATTATTCCTAAGGTTTTAAAAGAAGAAAAAAAGATGTAATAATGCTATTTAAAATGATACTTATAGATATTGCTGGGGCTTTAAATGAGAAATATTAGCTAGAACAAGACTGATAGAAAATATGATAATTTACATAGAAAGGAGATTTCAAAGGCCGTTTAGCAAAAGAAGATTTGAAATGCTAAATAACACTTAAAGATATGTTGATATGATTTTAAATACTAATACTATTTTTTAAATAAAACTTGCAAAAGATAGTTTGCATATGAGTAATAATTTTTAATAGAAGACTTAGCAAATTAAACTTTGAATAAAATAGTGTGATATGAATATGACTATGTAGAAAAATCTAGACTATTTTTTATAAATGGGAAGCAAAAGGAAGTGAGTTTTCTTTCTCTTTTAATTATCTTTTATTGACTATGCTTAATGCATGATTGATTCAAACTTGCAGATTTATTTATGAATATACTAGAGTTTATATTTAAGTATTAACAATGCTTTGAAATGTCTATGATAGTAAAATATGATTCCCTTTATTTGAAATATATAGTCATGCCATTTTGCAAATCTATTATTCCCAATAAAAATAAATATTAGACATTATAAATAATTTTAACATAAAAAAAGAGAATAAAACTTATGGAGTTAATTTTAGTCTTCCTAACTACCCACTATTAAAACTAAACCTAATAATTTCACTAAGGTTTATCTAAATTAAGAAAATAAAACAAAATAAAGAATTAGTCATGCAATACAAATTAAATGCACAAAAATAAAATAGAAGGGGCAAATAAGTTAAATGGGCTCAGCCCATTTAGGACTGCTGGACCAAGCTGCTGTTGGGCTTCAGCCCAGAAATTTCAGTGCATTGCTGTGGGTTGTCGCTGTTATATGGACCTCAGCCCATAATGTTTTGTATATGCTTGCTGCGGACAGGAGAAGGCTGGACAGAGAGAGGAGTCATGTTGGGCTTTTAGCCCAACACCGAATGCGGAGGGAAAACAAGTCCCGCGGACTCGTGTTCGATGATCATGCATAAACGAAAGAAAAGGATTAGTATCTAATCGACAAAGATGTAAAAAATATAAATTCAACAGGTCGGCCATGAAAAGAATAAAAATTCAAAACAGATGAGCGTATATTCTGTGTATATCTAATGTATTTCAGCGAAAGTATACCAGCAATATACACACGTATATACGATTCAAGCACGACAAATTACGATCTAAGCGAGATAATACTCAGACATGGAATAGAACCTCGGACAACCACGTATCACGCGTCTTAATTAAAATAGTTTCGGCGTATATAAATATCTGCAGTTTCGTAGCCTATGATAATACTTAAATCCGCATTTCAGTTTCATTACTTACAGGGGTAAACAAACAGAACACAAAGCATTTTATGTCATAAATGGGGAGACAGCAGTTATGAACAGACTGTTTTTTTTAATTCAAACAGAGCTGTACCAAAAAATGCCCAGGACTGAGAATATGGTCGTGTTCAAACTGATAAAAATCCAAAGTAAGGTAGGGGAATTCATGGGCATCTCATATAGTTCAAGAATATTAGGTGAAAAAGACTAGGCTGAGTTAGACTATCGATTATACCAAACAACATGCAACCTTAAACAGAAACAACATCGCATGCTTAATGACTGAACTGCCTCCATACTAAGTGAATAAGTTATAAACATGCTAACCAGTTACCAGCATGCACTAATTAATCAATAGATACACATGAGAACTAAAGGCTGAAACTGAAAGAAGAGGCATTGGAGATCACTATACGACAACAAATAGATCTCTTTTTCTACCAAGGCATATGCGTTTTTTCGCAATTTACACAGTTTATACATTAGCAGGCAAAATAATGTATCCATTTATATTTCTTGATTATGCCACAAAGAGATTGACTTCTAATACATAATGAAAAAGATGAACGAGAGTTTGACACTATTTTTATTTCTCACACAGCTTAAACAAATACATCTTAGGAGAACAATGTGACTTAAAGCTAGCATGACACTATTTTTATTTCTCACACAGCTTAAACAAATACATCTTAGGAGAACAATGTGACTTAAAGCTAGCACGAACAATCGTATTCAGTTTCTACTCATTATCCCTTCTAAACAAAACAAACTTACTCTGAAACTTAGGACCCCAAACTTACGTGGCTTCATATTTTGGATTAACATGGTAGTGAAGTTTAAAGCCTAAACACACAAAATAACTGTATAGTCAAATCAAACAACTTATGCTCATTATTAGATTTAAATAGGCAGAAGACAGAACGTAAGAGAATAACTAAATCCAGGCAACATAATTAGAGAAGATAATAAAACATGAACACCACAAAACTAAAAACAAATAACACAATGAAATTAAAACAGAATCGTAAAATTAAAGAAGATGGAGGGGAAATGGCTGACCTTCTTCGGGTGCAGCGAAATGGGTGCGAAGCCTTCGATATACTCTCGAACACTTCAAATCTACTTCAAAACACTAAAAAAAAAAAACCCGAATTTGTATACCCTTCGAATCTAGACAGATGCTAAGGACAAAACAGAACAAAATGGTGTGGATTTTGACTTGATATCCAGCAATACAGCTAAAGAATTAATCTCGTCTATGGGATTTCTTTTGATTTTCAGGGCTTTAATTTTCGGGGCCTTTTTTTTTTCAAATAAAACCTGTCCTTCTCCACGATTTTTGGGGTTCAGAAACTCGTTTTGTAAGGGGATCCCTCTGATTCCCGAACCGTCCCATAATTAACAGAAAACTATTATTTATATCCCGAATTAGGGTTTTCGTTTGTATATAAAAAACTAAAAAGAGGAGCGTTGGGGGGAGACGACGGACAGGCGTGGGGGGGACAAAGCGGAGTGGGGTTGGCAGTGGTAACGTGGGGAACAAAGGGGAGTGGGGCGGCAGAGCGTGGGGGACAAGGGTGAGTGGAGTGGCAGTGGCGTGGAGAGGAGAGACGAGGGAAAGAGAGAAGGGATCGAAGAAGGGAGAAAGGAGAAAGGGGTGCGCGGCGGGTGAAGGAGAAGGAGAAAGAGATTAGGGTTGAAAAAATATAAGGGGATGGGTATGGACCGGGTCGGGTAACTTGGGTAATGGGCTGGGCCAAATTAAAAGAATGGGCTGGTCCAAAATGTTGGTTAATTATTCGGGCTGGGGTGAATTAAGTTGGGCTGGTAAATTAAAATGGTGCTAGGTAAATTAAAATGTGGACTGGTTTCGTGAATTGGTCCGAAAATAGTATGAATTGCTTGGGCTACTGCGTTTAAATAAAAGACCTATTTAAATAACTTGTGTTAAAATATTACTTAATATAAGATATGCAATCATTAGTGCTTAAAATGGCGTTGTAATAGCCGTGCAATAATATTTCGAGAACCCACAGTAAACGAACACTATTATTTAATTATACGAAGATAAATGCAGTGTGTGTGCGTAAGCTGGTAAAATGCCGAAATGATAAAATTGTGAATTATAATAATAATAACAATAATAATAATAATAATAATGGCTAGTAAATGTAGTAGAGTAATGAAACGCCGGTATTGATAAGAGGCTAATAATTATAGTAAAAATAAATGTATATTTTTTAATATTTCTAAAAATATTAGAAGCGTAAATAGGTATTACGGAGGAGAGGCGGGACAAAATTGGGTGTCAACAATCCTTAGACGTCAAAAAGTGTGCTTTACTTACCCACTTATCTTAAGGCGGGAAAGAATACTGGAGTAATCTATGTTCTTTAGGTTTCTCTATATATACTGATCCTCATGTGCTAGTAGAGAACTGAACATCTTAATCGGGTAACTAAAGCAACTAGATAATCGAATAATTCCATGCTGATTATTTCTTGAATATTCTATGCCTGGAATTCTCATATCATCATCATACACATTTGTATCATCAAATAATCGCGTTCCTCCGAATAGTTCATTTTCATTTTAGTCTTTCTCAATTGATAACTCCACTTCTTTCCATCGACAAGATGTTACTAGATTCTGGCTTGAATACTTTTGCCTTTAAGGCTTCCCCGTACAATGCTTTCCTAGCTGTTTTGTGATGTTGAACTTTGTATCCACATAACTAGCTCGCGGTGGCTATTTCACTTAACTTTTATCTTAGTCTACTATCTACTTTGAAGACCATCATACTCAATCCTTCTTTAATTCTTCATTTTTGAACTTCCTATTACACTCTTATCTTGAAATTCTGAGTAATTTCCTCCTTAGTGTACTCCCTTTCAATCTTTACTTAGTCATGCACATGACTGACTGGTTATGTTTATCATCAAATCGTTCTTACATCTTATCATCCTTTATTATCATATTTCCATCTTTTAATAAGGCCTACTTCTGATCCAATACTTGTTTGTCTCATCTTCTCCCCTTAGGGTGTTAGCCCATTATTTTATATTTAACATCCCATTAGTTCTCCTTTTTCTTGTAAGTACATACTCTCAGCGACTCCGCAACTAATCTTAGTTGTGACTATTCATCGTCTGACTTTATCTAGTCAGTTAGACATATTTGTAATGAGTCATATATTCTCGTAGACGTACTGATCCTGGATAGGCCTAATCTTTCCTTAAAAGGATCTTCATAGTTTCTTTACTGTTCTTCCAAAATCACCTTTCTCCTATTACTCACTTTCCCATTTCATCATCGTGATGGTATTTAGCGCAAATTTTTATTCTTAAAATTTGCCTTGATTGTTAATATTTCTCCTTTTCTTTGCTACATAAGCACTCGGTGTTTAGACAAGCCTCTCTTAAACTACAACTTCATCTCATTAATGAAGGGCACGTCTTATATCAACTTACGACTTCAAACTCATTCATCTACCATCATACAACTAATTTCTTCAAAGCATCATTCATATCCTTCATTAGCTATTCAGCATTGTATTACTAACTAAATAATCTTGTGACAAAAGAGCTTTTGAAAGAGAATTTTTCTGTACCTTAGTCCTACCTTTGTCTTATATTCACATCTCCTTATACTCGTACTGCCATACAACATCCCTGCCAATGTATTTTATATGATAAAAGGCCCTTGTCGATATATGGTTAGTAACGTACATCGTTCTCTTATCTTTTCCACCCCTTTGTACTCTTAAATTATTAGCATATTTATACTCAAGGGTCATATTTAAATATATACTTATCCCCTTCCACTTCTTACTTTGAGAAGAAGTTACAACTCCCATCTAATCATACTGACGTCTCATTAATGAAACATTTTGAAAGGTTTAATCGACTCAAGTCTCGCCTCAATCCGGCCAACAATATAAGGAGTAACATATAACAATATAGAACCCGGATCAATCAATGCATACCCATCATAAGAAAATACTGACAATGTACCTGTAACAACATCGGGTGAAGACTCCAAGTCCTGTCGACCAGTCAATGCGTAAATACGGTTCTAAGGACTGCTCAAGCTAGACGCTTCCCCTCTACCTCTACCACGACCTGCTGATGTCTGAGTGTCTTGTCCCAGAGGGCGCACCGATGATGATGATCCGCCTGCCGATACGGTAGGCTGCACCATACTTCGTATGCCTAGAAATGAACACTCACTCATAATATGGCTTGGCTGACCACAGGCATAGCAAACATCCGAACCCAAACGACATGATCCAAAATGTGGCTCACCACATTGGTTGCACTGTGGAAAGGGCGGTCTCATCTGACCGGATTCACCTCTATTCTGGGAACCCGAAAGTCTGGAGCTCTGACCCGGTCCAGAATAATTAGAACGATCAAATCGCTTTCCTGCAAATCGAGGAGGTGCACTAGCCACTGAATGGCCTGAGTGCCTAGAATGCTATTGCCCCTGACCCCCTCCGAACTCACTGACGCCACCTGAAGATCTAGCCTTCTTACTATACCCTTTATGAGAATCACGCTCACCCCTTTGCGGCTGCTACTGTTCTTCCGAATTCTGGGCACAGGCCTGAATACGAGAGATATCTATTCCTTCCTGGAGTGAGGCGGTCAATCACTCCTTAATCAAATGCGGCACAACCCACTCACAAACCGATATACATGGTCTCCCATATCAGCTACCATGGCTCGGGCATACCCGACCAAAGAATTAAAGCGGAGGCTATACTCTCGAGCGCTCATATTCCCCTGTCTAAGATTCAAGAATCTGTAAGCTCGGGCCCGTCGAACCTCCGGTGGCAGATAATGTCCGAAGAAGGCATCCACAAACTCTTGCCATACTGGTGGAAGAGCATTGACTCCTCTAGAAGACATCTAAATCGTATACCAATGAACTGCAACATCTCGTAATCTATAGAAGGCCAATTCTACCGACTCCACATCCGAAGCATGCATTATCCGCAAGGCTCTCGATATTTCGTCTATAAAGCTCTACGGGTCCTCATCCGATTTTGACCCGAAGAATTCGAGTGGGTTCAAGCTAATAAAATCACGGGCTCTTGCACTGACCCCTCTATCACCATGACTAGCATCCAGCTGTTGAGCCTGAGCGGTGACTAACTGAGTCAGTAATTGGATAGCCTCTCTCATCTCCTGACCGGAGGTATCGGGTGGAGGAACTGGGGGTATTAGAGCTGGAGCTGAAGCTGAAGCCCCTTCATGCTCCTCTGAAACGGGTGGAGTATGAGAGGTCCGAGATGGAACCTCATTCTAAGACTCACCCTCCTCTATATCTACCGGCGGCTCCCGCTCAGTCTTCCTTTCGGCCACTGTCTTGCCCTTTTGGGCCGCTGTTTCTTTTCTCTTCATAGGCATCGCTGAAATCATAGCACACGATTAGGAAAAAGGGAATCTTGATAACATAGCTCTATCGGACGATCTAAGATGAGAAAGAAAGGTCAATCATTCCTAAATGCCCTGCAGCCTCTTGTTTATAAGTGTGACGCGTTTCACACCCATGAACAAGACTCTACTGGACACAGGTCGCAGACATACTCTAGGACGAACTGCTCTGATACCACTTTTGTCACAACCCAACTAGGGGGCCATGACGGGAACCCAGAGCTAACCTACCGAGCACCTCTAAACTTGATTCCCATAAACATTTCTAGGTGGACCACAAAGATAGCTTATGGGAATCATAACCTGTAAGGGCATATGTCACAAGATAACGACACATCTCTACATAACCATCAACAACTATGCCTATCACCACAAGCCAACAAGGCCGCCAAAATATTATATAACAATATGAACTGATAAGGTTATGGAACATCTAGCTACATATATATGTCTACAAGCCTCTATATAGAATACAGGAATCCATGAAGACAGGGTAGGACTCTTCCATGCCCAAGTATATATATATATATATATATATATATATATATATATATATATACGCAAGAGTAGTACCAATAAATTGCAGCTCCGAAGCAACTGGAGCTTTTTTGAAACTCTGCTGATGAAGCTCCTAGGGGTCAGATCCGTCTACCTACAGGCATGAACGCAACGTCCACAAGAAAAGACATCAGTACGAAGAGTGTACTGAGTATTTAAGGCATAAATAACAACATAACATAAGATAAAGATAACATGTACATCTGATTACCACATAAGGCGGATACCATGCATGCTTAGCTTTATAAAGAAAACATTTTTCATACATATATAACACAATCATTAGCTAGAGTCCGGGCCTCCTGCATCCGGAGTTGTTGACACCCAATTTTGTCCCGCCTCTCCTCCGAAATACCTATTTATCCTTCTAATATTTTGGAAAATTGAAAAATATATATCATATTTTTACTATAATTATTAGTCTCTTATCAATACCGGCATTTCATTATTCTATTACAGTTACTAGCCATCATTATCATTTATTATTATTATTATTATTATTATTATTATTATTATTATTATTATTATTATTATTATTATTATTATTATCATCATTTTCGGCATTTTACCAGCTTACGCACACGCGTTGCATTTATCTTTGCATAATTAAATAATAGTGTGTATTTACTGTCGGATTTTCAAAATATTATTGCACGGCTATTACAATTCCATTTTTTATCTGAGCATCAATAATTACATATTTTATATTAAGTAATATTTTAATACAAGTTATTTAAATAGGTCCTTTATTTAAATGTAGTATCCCAATCAACTCATATTATATTTGGACCAATTCACAAAACCAGTCCACATCTTAATTTACCTGGCCACATTTTAATTCAATCAACCCATCCTTTTTAATACACTAGCCCAAATCCATTAGCCCACATTTTAAGTACCCCAGCCTATATATTTTTAGCCCAACCCAACACACTATTTGAACTGACCCGGTCCATCCCAATGACCCGACCCGGGTCAGTTGAAACAAAAGAACCCTAGGGTTCTTTCATTTTCTTTTCCAGCCGCACCTCCTTCATCTCCCTCCTCTCTCTTTCTCCTTCTCTCCTCCATCTCCCTCACCTGCCATCCCCACTTCACCCTGTCTCCCCCACGCCACTGCCACCCCCACGCCTTCTTGTTCCCCATGCCATTGTCACCCCCACCTCGTTTTGTCCCCCACGCTCATCTCTCTCTCCTAATAAAACGAAAACCCTAACAAATCACCCTATAAATGGTGATCTCGGTTGATTCGTAAGAGGGGGAAAAAAAAAAAAAAAAAGGAGGAGGATTCTTCTGGATAGGCGAAACCCCCTGGAAATTGATTATTCGATTGAAAGAATCCCTAGGATTAAAACTGAAAACCCCCTGAAAACAACGCCGAATCACCATTTTTTCTCTCAAAAATACGAACTTTCAACTGTTCCAGTTTTCCTTTAAATTTTAGTTATAAATTATCTTGATATCATCTCAAAACATTACATTTTGTTTTACTACTGTGGTCTCTGTTTGGACCCGAGTGTGTACGAATTTGGGATTCGCAGTGTTCGAACTAGATCAAGGATTCGAGGCCTCACTTCGTTGCACCCACAAAAGGTCAGTATGTTTTGTTAATTATTTATCAAAACATCGCATAAATTCGCATTTTTCTTCTACTTATATATATAAACTATTATGTTTTGTAAACTTCATTTTATTATGCTACTCCCTTTAAAAAAAACTATTAGCAACATTTTAAGCTTTATCTAAACAACATCTCAAATTCTCTTTTATGCAAACTATCTTTTCATAAGTTTTCATTTCCAAAATAGCATTTTATTTAAAGCCGTAGTAATATTTATGAGTTTATTTAAAATAGCATTTAAAGTCCTCTTTTGTGCAAATTATTATATTTTATGTAAATCTTATTCCAACTAACATTATTGTCTTTTAAAAACTTCAGCAATATTTTAAAGTCATTTTCTAAATTTTATATTTAATCTTAATTAATTAACCTAAGTTGGTCGGATAACCGTAAGTTAACGGATTCTAAAGGATGCCTAACCCCTTCCCTTTAGGATAATATAGAGCCCTTACCTAGAATTACACTGGTTAAGCAGACTATTAATTGAGGTTTAGTTTTACCTTTCCCTTAGTTAATATTTAGGTGTCCTAATTCACCGTTAAATTAATTAGGTGGCGACTCCTTAAAACAAAATAAACAGGAATCACCAATACGTCATACCTCCCTAAATAAGCCCGGTTAAAATGAGGTGTGACAGCTTGGCGACTTCACTGGGGAACTTTAGGCTTTTAACCATAACAACTTAGGTTAATAAATAATTTGTTGCATGCTTTGTTTGTTCTGCTTTATTTTGCCTATATTGTTGCTTTCTATGCTTTTAAGTATTTTTTATTGTTCCATTCCTTATGTGCATTTTCTATGTAATATGTATATTACTGCTTTCCTTAAACTGTCATTTCGTTCATATTTCCTCCATTTCTGGAAAACTCACACTATCACACGTACACGCGAGGTGTGTTTTGCGCACCCGCAAATTTCTTCGTAGAATCCAAATTTTAGGAGAGTTGGCGTATGCGCGGGGTGCCCGAGTAACGGGGACCGCGTAGCCTTCTCACTCGAGCAGTCCGCTTGGGAACCTTGTGTCTAGTAAACCCACTCTTAGTCTACCTAGGGTAGAGCGGAACCAAACCTTGTAAGGACATGCATCATTTTAAACCTAGGAAACTTAATACCCTTGGTGTATTAAGTTCATTAGCCAGCCTTACCAAATGTCCAAATGAGTCTATGACTCTAAGTGACACTATTCACTATCTATGTGCATTATTTGAAGGACAAATGTGTGGAATATGTGGACCTAGTACTCTATAGATAAATATTTCAGGAAAAACTGACATTTTGTTGCAGGTTGTCGTGGAGCATCCAATTAATGCCGGGAGTTTGAAGATAACTAAAAGAAATTAGTGGAGATGAAGTGTTAGATATCTTAGATTAACTTTGAATTGTATTATTAAACTGGTATGTAATAAATTTTTATTATTCTCGTAAATTAGTTTTAGGAAGAGTTGTGGAATGATACATAAAAGACATGTTTGTCCTTCAAATGTTCATTAGGCCTACCTCGGGCATAAAGAGGTCCCTTGCATTTTAAGAACGCGATGTATCATGTGCAATAATGTGTTTATATGCAATAATATGTCCTTACTGTATACTGACTCATTTTCTTTTTTTTTTCTTTTTTGTTTTATCTTTTTTCTTTTTAAATTTATTTTCAAAACAAAAAGGTTGACTTGTGCTAAAGGGGAACTTGCGGAGCATTCATATTTCACACAGTCTAAAGCCAATAATCACCTGGTTAACTAAAAGGATTCGTTCTAAAATGGAGCAAATTTTGATCAATGCAACCACTTCATCTAAGTCATCTCTTAGTTTACCGATCACAAGTAATCCTACATGAACCAGAAACACATTCGGAGATCATTCCTCGTCTTGAGCAATAGTTGCTGAATTAAACCATATTGTACTTCAAAATCGGTCATTTTCTCAAACTCCATCACATATGACTCCATCCCATGGAGTTCGTTAGACTTTGCCTATGCCAGATTCTCAAACCAAGCAAGCTATTTTACCTCTTCTCGACCAGCTCATTTCAATTTAGGCAACCCGAGACGGGTTCGGCCTTTCTATTTTAAAATGTTTAATATCTTCGGTTTGTCCAACCATTTTAATTCATATAAGATACATAAAGATTTTTCATATGAGATTTTGGTCTCCCCACTGTTCAAATTCATATGTCTTAGTATCTTGAAACTGGGACAAAATTTTTGAAGTCGGCCAAATCACTTTCAAAACTTTCATTATAAGTTCTCACTCTTCAATCGTTTAGAACCAAGTGTCTTCAAGACTGGAAACTGGGACAAATTTTTAGAAATAGCATAAAAGTGGTCTTAAACGTTTAACGATGTTAATGGGTAGTTAGTTAAAAGAGATCAATAATTAATTCCATAAATTTCATTTTATTTTCTTTTTATATTAAAATGCTTTATAATATCCATAATAGACTTCTAGAATAATTGGTAGTATAAAATTCAGATTTTTCGAATTAAAAGGGTCATATTCTTATCTCAATTTCAAAATATCATTAATAGGCCTAAATTCAAACACATTTTTGTAACTCTTCAAATTTTTGAGTCAATCATACATATTATTCATTAAGCATAGTTGATAAAGATAATATAAAAAGAATTGATAAAGGAAATGTATTAGCCATTTTATATTCATATTCACACTTCTAAAATTCAAAATCAATTAATATCTCACTGCATAGTTTTGTTAATTATTTATCAAAACATCGCATAAATTCGCATTTTTCTTCTACTTATATATATAAACTATTATGTTTTGTAAACTTCATTTTATTATGCTACTCCCTTTAAAAAAAACTATTAGCAACATTTTAAGCTTTATCTAAACAACATCTAAAATTCTCTTTTATGCAAACTATCTTTTCATAAGTTTTCATTTCCAAAATAGCATTTTATTTAAAGTCGTAGTAATATTTATGAGTTTATTTAAAATAGCATTTAAAGTCCCCTTTTGTGCAAATTATTATATTTTATGTAAATCTTATTCCAACTAACATTATTGTCTTTTAAAAACTTCAGCAATATTTTAAAGTCATTTTCTAAATTTTATATTTAATCTTAATTAATTAACCTAAGTTGGTCGGATAACCGTAAGTTAACGGATTCTAAAGGATGCCTAACCCCTTCCCTTTAGGATAATATAGAGCCCTTACCTAGAATTACACTAGTTAAGCAGACTATTAATTGAGGTTTAGTTTTACCTTTCCCTTAGTTAATATTTAGGTGTCCTAATTCACCGTTAAATTAATTAGGTGGCGACTCCTTAAAACAAAATAAACAGGAATCACCAATACGTCATACCTCCCTAAATAAACCCGGTTAAAATGAGGTGTGACAGGAGTGACCATCTCACGTCGCCCACTAGTGGTGTTGTCCGGCCATATAGGCACGGTGTTATCATCGTTATCCATAACCGCCTACCGTAGTGGTGCTGCCCGACCATATAGGCACGGTGTTATTATCATTATCCATAGTCGCCCACCGTAGTGGTGCTGCTCAGCCATATAGGCACGGTGTGAGAAAATACTTACATATATATATATATAAAGCATGCATGAGAGCCCAATTAAAAGCTCCAACTCTATCAGAGTGACGTAAGGTCGGTGACCTCCAATTTATATTATGGAACAATGATCATCACTATATCTTACCTTGAAGGAACAATTATCATAAGGTGAGATCAACAACAATGAATAAAATCAAGAAAATCATGAAATAAACTCAATAATCTCATAATAGCATCAAAACCATAAGCTTTGGAATCTCCAAAAATGGAATCATCATCATCATCATTATCATCATGGAACATACTTATCTTTAGCATCATAAGAAACTCTAAGAATTATGAACTTCTAGCTTTTAGGAATAAGAATGTTATGGAAAACACGTATAGGTTTATAAGAAAGAATCATGCCTTTAGAAAGAAAGGGATAACCTTAACATACCTTTTTGGTCTCCTACTACTTAACCCTTATCCTCCCAAGCTCGTAGATCTATATTCAAGAGAATTCATACTATTGTTAGGCTTATCATCACATGCTTATCTTAAGCCTTCAAATTAAATCCTTTTAGAATCTACCGAAATTCGGGCAGCATCTCCCCTGTTCATATCCCTAGCCCGAAATCACAATACCAACAAAACAACAACAATAGCAACACTAATATCAATAATATCATCATCAACACCAATATACTCAATAAAACATCCCACACGATGTTTTCCCAATGTCTCAACCAATCACTAGCCTTTACGAAGCCTTAACAACTAACTCTTTATAATACCATTCATAATATCAAAAATAGAGAGTATCCTTACCTCAATCAAAGTTGGAAGAGCTTGAAATCTTATTTATCTTCAATAGATCCCTTCGTCCCATTAAGATTTGATGTTTAGAACAAGAGCTACAAAATCCTATACGCTTCCCGAGCCTCGTTGATGGCTAACTTTAACACTTTATGACCAAAGTTTGCATATGGACTTGTAGGAATATATATCTATGTTGTGGAATGGTCTATAGTTGGAAAAATGACCAAAAGGGTCCTTTTATACTTGCCGAGGTCGGTTCCACTGACCTAAAATTTCGCGCACTGTAGCTGCGCATTCGCACACTGTAGCTGCAGGTTCGTGGACTGCTCTACCGGCCTAACTTGTAACGTCCATAACTCCCTACTCCGATGTCATATCGACGAGCGGATTATTGCGTTGGAAACTAGACTCAATGAACTTCAATTTAGGATTTTGTTCTACCTCAAAACTCCTAATATACTAGGAGATATACTTCTGTAAAGTTGACCCAAAATTTCTGTCCAAAATTCTGCCAAATTTTCGACAAACTTATTTTTTTCGATTTGCTTGATCCCAAAACCTTTAGACAGTTGCTTAACACTTATTAAGAGTATTCATTCCTTAACCTTGTAATGGTTCCATGATCTTTCCAAGCTTACGTTAGTTTACTCACGACGGAAACGGCGCGAAAATTTTCGAGGTGTAACAATAGTATAGGGAGAAGAAGAGGGATCTACATATGATATTCATCGACATAGAAAATGCATACGAGACAGTATCATGGGGGATTCTATGGATATGCTTAGAGGCTAGAGGTGTACCTGTGGCGTACACTAGGGCGATCAATGACATGTATGATGGAGCCAAGACCAGAGTAAGACGAGGGGAGAAGATTCGAAGCACTTTCTAGTGACGATAAGGTTGAACCAGAGATTAACTTTTAGCCTATTTTTATCTGCATGTGTGATGGATGGACTGACGCGAAAAATTCAAGAGATGTCATGGTGTATGTTATTCGCGGATGACATAATTTTAATTGATGAAACTTGTATCGAAGTTAAGGCTAAGCTAGAGGCTTGGAAACAAACTCTAGAGTCCAAAGAGTTCAGGTTGAGTAGGATTAAGACAGAATACACGGAGTGCAAGTTTAGTAACGTAACATAGTTGGCGTGGAAGTGAGGCTTGGTACTCAGGCCATCCAAAAGAAAGGAAGTTTCAACTATCTTGGATCTATTATCCAAGGAGATAGAAAGATCAACGATGATATCACACATCGTATTGGGGCAGGGTAGATGAAATAGAGGCTCGCATCCGGGGTCTTATGTGATAAGAAAGTGCCACTAAAACTTATAGGCAAGTTCAACAGAGTGATGGTTAGACCGCCTATGTTATGTGAGGTGGAGTGTTGGTCAGTCAAGAACTCCCACGTTCAGAAGATAAAAGTTGTGAAAATAAGGATATTGCGATGGATGTGTGCGCATACTAGGAAAGATAGGATTAGTAATGAAAAGACCCGAGATAAGGTAGGAGTGACTTCAGTGGAGGATAAGATGCGGGAAGTGATGTTGAGATGGTTCGAGCATGTGTAGAGAGGATACACGAATGCCCCAATGCGGAGGTGTGAGAGGTTGGCTATGAACAGTTTTTGGAGAGACAAAGTTAGGCTGAGGAAGTATTGGGAAAAAGTGATTAGATAGGACATGACGCAGGTCCAGTATACCGAGGACATGACCTTACATGAGGTTATGGATAACAAGGATTAGAGTAGAAGGTTAGTAAGTAGGCTAGTGCTATCCTTTCATACCAGTAGTTGTAGTATTATTCTTGTAGTTCCTTATACTTTGATTTCTATTACTTGTACTATTTGTTATTTCTTGTACTTCGATTAATCGTATTATTTTGTGGTAGTTACGATTCCCTTTTTTTCAGTCAGCTTTATCATGCTTTTCATAGTATTTTGCCATGAATATTTATATATAATGCCTTGAACTGCTTGTTCTTGTGTCACGGGTCTAACAAATACAACCTCTCTACCCTATGGATTTTCCTTTTCTTGATTTTTTCAAATTTTTAATAATCTAATTGGTTGATTATATGAACTCACACTTTTTAATTTCCTACATTATTTCACCCCTACTCTCCTTCCATGTACGATAATTGTTATACTGTTGAACAAATCATTAGGGTTAGGCATAAAACACTGAAAATCAAATCAGAAATTTTGATAATTCGGCATTCAGAATTACAGTATCAGAATTACGGTATTCGAGAGTAAAGTTTCAAAATTACAGTATTCAGGTTCAGATTCGATACGAGATATTGATACCGTTCGATATTCGATATTTACGACATCGAATTATTTATTTAATAAACGTCACCCCTAGTTATAATCCATATATATAACAGGTCCATTAATTGACAATAGTCAGCTCAAAGAATCCCAACGAGCTATGACTCGATCTTTTGCAGTAGCAAAACGTGCTTGCACCTAAATATTGGAACATATACCTAGTTAAAGAGACCAAATATAAAGTTCATTAATTGAAGAGATGAACAATGCTATTATATGCTGAAACTGAGAATAGAAGTGCACACTCACACACAAAAAACATTCAATAATTGGAGGAATGATATTAAATTTATAATACAGCAAGTCTTCCGACTTCAATACGGTATAACATACTGTATTGAAGCAAGGTTTGATTAACCGATTATCGAACTGAACTTTTTTGGCTCGGTATTTAGTATCTATTTTCAACTATCAATTATCGAATTACCGAACTCGAACTTTAAAAATACCAAACCGAACAGCAAACGCCCACTCCTACAAATCATACAACTCACAAGTCCAGCAGCCAATTTGAGCACAATGAGTCCAAGCCTGATTGATGTAGACAAGAGCCTGATTTATTTGTTATTTTAGTCCATCTTAGATGTATGACAAGGAAGATATGTGCATACAGTCAATTTTCGATACACTAATCAAATTTTAGCCCTAATTAAAAAGTGATTAACGAAAAAAAGGATTAAACTTTAGTCACTTTTTAACGCCAAGATATTATTTGAACGATTCTAGCGAAAATATTATTTGAAAGATTCTACTTATAGATTAAAACACGAAAAAACCTTAAAAAACTT
The DNA here is from genome assembly GCF_019175385.1 of Lycium barbarum. Taxonomy (NCBI): domain Eukaryota; kingdom Viridiplantae; phylum Streptophyta; class Magnoliopsida; order Solanales; family Solanaceae; genus Lycium; species Lycium barbarum. Next base: position 96,206,167 of record NC_083342.1, read on the forward strand.
AGACTCAACTTGAAATACAAGGACTACAAAAAATTGTTCCTTGAGTTAAAACTAACACCGTTCAAACTTCTGAAAAAATTAATGAAATTTTAACGTTTATAAGTTCGAACTCCAAAATTTGTTTCAATTTTATCAATTTGAGTTTCATGACACGGTCCTATGATTTCACTTCTGAGAATTTTATAGCAAGACTTGTTTGAAGCGCGCAAGATATTGGTCTTGAGTTCAAAAAAGATAACATGAGTGAAATAATTCCTTTCATATTATTTTAGTATCTATTTCACTCCTAATACCTATTTAAAACTTACATCTTTTATAATTTCATAGTACCTATTTTAATACTTTATCGTTATTTACCTCATAATATCTATTTGGAACTCCATTAAAAATCCCAAGACACAGTCATGGAATTTCAACTTGTAGAAGTAATACTTGTTACTCATGATACCTATTTTAAAACATATAAGTTTATCACTGTTTCATCGAAAATACATATTTTAAATTTTATCATTACTTTACTTTTTGCACCTATTTTAAATTTTTATCATTATTTCACTCATGATACCTATTTCAAACTTTATGAAAAGTTCCTTAAGTTTGGACATTTATTAGTTTAAACTCCATAAATTGTCACAGAGTTTCAAATTCTAGAATTTTTTCAAACTCCAAAACATAGCTAGAATTCAATTTGTCATAGTTTCAAAATCCAGCATCATATGCTAGAGTTGTTTCGTATTTTAACTAGGAATATTTTTATCTAATTGTTATTTTTCAATTATATTTGAAACTTTGGCTAAAGTTTGATTACCAGCTCAAAAAGTGGCCATTCTACCTAATGTTTATCGGGCAATTTGCACGACTTTCCTTCATACGTACTAGTCTTTAATTTTTGCCCCTCAATTCGCTAGTCTTTAATTTTTGCCCTTCGCTTAAAAAGATGGTCGGAAATATCTCTAGGTTCTGGGTTCGAAACCCAGCAAAGTAAAAAATAATAATATTTTTTAGTGAAACTTACATAAATAGCTACCTTTTATTGGCTTCTAACTAGATATAACTATAAAAAGCAAAATTACCAAGCGTAACTACTTTTCTTTAAAAACGCGTGTATTTCTATTTTTTTTTTAAATAAAGAGAAATATAGTGAACAGTAAACACGCTTCAGTGAAATCAAGAGCTATTTATGGAACAGATTTTTTGAAATACAAGGAAATACAAAATCGGTTTTGAGTAAAAATGGGCTATATTTTTTGAACAGATTCTTCTTTTTCTTTTTAAATGGTAAGTTAAATTAAATCAACCATATTTCACGCATTCCATAACAACTCACGAATCTCTCTCAACTTTTATCACAATCAAAACTTTTTGAATTCAAAAACCACTAAAGATCTGAAAACTTCCAAACATAGAAAAATATATGCTGGAATACAATAAAATATGGTTGATTGTTTAAGAAATATAAAGTTGTAGTATGCGTATATATAATGGAATACAATGAAATATATCATAAACTATTTCATAAATTAGAAATACAAAATGCAAAAATACATTGAAATGCAGCGAAATACAAAAATCATGAAAACAAAGTGGAGTAAAAACAGGCTCTACACCAAAAAAAGAAGAAGATAAATACAGCGAAATAATACACTAAAATATACTGAAAAATAAGATATATTGTTTGTTGATACACAGAAATACACTAAAATATACTGAAATACACTGAAACATTTTATCAAACACTTGGTAGGCATGAAGCTCCACAACTCTCATCAATGGTGTTTTTACAACAACAACCTATTCTCTTGCTCGTAGATGATGCTATAATAGCTTATTGCTATAATCAATGCTATTCTTCATCACTCATAAGATAAGTAACATCACATGATTAGCAAACATAAGGAGTTTCCTCTTATTTCGGCCTATCCATGGAGATTAGCTAACGAATTGTTACGGCTGAGCTTCGGCCATTGGCTGGAGATCCTCCACTACTTTTCTTATTGCCACTGGTGTATTTTTGCCAGGAGTATCAATATCCGCCATTAAAATGGAGAGTTAGAGCTTGTTGAAGATACTCTAACAATGACTGAAAATATAAAAAAAAAATGAATCAAAAGTGAAGGTAAAGACGATGAAATTTATGAACAATTGAAGAGAAATACAACAAATAACATAACGAAAATTAGTTTCCCGTAGAGATTGGATAACTGATAAGGAAGAATAAGAAATCGTTATAATTATGGTGAAGAACAATGAGAGTAAAATACGGTTGTGAATTGAAGATATGAGAGAAAAATATTTGAAAAAAAAAAAGAGATTGTGGGTAAATGGGAGAGAGGTATCTTATTTTTAGGGAAATACACTGCAGTTACAAAAACAAGTTATAGATGGTAATTTGATAAATAATTAAGCTACCACAAATAATTAAAAAAAAATAGCTATTACTAATAAATAAGTCTTAGAGGTAGTTATGAGCTGTAAATTTTTCTATTTTCTATGAACCTATGCCGGAGACGACATACTTTGCCTTGTAAGACAAACTTTTAGTTATGCCTTATTTGCAAAAGCCTTGCCTTGCAATTTTTTTTTTTTTTTTTTGATTGAGCAAGGGTTCGAACCCAGAACTTTGGGGTATTTTTGGTCACCTTTTTAAGTGAAGGCCAAAAGTTAAAGACCAGCAATTTGAGGGACAAAAATTAAAGATCACCTCAAAAGAAGGACAATCTGCGCAAAAAAAAAAAATGATGCTTATCCTATAAGTCAACCTAAGCCCAAAATGCATATTCATCTCGGAAGGCCCAAGTTCCACAACAGGCCCAGCCCAATCACAGAGGAATGTGTATGTAAAACCCTACTGATAAAGTGGCACCCTTTTCATTCCATCACCAACAAAGAAACCCTAGAAGCCGCAGTGCAATCGATTTCTCTCCTCCAAAAGCGAAGATGCAGATCTTCGTGAAAACCCTAACGGGTAAAACAATCACCCTAGAAGTCGAATCTTCCGACACCATCGACAATGTCAAAGCCAAGATCCAAGACAAGGAAGGTATCCCACCAGACCAACAACGTTTGATTTTCGCAGGTAAGCAACTCGAAGATGGTCGTACACTTGCTGACTACAACATCCAGAAGGAATCAACACTCCATTTAGTGCTCCGTCTACGTGGTGGTGCTAAGAAGAGGAAGAAGAAGACTTACACTAAACCCAAAAAGATTAAGCATAAGAAGAAGAAGGTTAAGCTAGCTGTGTTGCAGTTTTATAAGGTTGATGATTCTGGTAAAGTTCAAAGGTTGAGAAAAGAGTGTCCTAATGCTGAATGTGGTGCTGGAACTTTTATGGCTAATCACTTTGACCGTCATTACTGCGGTAAGTGTGGGTTGACCTATGTTTACAACAAGGCTGGAGGCGATTAATCTCTCTCTATTTTATGATGGAGTCACTTTTCTATTTTTGTTGAACGGTTATTTAGAGTTTTTTTTGCTATATGGATTTTGCTTTTTGATGTATGTGGCAACCTTGGGATTGTTGAGTTATGCAACATTTTTTGCTTATTGTTCTAAAATTTTGTTTTAGATTATCAACTTGAGTTTTATATTCATAATTCTCTACTTTATGTGTGTATGTCAATATAGCAATAGCAACTGTGGTGCGGCTAACTAGATATTGTCTTTAGGAATTGAACATGCTTTTTGTATAGTAGTTTGAAACTTAACAATTTTAGTTGCAGTCCCTAATATACTCTGATGGTTTGAAAATGAACTTAAAAATCAAATTAGAAAAGTGAGGCGCTATGTGTTATGTGGGGATTGTCAAGACGAGGGGTGAATCCAGGATTTCTAGAACGTGGGTGCACTAGTAAAGAAAGGAGGAAAATGCATTAAGTGGGAATTGATCCTTGTTCCTCTTCGTGAATAACTAATCTTTTAACTACCATTAAGCCTCTTTGTAGCATGGGTGCCATTGGGTAATATAAGATCAATTCTAGAAAATATGTACATAAAATATCTAGTTTTGCCGAAAAACCATTGGTTTATGTGCCCCAATGTTATGGTATGTTTTGTTAAGCTCTAATTGGATCATAGCAATGGACAATTCCTAGATGCTTTCATCTGGTCTCTTGCGAGGATACTGCTTCATTTGTGAAAATTTGTCTGGTTTAGATCTTTTATTGAGTAGGGCGACATGAACAAAATTGCCAGTTAGGCTTTGCTATGTTTAGTTATCTTTGAATTCTAGAATGAATGAAGAATTGACTATTTGCTTATTGTCAAGCCAGTACAGGTGCCTGTGTGTTTTAGTTGCGTCACCTCACCCTAACCGTAATGCTTGCTTCTCAGTTTAGGTTTAGGGTTTTGTCAATTGTTGCCATTATTGCAATTTCTGAGGAGGTCTGTGAGGAATTTTGTTCAAGGTGATGGACATCTGTAATGACCGTTTTAGTTTCTTGTTAAACTGATTACTTAAAAACGGTCTATTATAGGTAGTTTCACAAGTCACCTAGCATCCAATTAAAACTAGTATCCAAAGTTCCGAGCTGTTTCAAAAGCAGCAGGGGGGGGGGGGTTGTTATACCAGTTTGAATCCCCTCTGGCATTTAAGTAGAGAACTGTAGAGGTGCGGGCCAATATCCATGAGTTTTGAATTTCTATTGCTGTTCTGTACAAAAAGAAAAGGAGAGCAACATCCTTGGCAGAGATTTGCGATTCACTTGGCAGGCTGCATAAAAAGTAACTGTAACCATTAATGAAGTGTTTTAAAGCATTTTCATGTGTCCAGATATACTACTCCTCCTAACTGTATAGGTGTAAGAGAGTAATTACAGTAAGGTAACCAGGCTTGAAATTAGGCCTCTTCGTAGATGAAGAAAAGTGGCACTAGACATGAAAAGATTATTTGGCGTTATAGCCTAAAGTTGCGCCATATCTGTGAAGGTTGTGTCGATTGCGTCATCAACATTATATTGGTTTCATTGTGTCAGTTTGAATTTGCGTATTAAAATTTGACATTGTTTCCAGTTGAGTTACTTTCACGTGACATGCCAAAACCGAAGGTTAAAATTTAAAGATGATCTCAAGACCAAAAAAAATGGAGTGAAGAAAATTAAACAAAGACGAGAGGAACACAACGGGGAAGATTATTTTTTCAAATTGCACACAATTATTAGAAAAAGAAAATTCAAGGATGGAAATAAGAGATTGGAGGAAAAAATCACAGATTGCTGGACTCCAAAACCATGGCGAGCTTTTTTCGGATCAATTTCTACATCGCATGTGTATCGTCGAACTTTATCAATTATCAGGATGGTTGTGTTATTTTAAGGAAGAACTTTGCAGGGCAAGTAATTCAAATGCCTCACTGAATGAGCTGTAGAACCATCTTATTTTCTTTTTGTGGATATGCGACTATGATTCCCCCTCATTGATTTTTGGCCAAACAAGCATTCAAGTAATTTAGCAAATGTTCGCCCTGCGACATTCAAGTAATTTAGCAAATGTTCGCACTGCGATTTTGACCAGAGCCTTTTTAAAGCTACTGTTCTTTGAACTATATGGGTTGCGCCACAAAAACCAGACGGAGAAAAGGTTCCCGATACTAAGAGCTTGTGAAATTCCTTAACAAACGCAAAACAGAAAGTAAATGTGTTACTCTTTAAGTGTTCGAGGCGGTGCTTACGGGCTGTTTCCTTTATTGAAGCGACTTCTTCCGCAATCCCGAATAGAAACTTGGGATTCAGGTGAAATTCAAGTGGATCAAAGCAGATACGGTTCTGTGGCTGCTCTTATGAATGTATGTTGACATTAGAAAGCGGAATATTCGTGCTAAATAGTTTTCCTGTCCCTCTACAAATGTAGCAAGTTACGTGGGATTCAGGTGAAATTCAAGTGGATCAAAGCAGATACGGTTCTGTGGCTGCTCTTATGAATGTATGTTGACATTAGAAAGCGGAATATTCGTGCTAAATAGTTTTCCTGTCCCTCTACAAATGTAGCAAATTACACGTAACGCCAAAGAGAACTGTCAAACTAGGGAGAAACATTGTAATGCAAATCTGTATATACAATGGGGAAAAGAACAGAAAGAGCAGCGAAAGAGAACAGTTTGGATCACATCTCAATTGCCATTTCTTGCCAAGGGAAATTGCTTCTTCTTGTAAAGCCAATGTGGAAAGATGGGCTGAGCAATGTGAGATGTAGCAGCGGGCATATGTCGTGTTTAAGGGCCAGTCTTGCTATAGTTGCGGTTGTCAGGCCTCTACTCCCAAAATTTCAGTGCCGAGAAAAGACTCTCAGTGCCAAGACCTAATCAGTAGAACAGTTCTGGACTTCTGGTATGGGAGTCCGGAGCCTAAAGGGTATAAAAATATACGGTTTTTACCAAAACGGAATGTCCAAAAATTATTATACCAAAAGGGGTATATCGTGGATCAGCCCACGATATACCCCAAAATATTTTTTCTGTGTCAGACCACCAATTCAACGGAAAAAAAAATTACTTGTATAACGTGGTTGTATAACGTGGATCAGTCCACGTTATACAAGTTATAATTGTATAACGTGGATCCCTCCACGTTATACAAGTTATATTTTTTTCCTTTGAAATGAAGAAGGTGATACAGAACCTTTGTTTAATTTCATTTTACTGGGTATGTTTATAGGAAAGAGACGAATTGTTTAACCATTTCAAGATGATCTGATACTCAAAATGGCATTACCTGATCTAATGAGGCAATTCTGGGACGCGTACCAGCTGTTTCATTAATTGCAAGGACAAAGTTTTCTGATCCAAACAGGATAGACAGTCTATAATAGACTATAGAATTGGAGTCTTCATGTATGGCAAAACTTTCAAGGATAAAATGAATATTACATATGTAAAGTTGGGAGTACCGGCTATAAAGGATTTTTGGTACCAGAAGAAGCTATAACAGGTTGCCCTAATGGTAAAGATAGAAGAGAGAATGGAGCCTGAAATAAATTATTTGAAACTTTTGCTTCAAACAATAATGAATTTGTTACCGAGTATGTGCAAAAATATAACTTGTATAACGTGGATCCCTCCACTTTATACAAGTAATTTTTTTTTGTTTTTCGTTGAATTGGTGGTTTGACACAAAAAATATTTTGGGGTATATCGTGGGCTGATCCACGATATACCCCTTTTGGTATAATAATTTTTGGACATTCCGTTTTGATAAAAATCGTGTATTTTTATACCCTTTAGGCTTCGGATTCTCTGGTATGGCATCATATCACCTTTTTTGAGGACTCTATAAATCCCGTCTCTTTAATGAGTTATTTACACTTACTGGCCTTGTTTATGCTGGTCTTTAATTGTCCCTCTAGGCAAACAACTTTTTTGTGGGCGTATAAGTTTATATTTCACGACATAATATGCACAAGTTATCCTTTGCTCCCTTAAAGAATTTATGCTCGCGCAGACATAAGTTTGATTTTGAAGGATAAAAATTAATAGCCATCCCATTTGAAGGCCAAACCAATTTCTTTTCTTTAATCTAGTGAGTATTTTTTTTCTTTTTAATTTAGTGAGATAAATTTCGCGCTTTAAGTAGTTGGATGGATTTTTCCTTTAGCATACAAATTTAGCCTCTTAGTTAACGGAGACGAATTTAAACAATAACCTAAAAGAACCCATTGGTGCAGATGTCCCAGTTTGGATTATTTGCTACCCCGCATACAAAAAAGAAGACCAAAGACGCTGTTGGCTGTTGCTCTAGAGTCCACTTCCTATTTACCAGCTAATGTAATTATTACTCACCCGAAAGCAATTGCGTACACACTATACCGTGAGTGGTAAATGGTGTTAAATCATTTTTGGCAAAAAAGAGGGTCCGGAACCATAATAGCCCTATAAAAATCCTTTTGAACCAAAATATCTCAACTAAAAAAAAAAAAAGTTACAAAAATACCTATAGCGCAGTATTTTACTGCGCTATAGCAGTAACGGAGACGGAGCCGTTAACCGCTATAGCACATTAATTTACTGCGCTATAGTGTAATTACACAGGTCATATAGCGCAGTAAATTACTGCGCTATAGTGCGTTTGTTTTTTTTCTTTTTTCCAACTCTTTTAGTTAACCCTTCTTCCATTGTCCTTTTAACGTATTTTGACCATAGATTAATCATGCTTCGCGACCCCGAAACATCAATATTTTAAATAGAACCCTACTTATTTTTGTGCGATTAATAAGATAGGATCAATACATCAAGGATACGCAAAAGTTCGGATGGGCATTTTAGTGGCTGAAAAGTGCTCGAACGCCATTTTCGTTTGAAGGTTCGGTGACATTATCTTGAAGTTCTTTGCGAATACTTAAATTTGTTCATCAATAATTAATCAAAAGTTTCTCAAAATGACAGCATCCATACAAAAAAAAAAAACTTAATTAAATTGCACCATTCATTCATAACCCTGAGTAGATGAAAATACTTAACATACTAATATTCTTCAAAATAACAGCATAATCATAAATTAAACTTAAAACTAAAATCACAACATTCTTAATCATCATCAGAGTACAAGTCCTCAATATCGTCCTCAGAAAAATATTGGCGATTTCTTAAGACACATTTTTTTTCAGTAGCAGTTAGTTCTCTACCAGTTGATGATGCTTGTTCTTCGGCCAACTTTAGCATGTAAAATCTACAACGTCTTGCCAGCATTCTGTTGTTTTCCTTTCTAATTCTTTGCATGGAAAACTCGCAACTTTCTGGACCTACTTGAGGCATGGTTAAGGAGTACCTTGTTGGGATTGGAGCGTTGAGATTTTCCAAGTCACGAACAAGACGTTCTGATTCGGCAAGCCGATGTGACCATTCTCGACGTAAACCGCAATAATATTCCCGCGGATCTGAATATTTCACACTGCAGAAATCATCATTACGCTCTATAAGAAGGTGGGGATTTAGCTCATCTAGTTTGAAATCACTGGTATCGCTCGAAAAACTACTATGATTTGAACTTTCATCATCACTGCTATTTGGTTCTTTTGGAAGGAGTAAAGACCAACGTGATTTTCTACTGCTTGACATTGAATAATATGGTGTAGTCTATTAAGAAAAGAAAGGGCTATTTATATAGTTGCAAACCCCCAAGAACCCTCCGGCGGGGGGGGGGGGGGGGGGGGGGGGGTCTTAATGACCCTACCTACTTACCTTCTTGTAAGAAAAATATTAATCTTCATCGGACATTTCACAGTCCGAATCCCACTTGGATCTAAATCTTGTGCTACCATGTATACCATATTCTACCCTATGGTAACGTATTTGCATCCGATTGTTCTCTTCGCGAAAACGATTAAGAGCCAAATTAAACTCTTTTGGAGTTTCGCGAGGCATTAACATAGCACGTTTTTTTGGGCGTTTAAGCCCTACTGACGCTAACTTGTGCTCCAGTGCTTCAGCTTCCCTAACACGCCAATCCCACTCCTCTCTCATTTTATTATTATATTCTCGATTGAATCTGTCGTTAGGGTTATTTGAGTAATGAAAATCATCATCACTTAGTTCCCATGTCCTACCCATTGCTTCAAAGATGTTTGCTGGAGTGAACGATATAACACGATTAATATCTCTAAATTGATCAAAAAATGACATCTTAACTCAATTTTGTGTGGAATGTTGCGTTTGTAACAGTTAGTCGTCAAATTACATTATATAAAGTTTGATTCGAACTATTTTGGCAGGTGAGGTGATGGTTGTTCAGCCGCATAGCGCAGTTAAATCATGCGTTATATAGTATAACGCATGATTTTACAGCGTTATTATGACACAACGCCTCAATAACGCATTAATTTACTACGTTATAGTACTATAACGCAGTAAATTAATGTGTTATTCGTTTCTCCACCCATTATTTGATTCGACGTAACACTGCAAAACACTGTAATTGCATGCATGCGTTAGTCCTATTAATACCGAGTTTTAACTAGTTTTATCATTCTGTATAAGGCAAAAAAAGCATAAAATTTTCAGTTTCAACTAGTTTTATCATTCTGTATTCCTCCTCAGTTATTCAAAATATGACAGATGTTCCAAGAATTAAAGTTTCTTTATTCTGGGACGGACAAATTTTATTCGAGGAAAATAATTTGCGCTACGATTCTCCCCCAAAATATCATGTTAAGTTTCCACTTGACTTAAAATTCTCAAAACTACTCCAAGCCTTGTATAATAGACTACAAGTTAGTAGAAGTGATTTTGATCTAAGTATAATTGGAAAATATCCAGTGTCATTTACGCCGCAAGGTGTAACTAGTTATGGACAGTGGTACATTCAAGACGATGATTCTTTGACTGATTATTTGAAGGCGTCGTATGATTATAAGCGATGCATAACTTTAAACGTCCTTGAAATGTATATCGAAAAGGTGCTGAAGGCAAACGACTTGAATTCATGGTTAGGGCTCCTCAGGAAGCCCGAAATAGCCCTCGTCGGGAAGCCCCGTCTATAATTCAGGCCGAAGTCACTCAAGCGGAACCTACTTATCAACACAATTACCCTGATATGAGTACCTATGAAAGCATCTTGACTAGCAAAATGCCTCTGGATAGATTAAGTCAGCAATTTGACGGGCAGTGGTAAATATTCATTTTTTACATTATTATTATTATTATTATTATTATTATTATTATTATTATTATTATTATTATTATTATTATTATTATTATTATTATTATTATTATTATTATTATTATTATTATTATTATTATTATTATTATTATGTGTAGTGGCACTTGAATACTGCTAATGATGTCGATTATATTATTTAGGGGCTATACACCTGATATGGATCATATCAGACGGTCTCCTCAATCGGGATGGAGGAATCAGGTTGGAACATCCTCAACCTATCCAACAACTCAAAGCGATGGACCTTCTTCAAGTTTCGGTGCAGTTGATTACTATCGGTACGTCTATTTTTTTAACATCAATAGTGCTATTTGATGTGTAGTAGTTAAAACATCCTAATTTCTAATATAGGGAGAATGTGGTGGTTGCACCAAATTATAGGCAAAGGACTGCTATGGATGGTCCGGATTATCCGAATTATATAGTGACATCACCCAGCGATAGTGAGGAAATACCTAATGCGGAGGAAAGTGACGATGAGCAAAGTGACGATGAGATTGAGGTTGGAATTAATCCTCAACATCAATTAGAATTGTTGCAAGACATGATGGACAGTCCGGCACACGTGGAGGAACTGAATTCACAGCAACCATTTGAACAGCAAGAGTCGACTCCGTTTCAGCCGCAAAGCCAATTTCAACAGCAAGAGTCGACGCCAATTCAGTGGCATTCCGATGAGATCCCCTATCTTGATCATCTTCAAGATCGCCCAGATGCCTTTGTCTTTACTAAGGATGATGATCATGTTCGGCGAAGTTTGTGGAAAGAGCCAGTGGATCTTTTAAAACAGAAGGTTCATATTGAAAAAGGGATGATTTTCAGCTCAAAAAAATCATTGCAAAGGGCTGTTAAGATTTATTGCATCCAGGGGATGAGGGAGTTTAAAGTTGACGATTCCACACGAAAAGTTTGGCGATTGGTCTGTAAGCGAAAATATCAAGGCTGCGAATGGATGCTTCGTGGTAAGGAGACTGCTGAAAAGATGTGGACTATTTCAAAGTTCTACACAAAGCACAGTTGTGATATGGGTGACCTCCCAGATGATCATTGCAATCTAGATACTAATTTGATTGCGCGTGTATTAGTTGCCGACATTGGAAAAAACCCAAGGTATCCCCTTCGCCTAAGTTTATTTTATTTTTGTTGTTAATATAATGTTCGTCGTTGTTACATGCTGATATTTGAACTTTTTCAGGTACCCTATTAAAGATTGTATTATAGCCGTCCTGAAAGTATATAGCAAAACTGTTACTAGGAGGAAGGCGTATCTTGGGCGTAGGCGTGCACATGAGATAGTCTACGGCAATTGGGAGGGCTCTTTCAAGAAGTTGCCGAGATACATGGCGGCTCTACAACATTTCAATCATGGTACTGTTGTTGAATGGAAGCTCAAATCGAAACCTGGTGTGCCCGGTAATATTTTTGATTTTGTGTTTTGGGCATTTAAACCATGCATTGATGGTTTTGCTCATTGTCGGCCTGTAATATCAATAGATGGAACACATGTGTATGGGAAGTATGACATAAAGCTGCTAATAGCAGTTGGAATGGATGCAAATGGAGCTATATTCCCTCTAGCTTTTGCAATTGCAGCTAATGAGAGCATTTGTACGTGGGGTATGTTTTTGGACTACTTAAGGCAACACGTTATTAAGGATCGCATGGGAATCTGTGTGATATCAGACAGAAATGCTGGCATATTGCACAATATGTTCAATTTCCAGGGGTGGCAGCCACCCTTTGCCTACCATCGTTATTGTTTAAGGCATTTGAAGGCAAACTTCCAAAAGGCATATCGAATCCCAGCACTTTGCAATTGGATGTGGGCGGCTGCAACAGAGCATCAGGAGAAGAAGTTTAACCTGCAGATGGACATTATTAGGCGGGCGAATGAGGAAGCCTTCCACTGGTTGAATGCAATTGATAAAGACAAATGGACATTACACCAGGATGAAGGTAGGCGATGGGGTATGCTGACAACAAATAGCTCTGAGTCATTCAATGGTTTGTTAAAATCTACACGCGGACTACCTGTCACCGCAATGGTGAGAATGACATTTAAGCAGGTTGTGGAGCGGTTCGTCACTTGATCAAAAAAAGCCAAAGCATATGCAGCAGAAGGTCTAAGATGGTTGCCAAAACCGTCAACACTGTTCGAGCACCACAAATATAAGGCTCAGAAACATGACCGGATGGAGTACAACCCTGCAGAGCGCATATTTGAACTCACAACAAGTGTACACCAAGGTAAAGGAGGTAACGTCCATACAATTTGTGAGATTCCAAGAACATGCACATGCGGCAAGTGACAATCATATCACATGCCATGTTCTCATGCCTTCAAGTGTTTCATCACAATGGGAAAGAACGCCTCCTCGTACATGGCTGAGGAATATACAGTTGAAAATTATACAAGAACGTATGCTGGAAGGTTCTACCCACTTGGCGGTGAGAGTTATTGGCCACCGGATCCATTTTCAATGGTCGCAAATAAAGCATTTATCCGTAAATTCAGAAAGAATGCATACTCGTGTATTCATAATGAAATGGATGTTCCACCGGGGAGATACACTCGAAAATGCTCATTTTGCAATTATGTTGGTCATGATAAGCGCAAGTGTCCCTTATGACATGGTGGTCAAACTACATCTCGCGGTGGAAGTACCTCTCGTAGTGGAGGAAACTTTCGTGGTGGAAGTACCTCTAGTGGTGGTGGCACGTCTAGCGGTGGTGGGGGAAGATCAACTCAAGGGCATTAATTGATGAATGTTTTTTAAGATTTTTTCTTACTTTGATGATTATATGATTATGTTGTTATTTTGAAGAATATTAGTATGTTAAGTATTTTCATCTACTCAAGGTTATAAATGAATGGTGCAATTTAATTAAGTTTTTTTTTTGTATGGATGCTGTCATTTTGAGAAACTTTTGATTAATTATTGATGAACAAATTTAAGTATTTGCAAAGAACTTCAAGATAATGTCGCCGAACCTTCAAATGAAAATGGCATTCGAGCACTTTTCAGCCACTAAAACGCTCATCCGAACTTTTGCGTATCCTTGATGTATTGATCCTATCTTATTAATCGCACAAAAATAAGTAGGGTTCTATATAAAATATTGATGTTTCGGGGTCACGAAGCATGATTAATCTATGGTCAAAATACGTTAAAAGGACAATGGAAGAAGGGTTAACTAAAAGAGTTGGAAAAAAGAAAAAAACAAACGCACTATAGCGCAGTAATTTACTGCGCTATATGACCTGTGTAAATACACTATAGCGCAGTAAATTAATGCGCTATAGCGGTTAACGGCTCCGTCTCCGTTACTGCTATAGCGCAGTAAAATACTGCGCTATAGATATTTTTGTAACTCTTTTTTTTGTTGGGGTATTTTGATTCAAAAGAATTTTTATAGGGCTATTATGGTTAAAACGATGGTGACTGACACGTGGCATGTTATATCATCTGCACACTGCAGTCTACTACAACTGCAAGTGAAGAATCGTAACAGACTGAACCATATACGTACCACTATCACGTCCTGCAACCCTCTCACGACTCTTAAAAATGCTCCCGCCCACGCGCCACTAATCTTCACGCGCCTCTACGTTTCACGTTAAAATCTAACAAATTCCCATTCTCCCACACGCTAATAATGGCCGACCTCAACCTCTTCTTACCACGAATTAATTGTTTTAATCACACGTAATATTACATACAAAAAATAGCTATGTTAAGGAAACAAAAGGCAGCGAATTTAATTAGTTTCTAATGACAGTTTTTCGATTAACTTGATAAGCATCATCCATCATATCATATACTCCATTAGCGAGTTAACTTCAACGTTTATTGCATCCAAATTTAGAGCACCGTATGGTGTATAGTGGTCAAAGGAACAGAGCAGTGAGAGTACATAAAAATTAAATTACGAAAACGACAAAACTTATAAGGAATTAGTATCAACTCATTATTAGTTATGAGTCGATTATACGCTTCTCCAAACAGAGTAAAACAAAACAAAATACTGCAATAATAAGATCAACAACTTAATATTCTCAAACTCAACTACATCAGAATTTCAGTAGCTTTGTATTTCCACTAAAAATCTTCATTATTAACATGAAAAACGAAAAAAGTACACACACAAGCGGAGCGCCAGAAACAACAGAAAAGTGACAGTACTACATTAATGACAATGCCTTAGCTAGCACTATTGAAAATGACTAATCAGATTTTTAAACTCTCAATGAACAACATAACTAGACAGAAATATGGAATAATGAAACAAGTAGTAACAAGTTTTAATTAAGTACTTAATGACCTCCTGGATATACGACCATCTTTGCAATGCAATTAGAATTTCTTCTTCCACTTTATCTTGCTCTTGTTTTTCTTCTTCTTATTCTTCACATGGAATTCCTCAAGAGGCTCGGGATACCACTTATCATCCATCCCTTCCAAAATCTTAGAACTAATCATAAAACACAGATAAGGATCCACAGTAGCATATTTCACTTTCTCGGGATTCAACTGATCTCTCCACCAACAACTCCAAGGTGGGAACCACACTAACGGCCTTACAGGCCTAGTCACATCCCAATGTTTTCCCAGTACAGCCTTAGCCATACGATCAAGGCTATAACGACCTAGATCCAAATCATCCCTATCCAAACCTTTCAGTGCTAATTTGTTGAGATCAACAGGGTTAGCAAACTCAATACCAAAATCAACTTCAAGCCTATTAATAACAGCACGCATTTTTACTCCAACAGCCATAACCCTAGGATCGTTAAAGAAGTCTTTCATAGCCTTTGGAACAGGATCATCATTAGGGAAAGGGAGACGGTAAAGGAAGCATTGAGAACCAGTGCAAACCTGGAGTAGGTCGTAGGGTTTTTCATGGCCATTTTTTTGGTCCCAGTTGTAGTGATACCTATCTGGATCACGATCAGCGAAAACTGATACGAGAATACAACCATGTTTGTTGTTGGGAGAGCCCTTGTTGAGCAGCTCTTTGAACCATTTAGTGGTGGTTCGGTTGCAGCCACTGACAATAGTGAGGATACGGTGTTCACCTACGTACACATTGTACGCATGGTAGTTCCATTGAGTGTCGTTGTATTTGTTTTCTGGGTCTACCTTTTTCAGGTCGACTAGAGAGATTTCCAGAACCATTTTTTGGGATAAAAACCGTACAGAGAGAGGGAGAGAAGGAGTAGTGGAGAAGAGTGTGACTGATGGGGTGTGAGTATGAACAGCTATCAAGTCTGGGTACGTACTTATAGCTGTTTCAGAGGGCAAACTCGGAATATTCGGAAAGTTTGATTTCTTGGGCGATACTCTAATGTAACAATATATAGAGTATTTTGTCAATTTCAAATACAGTTTATCTTTTTTTCTTCTTTTTGTTTGCATTTGAAATGTACGAGTCCGGAATCAAAATGCCCCAAAAAAAATTATTTTGAACCAAAATATCCCAACAAAAAAAAGTTATCAAAGTACCTTTAGCGCAGTAAAATACTGCGCTATAGCACTTCACGGAGACGGAGCCGTTAAGTGCTATAACGCGATATTTTACTGCGCTATACAAAAATTTCTCACCTATAACGCAGTAAAATACTGCGCTATAGGAGTCTGTCATTTTCAATAACATCATATTTTCACTCCTCTTTATGTAGTTTATCTTTTTTACGTAGTTTAACCGTATATTAATCATGCTTTGAGATTCCGGAACTTCAATATTTTATATAGAACTCTAGTTATATTTGTACAATTAATAAAATAGGCTCAACACATCAAGAATACGCAATACTTTGGATTGTCATTTTAGTGATTGAAAAGTGCTCGAAGTCCTTTTTTATTTGAAGACTTGTAGTTATTAGCTTTAAGTTATTTATCTTTTAGGGTTTCGTCTTAGTTTTAAATTAATGCTTAACTTTATTTCGAATGTGTCACGTTTTTTTTTATTATCAATTTAGGATGTGAAACTATAAACAATAATAAAGACTAAGATAATATTTATAATTATGCGAAAAATATATAATATTTACGATAAATTGTACAACACAAATGTATATACACTATCGAGGATGGGTCCCACATGTAGTATGCCGGAGACTATCCCTAGGCCTAAGGCTCATACCATCCCACCGCCCTCGCCATCGTCTCCATCGCCCTTTTTCCTCTTAATAACCGGGCGCTACAAGTCATGATCATCTCCTCTCCCCCTAGCCCTTGCGCCCTTAACTAGAACGTGCTTCTTCTTGGGATCTAGTCCCGCTGGCACGCTCAGAACCTCAGGCTGAGCTGGGTCTGGAAACTCGATCTCTTCCTCGTCGAGAGTCGCCACCGCAGGCGCCGAAGGATGAACCTGAAAAGTATATAAATATTAATACCATTTCTTATTTATATTGAATACATTAACGTTATTTATTTAATCAAACCTGTGTGTCAACGGGCGCCTGAGTAGGCTCCTGAGATGGGTCTGTAGGCTCCTGAGATGGTTGTGGACTTGTGGTGGTGAATCTGATGTAGTCTCCTGGACGAGATGCTGTTCGAAGTCCAAGTAAATGTTATAAAAATTAAATAAATATTTACTTTATATTGAATAAAATTAGTTTTAAGTAAAAAACTTACATGCGCCTCGGTAGTCTCATGAGAAGACACCTCTGCCTCGGCAAGCTGATGAGAATGCGCCGGAATGGGCAGCTCCTGTGGACCCACTGGCGCCGAATCTTAAAATATGAAAAAAAATGAAATAATAAGTACTTTAAATGATCAAATATGTATATTAACTATTGACCTTATATTGAATAAAACTAATTTTAATTAAAAGCTTACATGTGGCTCGATAGTCACATGGGAAGACATCGCTGGCACGGCAGGCCCATGAGAAAGTGCCTGAGTGAGTGGCTCTGGTGGACCCGCTGGTGCCGAATCCTAAAATATAAAATAGTACTAAATAATGAGTAACATATATATATTTAAAATAAATAATTTAAATGAATAAATAAGTATTTTAAATACTAACCGGGATCAAAAACTCATCGAAGTCAAGAATCCGGGCTCCCTCTAAATTCCTCACAGGCCGCTCATCAGCTAATGAAGCGCGTAACGCCGCCCAATCAACGTTATCACGCTTCTCCATGTATGCATTCTGGATCGGCTGTGATGAAGACCCGGGTATCTCAGCAAGTAAGAGCGCCGGCGTAAACGTAGGTGAGTCTCCAGGTGAGCTGCCACCGGCCTGGAACGGCTACGGATGGACTAGACCGTGAACGCCCTCTGGAATGGGATGGGCCTCATTCGCCTCATCTACCAGATGGTGTCCTCCACCACCAGGTCTTCTAGCAGCAGCGCCGCGTCCTCTACGCGCACGGCGTCCTCTGCCAGCACGGCCTCCTCCTCTGGGAGCACCCGGTGCTGCCTGATACTCAGCCTCCGGAACAGGCTCCGCCATGCACCTAATCTCGCCTGCCTGCCGGATACCATCCTCGGATATCCCATCTTCGCGGCAAGCCCCACAAGCCCAGGGTAAGGCATATGCTCTAACCCCAAGATGCGTAAACGTTGTACACCAGCTGCATTTGTGTTTAACAGAAACAAAAAAGTTTATTTTTAAAACGTAACAATTAATGCAATTAGATAAATCTAAATACGATAAACTTACCAATGCCTCGTACTTCCTCGCGAGTGCTGAGTATCCTACATTCCTAGGGGGACGCAAAGCTGGGTTGCCGATCAATCGGCGTGTGATCTGATGATACCAGCGCATGTAATGCTCAATGAGAGTCAAATGGCCGACCACCGCTAAAGTGCCCAACCTGTTCTCCCAACGGTGGAGCTGGACATCCATGAAAGCCAAAAAATCATCATCAACGGCAGCCCGATCGTCCCGCTGGTAGTGTCGGAGCTCATGACGTACATCAGGGGGTATACTCTGTGTATGCCCAAACTGTCGTAAGACACGCTCGGGCATGTGATCCTCTACGATGTCCAGGTGTATCAATGGACACCGCGACCTCCAAACCCCCTGACCTGTCCTACAGAAGGGGGGCAAACCATCTAATATAGTAGCGTACGACGTCCATATAAATAGCTGCATAACGTATAAATACAAATCAATGATCACCAAGTAGAAAAGACGTTTAATTAAATTATTAATGTAAATTTAAATAGTTTTACCGCATCGTCCGTCATGTGATCAAGCTGGTCCCGGAATGCAAGAATATTGTGGTGCGTATCTACATCCCGGTCAAAACCCGCTGTCCACCTCCTCGCATAAGGCATGTCAATCTCGAGGTGATGCCTAGGTACGGGCTGAAAAGGCAGCATCCTCTCCCACGCCCATAACTGTAAGCGATATTAGAAAATACGATTTTTTAGTCGTCCTTTCAAGAGGTTTGTTGACATTAAAGGAACGCACACTTAAAATATTACCTGGAGAAGAGCAAAAAATCCACACACATCTCTGACAGCACCAATAGACGCTCGGCACAGGCATCTGTAAAGATACGCCAAAACAGCACCGCCCCAGCTATAGTCTCCCAAGCGGTCCAGATGTTCCAAGAAAACCAAGTAACGTAAACTGACAAAGGCACCCGATGAATTCGAGAACAAGATGCCCCCGAATATAATAAGCAGGTACAAACGGGCATGACGATCAACATTGTCCTGTGGGGTGCCGTCCACAACCGGATCCAGACCCTCTAAATAAGTGCAGAGTGCACTAAGCTGAACCCTACTCTGTCCCGATATCTAGGCTGCGGCATTAGGCACGAAGTGGGTGAGCCTAGTCAACTCTGTCACCCACGTCTGACCAGGAGGAGGCTCGTACCGAGTGTACAGTGGCTCTCCATCTACTCGCAATCCAAAGAGGACCTCCACATCCTGAAGTGTAATCGTGGCCTCACCAGTGCGAAGATGGAAGGTATGTGTCTCTGGCCTCCACCGCTCAACCATGGCTGTGATGAGCGCCCAATCATGCTGTACCCGACCAACGGACATGCAACGGTAGATGCCGCCCCGAAACAATATCTCCAACACCCGAGGGTGTGGGGGGTGCTCGCGTAAAAGAGCCCACGCTCTCTGCAGCCTACGGGGACGGAGCCTAGTAGATATCCCTATAGTATCAGCCCATAATAACTCTGACCTATGATTGTCTTGCAAAGACAATACTGATCGATCAGCGGGCCCCGGGTGAATAGCGGGCCCCGGGTGAGCATCGGGCGCTGGGGGAACATTGGGCCCAAGGGGAACATTCGGATCCATGAAAGATTCCGGTCTGTACAAACTAAATTAGTCATTATTCTTGAAATGAAAGATAAATTATATTAACTAATTAATAATTTGTAGGGAATATGTGAATTATGTAGTATTATATCTTGTGAATAATTAACATGGGATATGCAGTAAATTTAATATGTGATAGTAAGGACACATATGTGATGACAAAGATTTTTAAGTTAATTACTTTTGAATTATGTGATGGCAAAGACTTGTTAAGTTAATTAGTTTGGGAATAGAAATTCAGCAGTAATGTTTGTTTGGAACTCTATTTTGAATATGTGATGTATTTTTAGTTGACCAAATAGCCAACACAACTACGATAAAATTAAACTAAAAGAGTATATTCGTCGACCACATATTTTCCTACAAACTTTACATTTTTTTCGTTAGATTATGTATTTATGAAAAGAAGAACTTTAACTATTCTTTTTAAGATAATCGTTTTTTATTTAACATATATATTCATGCTTTTAAAATTATATAGATTAACATTTCATAATCATTTACAACTTGTTTGGATGGTTGTTACCTATTGTATTATATTATGTTGTTAATTTAAATAAAATGTTTGCTTTGATTACTACTTTAATTTTATTGTTATGTAACGTCGAAAGGTCCTATTTTATGTAACCACTGATTTGGTCCTATACAATACAACACAATACGATAAATGTCAAAACAATACATAACAATCATCCAAACAAAGTGTTAACAACATAATAATTCATTACCAATCAACTTCTTTCAATTCATAAAGAATATTTAACAAATACTCAATTAACAAAATAATAATTCATTAACAATTCATAAATAATTAACAAATTAACAACTCATAAACATATAACAAATTAACAATTCATAAGCATTTAACAAATTAACAATTCATAAACATTTAACAAATAATGAATTAAAAAAAAAAACGGAACAGTGACATAAGCCACTGCCCAGCCCGATCAAACAAAAAAAAACGATTTTTTTTTGGAAATTAACGACGATTAAATGTTAAACATGCATGCAATATAATGTATATAACAAAATAATAACAAAAGTTCATAGTAGAAAACCTTAATCGAAGATTTTTTGTAGAGTTATTTTAATCGAGTTGTACGCCGCTTTTTCTCAAAATTTGAATTTAGAATCTTGCTCCTTGACTTGAATATACCGAGAATCTAAACTTTCCGGACGAAATTTAATAGAAAACGACTTTTTTTGGATGTGGGGACCACCTTGGCTCGCCTCCAATGGCGTTTTCAATTTTTTTTTTTGCCACTGGAGGGACCAGTGGTGGAACCCGATGGGGTTTTAGTGGGGTGATATAGCGCAGTATTTTACTGCGCTATAGGTGAGAGACAAAGTCCTATAGCGCAGTATTTTACTGCGTTATAGGTGAGAGAAATTTTTGTATAGCGCAGTAAAATACTGCGTTATAGCACTTAACGACTTCGTCTCCGTGAAGTGCTATAGCGCAGTATTTTACTGCGCTAAAGGTACTTTGGTAACTTTTTTTTTTGTTGGGGTATTTTGGTTCAAAATATTTTTTTTGAGGGCATTTTGGTTCCGGACTCAAAATGTACTTCCCCACTATCCGTGATATATTCTACTTATTACAAAAGTTTTAAGTTTTTATATATCGACAAGTGTCAGAAAATGTTACAATATCAATGCAGGTTAATTAGATATAGCCGGTTATCAATCTATATTAATATTCAAGCTATCTTATTAGGTTTGATATGGAAAGTTAATCGTCATTATAGGTTATCTTC
Organism: Lycium barbarum; assembly: GCF_019175385.1. Classification (NCBI taxonomy): domain Eukaryota; kingdom Viridiplantae; phylum Streptophyta; class Magnoliopsida; order Solanales; family Solanaceae; genus Lycium; species Lycium barbarum. The sequence continues at coordinate 96,227,866 of NC_083342.1, forward strand.
ACATCAAATTTTATATATTGTGCACTTATAGCATGTTATCACTCTATATTTGAAGTTACCTTATTATACTTGTTATGAAAACTGAAAAGTAATGTAGTATAAGTTGTTAGAGGTCAACTTAACATGTATATATAAAAATCTTTATATTTTTAGTGCACCGAACTGAAACTTAATTTTATTATTATATTCCTCTTTTCCAATTTGTTTGATAATAATATTTTAATTCAAAACGTAACATTTAAATACATGAGGATAGGCATAAATCTCAATTTCAATCAAAAGAATAAGTTGAATGAAAAGTATGAAAATTTTATATTGAACCTTGTCATAAATTTTATTGATAATTTTAAAAAGAAATAACGTCCTAATGCATAAAAAAAAATTAAACGAGTTAGCCACGAACTGAATTATTCTCTTTATACAGAAGGACATATCTTAATTAATAAAATTAATCGTTGTTACAAAAATTAATCACAATAATCACCTCTGCGTCCTATAGTTACCAGGTCACTGTACCTTTCCTGTCAAACTTTTTCCACGTTCCAAACTCCATATTGAATTTTTGTCCCTTTCGCTAAAACTATTCGCTAGTACCGGGGGTTATTTTGAAAAAAGAAATTTAACAGCACGGCAAAAATCGAACTAAATTGACATAGAATTGATATTAACATTAATTTTTTTATATACCGAAGTAAAAATAATTGCCAATGTTTTATTTAACTAGTCATTAAACCTAAAAAAATTGAACGTAATAAGTTCTCTATATTACGGATATTCACCTTTCCGATAAGGAAAACTTTCACTAATAGAACCTGTTTGGATGGGCTTAAAAAAACCAGCTTATAAGCTGTAAGCCAAAAAAAAAAATTATAAGTTGGGATAGCCTCATTTTTTTTTTGCTTATAAGTTATTTTCAGCTGTTTTTTTTAAGCTAAGCCAAATAGACTCAATTATTTTTTTGACTTATTTTAAACACAAAATAACTTATAAACTGATCAGTCAAATACTCAAAAAACTGAAAACAACTTATCGACAAGTATAAGCAAAGCCAAACGGGCTCATATTCACCTTTCTAATGAGAAAAACTTTCCTGAAATATGTGATAAGAAAGGTATGCAGCACAAGATAAATAGTATGCACAATACTTCCAAATTAAAAAAAGGCCGTCATATTACGTGAAGCAAAAGAAGCAATATCTGATTGGTCAACAAAAGAAATAATTAAAAGAAAAAACGATTTGAAACGTCTAAAAGGCGTGAATGATAGTAGTACTATGTGGTGGAGGAGTGGTCCCAATCACAAATCGTGTGCCATATGGCGATGCCTATCTTTTGTTCTTCAACTCTCCTCCAAATGTCTGCAACCGCCGCCATGTCCGCCGCTGTAACTACTGTTTCCGCCGCCCACATACTCAACCTCAATCACTCCATTGTTTCGCTTAATGCCAATAGAAAGTTAATTAGTGCATCCTCCTCCTCCTTCATTAGCAGATATTCATTCAACCGTGACGTTTCTAGAACCTTCCACAGGAGGATCTCTTATCCGATTAGACCTCTCTCTCCTGTCATGGAATGGCAAGATTGCACGTAATACTTGTTTAGAGCTGAGCTTTTGTCCTTATTTTGTGATTCACTTGCCAAATATTGTTGTTATGGAGTGCTATTTTGGTCTATTTTTGCAATCGAATTGTGAGAGTTTTCAATTTTAGTTTAACTTTGAATTTTTGATGAATGCAGGGTGAAAAGGGAAGTAGATGTGCCCATTTCAGTTGCTTATAAGTGCTATTCTGATCGTGAGGCTATTCCTGAATGGATGCCTTTTATTTCAACTGTAAAGGTACGTAGTAATGCCATTCAAATATTCTCAATTATTTATCAACGGGAACTGCCTTCTCTTTGCAATTTAATAGCTAAGACAGCATAAATACTCTGTTGCTGATTTTATGATTGTATTTGACCGGATGCAGAATTTTAAATATCACTACTGTATATTAGTAGACTTAGAGCCCGTTTGGATTGGCTTATAAGTTGTCTATAAGCTGTTTTTAGTTTTTTTGAGTGTTTGGCTGGCCAGCTTAAAGCCATTTTGTGCTTAAAATAAGCCCAAAAAAATAATTGGGTCAGTTTGGCTTAGCTTATCTAAAGTAGCTTATAAGCTGAAAACAGCTTATAAGCCAAAAAAAATAAGTTGGCTTATCCCAACTTATTTTTTTTTTGGCTTATAAGCTGTTTTTTTTATAAGTTGGCCTGTTTGGATGGGCTTAAAAAACAGCTTATAAGCCAAAAAAAAATAAGTTGGGGTAGGCCAACTTATTTTTTTTAGATAACTTATCTAAATTACTTTAGATAAGCTAAGCCAAACTGACCCAATTATTTTTTTGGGCTTATTTTAAGTACAAAATGGCTTTAAGCTGGTCAGTCAAACACTCAAAAAAGCTGAAAACAACTTATAAGCTGTTTTCAGCAACTTATAAGCCAATCCAAACGGGCTCAAGCTTGTGAAAGAAAATGTTAAAGAGTAATGGTTTGAAAGTGTTACAGTAATATAGCTGAATATTGGTGTGTTAGAGAAAACATCATATCAAAGTCTAAAATTACAATGTTGAATGACCTAAACTTTTTGAATATATTAGGCCAAGTATGTTAGGTCACGAGTTCGAGCCGTGGAAATAGCCTCTTGCAGAAATGCAAGGTAAGGCTGCGTACAACAGACCCTTGTGGTCCGGCCCTTCCCCGGACCCCGCGCATAGCGGGAGCTTAGTGCACCGGGCTGTCCTTATGCTAAACATTTTGGGACTTCGAAATATTACCTTCTCTTTCACAATTTCTCCTAGGATGTTATCAAGTATTTTCGCCATATTGCTGAGTAGTGCGTACTGGTGTCATGTGTCCTAAATTATTACTCGTTGTCATCTAGACTATCTCTTCATCCGTCTCTCAGTGTGTGCTTCACTAATGAGTATCATTGGTGGATTCTTGGTTTGCACTTTGGATATGAAAAAACCATTCACCAAAAAAACTTGAAATCAAATGCAGATATATTGACAATTTAGAGGGTCTACATTCTAGTTCTTGATTATTTCAGACATCCATTACACCGCTCATGTCACCGTCTGAATCTCATTCTAAGGGAACTTGATGTTAGACTCTCTTGCCAGATTTTGGAGGATAAGCCTGACTTATCAAGATGGTCACTGAAGTATAAAGCTTTTGGGCAGAATATTGAATATTCATGGCTTGCTCGAAATATGCAGGTAATATCCCCCTTCAGTAAGCACTTCCCTGATTATGTTTCTTTGATTCTAAACCTCAGCTTTCATGCAGAATGTGGTATTGCTAAGTATTTTATTCTGTTTTACAGCCTACCCTAAACCAGAAGATCCACTGGAGATCTCTGGAGGGCCTTCCTAACAGGTAATATGCATCCTAGTTTACTTTTGGTTGTATCTAAAAAACACATTTAACTGTGAAATGTATCATTATACTGGTTTCTGGTCTGAAATTTCAGTTAGGCGGTTAGCAGCAACAAAATAGCTTGAAATATAGTGTTTGACTGTTTTCTCATCAATTCTATGGACAAAAGGTTATTCATTCTCAGTATATTCAATCTTAGTCATCAGTTTTATGATGAATTCCTTATTCAAATTGCAGGGGAGCTGTACGATTTTTCCCCAAAGGTTCATCATCCTGCCTCATAGAAGTGAGAGTACTTTTACTAACAACTTTGTCCTTCCCTTTAGACTCCAACGTATCCTTCGTAAACATTAATTTCTAGAGCTAATACTTATGGGATAATCTCAGAAGCAAACGTTTTGCACCTTTTCTTCTCCTTGTTTCTCCGGCAATAAGGCAACCACACAAAAATGAGAATGTGTTGACAGAAATTGCTGTAACCTTTGGGTCTTTGACTGCTCAAAATTGACTGGTGCTTCTCCTTTTTTCAGCTAACAGTTTCATATGAAGTGCCTCAACTGTTGGTTCCAGTTGCGTCGGTAAGCACTCTTAACTCCTATCTTAGAAGTTGTAAATCACATTAGTTTTTTCTGAAAGTATGCAATCGTCTGAACCTTGCTTGGGCAGTTATTTCTTTGCGTATATAGAGTTACACGAATAATGAGATTGCAGGTTTATTATGATAGCAGATTATGATTTTCAAGTTTCACTAATACTTTTTCATCTATTGTCCAGGCATTGAAACCACTTCTTGAAAACCTGCTGGAACGAGGGTTGGAACGCTTTGCAAGATTTGCTAAGAGCTACTCAGCTGACACGCCTAAATGATGTATAAACTAAATTCATGCCAGTAATGGCTCCGTCTCACTTTTTACGTTGGGGGAAGCACATATAATGTAAAAAGAATTGTACAATTATGGGGGGCTTTCAAAGGTGCAAAAAATGAAGTCTGAATTCTTAGATATTGTACCGAATATAAAACCATTGAAAAATTAACTGTACTTTTGAGGAGACAAAGCGGCAGTTAGGCTCTTTGAAGCTGGGAAATATGCCCACAACCATGCTCAGTCATATGCTGGGAGAGTATTCCCAGAGCCAGGGCAAGGAGGCGCTACAGCATCCATTGACCCTATGGCGGCCAATGGATCATCCTGCTGCAATCTATGGCTTGTCAGTTAGGCGCATGCATTCTTATCATGGTCTTACAGATCATCTAGCTGCATGATCATTCACAGTTTGTTGAGTTAATTTCAGACTTCTACTCTTGATAGCTTCCCATTCAGATCGTATTACAGCAGACTGAACCCACCAAGGTTGTCCAAGAAACTTCCTGACATGGATAAAGAGACTCCAATATTTTATTTGATTGTGCAACTTCCGAATGTGCTTCTGCCCTTGCATAAATGATGCACCTTTTTCAGCTGGTTCAAAGCAATGGCGTGCATAGAGTGAACACCCATTGGGTGTGTCAAAGATGTAGGGCTTCATAACTTAAAAGAGTCCAAAGACGCGGGTTTCGTTGTCACCAATTTATTACACAATGGGAGAAGGAACCCAATTAGTTCTTCAACGAGAACAGCTAAGGGAAGGTACTCGAAGTAGGAACACCGGTTTGTTATTTAATGAGAACGGCATTTTCTACACCAGTCCTAGTTAAAAATCCATTTCTCCCTAGCACCAATCAATAAGGGAGAGGTTTGTTTTAACGAGCAAAAAGTACCCAAGTGTTCATTCTGTACAACTAATATAATGAGTTACATAAACACGGCCATATGCTAACAGCAGCTATAATAAAACTACAAGTCAGTGTAGCTCCCACTCACCAACCAATTGTATGTACACACATCCACCCAAATACAACAGCAAGAAAAGAGAATATCACTATCAAAACCATAGCTGCTTTTTATTCTGCCCAAATGAGGCAGCTGCAAACAGCTTGTACCGCGATCAATTGCTCCCATTGTTGTCTAACCAGCTCTGCAAGCTATACAAGGCTTCTGCAGAGAAGCTGCAGGTCCTTAATCTCCTTTGACGCATTGGTGATGGCTCGTGATGATCAGGGGAAGTAAAGCAAATAATAATTACAGTAAGATTGTCAAATGTATTGAGCCGCAAGGCCTCCATGACAAGGTCCTTAGCACATTGTTCAGGATCATCATGCCTTCTTAGCCCCCGACGCACTAGCGTAACTGCTTGTTGACTTGACATGACATCCCAGATTCCATCACAACCAATTATAAGGAATTCGTCATCCTCCGCCAGAACTATCTGTCGAAATTCTGGCTCTGCAATCAGAGGAGAGGCAGAGCCACGAGGCAGCTTCATGTCCCAGTCCCCCAAGGCCCTGGTCACTGATAGTATACCATTCAGATAACCATCATCGATAAATCCACCCAACTCTTCAACACGCCTCCTCTCTGATGGATAATTTGGTCTATGGTCTTGAGACATGTCGATTGCCTCTCCATTACGGCAAAGGACTGCTCGGCAGTCTCCCGCATTTGCCACCATTAATAGCCTAAAACACAACAGAGTGTCATTTACATAACAAGAATACAAATATATGCACAAAGCTATGCAATTGTTTCATTGAACGACCAAGTCAACTCTAATGCCCACACCCTTTCACTCCCCCAGCAACTTTGCTGTAAAATCGACATTTACGGTACAAAACTTGCTGAAGCAAAGTTTAGCAAATTCATATACACGGACCATTTCTTCTCTCATTTATCAAGCATCCCTAGGTAAGGCGTAAGTAACTCATGACATGTACTTGGAGGGTAGTTGGACAATTCAATATCATTAGCTGTGCAAAGAGTGTCCAAAAATAAAGTGGGATCTGGGGAAGGTAGAGTGTACGCAGACCTTACCCCTACCATGGGAGGTAGAGAGGCTGTTTCCGATAAACCCTCGGCTCAAAGAAAGAATGAAAGGTAAACCAAATTAGTCCGGAAAAACAAATAACATAAGTGAAGAAGCCAATGCAAAATACTAAATAAAACATAACAAAGCAGTGTGAAAATGGAACAATAACGTAGTACCACCAACTCATATGACAATCGCAGTACCCGGCACAACAGCATAACAGAAATTAAAGGACAAGAAATTACAAGAGCAAAAAAAAAAAAAAAAAAGGGACATAAAAGGCACGGAAGGAGAGAGAAAAAGCGACATAATTATATGTGTGAGTACACCATGACCATTTTTCTACAGGAAGGAGAAATTGTTAATAGGTGCATCACAATGAATCACAACCTTACCTTCCCAACACAAGAGCTGTCAGTGCAGTGGTTCCAGAAGAACTGCTAACATTGCACTCATCAGCTAAAGCAAGGTCCGCCAGAAGAAACCCTTTCCTAAGAGAGCTCTCCACCCCTTCTAGAAATGCATCATCAACTTCTGAAGTCTCTGGGAAATTGGTATCTCTGAAGAATAATCTGAATGCATTTTTTCTCACATAAGCTGCAGCTTCCGGTCCTCCATGACCATCAAATACCTATATATAAAACTAAATGTTAGACAAGCTTGGCCTTGAAATGCACAGGGCCAAACAAGGCATATGAGAATAACTAACAGTTACCCCATAGAAAGCACTGGGCTCCGGAAGCCTCATGAGTGTGCCAAGATGTGCAGAAAGATCGTCTATCCTTATATGCTCGTCTTCCATGAACCTACGTGGGCCAGTGTCAGCAAAGCTACCTGAGCGAATGCTAGGAACAAACTGCAATATTGTTGTCTCTGGGCATTTGACATCCTGAAAGAAAGGTCTGTCAGACTAAATCTAAGACACCACCAAGAAAAAGAAAAACTGACACCAATTAGAATTAATAATTTTGGAAAAGCAGAGTGAATCTTGAGCAAAAGCCACATAAGCTGAATATACTCAACTTGGAAAAACAAAAGCCCCAAATAATTGAAGGGGTTTGGCACATGAATTATTCTCGCGTCTTTAAGTTAGTAAGTTAGACAAAAGACATTTAACTGGTCAACGTCTTTTTTCACAAGTGAGGTGACAGAGCAGTTATGTAGCATGATTTATCAGGTTAACTACTTCTAATGATACGTTTGCTTTTGAAAATCAAACAACTTCATCCCAAACATCTGAATTCTCAAACTCTCTGAAGTGTTGGAAAGTTTGTCAAGACAGAAGCTTAAAATGCTTTGGCATGAGTATTAACCAAACATGAAAAAGAACTGAAAAGGTTACAAATTTAGGAGAAAACGCCTCATTTTTCATTAAGTTTTCTAACTTCTTCCAAACCATCAGCTCTAATTACCACTACATGGGTGGTGTTAGTTAATCATGGATCTTTTTTTTTTTTTTTTGAAAATGGTAACTAAGTTAATCATGGAGCTTTTGAAACGTGGAAATGGAACAAATTTGATTTCCATGCCTAACTTGATATGCTAAGGTAGGCTTATAAAGATCATCCATCTATATACTTAAAGTACCTTGATCAAATTACTAGTTTTTCTTAAGTTAGAGATAAGTTTAGAGGACTAAAGTAGTATACTTACTAAGAAAAGATAATTGGAATCTCATTTTCTCTTAGTCGAGTTGGGTAAAGACTTGCTACTAACAGCTTAAACCCCCCACCCCCACCCCAACACCCACCTCCAAAAGAGAGAGAGAGAGAGAGAAGTGAATCTGTCCCTCCTTGTTCCAGTTTTCAATCGTCTCTGTCACCCTCTTTCTTCAAACACAGCCACATGCCAGCCAAATCAAGTTACCACAACTTACATCAGACAAGAAGCGTAGCTAGTTTATTTGGTTGGGAGGACTCAACTAGTTCTCAACTATACTCGGACCGCCTTACTAAATGCTATAAACAGTACTTTGCAAAAGCCAATTAAGCTCTGTATTTCCTCTCTACATTGGTCAGTGCCCTTTTTCCAGCATACAGTAAATGCTTCCAATGAGGCTGGTTAAACAGATACACCTATAGATTCATCGTACATGTGAAAGTGGATGCATCTTCTTTCACCACCAAGAGATATTTTACACCCTTTGTGTAAATGGGATCCTCCAGAATTTTATGTGGAATATTTTTGTCTGAGCATCACACTTATTATTAACTATACTTAGCACTAGCCATTAACTATAAAACCATCTAGCTTATCTCATTTTCTTGAACCCGTTTATGGCAAGAAAAGACGAGGTAAATAAGGGACCTTAAACCATTTCCCTTAGATGGTTTCCCATCATGGAACCTACCCTGGCAACTATAAAACTCTCAAAGCTTAACAAAAAGCACTTGCAGAAAATTTCCTTTTGCTGACTAGTTCTCTCTTCAGACCTAACTTAAACCGTTTCTGCTCCGGTAATGATACTTGTCCAATACTTATGAACTCCTATGGTTTATCATAATTGACGAGACTCAAAATTAGATAACACCAATAGCTTCAAACAGGCACATGTCATTAAAAAATACATTCACGGGGTCATGCTTAGAACATCAGTCCAGCCATTGTGATGCAGCAAATACGCTTAGGGATGGCAATGGGGCGGTGCAGGACAGGTTTAAATATGCGCAGATGCGGTGCCGTGCGGGTCTAAATAAAAAATAATTATTCTATGAGGGTGCGGTGAGGGTGTGGGTGTTGCAGTTCTAATTCACTACCGGTCGTTGCACTTCTAATTCACGTTCAAGTTTGTTCTTTCACCTACTTGCAGAAAGGTTCCGTTTTTTAGCATCTAGCAAGACAGCTTTAATAACGTTGAATCTTATTAATTGGGGAAAAGTTGTATCTATTTTGCCTGGTTTGGGCTTGTTTTGTTTCCATATTTAACACATTGTTAATTAGAACAAATTAGGGGGTTCCCTTTAATTACGGATATTCAGAATCTCATACTAGCACTTCTTTGTATATTGTCATAAAATTTCTACTAATTAAAAGACTTACCATGTACCAAACAATTTCCTAGATAGACCCCTTTTCTTTCACAACTTTGAAAAGAAATGATAGTCACATAAAAAGTTCCTAAGGTAGAACAAGATAGGCCATGAAATGCAAACCCAGATTCTCCATGTCATTCTTAACACAAGCAAAATTCATCCATATCTATACGGGTTTACGCGGGTCGGGCTGGTGCTGGTTAAAAACATCAAATTATACTACGTGGGCCGGTACGGGTTGAAACCTGCACCACTTGCCATCCCTAAATAAGCTTATATAAGTGGAGAAACCCTAAAATTCATATGTTTGATTGATTAGATCCTGGTAATTGTGGAAAAACCATATAACATACTACATGAGCTAATATATAAAGGTGTCATCTTTTTCTTTTCTGTTAACCTCAGAGATGAAATCAAGATCTAATAACGCAATTAGACATATCCAGCGTTGCCCTAATCGTCCAAAGATGAGAAAGGACCTGAAAAATACTAGAAAACAAAATATGAAGATCCATAAAACAAACACAAGCCTAGAAAACAATTCAATCAGCCAAATAAAGAAAAGAAAAGAATTAAACAAGATAAGGGAAAAAGACTTACCAAATCAGAACAGCAAGGGACATCCAACACAGGGATATTATGTTGAACTTGAACCATAACCTCAGCTTCAGCTCCCATAATTAGCAAATTACAACAAAATCGGGAGAAAAAAAAAAAAACCGGAATTGGGGGATGGAAATTGAAAACACTGAGATAATTTAATTCTGTTGATGGGTTTGTCTAAGGATTCTTATTTTTTTAGGACTTTCTTGAGAGTTGAATAGAGGAACAAATGAAACCAAAATTTGATAAGTTTGGACTCAATTGCTGTGTATAGAAATGAAAGGGAAACAGCTGTTAGCTGTAAAAAAAAAAGTCGTGGGGACGGTGGACGCGTGTACTCTGCACACAAATGGTTTTCTTGACAATTAAGGGGTAGGTCTTGATCTTTTTGGGATATATAACCCAATTAGTATAGACATTTTCTTTTACCAAATTATAAATTTAGTAATTCAAACCCCCCAAAAAAAGTATTGTGTATTCATATTTAACTATAACTAACTAAATAAAGGAGAGGTCATATATTCTTTTCGATTTCACGCTTCAAAATATGTATTGCTTAAAATAGTAACACATTTATTAGTTAAAATAGTAACGTGTCTAACTTTCTTTTGTCCTCTCTCTCCTTCTTCCTTTCTTTGTTGTTGGATTGAACGGATGCAAGTATGGTTGGAATTGGTTGAAAACACCTAGACATTTTAGGAATATTAGAGGCGATTTGAAGTTAAAAAATTAAACCTCAAAGCGTTGTTGCAACATGTGTATATGTATATTGTGTATATCACACATATATTTTCATAGACCTCATTACGACATGTTATCCTGTTGTATATCGTATATATCAATGTATGTACCACACAATTGTTCATGCATATACACAAACTACGTGACATACAAGAGATAACGAATATATAGTGAAATATACATTCATATATGTGATATACATGGGACACAGTGCAGGATACACAAACGGAGTCGTCTTCAACCTCAGAGTTTTCAATTTAAAATTCATCTTAATTCCACCTCAAATCGTCTCCAAAACACCTCCAAGATTGATATTCAAGATCCTTCAAATGTTTCCAATAAAATCCGATGCCATCAATCAAAATCAGAATCCTTATTGCATGAGAGATGAAGATATGACAACCTTCTATGATGAATGTGTCCTTCTCATCATTAATTCCTATTTTCAAGAAAATTCATTGAGAAATACACCTACTGTAGTGTTTGAAATTCTTAATCACAAAAAGTATATTATTAATTATAACCTAAAGATTTGGGTAATGATAAGGGATTTGGGGAGCAGATTTGGATAAATTTGGGAAAAGTAATAGAATAAAAATTTTAGAAGAGAGAAACATAATTTGAAATTTTAAAGCATTTTACAGATGAAGTTTTAGGTTATGAAATACCAATTTTTAGCTAGAAACATGGATATGAGTTACAGAATGCAAATTTCGTTAACATGAGTTATGTTATGTCATTCAATGGACCTAATTGTCATACAATGTCAAATTTCCTTCTTCATTTTCTCTCATTAGGCACAACCTGATCAATTTCGATTTACATTTAATTCTCAAAGCTCGAAGCAACACTTATGAAAAACTTTTATTCACCCTGCAATAATCTTTAGTGATCTAAATGAAATGTAAGCTTTTGACTTAATATTGTCTTTTTATTCATGCATTATAGTTATAGTTATAAGAGTATTCGACTAAATTATCCTTATATTCTTTGATTATCTCAATTAATTTTTATTAATTGGGACGATCGATAAATCTAAAAGAAAAGTAATACATGATTGTTTTTTTAATTAAATATTTTGACATATTCAATTTGTCAAATATTAGAGACCGTTAGATAGTACTCATTCACTATCATGTTGTTTATAGTATTTTGTCATGGTTTCTTCATTTTCATTATTTCTTTATCCGACCTGCCTTGATGTGTGTTTTCTTGAGCCAAGGGTCTATCAGAAACATCTCTCTACCTCCCACGGTAAGGGTAACGTCTGCGTACACTCTACCCTCCCTAGACCCACTTGTGGGACTACACTAGGTATGTTGTTGTTATTGCCGGATTAAATTAATTTACACCTCAAACATGCACATATAGATTCAAAAATAACAATTTGACCTTTAGAAAATGTAGAGCCAGGATTTGAACTTTGTGGTTCGGAATGATGTTGAACCTACTAATAGTTGAGTTACTTGTAACGACCCATGAGGTTGTTTTGATTGTTTTGACAGTTTGACCCCTGTTGACTAATTCCCTAGCTTCATTAGAGTGTATTTGACTTGTGGGGATGGTCGGCGTGATTCCCGAGGTAATCAGATGTGATTTGGGTGAGAAATTGGGATTTTTGAAAGTTCATAAGTGTTTGGTTGATCAAAAGTCAACATCGGAGGTAAATGAGTCTTTTTGGGATTTTCGTCGATTCCATTTGGTCCAAAATGTCGATTATGACTCGGTAGAGTAGTTGGTTCGCTTCCCGAGGGACTCATGGGTATTTTGGTCACTTGGTTGGAAAATTAGTATTAAGGTGTTTGGGGTTTACCGGGTCAAGATGACCTCTTTTGGAAATTCTGAGTGCGCAACTAAGTTCGTAACATGCGTTTTAGTTAAGATGCATATTTGGTTTGTATCCGGGAGGTTTCAGATGAGTCTCGGGATTTCGGGATGAAGGAGTGAAAAACTAATTTTTTCTGGTTCAGTGTTTTCTAGTTTTCTCTATGCGTTCGCGAGCTTGGGTGGACCTAGAAGGGTCGTATTTGCGAGAATGGTGTCGCGTTCGTGTAGTGTTTCAAGGGGTCTGGGCCGGCTGGTTCACCATCGCGTTCGTGAAGCTTGGGCGGGGCCAGCTCTGGCGTTTGCGATTCTGTATCGTGTTTCGAAAAGTAAAGTTTATCTGGGTAGATTTTGAAACCCCAAATCGTGATTTGACTCCCCATTCACATATGTATCATTTGGGAGCTCAGTTTAAGGGGATTTGGCAAGATACATCCATTGAATAAGTTCCTAATCTTCATATTTTGGATTATATCACGGATTATTATGGGCTTTCATGCTAGGAATCATGATTAAGATTGGGGAAAGAAGAGATTTATGAACCCTAGGCTTATACTAAGATTTTCTTCAATTGAGTGTGGAATTGGTGTTGGTTTTTGGGGTATAGACTCTATAAATCATGGGTAAATAATTTTGGGTTAAATTCCCTGTTTTGTCCTTTAAGGCTCGGAATCCTATTTTGGGCGACTTTTCAGGTTTAGATTTAAAGAATAGCTTTACAGGTATTATTGGATTCGTATGACTTCATTGAACAATAATTTAACCCTATTGAACCCGATTTTGCAATAAAATTACGGTTTTGACCTTCAGGGTTTAGAACGGGATTTTTGGTTGACTTTCTAGACCCATATCTTCTGTATGGAAATATGGTTATCGATTGACTCGTAACCTTACGTATAATCTGTTTTTGAAAAGATTGGGATCGATCGAAGGCTCTACAAAAGGGCAAGTCTTTGTTGCCACTATCAGACTCCTATTTCAGGCATGTTGAGACTGTGAACCTTAACTTAAAAGTCATGATTGGTTAAATTGGACTAATAAGAGGGAAATGGGATAACTAAAGGGAGTCTCGACACTTGTGAGGTGAAGAACACTTGGATCAGGTGCCGGTGCCATGTTATGGTTATTTGCATAATTTAAATTGTATGGTTCGTCTGAATGCCATGTTTTGAGCACTAGCTAATAGTGTGTGTGTATATATATATTCCTGTTTTACATCGTATGTATCAATATATATACCACATAATTATTCATGCACACACAAACTACGTGACATACAAGAGATAACGAATATATAGTGACATATACATTGATATATATATATATATATATATATATATATATATATATATGTGTGTGTGTGTGTGTGTGTGTGTGTGTGTGATATACACTAGGGTTGTGCATATTAACGGTTAAACCAATAACCCGAACCGATTATTGCGTTATTGGGTTAATGGTTCGGGTTAATGGATTACTGGTTCGGGTATCGGGTGGTGCCCTGTGGTTATTGGCTTATTGGGTCGGGTTACGGTTTGGCCATTTTTGTTAACGGGTGAACTGATAACCCGATAATCATTTAATTTATTATAATTCTACCCTTTAATATATAAAGTCACTTGACTAGATTTAGGGTTACTTGATTTCCACTTCATAAACAGTCTCTCTCTCAAGTCTCAAGCGGCGATTTCACTTGACAAAGGGGTACTTATGCATTTTTCAGTTGCTGGTTTTTTGGTGCTGTCATTGTGCTGCATTTTCATGAGGTGCTATTTTTGCTGTCAGTTTTTAGTGCTACAATACATTTCAATGAAGTGGTGATGTGGTGTTGCGATCAGTTTTTTGTGCACCGATCTAGCTAATGCAAGTGATGATGTTATGTTGTTGTACAAAGTGTTCAAGCCCTTTTTTTTATGGGTTCTTTGTTCTTGAATTTTTTTTTTTTGTGTGAAATCTTAACGGTTAAACCGATAACCGAACCGATAACAAACAACAACCGATTAACCGATAACCCATTAACTAATATCTTAACGGTTCTTTAACGGTTTAACATGTCTACAAACCGATAACCAATAAATTAAACCGATAACTTTGAAACCCGAACTGAACCGACCGATATGCATCCCTAATATACACAGGATACACAAATGGAGTAGTCTTCAACCTCAGAATTTTCAATTTGAAATTCAGCTTAATTCCACCTCAAATCATCTCCAAAACACCTCCAAGATTGATATTCAAGATCCATCAAATGTTTCCAATAAAATTTGATACCATCAATAAAAATCAGAATCCTTATTGCATGATAGATGAAGATATGACAACCATCTTTGATAAATGTATCGTTCCCATTATTAATTCCGTTTTTTAAGAAAAAAATCATTGAGAAATACACCTATTGTAGTGTTTGAAATTCTTAAAAACACGAAAAGTATATTATTAATTACAAGAAATATACTTATTCTAATTTATACATTTACAGACTATTATTTTGATGGGCGGCTATACAGTGTAAAAAGGGCAGCCCGGTACACTAAGCTCCCGCTATGCGCGGGGTCCGGGGAAGGGCCGGACCACAAGGGTCTATTGTACGCAGTCTTACCTTGCATTTCTGCAAGAGGCTGTTTCCACAGCTTGAACCCGTGACATCCCGGTCACATGGCAGCAACTTTACCAGTTACGCCAAGGTTATACAGTGTAAGAATTTCATAAATAAAAGGTACTCCCTCTATTCTAATTTATATGATGCATTTTGTTTTTAGTTTATTAAAAAAAAGATATCTTTTATATTTAGAACAATTTAACCTTTAGCTTCTAATTTTTTAGGAGATAATTTATAACTATGCAAATATTTATATAACTATAACTTAGATCAAGACTCATTCTTGGTCCGTCGCGGGAGGAAAAGGAAGCTTCGCATGCCGGATATTTCAATGTTCCTTCTACGGCTTTGTTTGACTTTTCAAGCCTCTCAACCATCCTCCACCTTATTCTGACTTGGTCAAAGCAATTTGTCACCTTCGTGTATTTATGAGTGACTACTACTCTTCCTCGTTAATTAACCTGGGATTACAATGGTGTAACAGTCCAAGAGATCACTAGACATCTTAATTCACTAAACTTTTATCAAGTATTAAATTCTTAACTCGTAATTTTAAACACACATGGCACAATATGTCTAATGCTGAGTATTTAATCAAGTTTAAATTCTCAAATTCAATTTTAACCGCCATTGTTTTGTTGTCAGATCAACTTGTCAATTTCCGTATACTTTGTTTAACATTATAGAATTTGGAGACGAGTTTCCTCCAACAAAGGGGAATTGAGGGAATTTTTTTCACTGGGCATTGTGTTTCATTCGATAGAACTGACGAATAATATTGATCATGAACATCAGGTTGAGCCACACTTTATCTTCTTAAGACATAACATACATGTGACTTTTATGCACCTGATGGTATTTTTATCCGCGTTTGGCATTGTTTTATGCAGTAACCGAAGCACTTACAAGCAGCATGTTAGGATGTCATAGTCAACGAATATGAGAAATATACTCCATTTTGTCATAGTTTATGAAGTAAACTTTTGTTTTTATTTCGTTTTAAAAAAAGTTAGTTATACTTCGAAACTATTTGATCTTATCATTTACTCCCTCCCTTCCCTTTTACCCATATATTAAAAATGTTTTTTTTTTCATTTACTTGTCCATTTTGGTAAATTAAGAAAGATTTTTTATTCTAATTTACCCTTATCATTGAATAACTACTTTTTAAATTTATTGGAGTATTAGTTGTCAGTGATTTTCAAAATATAGTTAATATGAAATACTTAACAAAAATATCTTAAAAGAAGTGCAAAGTTAGTAAAAGATGACGGAGGGAGTAGTGCATTTTACCCACACGACTGGTTAATTAATCACGACTTAGCTACTTGATGTAAGCGTACACATTTTATGAGCTAGTGAAGAAAGGGAGTACATGTGGAACTTTCTCCATCTTTCATTTTAGTTGTTGTCTTGTTGATATTAAGGGAAAATTTAGTACTTTACATAATTTAGCTTATGTGTCAAAAATCTTACCTTTCATTTATGTAAACTAATAACCATAACGCCATAACGGAGACAGAGATAAGCATTTAGAGCCCGTTTAGATTAGCTGAAAAAAAATAAGCTTTTAAGCATAAATGCTTAAAGTACTTTTTAACTGTTGAAAGTTGTTTTATAAATAAATAGTTATGTGTTTGGATAAAAGTGCTTAAAGGATTTTTAGAAGTAAGAGTAATATTGGAATTGACAGAAAATATAAGGGATAGAAGGGTAAAGTTGTTGGTCAAACCAAAGTGACTTTTAAGCCAAAAATAAGTTGGAGTTGAACAACTTCTTGGTTTTAGCTTATTTTAATCACTTTTTAACTTAATTTAAGTCATTTTTTATTTTTATCAAACACTCAAATAAGTTAAAAATGACTTATAAACTGATTTAACCACTTTATAAGCCGATTCAAACGGGCTCTTACTATTGTGACTCCTCATGGCTTTTTTACTATTGTGACTTCTTGTCAGCGTCGTTTTCATATAGTAGTAGTTAATTTCTTCTGCAAAGGCATATATCCCTCTTTGTAGAGAACTGTACAATACATAATGAAAGTAGACGATCGAGGTCCAATATTTAAGCAACATTTAGAGTATGGCTCTTGTTTCCCTTCTTTTTTCAATCTCACGATAATTTATAAATGAAATATTCGTGTATGTAAGGGTACTATAAATAAGCAGGTTGTGCACAAACATGTAAGTGGATACTATAAATAAGCAGGTTGTGCACAAACATGCATGCATTATTACTACTATATAAAAGTGTCAATAGGGTTTTTTTCAGTCCTCACATCCTCACAACACTATAGTCCCTATAGGAATCTTACACGTGGCATTGTCCTTGCATATATTTTTTTTCATTTTTGTCTCATTAATTACTAAAAGCCACTTCACACCAGGGCTTTCATAATTGGTGTGTTGTGTAACTTTTTTAGAAATCTCTTCTTGATGCTTATTAGATTATTCCTCTAATCCATATTATGGTGATTTTAATTTTTATATTTTGTTTAAAATAAAAAGTTATTTATACAACTAAGCAAGTATAATTTTTTTATTTTAAAATTACACTTATTTTCAATAAGTGAATTGCTACATAAGTAAGAAATATTAAATTGATAGTATTTAATTAAATATATTTTAATTTAGGGGTGTGAATTTTTAAACGGTGTACCCAAACTAAAAATAGCATATAATTTGAACTAGGGAAGTACCTTTTAAATTATTTGTTCTTAGACTGGTACAATTTAGGTAATTTTAGCGCCAAATTTTCCTTTTTAACTGAAGCATTTATTAGGTCTTACTTTATATTTAAACATATCTCACATCATATATTCCTCATAGACATTTCTTCTCTATTATTTTAAACTTCCAAATTTTTGCTTCTTTAGTGAGATGACATATGCTTACGAATACAAAAAGTAAAATTTATTGACTGACGTTGTATAGTATTGAAGATGAAGGTAGCATTATCAGTCAAAATTGAACTATCTTTATAATCTTCTTGTTTGATTAACTAGGAGCTAATCCTTTTAAGCATAAAGTATATATGTAACGACCAAACTTATAGTCTTTCCGGCATTTTCGCCCTTTTTCGAGCTTGGTTAACTCACTTTTGACCCTAGGGAATAGTTAGCACGCTTCCCGAGGTGTCTAGATCGGAGTCGGGTAACTTTTTGTGAAATATGGGCTTAAAGTGAAAAAGAGTTGACCCAAAGTTGACTTTTTGGGTAAACGGGCTTTTTTTGGAAATCCGTCGATTCCGAGAGGTCCGGATAGTCGTTTAGAACTTAGGTGTATATCTGGTTCAGTTCCCAACGCACTCGGATGCATTTTGGGACTTGGGTTGAGAAATTGAAATTAAGGTATCGGGAGTTGACTCGGTCGATGAGACCTCTATTGAGAATACCGAGGCCACGAGTGAGTTCGTAGCGTGTTTTTATGTGTGTCTATGTATGTGGTATGTGAGCAGATGGCCTCGGGAATTAGTCGGAAATCGGATTGAAATGTGAAACTTGGTGTAAATTTCTGGTGTCTGGTGCCCGCTTTGGCGGCAACAGCACCGCGGCAGCCGTACTGCTGGAGCGGTCACAGCGTCGCCAAAGCGGGTGACGGGCAGTGAGTATATTTAATGAAGTGTTAAAAGCCCTTAGTGTATCATTTAATACCATTACGAAATAGAGCTCTTCGGAACTGTTCTTGGAGAATTTTGGTGGAGATTCCTTGTGATATGTTCTCCTAATCCTCTTGCTAATTCACTTCTCCTAATCATCATAGATTCCTCTTTCCTTAGTAATTCCTTAGTAATGGAAGATAAAAGTGGAGTTAATGAATGTTCCATTTAGGCTTATTAATGATGAAATTCATGGAGTTTATGCTAGATTTTGATGAATCTAAGGTTGTTAATCATATATCTTCCATCATTAGAGTTGAATTCTTGAATCAAAGAGTTAGGGTTTATACCTAAAATTGGGGGTTTTACTTGAAATCTGGAATTAAGGGAATCCATGAGTTAAATTAGCAATTAATTGTTGGGTTATGATCACCTTGTGCTTAATTTGATATTTTGCTCCCGAATTTTTCAGTTTGACCTTGTGGGCCTCGTTTCCCTAAATTCTAGGGTTGGTTTGACCTAAATTGAATGATAGCAATATTAGTATCATTCGTCATGATTTCTAATCGAGATTTCGAATATGCCTAGACTTTATTGATCTTGAGGCTCAGCGGAAGGGGAAGGCAAAAGAGTGATTTGTCGGTGTTTGTTATTCGGCCTTCCAGATAGGTTATGGCTTACCTTTGGTGAGACTTCGTATAGCGAAGCATATATTTAGATTATATTGTCGATAGAAGTGATTGAAACAATATATGTTCTCAATAATAATGAATTACATGTACAATGGAGTATTTATAGTACATAAATACATACAAAAGACTAAGCTACCCTTGAGTATAATACACAATATTTATCACCTCCCCTCAAGCGATGCGTGATTTGGACGAACACCGAGCTTGTCACGTAACAGAAGCACCCTTGGTGAAGGAAGAGCCTTCGTCAATAAATCAGCATATTGATCATTGGAAGGAACATAATGGACTTGCAAATCTCCAGAGGCAACCTTTTCCCGTACAAAGTGAATATCTATTTCAATTTGCTTGGTACGAGCATGTTGTACATGATTATAAGAGAGATAGATGCTACTCACATTGTCACAGTAAATAGTAGAAGTGGATGACATGGGTATGTGAAGATCACGAAGCAGTGAATACATCCAAGTAACTTCGGCAGCAGCATGGGTGACTGCCCTATACTCAGCTTCAGCACCAGATCTAGATACACCATTTTGCTTCTTGGATGACCAAGAAGCAAGATTAGGGCCAAGAAAGAGACAAAATACTGAGGTTGAACGTCGAGTGGATAGACAACCTGCCCAATCAGCATCACTATAACACTTAAGATGATCAACAGAAGTACTACAAATAAATAACCCATGAGATAGTGAGCTATTTAAATAACGTAAAATACGTTTTACAGCAGTGAAGTGAACAACCAGAAGGGAATGCATGAACTGGGAAACTTGATTGACAGCAAAATCAATGTCAGGACGAGTAAACGTTAAGTATTTTAAACCACCAACAAGACTACGATAAAGTGCAGGATCTGAGAAAGAAGGAGAGCTTGTAGTATGCAATAAGGTTTTAAGAGAAATAGGAGTAAAAACAGGTTTTGAAGAAAGAAGATTTGCATGGCGAAGAAGATTTTCATGACGAAGTAAGTCTTAAACATACTTGGATTGACAAAGAAAATAACCACCTTGACGTCGTGCAACAGAAAAACCAAGAAAATAATTAATTAGCCTCAAATCATTCATAGAAAATTCAGATTTAAGAATGCGAATTAAGGAAGAAAGCAAGGAGGAAGAAGACGCAGTGAGAAGACTGTCGTCAACATATAGTAGTAAAATAGCAATATCATTAGTAGTTTTGTAAACAAATAGAGAGCAATCAGATTTACTATTTTTGAACCCATGACGAAGAAGAAAAGAGGTGAAACGATGAAACCATGCTCTTGGAGCTTGTTTTAAGCCATATAGAGCTTTGTTCAACCGACAAACATGGTTTGAATAGTTTAGGTGATCATAGCCAGAAGGCTATTTCATATATACCAGTTCATTAAGAGTGCCATGTAAAAAGGCATTCTTAACATCTAGTTGGTAAACTAACTAACCCTTAGACGCCGCAAGCGCAAGAACAGTACGGATGGTGACTGGTTTCACCACTGGACTAAACGTTTGATCATAATCTAGTCCACATTGTTGTTTATATCCTTGAGCTACTAAACGAGCTTTAAAACGCTCAAGAGAACCATCTGATTTTTGTTTAACCTTATAGACCCAACAGCAACTAATTATATTCGCATTTGGAGGAGGTAACACTAAATCCTATGTTTTGTTAGCCATCAGAGCATTATACTCTTCTGTCATTGCTCGTCTCCAATTAAGATCCATTGCAGCTTCCTTAAAGGATGTTGGTTCAGATGGGAGTGAAGAAGTGTGTGAAAGAAGAGAACGAAGTATACGTGGCTTAAGACTGCCAGTTTGAGCACGTGTTATCATGTGATGTTGGTTGGATAAAGAAGGCTGTGAATGAAGGGAAGAGAGAAGGGGAGATTGATGTGAAGCGGATAAAGGTGAAGATGGAACAAACATAGAATCTAAGGAGTGTGCAGCGGAATTAAAGTGACTTGAGTGAGAAGGGCTTTGTCCAGAATGAGAAGATAAGGTTTCCAAGTGACGTGAAGGAGAGTTTGAGAATATTGGATAGTTAGGAGAGATAGGATTCATTTGAGATTGAGATACCAGAGAAGAATTAGGAGTTTGACATAGGATGGGAGACTGAATATTAGGATTAGTTAATTGACAAGGTGAGGAGATATGCTTTAAAGAATTTGGAGGAATTGATTTGCTTGGACTTTGCTGAAATCTGCTAGTGGATAAAAATTGTGTAGAAGTTGAATTCATGTGGGGAACGACTAAGAAAGGAGAGAAACGTGGAAGTGGATAGGAGCTGAAATTTGAAGGAGCTTGAAACAGGGAGCTGGAAGGAGTTACGGGTGAGGTAGATGATTTAAGATAAGTATAAGGAAAGAAGCTCTCTTTAAATCGAACGTGTCTAGAGATATAGACTTTGTTCGTAGCTGGATCAAAACATCTAAATCCCTTATAATTTGACGGATAACCAACAAAATATACAATGCTTTGACCGAGGACTTAATTTATGTGGACAGTAGCCACTAAGATTAGGATAACAAGAGCAACCAAACACCCGTAAATGATCATAGGTAGGAGACTTGCCAAAAAGAAGTTCAAAAGGAGTCCGAAAATTAATTTTAGAAGAGGGCAGAATATTTGAAAGATGGAAGTGTGAAGAGCTTCAACCCAAAATATAGGAGGAAGAGATGCTTGAAAAAGTATAGAACGAATCATATAGGCAATGGTACGATGCATACGTTCCACTTTGCCATTTTGTTGATGAGTATGCGGACATGATATTCGTAGAGAAATACCACTGTCATTTAGAAAGGAACGAAAGGATCCAAGCCGAACATATTTTGCCTCCCCATCACCTTGCAACATTTTAATTTTTGTTGAAAATTGATTTAAGACATAAGCATGAAAATCTTTAAATTTTTGAAATGCTTCAGATTTTCGTTTTATGGGAAAAGCCCAAACGAACTTAGTAAAATCAGCAACAAAAAGAATATAATAACGAAAACCAGTACACGAGGCAACCGGAGAGGTCCAAATATCACTAGGTATTAATTCAAAGGCAAAAGTAGTACAAGATCGAGATTCCATAAAAGGAAGTTTATGGTGCTTGCCAAGTTGGCAAGCGTTACATAGTGAATCTAAACCATTTAAAGATGAACAACAAAATTCATTTTCTCTAACTAATTGAGCTAGAACTGCACGACTTGGATGACCTAAACGTTGATGCCAGAGAGTCAAAGGTAGACGAACTGCAACAAAGGCTTTGGGAGCAACGCCACCAATAGACGAGGAAAAAAGGGAATATAGTGGGCCAGGACTATTGCACCTGAGAAGAGTTTTCTTCGTCTTGATGTCCTTAACAGAAAAACCAAGGGCATCAAAATCAATAGAGCAATAGCTATCTGATGCAAACTTTTGAACACTAAGTAAATTAGTAGAGAGATTAGGAACAATAAGAACATTATTAAGAGAAAAATTAGAAGGCAGAGTAGAGATAGTACCATGACCAGTAAATGAGATGGAAGTTGAGAGCCGTTACCAACAACAACTCTATCAGAACCATTGTACGGAGATACAGAGGAAAGAGCACCTGCATTTGGAGACATGTGGGAAATGACGCCCGTATCAACCACCCATTGCGCATCACCAAGAGAAATAAAAGAATTAGGAGAAGTGGAAGATTGAAGATTAGAGAAGTATGCCCTAGAATTCAGAGATGGACATTCACGGGCAGAATGATTGGGTTGACAACAAAGTTGACACTGGATAACCATATGCATTCGTACGGAGTTGGAAAAGTGAGGAAGAAAAGTTGAAGGTGCTGGACCTAAGATAGATGAAGTTTGTGGGCGAGGAGCATATTGTGAAGATGGAGAAAAGTTCTTGCGAGATCCTTGATTTTGACGACCCCTTCCACGACCATCAGAAGAGTTTCGACCACCATAGTGATTTTTACCACGTCCACGACTATAAGAAGAAGATTGTTTCTTAGCAACAAATGCCGTAGAGGAAGAGTCCGAATTTGATAGGGAAAAATTATTTAACTGGGATTTATGGAGGAAAAGAAGAGATCGAGTTTCAACAAAAGATGGAAGCGGAACTCTAGTAGAAATAGAGGTACATACAGACACGTAGTCTGGAGGAAGACCAGATAAGATTTGAAGGACAAGATCAGTATCGGAAATAGGATTACCAATAGAGCTTAAGGTGTCGGCAATTGATTTCAAACAATGAACATAGTCGTTGATGGAGAGATTGCCTTTTTTTAGATTATGAAATTACACCTTCAGTTGAAGAGTCCGTGAGCTCACTTGATCACGAAAGAGGCGTTCAATTTCAAGCCATGCCTCTCGAGCAGTTAGTGAGCGATTTGGACGCAGAATTGCTTGAAGAATCTCTTGGGATATGGTCGCCTGAATCCATGATAATACTATGGAATCAAGTTGAATCCACTGTTGAAAAACAGGATTAGCAGCAGAAGTGTCATCTTCTTTAGTAATGATGTCTTTCGGGCAAAGCAAACAACCATCAATAAATCCATAAACCCCATGTCCCTTAAATACTGGTAAAAAGAGTTCTCTCCACAGCATGTAGTTGGAATAGTCAAGAACTGTAGGGACTAAGTTTTTGATGTTAGAGATAGAGATGGCAGAGTATGAAGGAGGCGAAGATAGCGAAGTATCAATGGAAGAAACGGATGAAGAAGTAGCAGACTGAGAGGAAGGAGAGGAAGCCATGAGATCCGTATAGATGAGAGAGACCTAAAAGACCTAAGCTTCTGATACCATGAAACAATATATGTTCTCAATAATAATGAATTACATGTACAGTGGAGTATTTATAGTACATAAATACATACAAAAGACTAAGCTACCCTTGAGTATAATACACAATATTTATCAGTGATGAATAATATTGATCATGAACATCAGGTTAAGTCACACTTTAGCTTCTTAAGACATAACATACATATAACTTTTATGCACCTGATTGTATTTTTATCTGCTTTTGGCATTGTTGTATTCAGTAACCAAAGCACTTAAAAGCAGCATGTTAGGATATCATGGTCTTAACAAATATGAGAAATACTCCTCTCTATTGTAATTTATGCGATACACTTTTGTTTTTAGTTCGTTTAGAAAAAGTTGTCATATGTTTATAATTAGAAACTATTTGATCTTATCATTTACTCCCTCCCTTCCCTTTTACCCCTATATTTAAAAAAAAAAATCTTTCTAATTTACCCTTATCATTGAATAACTATTTTTCAAAACTTGTCAAAGATTTTAAAAATATGGTTAATATGAAAAACTTAACAAAAATATCTAAAAAGAAGTGCAAAGTTAATACTGAACTAGTAAAAGATAACGGACGGTGTAGTTCATTTTACCACATGACTTGTTAATTAATTACGACTTAGCTTCTGGATGTAAACGTAGACATTTTATGAGCTAGGGAAGAAAAGGAGTACATGTGGAACTTTCTCCATCTTTCATCTTAGTTGTTGTCTTGTTGATATTAAGGGAAAATTTAGTACTTTACATAATTTAGCTTATGTGTCAAAAATCTTACCTTTCAATTACTTAAACTAAATACCCATAACGCCATAACGGAGAGAGAGTAGCATAAGCATTTACTATTGTAACTACTCAGGGCTTTTTTACTATTGTGACGACTTGTCAGAGTCGTTTTCATATAGTAGTAGTTAATTTCTTCTACAAAGGCATGGATCCTCTATGTAGAGAACTATACAATTTATAATGAAAGTAGACGAGGTCCAATATTAAAGCAACATTTAGAGTATGGCTCTTGTTTCCCCTTATTACCTTTTCTTTTTCAAATCTCACGATAATTTATAGATGAAATATTCGTGTATGTAAAGGTACTAAAAATAAGCAGGTTGTGCTTGCACAAACATGTAAGTGGATTAGAATGCATTATATATCATTCAGCACTATCGTTGCAAGAGACAAAAAAATTCGGATAAACCGCTCTCTTTTTCTTTTTGTACATTTTATTTAATTCTTTTTTTTCGACTAGTGCATAAAGAGCCAAAGTCAAGATTTGAACTTTAATTATGAGTTCTGAATTCCAGGACAACGACCTTAACCGTTGATAAATAGATTCTTACTATAAATTTCGTGCATATATTTCTTAACACGTGTGTAAAATTTGTGCTGAAGTTAGTGATTTTGCCGAACCGCCCATAAATTCAAACCTAGCTCTTCTCATCATTTGTGAACCTTGTCTTGAAGTAAATAATGCCAAAGGAGTGATGTGAAACTACAGTATTTCAGGACCACAAGAACTTCATGCTTTCTGTCTGCAATGATTACTTTACTAATATGGAAGCTTACAGCAGTTAATTAGTAGTAGTAGTGCCTTAGCGAATATACTAACATCAGGTCTGATTAGAGATTGAGAGCAGCACATTGATTTGTCCTTTCGAATTTGGTGAAGCTGAAATGGTTTAGTCAATCGACAGATAAACATAAGACGAATCTGATCAGGATTCGACTCTAGGGAGAATCTTACTTTCTTAGTCACTAGTACTATTTAATTATCTCTACTTAACGTTTATCAGACGTATCAACTAAATGTGGAATGTTTATGATAAAGTGAGAGGGGGGGGGGGGGGGGGGGGCGAGTAGTATTAATCTGTGACCAAAGTGGAAAAAGTAACTGTAGGCATTTGGCACAGCTAATTAATTTGTGACCAAAGTGGAAAAAATACTGGGGACCAGAGAAAAAAGTGAGAGTTATGGGGTAGAACATGGAGTAGCCGAAGGGGCTAGGAGAGGGGTATGGCTTTTTTCAAGTTAATGGCCATTCATCCACCAACATACCCACTCAAAGGCTTCTGGTTTCCGTTTTACCTTTATTTCAGGGGCAGAGTCACTGCATGCGCGGCCTCCACATTCTTAAAAAGGTCAATGTCTCCTGTCTAAATGGGCCTGTTTCCTGTAACACAATAGTAGTATTTGGAAGGATTAGATCCACTCTAACTAGCGTAAATTTAACTTTTTCATTTCTGCTGCTTTGATCTTCTTGTTTATAAAGCTATGTACTCCTTCAGTATCAAATTATTTATCATGATTACTAAAAATAATTATTCTAAATTATTTGTCATTTTATAAGTTTAACTCATAATTAATTATTTTTTCTCTATTTACATTTAGTAGAATTTTATCATTAAAGGAAATAATATATAAATAAAGTAAACATTTAATAAAAAAATTTATAACTTAAATATAAATAAAGATAAAGTAGGTCAAATACCTCTTAAATTAATAATATTTATCAAGTGACGTGTAAAATAAAAAAACTACAAATAATTTGAGATAGAGGAGACACATCCGAGACACGTCCTTTCGAGTGGTTTTGCCCAAAACCACTTTGCCCAAATTTTAATTAAATATTGTATCCACGTACGTACGACAGTAATATTTTTTAGTTCTCCTTCCGTTTTAACTTATGTGGGGGTGTTTGAATTTTGAGAGGATTATCACTTTGAAGTTTGATCAGGATATATTCTCATATGTAAATACTTTGAATTATTAATTATTATGGCTTATATTAATTTTTATGTAATTTTTAAATATGTAAATTTTATTTCATATTGAGAAGTTTGACTTTTAAAATTCAATTCAAACAAGACACATAAACTATGACAGAGGGAGTATGTTATTTCATCCATTCAATTTATGTATCTTACGTTCCTTTGTAGTACTTAGGTTTAAAAAAGAATAACACACACTTTTAAATTTGAAAATAATTAACTTTACGCTTAATTTCGTTTACTTTATCTTTAATGAGAAATATTTATAATCACACAAATTTTAAGACTTGTTTAAGGCCCCAAATTTCAAAAGTTTTATAACCATACAAATGCTATGACATATTTTAAACTACAATCAGAAGTCTTTATTTCTTTCCTAAACTCTGTATCGATTTAAATTATATACTCCCTCCATTTCAATTTCTTTGTCTTAGTTACTATTTGGATAGTCAAAGGATATCTTACTTTCACCATAACGTTTTCAAATACCTTCTAAATATTTTGAATTGTTGTAACTTTTTCAAATACCTTCTAAATATTTTGAATTGTTAACTATTGCGACTTATAATACTTTTTATATAGTTTCTAAATATGTAAATTTTATTTCAAATATTTGAAGATTCTATGTTCAAATTCACGTGATTGTTTTTTTTTTAAATTAGTCATCTCCAACCTGGAGAGTGCCTTTCTTTTATTGAACATCAAGCATTAGTTAATTTGGCTCTCGTACTCCGAATCAAGCCAAACAAATTATAACACAAGGAGTATGCCCGATGAAGTTGTATGTATATATGTATAACATACAAGTAATAGCCAGAGTGAAATTGAAAAACTAGTGCCAAGTAAATGTTGGTACTAGCTTAATTGGATGAAAGTAACTGAATTATGACAGTCGATCCACATTGCTTGGTGAACGCTCAAAATCTTGGTTATTTTATACACTGCAAGCATGTACGTAGTCACCTATATATACGGGCATGTCTATAGGCAAAGATAGATAAATGAGCTCAGCCTTTCAGCTTCTGCATGCAGTAGTGCTGAAACACACACATTCACATTACTCCCTTTTTCTTTTTATTAATTTATGTGCAAGTTGACACACGTTGCCAGGAATTTGCCTCCATAAAACCTCTTCCAAGCTAAGTTCCTTTCCACTTTCTGAACAACTCAGAGTCTTTTCCTTGATTCTTGAAATTTTGCTCACATTCCTCACCCAATTTGAAAGTAACGTTTCAGCACTATTACCGCTACACAGTCATTTTCTATCTGTTCATACGAAACTTTGAAACTAATGGCATCGCTATCAACCCGTGTGCCTTTGCCACTACTTGTATTTTACATGACACTTGCATTATTATTTTTATGTAGCCATGTTGTTACTGCTAGGTACCATCACCACGGTCATCGTGGCCACCATAATAAGAAACAACACAATAAGCATAATTCTCACATATCTTACCCGCCTTCTATTTCACCCGAGCCTTCTAACTCGCCTGGTGATGAAGGTGTTTATGATGTGAGGTCGTTTGGAGCAGTGGGTAATGGCATTGTGGATGATACTGAAGCTTTTAAGGCTGCCTGGGATGCTGCTTGCCAAGTTGAGTCAGCAGTCATCCACGTTCCCGTTGGTTACTCTTTCATGATCCAATCCACTATTTTCACTGGTCCCTGTCAAAGTGGTTTGGTGTTTCAGGTACCTAGTTAAGATACTAGCACTTTATTTTCTTTAGATGTCCTCCCTCAACTTTTGTGTTTGATTTGGCACCGATTTAAGAAATAAGAATTTTTGATAAATCCCGAAAATACCTTTAGAACTTTATGAACATGTCACTAAGAGTATAAACTTAAAATTAAAGATTTTGATGTCATTTTTTTTAACATATTAAAAAGAAAAAGTGTCATATTGAATTAAATGATTGGAGTATGTCTTATTGTACTATCCCTTATGTTCCTTTTTACGTGGCACTAACTATTCGATCCTTTAGAGTACATTCTAAAAAGAAAAAAAGGGCAACCCAATCAAACTAGTGGCTGCTTCACGCTG
Source organism: Lycium barbarum (assembly GCF_019175385.1). Classification (NCBI taxonomy): domain Eukaryota; kingdom Viridiplantae; phylum Streptophyta; class Magnoliopsida; order Solanales; family Solanaceae; genus Lycium; species Lycium barbarum. Next base: position 96,256,836 of record NC_083342.1, read on the forward strand.
GAACCCGTGATTTATAGGTCACCGAAAATAACTTTACCATTGCTCTAAGACTTCTTTTCTATGTTTTAAAAGTGACACATTTATTATTTTATATATTTAAAAACAATTCAACTGTAAATTTCTCGTTTTACTCTGACATACTTTTATGATCACAAAATATCATGGCATGTATGCCCATAAATTTCAACTTTTTAATTTTTTTGTTTTTGTTTTTGTATTCATTCAAACTGTACCACATAAACTAAAACAGAAACTACACCACTTAAATTAAAACAGAGGGAGCAATTTAGATGTACTCAAGAAACACCAGAGAGGAATTTTGCTTTAACTGATTTTGTGTGCCATCATGGGAAGTTGGAAGGAACCATAATGCCGCCAGATGGACCGGAGTCGTGGCCGAGCAACAATAGCAAGCGGCAATGGCTGGTATTCTATAAAGCAAATGAGTTGTCATTGCAAGGTGGAGGCGTAATAGATGGAAGGGGAGAAGAGTGGTGGAATCTGCCGTGCAAACCCCATAAGGTATATACGTGTCTACTTTTCCTTTTCATGCAGTACCGTATGGGATAGTGGTTTAATTTCAATAATCTTTACGAATCAATCTTTACACGTATGACATCCGTATGAATAAACTATCTAATCCTCAGTACAACAACAGGGACCCAATGGAAGTACACTGCCTGGACCATGTGACAGCCCAATTGTGAGTGAAAACAAACTTTTACCGCTAAGCATCATTTGCAATAATAGATTTTGTGAATTTAGGTGATATTATTCATTAATTTAAATTTCTTAATTCTAATAAGTAGATTGTAATATTTTGGTAAGTATATTGCAGGCCATTAGATTCTTCATGAGCTCAAATCTAACGGTGGAAGGAATTTGGATGAAGAATAGTCCACAATTTAATTTCAGATTTGATAACTGCAAGAATGTGCATATCGAATCCCTACATATTACGGCTCCGGCCTGGAGTCCCAACACCGATGGCATTCACATTGAGCAGACCAGCAATGTTGAAATCTATGACTCACTCATCTCTAATGGTACGTAATTCTACTTAATTAGTCCTATCGAAGTCCTTATTTAATTTCTTGATCAATTACACCTCGATCCTAACATTAAATGTCGTGCATTAATTTTATTTACTGTTATACAGGTGATGATTGTGTATCAATAGGAGCAGGATGTTACGATGTGGATATTAGGAATCTTACATGTGGACCTGGAGGACATGGAATCAGGTAGAGTTAATAATATACTAGCTACTTGTTCTAATGGGGTGAATGGTGATTATGATATTATCTTAAAAGGTGGTTGTACAAATGGCATGTTTATACTAGTACGTACATGTAATATACTTTCATCTGAAAAAGCAACGAAAATAAACAAATATAAGAATGATTTTAATTTCTATACACTAATAATGCAAAACTTTTTACATATAAGTATAATTTAACATGTCGTGGCAGGTTGTCAGATTTTTTTTATACTATCAGTATATTGACGCATTGTCTGCTTGTGTCGTTGTATAAAATAGCATTGGGAGTTTAGGCAACCACAACTCGCAAGCATGCGTATCAAACCTAACAGTGAGGGACTCGGTGATAAGGGAATCGGATAACGGAGTGAGGATCAAGACATGGCAAGGCGGATTTGGAGCAGTATCGGGAGTTTCCTTCCTTAACGTTCACATGGACAACGTAAGGAATCCCATCATAATCGACCAATTCTACTGCCTTTCAAAAGACTGCAGCAACCGCACCTCAGCAGTGTCCGTTTCGGACATTGAGTACAGTGGCATTAAAGGAACGTACGATATAAGAAGCCCGCCTATGTATTTTGCTTGTAGTGACACTATCCCGTGCACTAACATAACACTTTCGGACATAGAACTTCTGCCTGCTCAAGGAGACTTAGTGTTGGATCCATTCTGTTGGAATGTGTATGGCGGACAAGAGACGCTTAATATTCCGCCTATTTTCTGCTTGTTAGAGGGAACTCCTCCAGCAGTTTTTGAAAATAACGACTTGGGTTATTGTTCGTGAAATTTGCACGGACATTTTATATTGCCTGATTGTGCGATCCGTTTTTTCCTGTTTCTGTACATATCAGGTTATAATAGATTGGTGGATTTGAGATGGGAATCCAAAACATCGATCTGTATAATGTAATTTAGATCAGATGGGGAGCTTATTGTTTACATGTTTCCCATGAGGTTTACTTTAGGTTTTCAATTCAGTACCCGATGCAATACTTTTGTGCCTTCTGTGCTTATTTCAGTAATATAATTTCTTCTGTTTGGTATGTACGTGCAAGAAGTGATGGTACAAAATCGTCTATTCTTGCATGCGTATATTGGAGTACCTCTTTCTTCAGGCAAACTAAGAATTAATAAAAGAAATGTCATGAATCGTTTATGTTTACTCTTAAGAATTCCTAAAAAGGAAAAACAAAAAAAATCGGTTCCGCATGAGATGACAAGCTCATTTGAAAACTTTATTTTTATTAGCGCCCAATAAATAGGCTATTAGATCGAGTAATTAATGCATAAAAGTTTCAATTCGAGCGAGAACCCAAATGGATGAGGTGAGAAGATATCGATTGAAAGCTTCACTATTTTGAATAATAAAAAGACTATTTGAAATTCGATCGTCAAAGATCGAGAATCTCATCATTTATTAAGTGGGCCTATGGGCCTATTGACCGATTTGGGTTACCGTACTGTTTGAGTGCCAAGGTTTCCTCTTAAAGCTCATAAAGAATTTGACATAATTAATTATATATTGCAAACATCAATTGAGAAGATGATTTGTATATATAGTACAATATAAGAGTTAATTAAGAACTTAATTGAGTACTACTACTTAAAAGAAAGTACTAAAAGAACGGCTAAAAGAATGTAGTGCACATAATTCAATCTCATGTCGGTTAACTTCATTTACATTACATTGACTTTTATTCATAATAACTACTACGTGCTATTGCTTTAATAAAATAACAAACAACGTACCTAGCGTAATTTCTTAAATGAGATTACTTTAATAAAAGAATCTCTAATTAAGCTTTTAACTGCTCAAAGAAATTTGCCTCAAAAGCTCTCCCGAAAGCACCATCACTCGTTTAGAACCTAATACAGTTATTAATGGTTTCCCGAGTCATTGGGCTTCCAACTTATTAATTTAGTTTAATTTGTCTAATCCATATGTTTAAATCAAGTAAGAATGTTTTATCTATGTAAATGGTAAGCAAAGTGCTTTATTTACTTGGATAAACTTCCAATGTTTTGGTATTGATATTGACTTCTAGTTGATCAGTTAGCAACATCTCCCCTCGTACTAATAGGTGCAAACACACTTTGCATTTTCTTACGAACGCCATAACTTAGACAAAAGTTAATCTCAAAAGGAAAATTGAGGGGGATCGATTTGCAAATTGGAAAGTAGCATCTTAAAGGCTCAAGATGATCACATACTTCACACGACTTAACGCTAAATTTTGGCAAAACGTGCATTTAAGGATGTGATTTAGTGATCAATAAGTAGGAAGAGAAGCATAATGTCTGATGTTTAAATTTAAGCAGAGAGAAAAACACTAAATATATAATTTCTTCTCATCTAAGGGAGGTAGCAGATACCGAAGAAATAGTTGAGGTTAATTAACACATACTAACTCGGACACCACCATCACGAAAAAAAATTGAGGTAATTAACACGTATGCTTTGAAGCTCAACATTATGAATTTGTTAGGTAAAGGGCCATTTCGAAATTGACTAAAGGAAGAGCACTAAACAAAATTAATACTCCAATTATTAATGCAAAATCATTTGTCCCTGCTACTTCGTGATTTCTGATTTTTTTTCTCATATAGGTCCGATAAACATTGTAAATTTTCGTAGTACTAAGCATTAGAAGACAAAATAACTAAATGTCATACTTCCATTATGAAATTAAAAATATTATACTTTATGATTTGAAGCACGTCACGATAACTCATTAACGTGACAAGTTTAAAAGGTGCTGATGTAACCTAAATAAAATCATGCTGAGTGTCAACTTTCCGACCTTCTTTAGACCCAATCCGCACGGCTAATAAGAAAAGGGGGAACTGATAAAGAGGCAATATTAAAATTTTAAAGTCTACTTTTTGTTGGTGAAATTGTACGCAAGTTTATAGCCAATAAGAAGAAAAAGTAAGCAATACGAACAAAAAGAATATTACACCAAGGTCTAGATTTACAAAAACCCTAATAACTCGTGCAAAGTAATAAACCACAAATAACAAACTATGATTTCTCCATAGTTTACGTATAGAAGAAAACAAAAAGGGGAAAAAATGAAAAGGTAATATGGTTTTTTAATTCAATTAATACCTGAAATTCATTCATTCGGTATCAGATTTTTTTTTTTAAACCAAAAGTTCTTCATTCCAAATAATATACTCCCTCGGTTCAAACAGAGTGTCCGCTTAGCTTTTTAAATTTTGGTTCAGAAAGAAGGTTCACTTACCAAATTAAGAAAAAATTAACCTTATCTTTTCAGACTTACCTTTATTAAGTGTTAGTTTACTGAATCCCAATACCTATTTAATTAAGACTAGTTTAATCAAATTATCTATTTTTTTTCTACGAGTTAGTATTTTCTTAAGGAGTGTGCAAAATACCTAAGTGTACACTTTTTTTGAACCGGAAGGAGTAGTAAATAACTAGGATGGAAATAGGCGTTACGTTACCGATTCGATAAAACTTAATAAATTTGGCCGCACCCCTATATGTATTAAAAATTACACTAAATACATACTAAAATTAAATTTAGAATTTACTACTCCCTCCGTTTCAATTTATGTGATGTAGTTTGACATGGCACGGAGTGTAAGAAATAAAAAAAGACTTTTGAATCTTGTGGTTTAAAACAAATCAAAGATACTTGTGTGGTTATAGATTATCTCGTTAAGTGTAAAAGGTAAAGTTTAAAATTAAATTGTTGCCAAATAAAGAAATGTGTCATTCTTCTTTGAACTGATTAAAAAGAAAAGTGACATATAAATTTGGACAGAGGGACTGATTACTAATGATCTTGAAGTTACTGTCTCGAAATTAAGGACCCATTTGGCCATGAGAATTTGTCACTTTTTTCTGGTATTTTCCCCCACTTTATTTGGGAATAGCGTTTGGCCATGAAAATTCCAAATACAATTTGAAGTTGTATTTGAAAAATACCTAAAATTTGGTTTTCATTTTTTTTTCACTTCCAATACATTCAAATAACCAAATATTCTCTGCAAAAACTCCAACTAAACACAACTCCAACTTCAAACTAAAAAAAAAAGTAAAAAATATTTTATTTTCATGGCCAAACGCCCACTAAAATTGCAAAAGGGAAAGAAACTTTTGACAAACATTTTAGGAAAAAGTGTAAAATGGTGAGTAGGTCCGAATAGAGCAAAGCAAATATTGGAGGCGCATGCGCAAAAATGTAAGGGACCCATTGTGGTAAAGGCAATGGAGTTCAATTTCATATGTAGGAACAAGAACAATAGGGAAAAGGTAGGTGTCTCCATAAACTGAAAAAGCAAAAATGGGTTAGATTCTATGCCTATGTATTAAGTATTATTATTATTATTATTATTATTATTATTATTATTATTATTATTATTGTGGCTTATACTTTGTTGTTCTGTCTCATGGGGGAAAAGGGAGAGGTGATTCCAATTTGTAGTCGGTGCACCATACTATCAACTTAATCGAGGACTAACTGCTAAAAGCCAACAACTACCCCACAAAACTCTGCTTTTCTTTTTTATCTGCCCATTTCTGAGTTCTCTGATTCTCCCCCTTTTTGCTTTTCATTTGTAAATGTCTTTCAATTAGGGTGTGTTTGGTACGAAGGAAAACATTTTTAATTTTTTTATATTGGTTGGTCAAAATTTATTTTTTAGAAAAATAAGTTTCTTAAAATCAGGAAAATAATTTTTCTCAAAAAAAAAAAAAAAATAGAGAAAATAAGTTTTATAAGTGACATTTTATTCCTTCCGATCCTCCAACACACCCAATCCCACCTCAACCCTCCATAGCCCCACCTTCACCTTCACCACCATCACACTCCTAGCCCCTGCTCACACCTTCGTAGTGTTTGCTTAGCTTTTATATAAATGATTTTGAAATAATATTATCTACAGAAAATTATTTTTGTACGAAAAATATTCGTGAAAAATAATTTCCTTTATACCAAACACACCCTTAGTATCTCTTCCTGTCCCATTTACATGATGATATTTGACTCAACATGAAGTTTTAAAAAATAAAATTTATAACTTAATATAAATTATAAATATTTATGCAATTATTAATCATCTCATCGAAGGTAATAAGAAAATTTAAAATTACTGTAAGTAAGTGTGATATATTTTTTTTAACCGACTTATGAAAAATGTCAATTTGAGACGGATAGAGTAATATTTTCTTGCATAACAAGATCAACCATTTTAGAAAGTAGAGTCATCCGCTGCTTTATTGTACTTTCCTTATAAGCTACACCTTTTAACTATAGTAAGTAGGGAGAGTATTTATTCAATTTTTAGGTACAGACTTTAGTAATACTATACTGTTACATTGGTAGAAAAATCAAATTTGACCCATTATTGTAACAGTGCAAGGTTGTTTGCGCTCCGCCCATTTTATTTTTTTGAAACACTTGAAAGGTTGTGGAAAGATTAGATTCCCTTTCCTCATAATTAATTAAAGTCCTCTTTCCGTAATAGTGAACTTGCAAAATGAATCCATTTGTCATAAAGGGATTCATCATTTTTTTCGTTGTTTACTTTAATTGTCATTTTAACAAGTAATTTAAAAAAATTTGTCTTGATTCGGGCGGGGATAACATTTCTTTTGCATCATGGAGTTCTACAAATTTCAACCATCTCATAAATGGATAGAGAGTTAGAAATTTCTCGAACGAAGCACACTTTTTTGTATACGTCAGGATATTCCATTGATGAGAAGGTGTGGGGAGCCGGGGATTAAATGAAATATGAATAAGCTATCCTCCTCTCTCTCAAAGAAGACATGCTTCAAATTCTGTCGGCGCTTAAAACAGTTTGGCTTCTCCATATTACTATATCTAAGCAGTGTTTTAAAAGTCAAGGGCGTAAGGCGGGGCGTTTTACATTTGCCTCGGCGAGGCGTAAGCCCCGAGGCACAGGGCGTAAGCCCCATGGTTATTTTATATATATATATATATATATGCTTGATCCTCACAATAAAGCTAAATTTAAATATGAGACCTTAAGTATAGTCCCATATACAAAAAATTTAGTCTTGCCTTTATTTTTCATATTTGTTGTCTTTTTCTTCATATAGTAACATTATTAGTATTTATATTAATGAGAATCAATTCAAGTCAATAAGATATTAGCCGCATGTTTTAAAGACATTACCTAGGATATTATTGTAAAAAGTTTATTTAATAATATGAATATTTGAGTAGTTTAGTTCAAAGTTTTAAAATATTGCTCTTAAAACATAGATAGTGTTTTTTCTTTCTTTTGTTATATATATTTTGTACTTCTTTTTACAATTTCAATATTATGTAAGAGAAACTTAAACCATAAAATTCATCGGTAAAAGTTTTTGGGCCCTCAAAAGTCACCCTCTAGTCACCCCTGCTTATAACTTGTAATTATCTATAACATAATGTTACAAAATGAAATAAAAGCTACTCCCTCCATTTCAATTTATATGAGCCTATTTGATTGTGCACGACATTTAAGAAAGAGGGAAGACTTTTGAAACTTGTGATTCAAAATAAGCCTTGAAAATTTGTGTGGCTGCAAATCATTCATAAAGTGAATTTGTTTCCAAATTAGGAAAGATGTCATTCATTTTGGCACAGACTAAAAAGGAAATAGGTTCAAACGAATTGAAACAGAGGGAGTATTATGGAATACAAATCAACTCTCACATCTTAACTTTCAAACAAAGAAAAAATTACAATTTCTTAAAACAATATTACTATCACGCTGTTCATTTTATATCAATAAATTTATCAGTATTATAATTAAAATGTAACTCCTTCATGAATAAAATTAAAATTACTTTCAAATAGCGAAATAGTAAAATATGATAATTTTGATGCATAGGACAGAAGCCCAATGACAAGTGAAAATGTACAAATCGGCTATGTATTTTTTTAAAAAAATATTAAGTGATATTCACCTTCATGATGTTCTCAAATAGTAAATATGCATACTACAACTTGTTATTTGAGTTACACCCAATCTTCTTATTTATATAGATGAAAAACTATTCAGCATTATTAATTTTTTAAAGAATTACGAGGGTCAACGATTATAATTAAGGAATTTAACATACAATTTGTGTAAGAACTGTTAGGCGAGCCCCGGCGTTAGGCGTGTTTAGGGCGTACATTCAAGTGCTTAGGACGTAAGCCTCACAGGAACTAAGCCCCAGAGCGTTTTGCCAGTGTCTCGCCTCGGAGCGAGTCCTGAAACTGTTTTTTAAACCATTGTATCTAAGTCAATAGGTCAACGGAAAAAATTAAGTACTATTTTTTATCAACAAAAAGATTATTATTCAGCAAATAGAGAATTTCCTAAAGGATTTGAGGCGTGAGAATCGAGAAATTCAGAGAATAATTTTTTTTATTCAAAATGGTAAAAGAACAAATAAATTTAATAAAAAGGGTTGGGGGTATGGGGGGTTGCGTGCGTGGGTCGGTTGGGGGTTCCTAGCCCGCTTATTATTAATCTTGTAGAGTCTACATTGACCGCAAGCAAAGGCAGCAGCCTTATTTCTGCTTTTTTGTCATTCCCTCTCCACTTCCACTCAACCTATACGACGTTTCCTTTTTCATTGTTCCTTGTTACAATTAGCAATTCAGGGTATACAGGCTATAGAGCATTGCATTATGCAATGCAATTCTTTCGTCTGCTTTTTCGTATTTATATTTGATTCATTTCTTCCCAAGACATAGAGAAATTATGTGTAGCTAGACGTACGTGTTAAAGAACCAAACATAGCATTAATAAAAAAAGATGAAAGATGGATTGTGATTATTGATAGTAAAGTCCAGTTAAATTAATTTAGAGCCCGTTTGAATTAGCTGAAAAAAATAGCTTTTAAGCATAAATGCTTAAAGTACTTTTTAAGTACAGAAAGTTATTTTATAAATAAGCAGTTACGTGTTTGGATAAAAGTATTTAAAAGATTTTTAGAAGTAAGGGTAATATTGGAATTAATAGAAAATATAAGGGATAAAAGGATAAAGTTGTTGGTCAAATCAAAATGACTTTTAAGAAAAAAAATAAGTTAGAGTTGAGCAACTTCTTGGTTTTAACTTATTTTAAGCACTTTTTAATTAAATTTAAGTTATTTTCTATTTTTGCCAAACATTCAAATAAATTAAAAAAAAACTTATAAGTTGGTTTGGCCAATTTATAAGCCAAATAGCCAATCTAAACGGGCTCTTACTTACAAATCGAATTGTGATTATTGAAGGATATATTACACTATGCTGTATGCAAGTGGGAAATAGTCAAAACTCAGTAGTCAGTACCGCCAAGAAAAAGGAAGAATGTTTGTTTGTTTGCTTGCTCAGAAAGTGTGGAAAAGAGAAAAGGCGGACAGTGCACAAGCCAACCACAACCTAGGACTAAGAGAAAAATGTTACTCATTGGATACAAAAGATTCTTGATCAGACAAAGTTAGGATTTTCTCCTCTAGCTCTTCATTTTAGATTCATATTCCTTTATGCGACTTATTATCTCACGTTATTTGCAATAATATGACGGTTATTGGAGCAACATGAACTATGACACGCTTAGAAGCTATTTACGAGATTCTAAAGGTGTTTTCTGCATTATATTTAGATTGTGAAATCCTATTAGATTACATGCGCCTATTAAAAACCGTCAATCAACCAACACATTTGAAGGGCAAAAATATAAATATCAGCCCATTAATTAGAAGGATAAATCGCATTTTTTTGTGCGGATTACCCTTCAAAGGCATTGGTCTTTAATTTTTGCCCCTCAAATTAATGGTATTTAAATTTTTTCCCTTCGCCTAATATCATGAGGTTTGGGGTTCGAACTCGGCTCAGTAAAAAAATAAAAATCGTAAGGCAGAGTTTCGTAGCAAAATTAGGTCTATTCGGGCAAAAGTTAGGCCTTAAGGCAGAGTTTTGCAAAATTTTAACTGAGTAATTTTTTTTTTTTTTTTTTTTTGTCTTAATGCAAACCTCTACTTTAAGGGAGAGTTTTGCCTTATGCCTAAGGCAAAACTCTGCCTTAAGGGATAGTTTGCCTTATGCCTAAAGGTAAAACTCTGCCTGATTAGATTGAGTTTGCAGTCAAACTTTGCCTGGTTAGGTAGAGTTTGAGGCAAACTCTTCCTGAATGTAGCAAAATTCGCCTTGCGAATTGAAATTCCACCTTAACTCTACCTTGCGATTTTTTTTAACTGAGCTGGGGTTCGAACACGAAATTAAAAGGTTTGTTGCGAAGGGCAAAAATTAAAGACCACCCCCGAATAAGGGCAATCATGCAAATTGCCTGATAAATCGCGTAGTAAAGAATATAGGGCAATTTGCACGATTACTTTAATCGGGGGTGGCTTTAATTTTTTCCCCTCAAATTGTTGGTCTTTAATTTTCGTCCTTCGCCTAAAAACCCATCGGTTCCGGGTTCGAACCCTAGCTCAGTCAAAAATAAAAAAAATATAAAAAAACTCGTAAGACAGAGTTTAGATTTCACAAGACAAATTTGCATACGAAACTCGACCTTAAGGTAGAGTTTGCTACCTTATAATGTAGAGTTTGCCTTGAGGCATAAGACAAACTCTACCTTAAGGTAGATTTTGAATTCAAAACTCTGCCTTGTGAATTTTTTTTAAATTTTTGATTGAGCAGAGAGTTTGAACCCAGAACCCATGAATTTGTAGGTGAACGACAAAAATTAACCACCAATTTGAGGGATAAAAATTAAACACCAGTGCCTTCGAAGGGAATCCGCGCAAAAAAATGAAGAATATTGACGTTACTAGCCCAAGAAAATATGGAGACATTAGCAGCCCAAATGATGATGAGGACTTCTTTTGGGCTCTTCCCCCTGTTTGGTGGTTGCAACTTGCAACTTATGTACGAAGTTAGTATGGGCTGATTCTTCCACCTTAGGCAGCTGTATAGCCTATGATAATAGGAGACCAAATTATTTTTTAGTTAGCCACTTTGGCAGCTTGGCCTTAAATTGATCAAAAAGAGTTCAAATGCCAAGTAGCAATAAGAAAAGGTAATAGTGATAAGTTTGACAATGTCACTGGTTTATTTCGAAGCATTTGCTGTTGATTATATTTTTCGAAACATAGGGGGTTTGTAACTAACAAGGAAAGAGTTCCAAAACTATACTACACTTCCAGTCTCAAATACTCTTGGGTTTGACATACTAAATTTGTTCCGATTTTGAAATTAAAAAAATAAGAAATTCATTTCTTACTCTCTCTTTTCGAAAATATACTCTTATTATTTAGCTATTGAAGTACTAGTGTTAATTGAGTGAGACGTCTAAGGAGAGATAAAGAATAACTAAGACAAATTAAATAGCTTATGATTAAAACTATTAAATGTTTTGCTTAAAGGGCGTGCAAAATTCTTATTTAATAAAAAAATTATTACTGCCGACGTTCACTTACTTATCCACATTAGACTTTGCATCCCCTTTAAAAATAAAAAATAAAGTATATATTTAAATATAATACCCGTATTAATTGGTTTACAATTAAGTCTTGAGAAATGATTTTGTGAATAAGTAATAGATATTATTAAGGGTAAGTCATGAACAATATATATATATATATTTTGATATGCTAAAGTGGACAAGTAAAAGTGATTTTTTTTAAATTTTTTTTTTATAATGAACAAATAAAAGTGAACGGATGGAGTAAATAAGAGATTTTTTTTAGATAGTAGTTAATTAAGTGGACTTTAAAGAAAAAAGAAATGAAAGGGAACACTAAGGACAAAAATAAGTAGAAAGAGTCTTCCAAGAAGACCAAGACTTTGGGGCATATATATATGCCGTATTGCCGTACCAGGTTACGTTGTCAGTGGCGCTTTGACATGTTGTGTACGTTGTGCAGCAACGTGGAAGCTACCACGAAGTTGCACCAAAAATGAACCTTTTTTTCCTATGCTCGTGCAATATGGATATTTAGTAACTGCAACATTGTCAATTGGTGCCACAACAGATTGAATTAATATGGAAATCTCCACAGGCGAAAACTCTGCGGGCAAGAAAAGGAAGGAGTGCCCTGAATTTGATGATGATGAAGAAGAGCAGATGGACAAGTTCTATGAAATCATCAGAAGCTTTAGAGATGCTTGCCACTTATTGGTCTCTAATAGTTGTAACAACATGCCCAAAAATACTGAAACTACGCAACGCGAATTAGCAGAAAAAATCGAGCTCAAGAAGAATAATAAGAAGAAGAAAACTGATGATAAGGCTAAAGAGGATGATAAAAGTAGTAATCACCTCTTAAATCCGCAAGAAGGTCATCTCTTCTTCATGAGTCCTTCTCAGGCAACTACATGTGCTAGAAATTCGCCAAATTCAGACGTGACGACCCTTGGTGTTAATGGGAGTGATTATAATAAGCTTCAAAGTATCTCAGGCGATCATATTCATGAGTATGATGATACACGTGGTGCTTTAGACCTTAATCTTTCTCTTTAGCTAAATTTATTGTTTCTATCATGTTTGAGGAAAGTCACAATTCTATACCTTTTAAAATTGAACTGTTTCTTTGTGATAATAGTAATTGGTTTGCAACTAAATTTAGTGAGTGGAAGGCAACCTGTCCCTGTTGCCTGCAAGGCACTAGAACGGGGACAGTAGTCGTTGTTTTCGTATGATGAACAAGAATAATACTGGAAGCATTACTTGTGTTCGTAGATTCTGAAAATTGTTAGTGTACTCCATTTTTAATTTTAATACAAATGACTCTGAATGACTATGTCATGTATAATATATTCAAGTTTCGAGTAGGATGTAGCGTTCCATTACCGGATTCATCTCAATCCAGTACTTTCCACGTGAAACATAAATTTAAATGTAAAAATCTACTAAAATAGCACCAAATAGTTGGTGCGAACTCATAATTTTAAATACACAAAAAATTCAATACTAAAAATCTTGAAGGTTGAATTCATAGACCTTAAATCCTAAATTTGTTCAATTTACAAGTGCAAGTTATCTTAGTCTTCCGAAAAGCTTTTTGTAGTGAACAAATCGCATTAAAACTAGTGAGAACTGCGTGACGGTAGTAAGTTTAGCAGATTTGGAAAATTGGGCTTTTTATCATGTGGGCTTCTACTATTTTCTCGTAGGCAAATTTGGACGATTGTCCTTCTACTAATTTTTGTCCCTCAAATTGCTGGTCTTTAATTTTGGCCTTAGCCTAAAATATCCCGAGGTTCTGTGTCCGAACTCCGGCTTAGTCATAAAAATAAGAAAAATTTACAATCTTTTCCTTATAAGGCAAACTTCATAAGGTAGACTTTTTGCAAAGCCTTGCCTTGCGGTTTTTATTTTTTGTGGACTGAGCGAGAGTTTGAATCCAGAACCTCAGATATTTTCGGCCACCTTTTTAAGCGAACGACAAAAATTAAAGACCAGTAACTTGAGGGACAAAAATTAAAGACCACCCCAAAAGAAGGACAATCCGCCCAAAAAAAAAAAAAAAAATCTTCGCTATATTTCATTTCTTGAAAACGATCCAATATGGACACAACTTCTTCCGGTAAATTAAAGTCATATTCTTACTATTTTTTCTTTCTTTCTGATTTATTTTCTTAAATTGATAGGTCAGTCAAAGAGGCATGTATTCAACTCGTATAGTTATTTATATTTTAGATCGTTTAGTCTTTCTGTCGCTGAAACATTTTTTTTACTGCGGTTGTAATATTCTCGTACTTTCTTAATTATAAAAACTTATAACTTGTTATAATACTCTTTATGTAATTTCTAGGTTTTAAATAATAATAATAAGGAATCCTTAGAAAGCCCGACTTGTAAATTACACTTATTGAACAAAAGTCCAGGTCGTGATGGCTATGGGAGTGGTTTCTTTAAGGATGCATGGGAAATAGTGGGGCCAAAGATCATAGAAGCAATTCTTGAGTTTCTTAAGAATGGAAAGTTGTTAAGGCAGTTGAATGCCACTAATAGTCTAATATAGCATTGATACTAAAGGTAGCAGCTCCCGAAGTTGCAAGTCAGTTTAGGCCCATCTCATGCTGTAATGTTATCTATAAATGTATCTCCAAAGTGATCTGTGAAAGGTTAAGAGTTGTGCTAGGGGCAATTGTGGCAGAAAATCAATCAGCTTTTGTGCAAAATAGATCAATGGTCCATAAAATTTTGATCTGCCATGACCTGCTGAGACACTATGGGAGAAAAACTACACCAAGATGTTTGATAAAAATTGATTTAAGAAAGGCTTACGATATGGTCAGTTGGGAGTTTGTAGAGGAAGCTCTAAAAGGTTATGAATTTCCAAATAGTTTTGTGCATCTGGTTATGACTTGTGTCACTTCACCTTGCTTTACTGTCAAAGTAAATGGTGAGAATAATGGGTTTTTTGCTGGGAAAAGAGGACTAAGGCAGGGGGATTCAATGTCCCCCCTGTTGTTTGTATTGGTTATGGAATATCTGTCCAGAATTCTTAAGTGCATGAGCTGTCTACCTGATTTTGAGTTTCATCCTATGTGCAAATCACTCAAACTTACTCACTTGATCTTTGCAGATGATCTTATGATCTTCTGCAAAAGGGAGGTTACTTCAGTGAGTAGAGTAATGGAGGCTCTAACACATTTCAGTGAAGTCACAGGGTTGATAGCTAACGTTGACAAATCAAATATATTTCTAGCAGGAGTTGAGGATAGCCTTAAAGAACAACTGCTAGCAAGGACTGGTTTCTCCCTCAGACAATTCCCCATCAGATATTTGGGACTTTCTCTGTCTTTCAAGAAGTGGAGCAAATTAGAATGTCAACAACTAGTTGATAAGATTACAAGTAGAATTCAAAGTGGATATTCAGAACAACTTTCATACGCTGGTAGATTGCAAGTTGTAAATGCAATTCTGTTTTCAATTCACAATTTTTGGGGTTCAGTCTTCATTTTACCCCAAAGCATATTAAAGGAAGTTGACAAGATCTGTAGGAACTATCTTTGGGGGAATAAGGATAAGAAGAGGAAGGTTCCCCTGGTAGCATAGGAAAAGCTTTGTGGTCTAAAAAGGTTTGGTGGACTTAATGTGAAAGGGTGTAGAAACTGGAACATTGCATCAGTGGGGAAACTGCTTTGGCAGCTTTCAGAGAAACAAGATACTCTTTGGATAAAATGGGTCCATGGTTTATATATGAAGCAAGATCAAGATATCTGGTCCCACATTCCTCCACAAGGTTGCAGCTGGTATTGGATAAAGATCCATGCATTGAAGATTGATATGATACAGTGGTATTCCAATGGTAGATATAATTTGACTCCCTCTGGTAAGTACTCAATAACTGCTAGCTATAACTCAATGCTAGGTGAGCAACATAGACTCAATGTCTCAGATCTTATTTGGACCTCTGTAGTACAGCCTAGACACAGGATGATTGTTTGGTTAGGAGTTCATGGTCGACTGCTAACTAAGGCCAGGATGGCACATTTGAATATTCCAGTAGATGATGTAAATTGTTGCCTATGCTATAGCCAAGTTCAGGAGACTGCACATCATTTGTTTGCTGAATGTGTTTGGTTCAAAGATGTGAAAACAGGTGTGTTACAATGGGTTGGTGTCCAACTGCCAACTGGTGACATCAAGCAGGTCTAGAGAGGATCAGAAGGAAACATTGGAAGCAATTCTACAAGGAGGTGGTTGCAGCTTTATGGAGTGCAATTATATACCAAGTTTGGAAAGCAAGGAACTGGAAGATATACAGGAAAACAGATGTGAATATTGATACAGTGGTAACATAGATAAGAACAGAATTTGTAGATAGGGTAGCTAACAATAGAGGAACCAAAAGAGCAAATAGATGTCGTAGTTTAATTCAGCAATTTTCTTGTAATTTGTTGGTCTGTTGGAGGCCTAGAGGATAGAGTACCCTCCCTGGGAGGTGGCTTTGGAATCTAGGAGCTTTTTAGGTGTACTTAAACCCGTCAACCGGTTCAAACCGGACCGGACCGGTAACCGGTTATGGAACCGGCCGGTTTACCGGTTACAAATCTGAAACCGGAACCGGTCCGGTTTAAACAGTCCAAAACCCTTTTTGTTTTTTTTGTATTATATATATATATATAGTCTTTTGACTACATCAGTCATGGTAGAACAATGGTCGAATAAAGAAAAGACGAGAAAATCAACAAGTAGAAAAAGCCCTAAGTGCATATTTAGAGATAATAAATTCAGAAACATTATCATCACTAATACAAAATAGACTTTTACAAAGTCAGATTAACGAAGAAACAATCTCTGCTATAACTTGGGAATTACACGGTATAAGAGAAGATATAGAAAGACTTACAACTAGTATAGAACATCAGAAACAAGTTTGTAAAATAAAAATCCTGTTAGGATAATAAATAAAGCTAGAGAGATAGATATCTTAAAAAATCTAGAATACTTATATATATATATATATATATATATATATATATGTTTAAGTATACTATATATACTTATAACTTAAGTTATTTATGTTATACCCTATTTTAACCGGAGTCAAAATAGTTTACAACATCCCGGTAATTCCGGGGTTAATTAAAGTTAGGGAGTCGCCACCTAATTATTCATGGTGAATTAGGACACCTAAAGTTCATTAAAGTTAACTCCGTTTTAATGTCTACGAAACTTAAGATTCTAGGTAAGGGTTCAACTAACTCTAAAGGGAAGGTATTAGGCACCCTTTAAAATCTATTAACAATGGTTAACCGACCGGACTTAGGTTAATTAATTTAGGCCAAAAAAATACAAGCATAACATTTTAAATGTTTGGGAAAATAGTTTGTAAGTGTTGCTAAAGTTATAAATAGAAGTATAATAATGTTGTTTAAAATAGGACTTTTTAGCAAAGGTAATAATTTTCCTAAAAAAGACTTTAGCTGTAAATAAACTAAAGAAAGCGCGGGATTGTGTAACGTTTTATAAAAATTTGAGGAGAATAAGTTATACCGACTAATAAATTAAAAGAATCATTATAAGATTAATATCGATAGAGTTTTAAAGCTTTGCAGTATTAAAATACGACGAAATCGTCGGAAATCGGAGAGAGGATTTTAATGTCTAAAAAGAATGATCCAAGTCTTCATTATTTTAAAATATTTTGAAATCAACATGATTTGTTTGGAAGGTATGGTTATTATTTAGCCCTTTGCGTCCTTTTGGGAAATAAATTCGTGTAGCCCCAAAATGTTGTAGATACTAACATTTAAATTCATTCTAAGTTTTAAACGATCCTACTTAATCTTCCAAAAACTAGAATTCCTACAAACCCCACCAAGATCCGTCTAAGTCAAGAAAAACAAAAATAAGATAAAGTGTTAGTCGTATAATACAAATCAAACACATACAATAAAGTAAAAGAGCAAATATAACTAAATGGGCTTAGCCCATTTAAGCACGACTGCAAATTTTCCTTTCGCCACATGGGCTTTGGCCCAAGAATCTTTTTATACACTGCGGATTGAGGATGACTCGAGAAGAAAATTTCGTTGGGCTTTGGCCCAACACCGAATGCGGAAGATGACGAGTATCCTTGGACTCGTATGCGATGGTCATGCATAAAAACGAAAGAAAAAGATTAGTAAAGTGAAGATATACAAGACATATTCTTCAAAAAATATAAAAAAAATATTGATGGAAACAACCTAGTTTGTACAGTCAGTCACCCAAAAAGAAAAGCCCAACACAGCAACAACACTTCTATTTCAGGGGCCTAAATGAAGATATACAAGAAAATAATAATACCCGATTTACAAGGCGGTATAAATTGAAATATATATTCATTGCATATATCTGTGTGCCCTATGTATAGATTTTACTCATAGTAGTTTCACAAGACAACGCAGCAAAAAGGGTAGAAACACGGGATGTTTTACAGATCTGACCCTATACTACTAAATTTTTACGCAGCAGTTCAGGGGCAGAAGATAGTAATTCAATACTCCATAAAATATTTATTAAGTATAGAAATCTGTTAACCACTTAATAACTTTTAACTAAAACAGGGACTGCTTATAGTTACTTAACGGCTTCTAAGCAAAACAGTAAGGAAAGAAATTAAACAAGTGTAGCAGTTTCAATGGAGCAACAACATTCTAGATTTCAGCAAAGCACAGTGAATATTGACCTTTACTACGTGCAATGACTGTTCTGAAATGCATAAATAGTTCATTTGGACTACAACAACAGCTTGTTCTTTTTTTTTTTTTTACTCAATAAATCTTCCTCGTTGTTTAAATCACTTTAGTCAATATAATGGAGAGTTTTCCAATTCAAAATAGGCTTTTAGGCAGTTACGACTTGATTTAATAAGTCCATTGAGCTTTCCACAGAATTGAGTTATAACAGCAATGAAAACTTTAAGTAAGACCACTGGCTGCTATCATATGAGGACACACAGAGATTGACATCAGAAATTATAAACATGCAAGGCACCACTGGCTGCTATTATAGATGAAATATACTTATTTCCAAATGAGTTATGGACTACCTTAGTAGACTAAAAGTGACTTGATCAATACATAAGAACAGCCTAAACATTTTGGACCATCACTAGTGCACCACAGATCCCAAAAACTTCAGATTAGCGAGAGAAAACAAGGTAGAGAATATTCATTAAAGGATAAGACTCTCTTCACTCAGTGTTAGGTAAATTTCAAGCAGTTTTTATGTTAAACTAGATAAAGACAAGTAAAAAAAAGATTATGTTACAGTCTTAAATAGTATTTCAAGTTCATTTTACATGTGGGACTTCCACAATTAGTTTGAAAAAATGTTGAGGACCCTTGTTAAGTTTAAAGAAAACTCTAATGAATCATTAAAAGAGCAGGCAGTCCGACATTTAAGCAAGTCATGACCAAGATCCACACACCATAACTTAAACTCTTTTCATAGGAAACGAGAACTTATCAAAACGCCAAACCATAAAATCATGTAAGGGGAGCTAATAGTTTCTCTACTCAATATATATAATGTCAATGTTAACCCACTGCTAAACTGTTTTTATCGTCTTCTAACAACAAGAATGAACAATGCTAATTATGCCTAATATTTTGACTACAACTTCATGAAATCTGTTTGCATAACCTCCCATTCTTCCATAGGAACCAGATTCAAAATTTGAGTTAAGCGTCCTGTTTAAACTAAATCATTTGTCAAGGGATTGGGATCAACACTGGACAACACATAATATTCGTTAAAATCGACTATCCTACGGACAAATCACCTAATCATATTAGTAACTGAGTTAGACAAACTAAACATGATAACCCAGGCTAAACAGGACATAGATACCACATTAAACATGATTAACTAAATTAAACTGTATTAAACATTATAATTAAACTAAACAGAAGATAAACCTTACCCTAAAACATGAGAACTAAACTAGACAGGCAACAAAAAATAGACATAGCAAAACCAAATCAAAGCAGATAAAACACTTAAACATACAGAGGAATACAAAAATGCAATAAGATAAAAGAGAATAGGGGATTGCTGACCTTCCTCGTGTGCAATGAACAGGGTGCGGGGTCTCGGATCTACGCTTGAATCGTTTTGAGTGCGAACCTCCACACACCCGAACGCACGAAACAGAAGAGGGTTTTAAAAAAAAAAACAAGAGAAATTGAACTGGATTTGTTGGAAATTCTATTTAGCTTTGTCGCGGCTAAAGGTCACCGGAAAAGGAAAACAAGTTTGGAAGATAGTTGGGTATCTCTGAAAACGCCGAGTAATGGCTCCTAAAAAATAATCCCCTCAAATGGATAACGAAACGAATATTTATAGGATGATTTAGGGTTTTCCCGGTTCGAAATTGGGCGGGACTTTAATATCTAGGATTTCAAAAAACGAATCAAAATGGATCCGTTGAAATCTCAACAGATCTTCACATGATTCAGTTTCAGTATTTCCGAAAATGGTTCAACCACTCTGGTTTTTCGAAGATCTATCACGTCTCGAAGCAGGAATGGGAAAGCATCTCCCTTTCAATGACAGAATAAGCCAGTAAAGCAAACGGGAAGGTGAATTTGATTCGAAAATGGGTAGAGAAAGGCTGTTTATGGTTAAAGATGCTTTGTTTCTTTGCTGGAAATGGAGAGGAAATGAGGAAGACGACAGGGCGGCTGCCCTTTTCTTTAGGTTTTCCTTTTTCTTGCTTATAGACGACGTGGGCCGGGTCGGTAGAAAGAGTGGGTTGGATCTGGTAGGAAACGGGTGTGGGCTGATCGAATTTAACATGTGGGTTGCGGATTTTGCGGGCTTGATTATTTGGGATCAAATGTTGGAGCATAATTGGTCCGAAATTAATCACAAGTATGGGTTCATTTTGAAATAAACGTGGGCTGGTGGGATCCGAATTTTGGTCCTTTTCCATTGGAATAAACATGCAATCAGTAGTTAATAGTAATAAGCTATAATTTAATGTTATAAACTTACTAATAATAGAGAAACTATAAATATATAGGTAAGGTAACAATAAAGTAGAAATATTGTCTAGGTTAGTTTTACAATTAATAGCAATGTACGATGTATTAATAAATAATAGTATTTAATAATAATAATAGTAATAATAATAATAATAATAATAATAATGTAGTGATAGTGAAAATAAGATATTTAAAGTATTAGAAACTCAAGAAAAAGAATGAATTGGAATAAAGGAGGGGCAAAATTGGGTGTCAACAATTTATAGCTTAATTTTTTTTCTAAGTTTATAAATTCGTATATATATATATATATATATATATATATATATATATATATATATGTTTAAGTTATATGTATACCATATATTATAAATATATTCTTAGTATATTTTAGTTATTTTTCAAGTATATAACTTTCTAGTTTTTAATTTAAGTAGATGTATATCAAAGTATATTCTTAGTATATTTTAGGTTTATTCCTAACTTAATATAAGTAAAAATATGAACACAAGTAAATAGAAGAAAGCTCAATGAGCCATATATTTTATTCATTCTTGGATAACATTTATTTGCAAGTTTTAGTTTTTTTTTTAACTTGCAAATAATGCATGAGTTGTAAAGAAATAGTAGAATAATAAAATCACCAATTCTCAATCATTTCGTTAATTTCCCCCATATCATATTCGGCCATGGAGATATCTTCAAAGTCTTCCATTTGGTCCGGTCCACTTGCTATCAAATATTCAATTTCTTCCTCTTCGCCTTCCTTCGCTTCTAAGTTTTGGTTGCGTCGCTCCGATCTAATCCAATCGCGAATGCACACTAGTACTTGCAAGCTAAAGCCGGATAATGAATGTCTATGTTCTCCAATTTGCTGTCTTCCTTGGCTAAATGCGCTCTCCGAAGCCACAGTTGATACTTGAACTGTAAGGATATCTCGAGCCATTCTTGAGAGTATCAGATGACTTGCCTTGTACTTCTTCCACCATGCTAAGACGTCCAATTCATCCAGTTCCTTGATATCCACATTTGGCTGCATCAAATAAAAGTTATATTCATCAAAGTTTGCACTACAAGAAGAAGTTGGCTATGAATGTAAAACTTTTAAATGCGACAAACCCGACAAGCCCTTTTTGCTACTTTGAGAAGTAGTAGGGCGAGGAGCAACGGGTGTAGCACGTTCTTCCAAATTATAATAATGAGTAAAAACTTTTCTAAACTCGTCATCAATAGCGAGTTCGGCTTCAGCTAAAGATGGTTGAACTCCCTGTTCAATTTCTAAAAATGTATAAATTTGACCAACGGCTTTAGTATAAGACACTTTTAAACAAGGATTTAAAAGAGAACCCAATATAAATAAAGTTGGGATGGGAAAAAAATACTTATTAAATTTGATTATCATTTCAAAAATATCCGCTTGATAACCGGGTTTATATTTATACTCTTGTAAAACTCTAGCTATTTCCGCTAAGTAGGCTAAAATTCCGGTTACCGTGGGATAGAATTGTCTAGAAAAAGCAAGAGTTGCATTATAAAAATTTTCTAAGAGTTCAACACATTCTTTAACATCTTCCCAATGCGTAAAATTTAACCAATCATCATTATTAATATTATATTTTTTGTGAACTTGTTGTATGAGAATCCTATACTCATATGCTTGTTGTAGCATAATGTAAGTGTAGTTCCACCTAGTCTCAATTTCTACTTGAATTTTCCTAGGTCTAAGGTTATTTTCCACACAAGCATTCTTAAAATCTCTAAATCTTCCCCTATTAGCATTACAAAAAAGAAACGCAACCGCATCTCTAACTTTTTGAATAGAATCGTCAAAACACACAAGACCATCTTTAACCATTAAATTTAAAATGTGACAACTACATCTCATATGAAAAATATTTTTTAGCGGAGGGTTTAATTCTCTTTTTAAAAGATCAATCGCCTTTGTATTATTAGAAGCATTATCTAAAGCAATACAAAGTGTTTTTCTATAAATATTAAAAAATCTCATAATAGTAGACATTGAATCCGCTAAAATTTTTCCATCGTGACGACCTTTTCCTTCATCATATAAAAAAGCTATAATTCTTTTTTGCATAACCCAATCGTCATCAACCCAATGACATGTAATAGCAAAAAAATCTAACTTGTTAAGACTAAGACTCAAATCAGCGGTAAGAAAAACATTACAATTTAAAGAATTAAATACATGACGCAAATAAAATCTATATTTTTTTTATACGAATCTATAACATTCGCTCTACAAGTACTTCTAGGAATACCCTCAAATAACGGATTATAACAACGTTGAATGTAAGTAACAAACCCCAAACCCGAAGGAAAGGAAAATGGTAAACAATCATAAGCTACCATTTTAGCTATTTCTACGCGCTCTTTTTTCTTGTCATACTTAAAATTTCTACCGATTCGTGGGTCTATCGTCATTTGAATACCCCCCCAGATTTGAACCCGTTTGCTCTCCCCAAACATCCATATGTTTCTTTCTCATATGACCGTTTAGTGTACCCGTTCCACCATCCTTACTAGTTCCTTGCCTAAAAGCAAATACTTGTCCACATAGGGTACATGTAACTGATTGGTTTTCCCTATCCTTAGTTATAAATTTCCAAATTTTAGCGGTTGACTTACGAGTTCTAGGCGGTTTGTCTTGTGCATGTGATTATGCAGGACATGTATCTCCTATGGGATTTTCGGGGGGTTGTGTTTCATCATCATCATCAATTTCATTAAAAGTGTCGGTAAAATGATGTTGCATTGCCTCATGACCTAAAAGTGGATTATTTCCACCAACATCAATACCTAAATTAAGTGTTTCTTCCACAAATGTTTCCTCATTAAGCCCACCCCTAACAATACCACTACTACTACTACCGGCACCACGTCTAAATCTCTTTGCCATTATTAAATAGAATTAATTTAAATCACAAGAAAATAAATTGCAACAAATTAAATTGCTAGAATTAAATTGCGAAAAATAAAGATAGAGTTGGAATGAAGGTACCAAATTGCCGGATTAATTTCCAACAAAGTGAAGCGGCTAGAATTGCAAATCCACCAAAGCTACTTCGGATTGTTGCAAAATCACTAACTCCACCAACAATATTATAATTGCAAAATTAATAATTTAAACTATAATAAGACTTTATAATATTTATTTGGGAGAAATTTAAAGTGGCTAATTATTGCAAAGTAACTATAATTGAGAGATTGAGATTTGAGAGAAAGAGAAGAGTGAATTGGTGTGGATTAAAATGAAAATGAAGAAGGGTTTATATAGGGGTGAGGGATGGGTTAAAGTGTTAAAAAAAAGTTTGGGGGGTTGGGGGGGGGGGGGGGGGGATAAAAAATGAGTTTATGGCCGTTTGGCAACGACCATTTTTGCAAATGGACTGTTGCCAACGGTCCAATAACGGACAGCCCAACGGCTATATTTTTTTTTTAATTTCACCGATTTAACCGGTCCGGTTACCGATTTGAACCAGTTAAACCGGACCGGTTGACGGGCTTAGGTGTACTGACTTGGTTGAGGAATAGTAATATTTACGGGTTACCAATGTCGTTTTTGTTACTGATGGGAGCTTATTTAATATATCACTACTATACAGTCATTTGTTGACTATATGTAAGTATTCGGTTGTCTTTGCTATTTTGAGTGTGAAAATATAATTCTTGAGATGAACAATAATAGAGACACACATATTTGAGTTGTTGATTTCATATTTTTTTAGGAGTACCTGAAATTTTATTCACCCCATAATAGACGGCAATGTTTTTTAATGGATTGTTGTTTTTTGTTGTTGACCGAGTACAGTTCGTCTATACAGAAATAATTTCTGAGAAATTTATGCTTCAACTTGAGTTGATTTTTTTCCAAAAACCATTTTTTATGACGTTATAAGTTTTGGTAATTTGCTAGTCTTTTTTTTTTTTTGGCTGAAAATTTGCTAGTCAATTGAGGTAAAATTCCATTCTCAAGTTTCTATTTATCTTATATACCAAGTGGTACTAACGTTTTCCTATATATACCAAGTAAATTCAATATGGGTGAAAATTACAAGTAATTTTGACTTCAGAACAAGCTTCCTTTCCCAAAAATAAGCTGCGAGGTTCAGGTCGTTTTTCAGATTTTGTTTTTCCTTCTTTTGCTGTCTTCTCACTTTAAGGATGTTTTAAACTTCTTTTTTTTTTCCCTGGGGTGGGAAAGGGAAGGCAACAAAGTTAAATTCGCATTGCCTAATAGATTGTAATCGATATATAATTAGGCTATAAATCTTGATTAATTAATAGAATTCCTTTTGGGTTGGCTAGTTCAAGTACTTCTATGCTCAATTTTATGTTTCTATAACTATTTAGCACTTGAACCTTTTGCGCTTTTCTTTAGGATTACTCAAGAGCTAATTATTAGTGAAAGAAATGTCATGATTAGAGAAAATGACCAAAATGGTTCGTAATGTACGAGTTTTGGTTCCATTTGATCCTTAATATATGAATATCACGGTTATGGTATTTAATGTATTTCAAAAAGTGAACACTTTGGTTCTCAATCCCTATTCCTATCTAAGAATAGGAATTGAGAAAATGTACCTTTTAGAGTGCACTCAAAAGGCACCTTTTTGGATTTCACCTCTCCATCTCACCCTTTCATTACCTATAAATTTAGAAGCCTAGCCTCAGATTTAAAAAAACCAGAAATCTGAATTTTTTTCCTTTGAAACTGTTCTCTGCATTAGTTTTCAAAACAAAATTATAGTAGGTCGTGTGATTTGTTACCGAATTTGCGTTCGACGAAGTTGATGAGGTTTGAAATACCGCTACGCCATCAACAAGTATATCTATTTTATCTTGAAAGGAAGTAATCCATATTCTGGTTTACTGATTTTGAACACACATTTACTAACAAGCTTAAGAAATTTAATTTTTATCCATTGATGTGGAGAGGAAAGTTGGAGCGGAAATTGTTTGTTCGCTATGACCAAACACCGAATCGAATACGATCAAAACATTTAGTAGCAGCATGTTCGACGCTTGATATATCTGTGTCGTGAGAAGTGTGGGGTCCAACCCCATAAATTGAGGAAGAAAAATCTTCCCTTTCATATGTGCAAATCTGCACTTCTTTGCATGATGGCAACAATTGTGGAATTGGCCAACAAGCCAATTTCCTTGTCCACATTTCCTTGATGTAAGTGCTTACCTCATCATAGGTAATTCTCTGCTATAAATAGAGCAGAGTTTATCATTTTCTAGACACACCAAAAAAATCTCAGACAATAAATCTGAGTGAGAGCAAAGTGAGGTATACCATAGATTGTGTAAGAAAATAGTCTGTGAAGAAAAATAGAGTGTGAGTGATATTGTAGTGAGGTGGGAAAAATCAAAAGAGTGTTGTTTTTCTTTTGAGTGTGTAGTGGTCTTTGGAGTATATATACCTGTGACTACATAATATAAAATTCCTTACTATAGTGATATTAGCTGCTCCTCTTGGCCGTGGTTTTTCCCTTATTCAAAAGGGTTTCCACGTAAAATTTTGGTGTCTTTATTGCTGCATTTTATTTTTGCTGATTTAACCAGAAGTTATTGTTCCGCGTTTACCACTAATACCGTGAATATTATTTTTGTGGGTCTATTTTATTCCCAACAAGTGGTATCAGAGCCAAGGTTCTGTCTGAGTATGCTCTGTGGTTGCAACACAGTTTGAACTTCCACATCAGAAAAGAATTACTTTGGTCTTCAAATAAAATAGTATTTGTATTTGTGATAAACGATGAAAGCCAACACTAGTAGAATGATTACTTTGAATGGCGTAAATTATGCCATTTGGAAGGGCAAAATGGAAGATTTGCTCTATGTCAAGAATTTTCATCAACCTGTCTTTGCCACTAAAAAGCCTGATAATAAATCAGATAAAGAGTGAAATTTGTTGCATCGACAGGTTTGCGGCTTTATTAGACAGTGGGTTGACGATAATGTGTTGAACCATATTTCTGGGGAGACACATGCTCGGACCCTATGGGAGCACCTTGAAAGTTTGTATGCTCGGAAAACTGGTAACATCAAGATGTTTTTGGTAAAACAAATGCTGGGTTTAAAATACCACGATGGATCCGCAATGACAGATCATCTGAATATTTTTCAGGGGATCATGAACCAGTTATCTGCTGCGGGCATTAATTTTGATGAAAAAATTCAAGGCTTGTTTCTACTTGGTTCCCTACCAGATTCTTGGGAAATTATTAGAACTTCATTATCAAATTCTGCTCCGGATGGTGTGATCTCTATGGATCTTGCCAAGAGCAGTCTTTTAAATGAAGAGATGAGAAGAAAATCTCAAGGTTCATCCTCATCGGATGTCTTGGTGACTGACACTAGGGGGAGAGGCAAGAATCGTGGTTCTCAAAATAGAGAACATCATAGAAGCAAATCCAGAAGCAGACTTAAAGATATTGAGTGCTATCATTGCGGGAAAAAAGGGCACACAAAGAAGTTCTGCCGGATTTTGAAAAAAGAGAATAGAGATAAGGAGGAAAAGAAAGAAGATGGCAATCGTGTTGCCGCTGTCACTTCAGAAGATCTTGTTACTGTCCTTGATGCGGATCTGATAAATATTGCTCGTGATGAGTCAAGCTGGGTTGTGGACAGTGGTGCCGCGTCTCATGTGACATCAAGAAAGGAATTTTCTCATCCTATACTCCGGGTGACTTTGGAACTTTGAGTATGGGTAATGAGACTGTATCTAGGGTGGCTGGTGTTGGAACGATTTGTTTGGAAACTAGTATTGGAACTAAACTAGTTTTAAACAATGCAAAGCATGCACCCGATGTTCGTTTGCACTTGATCTCTGTTGGTGTTTTGGATGATGAGGGATATGTCAGTACCAATGGTGCTGGAAAGTGGAAGCTTACTAAAGGTTCCATGATTATGGCTCGTGGCGAAAAGCGTCGTGGTCTATACTGGATTACGGCCTCTACCTGTGTTAATATGGTGAATGCAGTTGAGGGCAATAGCTCTTCAACATTATGGCATAAGAGGCTTAGCCACATTAGCGAGAAAGGACTAAATGTTCTAGCCAAAAAGAAATTGTTGTCAAATTTCGAAAGTGCTAAATTAGAAAAGTGTGAGCACTGCTTGGCTGGAAAACAAAATAGAGTTTCTTTCAAGTCTCATCTTCCTTCAAGAAAGACGGAGTTGCTTGAGTTGGTGCATTCAAATTTATGTGGTCCAATGAAGACAAGGACTCTGGGTGGTGCACTTTATTTTGTTACTTTTATTGATGATTGCTCAAGGAAACTTTGGGTCTACGTCTTGAAGACTAAAGACCAAGTGTTGGGTGTCTTTAAGCAGTTTCAGGCTTCAGTTGAAAGAGAAACTGGAAAGAAGCTGAAGTGTATTCGTACTGATAACGGTGGTGAATATTGTGGACCGTTTGACGAATACTGCAAGCAACAGGGTATCAGACACCAGAAGACTCCTCCTAAGACTCCTCAGCTTAATGGTTTAGCAGAGAGGATGAACAGGACCTTAATGGAAAGAGTTAGATGTTTGCTTTCTGAAGAAAAGTTGCCGAATTCCTTTTGGGGTGAGGCTTTGTTGACCGCCGCACATGTTATTAATATATCCCCTGCGGTTGCTTTGCAAAGTGATGTTCCAAACAAAGTTTGGTATGGCAAGAATGTTTCCTATGACCACTTGAAAGTGTTTGGTTGCAAAGCTTTTGTACACGTGCCTAAAGATGAGAGGTCAAAATTAACTGCCAAGACAAGGTAGTGCATCTTCATTGGTTATGGCCTTGATGAGTTTGGTTACAGGCTATATGATCCAATTGAGAAGAAGGTCGTGAGAAGTCGTGATGTTATCTTCATGGAGGATCAAACCCTTGAAGATATTAACAAAGCGGAGAAGATAACATCTTCAAGTTCTGAAGGTTTAGTTAATCTCGATCAAGTCCCTCATACAAATGTTGATGACGTTGGTGGGCTCGATGACGATGGTGATGCCCAGAATCATGTTCCAGATCAGCATGTTGATGATGATAACGATGCTGCTATTGATAAGGTAGATGCTCCTACTCATGAAGTCGTGGATGAGTCAGATATTCCACTTAGAAGGTCTACTAGACAACATGTTCCTTCTTCCCGTTATTCACCTAATGAGTATGTATTACTCACTGATGGGGGAGAACCTGAATGTTATGAGGAGGCCATGGAAGATGAGAGCACAAGGATCAATGGATTGAAGCCATGCAAGATGAGATAAAATCTCTGCATGAGAACCATACTTATGAGTTGGTGAAATTTCCTAAGGGCATGAGAGCTTTGAAGAACAAGTGGGTGTTCAAAGTTAAAGCCGAAGAACACAGCTTGAAGCCTAGATACAAAGCTAGATTGGTTGTTAAGGGATTTGGTCAAAGGAAAGGTATTGACTTTGATGAAATATTTTCTCCTGTCGTGAAGATGTCCTCTATCCGGACAGTTCTTGGTTTGGCTGCTAGTCTTGATTTGGAGATTGAGCAGATGGATGTGAAGACTGCTTTTCTTCACGGTGACTTAGAAGAGGAGATTTATATGGAACAACCTGAGGGCTTCAAGGCAAAAGGTAAAGAAAATCTTGTATGCAAACTTAAGAAGAGTCTATATGGATTGAAGCAAGCTCCCAGACAGTGGTACAAGAAGTTTGAGTCTGTTATGGGGAGCAAGGCTACAAGAAGACTTCTTCAGATCACTGTGTGTTTGTACAAAGATTTTCTGATGATGACTTCATCATCCTTCTACTATATGTGGATGATATGTTGATTGTAGGTGTAGACACGTGAGTTTTGACCCTCTCTGGGAAGTTTCACCTTCTAGTATCTAAATTTTCCTTTAAATATGGTTTGGACATTTTATTTGGTTTTATTTTTATTTAGTAGGTCTTATTCAAATATTCGAAAATCACAAAAATAGAGTCACAGTTTAGGATATATGTTTGGTTTCATTTTATTTTTATTAGTCCAAAAAGAAAAGAAATGTCCGAAAATGTGTTATCTATTTTTAGTTTAATTTCCAAGTTAAAGGTTTTAATGAATAAATATAGAGTGAGTACATATTTTAATCTTGCTATTTTAATTTAGTAGGAATAATATTTTATGTCCTCATTTGTTAATCATATGTTATTTCACGCATAGGAATAGATAAAAGGAAAAGGGGAAGGGGACCACTCAAATTTAAATACCTCACCTACACACATATGCCACATGCACCCTTTATAGATATATGGTTTTTATTAAAATACAAAAAAGAACAAAAAAAACAAATTCCCTTTACATTATAAAATCCATGTGCACCATTCCAAGACCCATGGACCTAATAACCCTTTTTATCATTTTTCACACGCTACCTACATATTATAAATTGGACAGAACCCTAGAAAAGAGGGAGAACACATACTCAGCCGCAATTCCATAACACCCACACAACATCATCATCAGCCGCGACACACACACTACACTTAGAATCATACACACTGCACCTATCACCCCTACTAATAATCAGCCGTAGAAACCTTCTTCTTCAATTCGCAAAAACACCCTAGCAGCAAACACCAGCCACCAACCTCATTAAAATAGCCATGTAAACTCACCTCCAAACCTCCATTAACCCAAAAAAAAGAGCTCCATAAAATCAGTCCGTAAACCCCCGCTTCTTCACCGGAACTGCACATTTAAACCATCAATGAAAAATGGAGTTTTCGCTTGAGGTTTTCCGGTCGTGGTACTATTTTTTGGTAGATGTTAAAGGCATTGGATAAGTTCGTATTTTAATCTTGCTGGACAACTGAAGGTTCCTTAATGTAAATTCAAGGAGGTTTTTATCGTAAAGGTCCAATCTTTCTTCCATTTTCAGTTGTTATTTCATAAAACCTGTTTCTTTCTTTTGAATATGTTTATTTTGTTTGGTTTTATCATTGTTACTTGTTAAATTGTTAGTTAAAATGTTGGTTTGGCTAATGATTTAATGGTCACTGTTTCAATTAAGTTAGGTCTAATATAGTACTTTAATCATTGTTATTTCCTGTTTGGCTTTATGTTTCTTGTTTCAATATTTGGGTGTTTAGTTTAATTTAATCGGATACTTTTCTCATTTATTGGTTGACAAGGAGCATTGACCGTAACTGGGAATGGAATTTGGTTCTAAGTTTGGCCAACGATTGGCCTTGTGAATTAAATGGGTTGCGGGATTTTAATTTTAGTCAATGACTCATTTATAATTAATTGTGAGGTGAGCGAGACGAGATGCGAATTATTTCAAATCTCATTGTCAAAGGAAAAGAAAAGAGCGGAAAAACCAATTGTAAGGGAGCGAGATGAGTTGTGAATTTATTCAAAACTCGTTATCAAAAGAGTGAAAATTAATAATAACCAAATAATTTTAAGTCCCAGATTTTAGAGACAAATAATTGCCTTTAACGCTAGACGAGCTTTAGGCACGTTTTAAGACGTTTGTTTCGATTAAGAATGTGGTTACGCATCTTATTTCGAGACGTTTTTTTTATATAACTCAAGGATACGGTTACGCTCCTTGGCCGAACTCATTTTAATAATTAATTTTGTTTCGAATAAGAATGCAGTTATGCATCTTAATTTGAGACGCTTAAAAGATTCGGAATGCGGTTACGCATCCGGTTTAAGACCAATAAATGTTCAACAATAAAAGTACGAGCAAATCAAGACTCAAATACATAATATATGCAAATATTAATTTAAGCTAGGTATGAGTCGATAAAGCGACCGTGCTAGAACCACGGGACTCGGGGAATGCCTAACACCTTCTCCCCGGTCAATAGAATTCCTTACCCGGTCTTCTGTTTTCGCAGACCATAATAAAAGAGTCATTTTCTTTTGATTAGGGATTCATAAGGTGGCTTGGAACACCAAAACTCAATTCCAAGTGGCGACTCTGTAAATAAAATAATCCCTTTTCAAAACCGTCACTTCAAATGGAAAAAACCTTAAATAATAAAAACCTGCGCGTTTAGAATTCGGGGGTGCAAAAAAGGGTGTGACAGCTCTGGCGACTCTGCTGGGGAATACTAACTAGAATTCGAGCTTTGTGATATTGCCTTATACTTGGATTTTATTATTATTATTTGGATTTATTGTGTTTTGTTGAGCCTAATGTGCAAATTGCCGCTCATTTATCGCTTTGATATTGTTGAACTGTATTATAAACTGTCTTCTCCCGCGCACCCTTTTATTGTCACAGGAATGCAGTTATGCATCCTACTTCTGTCAAGATAAAGCCGGAGCGTCTTGGCGCCCAGTGAAGGATTTTAGTCACACATGTTAGGCGGGGCTGGATAAGCAATGAAGTCGGAATAGCACTGCTACCGACAGTATTGCCCCTCCCCGACTCGAGTTGTCCACTCGGGTTAGCCAGTCTAGACACCGTTTTCCATTAGGTTTTAAAACTAGCAGAACTGAAACGTAGCATGATTATCCCTAGTAGGATACACTTATATGCATCACTTGCATTTGACTTAGGGGGACTCAGCACAGGGGTCGGGTCCGTCTAGGACAAGTATCCCTTTTTCTGACCGACCTGTGCATCTCATGTGCTATTTGCAATATTATTTTTAAAGCTTGCTTGAGTGTTGGTCGGCTTTAGGCTAAGTAGTGAAATAGAAGAGAGAGAAGCATTCATTTGACTTTTTACGCACCCATTTTCCTTAAACCTCTAATTTGTCTGGCTCTTGCTAAAAATAAGAAAAGAAGAGTTCAATTCGAGACGAGTTTATTAATTTATTTATTTATTTTTAAAAAACAACTTAGCAGTTCAATCTGGACGAACTAGTCACACCTGATTCCCGTCCCTCGGGGCGACGATACGTAGGCAGCCCATATCGGGTTCGGTGATCCTTATTCCAAAAATTAAAAAAAAAAGTGTTTTTATTTTGTATTAGAAAATCCGAAAAACAAAGGAGATAGTTTTATAAAAAAAAAGACAATAATAAAAGGGGGGAGATTCTTTTTTAACGCCCTATCCAAAAGAAAAAGGAAAACGCAAAAAGATTTTACTTCGAATAGTATTTTTAGCGGGGTTTCTTTGGAGGAAATTTTACAATCAAAATCCAAAAAGATTTTTTTCAAGTTTTTGTAGTTTTTTTTCTCTTCCTAAATTTAAAAAAAAAAAGAGAAGCGAAAATTCGAAACAATTTTGTTGATTAGTTTTTTGCCGAAACTTTCCGAACTACGCAAAGATCTGATTCATGTCCCAGCATGATACGTAGGCAACCCAAGTCGGGTTCGATCGAATTATTTAAAAAAATAAATCCAAAAAGAGAATTGAAAGAGCGGAGAATAAAAAAGAGTGGAAAGAAAAGAGAGATAATCATAAAAAGAAAAAAAGATGAGTGAACCGAGAGGTATGTAAAGCAAAAAATGAAAGAGAGGAAGGCCAAATCGAACGAAAATGGGGATGATGCCAAAATGACATTGTTACCTTTAGAATCATTCTAGAACTAATAATTGTGCATATGTTACTTGCGCGTGGTTCCCTAACTCAATCATTTTTTATTCATGATGTTTGATTTTAGAAGGTGGTTGGTTTGTGGTTTTAAAACTGGCGACTCATCCTTACAACACAAGGTCGAAAACCAAAAAGGCAATGGCGACCAACGAGGACACTGGGTTGGTTGACGATAGCGCTCAAACACCGTTGGTTGACCAAAACTCGAGGTTAGCCGAAGAAGTAAGAATGTTAAAACAACACATGTGATACGATAACGGATACGCGGAAGCAATAAATTAACAAGGAAAGTAAATGATAGATAGATTGACACAAGAAAATGGAATTAAAAGCAACCTAAAGGTGTATCAAACCTAAAGACCTCAATTAATTAACATAAACAAGCACCAACCTCTTAGGATGACCTCAAGGGAATTGAATTCCCAAGCAACCAATCCTCTCACAATCAAAGATTCAACAAGAGCTATCCATGGCCTCTCTCATAAGTTTCTCTCTCTAGAGACAACTCTCAAAATCACTCATCTTTTCTTCCAAATGTCAAAAGTCCCTAATGAAATGAAAGACAATGTATTTATACTAACTAAATAATAGAAGACCCTATTATTACATAAATGCCATTAATGAGGCAAGGGCCGTGTTTGGCTAGTCTTGTGGAGATGGAAATCTTGAATTTGCGGATGTGGCCTCTTGCGTATAGCCTTCCTTGCTCGGTGGCCACTTTAATGCTGTTCCATCTCCAATCCGTCCTCTCCATGCTATCATCCAAACTTTGGCTCTACGAGACGGTTCTTTAAGTGTCCTTGAGGCAACTCGTCTTGCATCATTCTCCCCTTCTTGAAAAGGATTCGTCCTCGAATCTAAACCTTGAAAAACCATAAGGGAGACAAACAAAAACACACTCCTCAAGGATTAAGGGTTAGCACACAATGCAATAATCACATATTCATGCCAAGGATGAACAAACTTGTGGTACAACCACACATCTATGACAATCATGACTAACATTTGCACACATGAGGTATCAAGCAGTTGATTCCTCCAAGGTTCTTGACATAAGGGAGTAATAAAACCAATGGGTTCAAAATACGAAGTATGCAACTCGACATTGGTTCTATTTGACATGTAGCATAATGTCCAAACAAGAACACTCTCATTTTTCAAGCAAGGACTCCCCCAAGATAGTGCTTTCAAATCACACAAGGTGGCACCTGGATCAAATGGGACGAACATCCATCTAGCATGGTCAAGAGCACAATCGGCTAGATCATAAGAGCCTTCTCCCACATAAGAAGCACTCCCTATATGCTCAAGAATGTCATCATATGCCAACAAGTAATAAAGGAAGGTATCATGTAAAATAACTTCCTCATCAATATCACTCCCCAATGTAACCTCACCATACGGTTCAAGGACAAGATTATCCAAGGGGTTACTATGAAGTTGAACATGAAAGGAAGAATTTGCAATTTCTAGACAAGAATTACCTTCCTTTGTAACACTTTCCTTCCCCACAAATGGATCACAATTCCTCAAAGGAAGATCTCCATCATGGGAAAGAGTGTCTTCATTCCATAGTGGGTTACATATCACATTATAGCCTCCAAAGGAAACTAAACGTTCAACTTTCCTTCTTGTAATAACGGATACGCGGAAGCAATAAATTAACAAGGAAAGTAAAGGATAGATAGATTGACACAATAAAATGGAATTAAAAGCAACCTAAAGGTGTATCAAACCTAAAGACCTCAATTAATTAACATAAACAAGAACCAACCTCTTGGGATGACCTCAAGGGAATTGAATTCCCAAGCAACCAATCCTCTCACAATCAAGGATTCAACAAGAGCCATCCATGGCCTCTCTCACAAGTTTCTCTCTCTAGAGACAACTCTAAAAAATCACTCATCTTTTCTTCCAAATGTTAAAAGTCCCTAATGAAATGAAAGACAATGTATTTATACTAACTAACTAATAGAAGACCTACATTATTACATAAATTCCATTAATGAGGCAAGGGCCTTGTTTGGCTTGTCTTGTGGAGATGGAAATCTTGAATTTCCGAATGTGGCCTCTTGCAAACATAGCTTTCCTTGCTCGTTGGCCACTTTAATGCTCTTCCATCTCCCATCCGTCCTCTCCATGCTATCATCCAAACTTTGACTCCACGGGACGGTCCTCGAATTGTCTTTGAGGCAACTCGGCTTGTATCATTCTCCCCTTCTTGAAAAGGATTCGTCCTCGAATCTATACCTTGCAAAACCATAAAGGAGACAGACAAAAACCAAGTCCTCAAAGGATGAGGGTTAGTGTTAAGGTGGACCGACCCACCACCATGCCAAGTAAGCACAAATTTCTGATATAGCCAAGTATCAACCATTTTCAAGCAAAATAAACTCTTAAGTAGAGTACTAAGAACTTGGCTATCCCAAAGATCAAGAAATGAGGATATTCTCAGAGAACCAATGATTTCAAGAAACCAAGTTGGCATAAAACACAAATAATCCTCAATTGCAAAAAAATACCATTCACACAAAGTGAAGATTTCACCGGGGTCAAAAGGAAAAGATACCCCCATATCACGGGCAAGGTAACAACTAAGCACCTCCATAGGGCCCCGCCCAACATCAAATGAACTCTCAACAATAGCATGAATGTCATCATATGCAAATAAATAGTAAAGAAAGGTGTCACTTAAAATGACTTCATCTATGGTGTCCTCAAATGTAGCCTCACTATTAGGTTCAAGAACAAAATCTAGCTTGCTACTAGGAGTTTGAACACACAAGGAAGAAGTAGCAATTTGTAAACAAGAATCGCCTTCCTTTTCAAAACACTCCTTCCCCGTAAATGCATCATCATTTCCCAAAGGAAGACCTCCATCATAGGGAAGAGCGCCATCATGCCATAGTGGATTTTTAAACACCATGTCATCCCCAAAAGTGGCTACACTTTTAACATTACAAAACATTCCACTAGTTATTTCACTTGCAATAGTCATGTTAGCATCAAATAAGACATTATCTTTTAAGAGAGAGTAATCCATGAGCAATGAGGAGTCAAAGCATGCAATTTCATTCTCACAAAGACAAACGTCATCTTTCAACATACTTTCATTCACATGACTATTTACATGACACACACCACCATCACAATTTTGAGTCTTATTACATGACATTGAGACAAGATCAAGGGACTCATTTTGACATGAAACAAATAAAGATGAGGTGTCACACTCTTTCAAATGACCAACTATATCAAAATCAACATTCACTAGAGGCACGTTAAGCACATCACAAGAATCCTCAAGTAGTGAATTATCATTACAAGCAAGTTGATCAACACAAATTTCAACACTAGTTGGTAGTAGGTCAAGTTCACAAGATTTTCTAACATGATTACCACATGACAGTGTACTACCATTCAAGTCACATGTGTCAACACTAGGTGGACACAAATTGATCTTACAAGAAGAGTCAACTTGGTCATCAAAAGGATCAACTAGTGTATGAGCACGCTTAGCAATTGATAATGCACTATCATTCAAATCACAAGTGTCAACACTAGGTGGACACAAATCGACATCGCAAGAAAGATCAATTCGGTCATCAATAGGATCAACTAGTGTAAGGACACTTTCAACAATGACATTATCAAGACATGGCAAGGATTCACTAGGCTCAATGCAAGGTAAACTAACTTTCATACTCAAATTGGCATTAAGATCACTCAACAAAGTATGAGTATTAGGAGAAATTATTTTACCTTGATTCTCATGTAAGGGATCTTCCTTGTCTTGAGACACAAAAGGGACGCTCATTTGACCATGTAAATTAATGGTCTTGTCCGCCGTTCTTCCTTTCAACCACTTCCTTTTCAATGCCGCCCAAATCTCACTTGGGGTTTCTATAGGAGAGGGAGTATGTTGAATTTGTGGCATCTCACAAGGGGGACTTTGCTTCTTCCCATTTGACTTTTTCTCTTAGGAAGTGGTTTTGCTCCTATACCCCTTTTCATGTGGTTCGGGATAATGGCCTCTCAAGCTCTCTTTCATGGCATCCCAAGTAGTGATTGGATCTCCCCTCTTGTACGCCCAATAGTGTGCAAGCTTCTTCTCAAAAGTCCCAATAGCCAATTTCATTTTCCTTTCTTGGGAATAAGGGTAACTAGCAAAGATTTCTTCCATCATGAACTCCCATTTCACATACTCTTCTCCACTAGCTTCCATAATCAAGATAGGCCATCTCACATTGGGCTCTTGCACATATGGAAAGAGAGGTTTCCTCCTTTCATCCACGGCATACTTATGCCACTCTTGCTCATATGGAATCTCATGCCTTCGAAACCAAGGGCCACCTAAACATACGTGACAAGTATCCATTGGAAGAACATCACACCAAACCTCCTCTTGGTACTCACCAAGTGAAATGAATACCATCACTCTGTTATCAACCCAATACCCTCCCTCGTCATAATAAGGACTTTTCCTATTCACACAAGGTAGCCTTAATTCTTCAACCGCACGAGGGGTGATGAAATTGGTGTAACAATCATCATCAAGCACAAGGGTTCCCTCTTTACCATAAAGGTTTACTTTGGTCTCCAAGAATCGCCTCTCCATGGAGAAGTACCTGCAAAGAACACTTAGCAAACACGTTAGTAGTAAAGAATCCTCACCACACTCGTGTTTACACTCGTTTGTGCTCGGCTAGCACCACTCAAATGAACTCACGCACTCTTGCCTTTTACCACTCAAATGGATTGGCCGATGTTGATTCTCGATTGGATTCAGTTGGTTGCAAGGTGCACAATTGCTACTCGAGATCGGAATGGATTCTTGTAGACTCAAGAAGAACGGACGACTCAATTCAATCTAACGGACTTGAACCAAGAAAGTAACAACGAAGCAAAATGAATAAAAGCACAAAAGAATTGGCACGAAAGAAATGCGGACACAAGAACTAGCAAACACAAGTAGGAACAACTACTAAATGGCTACTAGTTGAGAGGCACAAGAAAATGAAATGCAAAAATTGGGAAAATAATTAAAATTTCGGGCCCGGGTAGGTGATAACTTGAAAACACGACCAAGAGGCCCCAATTGATCCAAGGTATCAATTTGAAATAACGGAAATTTTTAAATTGCTATACTTTTTTTTTTTTGTTCCCTACCAAAGGATTAGGGACGCAATACCATCAACTAAAGATCAAGAAATTTTTGTTTTTGAGAAATGAAATCAAAGAGAATAAAAGTTTAAAAACCTGAAATGCGCAACATGCGAGGGTAATATGCGTTTCACAGATGAGGCAGCCAACGGAAAAATTCTCTGTCACAGGATGCGACACGAGATGCGACTCGCATGTTCAACATGCGATGGAATATGCGAGTCGCATATGAGGCAGCAACTTTGTCAACTTTCTGTCACAGGATGCGACACAACATGCGACTCGCATTTAGTGTCGCATATGAACAATTCGATATATTTTTTTTTTTTTTGCAAAAATCAGAAATTTAGATCCACTAACACTTTTGATGAACTAAGTATTTCTGATTTTTTTTGTTTTTGGCCCTCTAACACTTTTTCACAACTTTATTGGACAACTTTTGGATCAAATGGCCCTTTGGAGAGTCTTCTTCCTTATGAAGATTTGAAGGTCTTCAAGAACACAAGAACAATTCAAAAATTCAACTACCCTCAAATCAACTTGTTTTTCTTTCAAATTTCAGATTTAGACTCCCCAAGACTTTTAGAACAAAGCCCAATAAGTTTCAAGTCCCAATTTCACCCAACTCAACAAGACCCATTTCAAGTTCTTCAACTCAACAATGGTGAAAATCTCAAAACAACTTGAAATGACTCAAAATTTCAGATTTGAAACCCTAAAACTCTAAGGAACTTAAACCTAACACCAGATTCAACAAAATCAACAAGAGAATTCATTTTTTTTTTGAATTTGGTTTTTTTTTTTGTTGAATTAAAACCCAAGATTAGATTTGGTGGAAAAAATCTAAACTAAGCTCTGATACCAATTGATACGATAACGGATACGCGGAAGCAATAAATTAACAAGGAAAGTAAATGATAGATAGATTGACACAAGAAAATGGAATTAAAAGCAACCTAAAGGTGTATCAAACCTAAAGACCTCAATTAATTAACATAAACAAGCACCAACCTCTTAGGATGACCTCAAGGGAATTGAATTCCCAAGCAACCAATCCTCTCACAATCAAAGATTCAACAAGAGCTATCCATGGCCTCTCTCATAAGTTTCTCTCTCTAGAGACAACTCTCAAAATCACTCATCTTTTCTTCCAAATGTCAAAAGTCCCTAATGAAATGAAAGACAATGTATTTATACTAACTAAATAATAGAAGACCCTATTATTACATAAATGCCATTAATGAGGCAAGGGCCTTGTTTGGCTAGTCTTGTGGAGATGGAAATCTTGAATTTGCGGATGTGACCTCTTGCGTATAGCCTTCCTTGCTCGGTGGCCACTTTAATACTGTTCCATCTCCCATCCGTCCTCTCCATGCTATCATCCAAACTGATCAGGACGCCATTAAGTGGCATATTTGGGATGACATGGCTCAAGAGTTTGTGCGACAATTTCTGTATAATATAGACATTACTCCAGATAAAATGTCCATGACCAAGGTTGTTACACCTCGGAAAATCTTCCGTTGGTACGCAAGTGAATGAACTAGTGAAATACGAGTATCAGGTTAATGATGACTTAAGGGCATTTTGGGAAAGAGTTATAACGTCCCTTAGATTGATATTGAAGTGTTGAACAAGTGTTAAGAAGGTTCCGCCAGGATCGGAGATCAAACGAAGTGATGAGAATAAGTTTAGTGAACTGATGAGTTTTACGGCTCATTATACGGACCGTAGAATGTTTTACGGACCGTATAATGGACCGTAAAACCATCACTTTGGAGGTTGGTTGCTGGTGGAATTTTTACGGTCAGTTATACGGACCGTATAAATTTATACGGACCGTATAACGAACCGTCAAATGGTTACAGTTAAGGCGGTGCATGCAGACCCATTTCACGGTCTATTATACGGACCGTATAACCATTATACGGACCGTATAACCATTATACGGACCGTATAACCATTATACGGACCGTATAATGGAACCCGACAGATCAGTGGAATGTTATTAAATAACGGACCAAGTTCATGAAATCATTTCAACATTTCATCCCTCTCTCTAAAATATCTCTCTACATTTATTATACAAGTTTTCAAGGATTATAAGCCATCAACAACATTGAATAAGTGAATCAAGAGTAAGAACCCATCAAGGATCATCTAAAGTCAAGAAATCCAAATGGAGAAAAACTAGGGTTTTGCTCAAAGTGGAATATTATCAACTAAAGCTTATTCCTACAACATCTAAGGTAAGATTCATGATATTATATGTTGTTTAAGGTATTTGAGAGTTAAAATTCTTGGTCATTAGAAGCAAAATGGGTTATGAATGATGAATAGTGACGTTTTTGAGACATAGTTTGAATTGAATCATGATTGTTGTTGTGTTGTGATATGAATGTGTTATAAATGACGTTAAGATCATGAAATAGACATTGTATATGAATGAACGAAGTTGGGTGTTGTGACCATAAATTGGGATAAATGGAAGTGAATTAAGAATGTGGATGATGTAGATGACTAAAGGCTATTATTATGATGTTGTGAATGTATTGTTGACGTTTGGAAGTTGAATTACGATATGGAGGAATGTCGTATAAATAAAGGAAATGCTGTCCGATTTTCTCTAGTTTTATCCATGTGTGCTAATTGTCGATTCTAATGATGGTATGACTTTAATAAAGGTAGAAACGTGAGCATCCAAGGAGTACGTGCAAGTGTAGAATAGTTCGACGAAAAGGTATGTAAGGCTAACCCTTCTTTCATAAGGCATGGTTCTTTGGCCAAAAGTCTAAATCCTCTATAAGTCTACGATTCCTTCAAATGATTGACCTTCTGAGCTAGTAAGCCTATGACCTAGATGTAACGATAACGATGAGGATAGAAATGATGCTAAAGATGCTTATGAGCTATTATATGTTCGTGTGCCTATGAAGGGCTATAATATGACCCCGAGCTTATGATGCCGGGTAAGAATATATGTATATGAATATGTATAAAGTATGTATATGATTATGTAACGCGCGCACACTTCTGCAGATGGTACGGATAACCCTGATGCCTTGGTAGGGCCAGGTATGTATGACCTTGAGCCTTGGTTGGCCAAGTATGTATGAAACACCGAACCTTCATGGTCGGGCAAGATATGTATATGTATGTATATATGTGAATATGTTATGTATATGAGATGTAAATGATTATGAGAGTAATTAAGTACGGAGGTGGATGTGTATACGGATACGCAATAGAAACGGAATGCCCTTATGGAAAGCAAGTAAGTGCTATGATGATGATATTGTTGTCTCCCCTCCTATGTTACTGCCTAAGTTGTCTATTATGCTTTTATATTGATGTTGATCATGCTTTACATACTCAGTACATTCTTCGTACTGACGTCCTTTTTGTGGACGCTGCGTCATGCCCGCAGGTGCACAGGGAGACAGACTGGACTCATAGTTGCTTATTCAGAGAGTGCATAGCAGAGCTCCATCTCATTCGGAGCCATAGCTTTTGGGTACTTATTATTTTGTGTACATAATTATGGGCATAGCGGGGTCCTGTCCTGCTCATGTGATATGCTATACTCTTAGAGGCTCGTAGTCACGTGTATGTGGTTAGTTATGTCTGGCCTTGTCGGCCTATATTTTGTATATCATTTTGTTGGCCTCGTCGGCCCATGTACATTGTTGTGGCATAGCACCGGGTGGGCTAGCACCGGGTGCTCGTTGCGGCCCCCTAGTCTGGTCGTGACAAAGGTGCAGAAGAAATCTATAGAAAGTTTCAGGGAATTCGCCATTAGGTGGAGAGAGGAGGCTGCTAGAGTAAAGCCTCCAATGGCAGAAGGTGAGGTGGTGGATACTTTTCTCCAAGCCCAAACTGAAGAATACTATCAACACATGCTCCCAGCACTGGGCAAACCATTAATTGAGGTCATTAAGATGGGGGAAATGATAGAAGAAGGAATCAAAACAGGACGTATCATGAGATTTGCTGACATGAAATTAAATGCTAAAGAAACTCAAAATGGTTTAGGAAGCCTGAGTGACATGAGGGAAAATGATGATGTAGCCATGATTATACCAGAAGCACGACGAGGTGTGAGCGGTCCATCTCGCTCATATACCCAGCCACAACCTCAAGTCTATTCCCAAACTCCATACGCTCAACCTCAACATTACTTTTCTCCACAAGAACCTTAATATTCCATGTCACCTCTCCAGTACCTTGCCTGTGCTGCACAGCCATATGTTCAACCATATCCTTACCAACAATGGTGTGCACCAGCTCCACAGGGTTCTTACCCCCCACAAGCATATCGACCTCGTACCAGCTCCAACTTTCGACCTAGGCCGGAATACAAGAAAGAGAGGCAACAGAGAAGGGAGGCCTCTGGAAAACTTCCCGGGCTATCAGTCCCAGTTCCAGAAGTTGATAAGGATGAATTGGTTAAAGGGACCCAGAACTTGTTTGCTGAGCATAATTTGATTGAAAATGATAATGGTCCACGTAATGCTTATGTGCAACTTAGTGGCTAAGATGGCAGCTTTGCAGTTGGGAAGTCACTCCTCTCCCCTTTCGGAAGGAGTCTTGGTAGTTTGTTTTGATGTTCTTTCTGTTTTCCGGGTTATTCTAGGGTTGTAATCCAGAATTTTTTTGCTTGTTTTAATGTCCGCAACCCTTCTATCATTCTGTTTAATAATATAAAAAAAGAGTTTTGTTTTGTCATTTCCTAGTATATTTTCTTTAATTTTTCTTTTGTATAGTTCTTTTCAGGCTGGTTCTACTGACATGGCATGCATGCAGATTTTTTTTGGTCAAATCTTAAAATATGATCTAGCCAAGGGACAAATGCACCAAAACTCGAAAATTGTGAAAAAAAACATTTGAGTAAACAAGCTTATACAAGTATGAAGGAAAAGCGAGAGACAATATCCAACAATGCATTTGTTGTGAAGAGATACCATGTGATTTTGATTTCTCATTCTCAAATCGCATGTTTTGTACTTGACGTTTTTAAGGATTGGTATGACGAAGGAATTTCATTCTACTATCTAAATGTTGTGTCACCATTTGCTACCCCTGTTGAACCTTAGTTTTATTTTCTTTCATATCCCTCGTTTGGAATCAAAATAGTATCAGAGAAAAAAAAAAGGACAACGAAAAGAAAAAGAAAGAAGGAAACAAAATCACACAAACCAAAAATAAATAATTTAAAATTAAAAAAAACAAACAAGGGAGAGAGAAAGCACAAGAAATGAGCTGCCGGAACTACATCTGACCCGATTCTTGTCTCGACAGGATACGTAGGCATCCCTATTCTGGGGTTCGGTCCAACCCAAATAAGATTCGAAATTTCCCGTTTCAAAGAAACTGGGACAGAAGTTATTTTTCCTTTTGAGTCGATTCCAAAAGTTGTAAGTCTCACCCCTATTATTTTCGTGTTGTCTTCGAGCCTCCACGCCATCCTTTCTTTTCAACCCTATCCAAAGCCACGTTACAACCAAAGAAAAGTCCTTCAGATCAATCATTGAGAATGTCAAGGCTGAGCACGCTATGAGTACAAAATATTTGCTAGCGAGCATCACCTGTATGCGTAAGCATAAGGGAAGTGGGAGAAGAGAATGAAAATGAGAGAGTCTTATTGGTGAAAGCCTTCACAGGCACCATAAGGCGATGGAGGTCTGAGAGAAATGAAAATTAGAGTCTCTCACTGGTGAAAACCTTCACAGGCACCATAAGTCGACAGTGAGTTGAGAGAATGAAAATGAGAGAGTCTTATCGGTGAAAACCTTCACAGGCACCACAAGGCAATGAAGATTTGAGAGAAATGAAAATGAGTGTCTCTCACTGGTGAAAACCTTCACCGGCATCATAAGTCGACGGTGAGTTGAGAGAATGAAAATGAGAGAGTCTTACCGGTGAAAGCCCTTCACAGGCACCATAAGGCGACGGTGAGTTGAGGGAATGAAAATGAGAGAGTATTATTGGTGAAAACCCTCATGGGAACCGTAAGGCGATGGTAAGATGAGAGACAAATAAAAGAGAGAGGTTTAGTGATGAAAACACTTCGGAGCGCCACTAGCCGAATGAGAGTCTTGAACCTGTTGAATAGGTTGGGATATGAAGCCTTGATTTCAAAACAAGTTGTGAGAGCACAACAAGAGTTAAAGAATAGATTGGTTGAACAGATTAGGCCGCTCAATTCAAAATGCATGTCATGACCATTGGAGCCAGCGACCACATTCAGATAAGTGTCTTCTTTCCTTTTCTCCTAATAAGGGACATTTCCACTTCTACATCTTTTTACTTCTTTTGTTTTGTTTCTGTCACGACCCAACCCCGTGGGCCGTGACTAGTGCCCGAGCTGGACACTCGTATGTACCTGTTAACTATAATCATCCACAACTAGCATAATACAGACTTATCAATACCAAGGCAAGACGTAAAGCATAAGAGATTCTGTACCAAAATCTAGGCTCCGGAACAAGGGAACT
The DNA here is from genome assembly GCF_019175385.1 of Lycium barbarum. Taxonomy (NCBI): domain Eukaryota; kingdom Viridiplantae; phylum Streptophyta; class Magnoliopsida; order Solanales; family Solanaceae; genus Lycium; species Lycium barbarum. Next base: position 96,301,726 of record NC_083342.1, read on the forward strand.
CTCTAAGATAGCTGAATAGGACTCCTAAGCTGGCGGGTTACCAACGTGAGCATCTGTACTTGCGGGCATGAACGCAGCCCCCCGAAGAAAGGGGGTCAGTACGGAATATGTACTGAGCATGTAAAGCATAAATACAATAAACAGGATCATACTGAAGTGAGGAGTACAGAAAACTAGTACAATAACCAGAAAACCACAAGGCTTACCTTTGAATCATAAATCATGGTGTCAATATCAGACCTAACTCGTTATGAAACTTAATGTCACCATTAGAGAATCATCTTGTTCATATGCATATGTATAACGTGTCCCGGCCCTCTAGTGAGGGACTCGGTAAATAAAATCATATCATCATCATGTATATATATATAACGTGTCCCGGCCCTCTAGTGAGGGACTCGGTGAATAAGATCATCATGTGCCATCCTGGCCGCCATCCCCATATCATCATATCATCATATGCATATATATAACGTGTCCCGGCCCTCTAGTGAGGGACTCGGTGAATAATGCAGTGGATCTGTGCACGAAACACATGTCCTGGCCCGGGACTCAGTTAAAGATGTATTGAGGCATGCACGAGCAGAGTAGTGAGAAACCATATGAAAATTAAATCATATTTGAGACTCAATAGAATAATCAAAACGAATCATCATTTGAAAACCAAGACAATAGTCATATCAAATACCTTTCGAATGTCGCTGTGGATTATATAAAAATAGAACCTCAAGGATTATATACACGTATCAAGACATAATAAAATAGTTTCTGGAAATCAAGAACATTAGCCATCCTAGTGGCTCTTTGAATATCATTATGAACTATATTAAATAACGTCTCAGAGATCATAGACAGGTATCAAATCAATACGAGACAGCTTATGAAAGTTAAGGACATTAGTCATTATAGAGCCTTTAGGAATAGAGACTTATACATACGATCATACTATACAACATATAGAAAGCTCGAGGGCAGTGGCTTAACTACTTTAAAAGCTCTAACATCAAGAAGTGAATAAGAATCATGAATCATATTCGGAACTTATGAATGGAATTACCCCAAAGCTCATGTCATTCATCACTTACGTCTAGGACATGCCAAAAGAAAGAAGGGACAGCTTTACATACCTCACGTCGTTCAAGAGCTCAGTCCATCCAAGAACTTCCATAATTAATATGATAAACCTATAATCGTAAGAATACGCACGTGACTTAAGAGGGCTTTCGTATATCATATATATTAATTGATGACTTAATTCTAAAACGAAACGGGCAGCATCTCCTCTATATCATTAGCATCGCCCAACTTGGTATATCAGCCCAACAACAAATAAATCCCAAAAACACAGCATGCATGTCCATAACAACTTCATAATACTCTATAACGAGCGACAAACTCGAATTACAATCTATATACTCCATGGCACCTTTTCGTATGTTTTCTTCTTAACCTTAAAAATATTCTCAATATGATAAGGGCATAATTTACCACAAATCTCGCGTTTATATCATATATTTACAACAAGAAAAACAGCCCACAACTCCAACTATATCAATTGGCAATTCTATTCGTAAGTTCGCGTTTATTTCATCAATTCCTATATCGATACTTGTATACACTTCTTTATTTTCGTATATACATATTATAACAACAAGCAGGATAACAATAGCTACAGGAAATTTCACGATATTCCAGCTCACTAAATAATTTATAATAACCAACAAACAGTCCATATGATAACAATAACCATTTATCCGATTTCCCGCAATTAATTTCGTAATTCTCGTCCCACGATATAATTATGTCTTGGATGAATTTAAATATATGTAGGAGAGGAGAATTATTACCTTATATACCATGAAATAACCTTCTTCCTCCTTACTTCACTTCGAAGAAAGCCCGAATTCAACAACACGATAAGACGGAACAACGAGATTGAAGCGACGTGCAAAACCCGTAAAAATTGAATAGCGTCGTTGCTTAAACTTCCAAACACTGAATGTACTAGTACGTTTCTGCCCATATCCTTAAATTCACGATGCAGCTATATAAATTGGCTGCTGCCCTCATCTTTTAGAAGTGAACTTTCACGATTTAAGTTCACAAGATTGAACATATATTTATGTCTCTACACTAGCAAAAACGTTGTTGGAACATGTGAATTTTTTTTCTAAGTGATAATTGTAGTTATTGACTTCTAAGTGGGCAGCGGGGTCCACTCCCTTTTGCCACCACTCCCACATCATGACATGTAAGCTTATACATGTCACTATTTGAAGGTTACTTAGTGTCTTGCTACCATGGTGCCATGTGGCCATTAATCTTTATTCAATAATCCATATCTCTCAAATTTTATTCCACTTTTAACCAATCACACACATAATTATTTTCTTGTTCTCAACGCACTTAAGTAGAAATTATTTTTAAAACACTTTATATACTCATTGTCATGATCATGTGACATAGCACTAGTCCATACCCCTTCATTTTCCACACATAAAATATAATTTCCAATCACCGTCGTCACACTTGTTAAGGCCCAAATTATTTATGGACTTCGTTCCTCACATATGTCAAGTTCTTGATTTTCATGCTTGAATATAACCAAATTCTCCGGACTCGGATAAATTTCCTCATGTTGGACGGTTCACTTCCCTAGTCCAAAAATACGGAATATCATAGCTTGGACCGTATTTCACTCAAATAAATTTTAAACCTCGACGGTTATTTTATCCGATTCATTTGACTTCTAACCCTTCGAATGCATCTGTACCATCACTCTAACCACCTATGAGATTGAGGGATAACCTCACTTCCGTAACTAATGTCATTTAACTCGCACACTTTCCAACGCATGAAAACAGGGGATGTAACAGTTTTGTTGAGTCATCCATGTAGAACGGGTGGAGAAAGGATTTCAAAATTTGCTACCAGCTTTTCCAATTGCGAAGCAAAACATCTGGCTAGCACATGAAGGTAGCATGATTCAAAGTGGGTAGAGTACCCAATGAGTTATCGTTCATTGATAGATTATGGATTTATGAAAATATATGGGATCAGTAGAGTTTGAATTAATAGGCACCATGAAACAGAGGTATTGGTATTGGTTTTGATTTAAAGTCACTGAAAGTCACTCTGATAGCCAAAATTTGGGATCAGTGGTCCAACGAGCCGACAGCGAGCACAGACTATTTGAAATCACAGCTAAGTAGAACAAGTGCATGAGCAAGCACCTTCAGAACCAAGGCCTCAAACCAACCACCACATTTTAAAACTCAAAATATTTCTTTGTTTGAAACAGGAATGGATATTATCCTCAAATCAAAGGGTCAAAGCTTCAAAAGGTACAATGTCTTATTTTTGCCGATGCAAAAGGGCATGTCACAACATATGTTTGCAAGAAACAAAAATTGATCGACTTTTCAATTATGAATACTGTCACCCCTAGGAGATGCACTTCCAAGTCTGGGTTGTAGGAGATGCACTTCCTAACCCAAAGCTCTACTCCTAGGAAACGCACTTCCTAGTCGAGTCTTTCTGTTAACCCATAAGAGACGCACTTCTTAGTCAGGGTCTTTCAGGTTTTGCTTTTAGGAGACGCATTTCCTAATATGAAACATTACTCCTAGGAGACACACTTCCTAGTCGAGTCTTTATGTTTAACCCCTAAGAGACGCATTTCTTAGTCAGGGTCTTTCAGGTTTTGCTTTTAGGAGACACATTTCCTAATATGAACCTTTACTCCTAGGAGACGCACTTCCTAGTCGAGTCTTTCAGTTTAACCCCTAAGAGACGCACTTCTTAGTTTGGGTCTTCCTGGTTTTTGACGTTTATGAGACACACTTCCTAATGCAAACCTTTACTTCTAGGAGACGCACTTCCTAGTCGAGTGTTTCAGTTTAACCCTTAAGAGATGCACTTCTTAGTCTGGGTCTTCCTGGTTTTTGACGTTTAGGAGACGCACTTCCTAATGCAAACCTTTACTCCTAGGAGACGCACTTCCTAGTCGAGTCTTTCAGTTTAACCCCTAAGAGACGCACTTCTTAGTTTGGGTCTTCCTGCTTTTTGACGTTTAGGAGACGCACTTCCTAATGCAAACCTTTACTCCAAGGAGACGCACTTCCTAGTCGAGTCTTTCAGTTTAACCCCTAAGAGACGCACTTCTTAGTCCGGGTCTTCCTGGTTTTTGACGTTTAGGAGACGCACTTCCTGATGCAAACCTTTACTCTAAGGAGACACACTTCCTAGTCGAGTCTTTCAGTTTAACCCCTAAGAGACGCACTTCTTAGTCTGGGTCTTCCTGGTTTTTGACGTTTAGGAGACGCACTTCCTAATGCAAACCTTTACTCCTAGAAGACGCACTTCCTAGTCGAGTCTTTCAGTTTAGCCCCTAAGAGACGCACTTCTTAGTTTGGGTCTTTCAGTTTTTTCTTTTAGGAGACGCACTTCCTAAATTGAACCATTACCCCTAGGAGACGCACTTCCTAGTCAGAGTCTTTCGATTTTAACCCCTAAGAGACGCAATTCTTAGTTTGGGTCTTTCAGGTTTTTTCTTTTAGGAGACGCACTTTCTAAATTGAACCATTACTGCTTGGAGACGCACTTCCTAGTTAGAATTTTCAATTTTACCTCTAGGAGACGCACTTCCTAGTTAGAGCGTTTGATTTTACGTACATCATTGAATTATCTTACAAAGAGTTTATGACTTTGCTAACACTCACCAAAATTTTACTAGTGCAAACTGGGGCGGAAAATTTATTTCGTGTTGTTGTCTTTGATGATTTGCAGGACCCGCCTGAATAATGGGAAGAAAGTCAGGACCCGCCTGAAGAATGTTCAGCAAGTCAGGACCCGCCTGAAGAATGAGAAGCAAGGTAGGACCAGCCTGAAGAATGGGAGGAGGGCCAGGACCCGCCTGAAGAATGAGAGGCAAGTCAGGACCCGCCTGAAGAATGGGCAGCAAGTCAGGACCCGCCTGAAGAATAGGAAGAAAGTCAGGACCCGCCTGAAGAATGGGAAGCAAGTCAGGACCCGCCTGAACAATGAGAAGAAAGTTAGAACCCGCCTGAAGAATGGGATGATCAGGAACCCTCCTGGAGAATAGGGCCACCTTTCAATTTCAAGTTCAGGAACCCGCCTGGATAATAGGGACATCTTTCAATTTCAAGTTCAGGAGCCCGCCTGAAGAATAGGGTGTACTTTCAGTTAGAAGTAGCAGGAGCCCGCCTGAATAATAGGGTCAACATTCAACTGCTTTTCAATTTCAAGATCAAGATCCCACCTGAAGCATGGAGTTTACTTTTAAGTTCAATTCGAGATCGAAGTGCTTATCTCACACTTGGGAAAACATGAAGATTCAGGTTAAGATTCAAGAGAAGCTCCATAGCTAGGATCCTGTGCTTGTATTTTCTTTTTCACTTTTGTCTTTCATTTGATGTAATAATAGGACCGCGTAGCGGAGCCTCGACAGGACCTCGCTCGACTATTCACCTCAATATATTTCATCTCCCTTCTTACTTTTGAACTACACGTGACCTGATTCCCTTATAACCCGGGATATGTAGGATGCCCAAAACCAGGGCTCGGTTGCATCATCTTCGTTCTTTCCCTTCCTTTTAGAACGACGGTAGGGTCAAACTAGTCTCTTTGTCTACTTGTTTTTTTGAAAACTCTTCGTGTTCCCAATCAAACAGGGGCAGCTGTAGACACGTGATTTTTGACCCTCCCTGGGGTGTTTCACCTTCTAGTATCTAAATTTTCCTTTAAATATGGTTTAGACATTTTATTTGGTTTTATTTTTGTTTATTAGGTCCTATTCAAATATTCGAAAATCACAAAAATAGAGTCACAGTTTAGGATATATGTTTGGTTTCATTTTATTTTTATTAGTACAAAAAGAAAACAAATGTCCGAAAATGTGTTATCTATTTTTAGTTTAATTTCCAAGTTAAAAGTTTTAAAAAATATAGAATGAGTACATATTTTAATCTTGCTATTTTAATTTAGTAGGAATAATATTTTATGTCCTCATTTGTTAATCATATGTTATTTCACGCATAGGAACAGATAAAAGGAAAAGGGGTGGGGACCACTCAAATTTAAATACCTCACCTACACACATATGCCACATGCACCCTTTATAGATATATGTTTTTTATTAAAATAACAAAAAAGAACAAAAAACAAAAATCCCTTTACATTATAACATCCATGTGCACCATTCCAAGGCCCATGGACCCAAAAACCCTTTTCATCATTTTTCACACCCTACCTACGTATTATAAATTGGACAGAACCCTAGAAAAGAGGGAGAACACATACTCGTCCGCAATTCCATAACACCCACACAACATCATCATCAGCCGCGACACACACACTACACTTTGAATCATACACACTGCACCTATCACCTCTACTAATAATCAGCTGTAGAAATCTTCTTCTTCAATTCGCAAAATCACCCTAGCAGCAAACACCAGCCACCAACCTCATTAAAATAGCCATGTAAACTCACCTCCAAACCTCCATTAACACACAAAAAAGAGCTACATAAAATCAGTCCGTAAACCTCCGCTTCTTCACCGGAACTGCACATTTAAACCATCAATGAAAAATGGAGTTTTCGCTTGAGGTTTTCCTGTCGTGGTGCTATTTTTTGGTAGATGTTAAAGGCATTGGCTAAGTTCGTATTTTAATCTTGCTGGACGACTGAAGGTTCCTTAATGTAAATTCAAAGAGGTTTTTATCGTAAAGGCCCAATCTTTCTTCCATTTTCAGTTGTTATTTCATAAAACCTGTTTCTTTATTTTGAATATGTTTATTTTGTTTGGTTTAATCATTGTTACTTATTAAATTGTTAGTTAAAATGTTGGTTTGGATAATGATTTAATGGTCACTGTTTCAATTAAGGTAGGTATAATATAGTACTTTAATCATTGTTATTTCCTGTTTGGCTTTATGTTTCTTGTTTCAATATTTGGGTGTTTACTTTAATCTTTATGTTTTTGACGTTTAGGAGTCGCACTTCCTAATGCAAACCTTTACTCCTTGGAGACGCACTTCCTAGTCGAGTCTTTCAGTTTAACCCCTAAGAGACGCACTTCTTAGTCTGGGTCTTCCTGGTTTTTGACGTTTAGGAGACGCACTTCCTGATGCAAACCTTTACTCCTAGGAGACGCACTTCCTAGTCGAGTCTTTCAGTTTAACCCCGAAGAGACGCACTTCTTAGTCTGGGTCTTCCTGGTTTTTGACGTTTAGGAGACGCACTTCCTAATGCAAACCTTTACTCCTAGGAGACGCACTTCTTAGTCGAGTCTTTCAGTTTAACCCCTAAGAGACGCACTTCTTAGGCTGGGTCTTCCTGGTTTTTGACGTTTAGGAGACGCACTTCCTAATGCAAACCTTTACTCCTAGGAGACGCACTTCCTAGTCGAGTCTTTCAGTTTAACCCCTAAGTGACGCACTTCTTAGTCTGGGTCTTCCTAGTTTTGACGTTTAGGAGACGCACTTCCTAATGCAAACCTTTACTCCTAGGAGACGTACTTCCTAGTCGAGTCTTTCAGTTTAGCTCCTAAGAGACGCACTTCTTAGTTTGGGTCTTTTAGGTTTTTCTTTTAGGAGACGCACTTCCTAAATTAAACCATTACCCCTAGGAGACGCACTTCCTAGTCAGAGTCTTTCGATTTTAACCCCTAAGAGACGCACTTCTTAGTTTGGGTCTTTCAGGTTTTTTCTTTTAAGAGACGCACTTCCTAAATTGAACCGTTACTTCTAGGAGACGCACTTCCTAGTTAGAATTTTCAGATTTACCTCTAGGAGACGCACTTCCTAGTTAGAGCGTTTGATTTTACTTACATCATTGAATTATCTTACAAAGAGTTTATGACTTTGCTAACATTCACAAAAATTTTCCTAGTGCAAACTGGGGCGGAAAATTTTGTTCGTGTTGTTGTCTTTGATGATTTGCAGGACCCTCCTGAAGAATGGGAAGAAAGTCAGGACCCGCCTGAAGAATGAGAAGCAAGGTAGGACCCGCCTGAAGAATGGGAGGCAAGTCAGGACCCGCCTGAAGAATGGGAAGAAATCAGGACCCGCCTGAAGAATGGGAATCAAGTCAGGACCCGCCTGAAGAATGGGAGGCAAGTCAGGACCCGCCTGAAGAATGGAAAGCAAGTCAGGACCCGCCTGAAGAATGGGAAGAAAGTCAGGACCCGCCTGAAGAATAGGCAGAAAGTCAGGACCCGCCTGAAGAATGGGAAGAAAGTCAGGACCCGCCTGAAGAATGGGAAGCAAGTCAGGACCCGCCTGAACAATGAGAAGAAAGTTAGGACCTGCCTGAAGAATGGGATGATCAGGAACCCGCCTGGAGATTAGGGCCACCTTTCAATTTCAAGTTCAGGAACCCGCCTGGATAATAGGGACATCTTTCAATTTCAAGTTCAGGAGCCCGCCTGAAGAATAGGGTGTACTTTCAGTTAGAAGTAGCAGGAGCCCGCCTGAATAATAGGGTCAACATTCAACTGCTTTTCAATTTCAAGATCAGGATCGCACCTGAAGCATGGAGTTTACTTTTAAGTTCAATTCGAGATCGAAGTGCTTATCTCACACTTGGGAAAACATGAAGATTCAGGTCAAGATTCAAGAGAAGCTCCATAGCTAGGATCCTGTGCTTGTATTTTCTTTTTCACTTTTGTCTTTCATTTGATGTAATAATAGGACCGCGTAGCGGAGCCTCGACAGGACCTCGCTCGACTATTCACCTCAATATATTTCATCTCCCTTCTTACTTTTGAACTACACGTGACCTGATTCCCTTATAACCCGGGATATATAGGATGCCGAAAACCAGGGCTCGGTTGCATCATCTTCGTTCTTTCCCTTCCTTTTAGAACGACGGTAGGGTCAAACTAGTCTCTTTGTCTACTTGTTTTTTGAAAACTCTTCGTGTTCCCAATCAAACAGGGGCAGCTGTAGACACGTGATTTTTGACCCTCCCTGGGGTGTTTCACCTTCTAGTATCTAAATTTTCCTTTAAATATGGTTTGGACATTTTATTTGGTTTTATTTTTGTTTAGTAGGTCTTATTCAAATATTCGAAAATCACAAAATTAGAGTCACAGTTTAGGATATATGTTTGGTTTCATTTTATTTTTATTAGTAGAAAAAGAAAAAAAATGTCCGAAAATGTGTTATCTATTTTTAGTTTAATTTCCAAGTTAAAAGTTTTAATGAATAAATATAGAGTGAGTACATATTTTAATTTTGCTATTTTAATTTAGTAGGAATAATATTTTATGTCCTCATTTGTTAATCATATGTTATTTCACGCATAGGAACAGATAAAAGGAAAAGGGGTGGGGACCACTCAAATTTAAATACCTCACCTACACACATATGCCACATGCACCCTTTATAGATATATGTTTTTTATTAAAATAACAAAAAATAACAAACAACAAATCCGCTTTACATTATAAAATCCATGTGCACCATTCCAAGGCCCATGGACCCAAAAACCCTTTTCATCATTTTTCACACCCTACCTACATATTATAAATTGGACAAAACCCTAGAAAAGAGGGAGAACACATACTCATCCGCATTTCCATAACACCCACACAACATCATCATCAGCCGCGACACACACACTACACTGAGAATCATATACACTGCACCTATCACCCCTACTAATAATCAGCCGTAGAAACCTTCTTCTTCAATTCGCAAAAACACCCTAGCAGAAAACACCAGCCACCAACCTCATTAAAATAGCCATTTAAACTCACCTCCAAACCTCCATTAACCCACAAAAAAGAGCTCCATAAAATCAGTCCGTAAACCACCGCTTCTTCACCGGAACTGCACATTTAAACCATCAATGAAAAATGGAGTTTTCACTTGAGGTTTTCCGGTCGTGGTGCTATTTTTTGGTAGATGTTAAAGGCATTGGATAAGTTCGTATTTTAATCTTGCTGGACAACTGAAGGTTCCTTAATGTAAATTCAAGGAGGTTTTTATCGTAAAGGTCCAATCTCTCTTCCATTTTCAGTTCTTATTTCATAAAACCTGTTTCTTTCTTTTGAATATGTTTATTTTGTTTGGTTTTATCATTGTTACTTGTTAAATTGTTAGTTAAAATATTGGTTTGGATAATGATTTAATGGTCACTGTTTCAATTAAGTTAGGTCTAATATAGTACTTTAATCATTGTTATTTCCTGTTTGGCTTTATGTTTCTTGTTTCAATATTTGGGTGTTTAGTTTAATTTAATCGGATACTTTTCTCATTTATTGGTTGACAAGGAGCATTGACCGTAATTGGGAATGGAATTTGGTTCTAAGTTTGGCCAACGATTGGCCTTGTAAATTAAATGGGTCGCGGGGTTTTAATTTTAGTCCATGACTCATTTATAATTAATTGTGAGCTGAGCGAGACGAGATGCGAATTATTTCAAATCTCATTGTCAAAGGAAAAGAAAAGAGCAGAACAACCAATTGTAAGGGAGCGAGATGAGTTGCGAATTTATTCAAAACCTTTTATTAAAAGAGTGAAAATTAATAATAACCAAATTATTTTAAGTCCCAAATTTTAGAGACAAATAATTGCCTTTAACGCTAGACGAGCTTTAGACACGTTTTAAGACGTTTGTTTCGATTAAGAATGCGGTTACGCATCTTATTTCGAGACGTTTTTTTTATATAACTCAAGGATACGGTTACGCTCCTTGGCTGAACTCGTTTTAATAATTAATTTTGTTTCGAATAAGAATGCATTTATGCATCTTAATTTGAGACGCTTAAAAGATTCAGACTGCGGTTACGCATCCGGTTTAAGACCAATAAATGTTCAACAATAAAAGTACGAGCAAATCAAGGCTCAAATACATAATATATGCAAATATTAATTTAAGCTAGGTATGGGTCGATAAATCGACCGTGCTAGAACCACGGGACTCGGGGAATGCCTAACACCTTCTCCCCGGTCAATAGAATTCCTTACCCGGTCTTCTGTTTTCGCAGACCATAACAAAAGAGTTATTTCCTTTTGATTAGGGATTCATAAGGTGGCTTGGAACACCAAAACTAAATTCCAAGTGGCGACTCTGTAAATAAAATAATCCCTTTTCAAACCCGTCACTTCAAATGGAAAAACCTTAAATAATAAAAACCTGCGCGTTTAGAATTCGGGGGCGCAAAAAGGGGTGTGACAGCTCTGGCGACTCTGCTGGGGAATACTAACTAGAATTCGAGCTTTGTGATATTGCCTTATACTTGGCTTTTATTATTATTATTTGGATTTATTGTGTTTTGTTGAGCCTAATGTGCAAATTGCCGCTCATTTATCGCTTTGATATTGTTGAACTGTATTATAAACTGTCTTCTCCCGCGCACCCTTTTATTGTCACAGGAATGCAGTTATGCATCCTACTTCTGTCAAGATAAAGCCGGAGCGTCTTGGCGCCCAGTGAAGGATTTTAGTCACACATGTTACACGGGGCTGGATAAGCAATGAAGTCGGAATAGCACTGCTACCGACATTATTGCCCCTCCCCGGCTCGAGTTGTCCGCTCGGGTTAGCCAGTCTAGACACCGTTTTCCATAAGGTTTTAAACCTAGCAGAACTGAAACGCAGCATGATTATCCCTAGTAGGATCCGCTTATATGCATCACTTGCATTTGACTTAGGGGGACTCGGCACAGGGGTCAGGTCCGTCTAGGACAAGTATCCCTTTTTCTGATCGACCTGTGCATCTCATGTGCTATTTGCAATATTATTTTTAAAGCTTGCTTGATTGTTGGTCGGCTTTAGGCTAACTAGTGAAATAGAAGAGAGAGAAGCATTCATTTGACTTTTTACGCACCCATTTTCCTTAAACCTCTAATTTGTCTGGCTCTTGCTAAAAATAAGAAAAGAAGAGTTCAATTCGAGACGAGTTTATTAATTAATTTATTTATTTTTAAAAAAGAACCTAGCAGTTCAATCTGGACGAACTACGCACACCTGATTCCCGTCCCTTGGGGCGACGATACGTAGGCAGCCCATATCGGGTTCGGTGATCCTTATTCAAAAATTTTTAAAAAAAGTGTTTTTATTTTGTATTAGAAAATCCGAAAAACAAAGGAAATAGTTTTATATAAAAAAAAGACAATAATAAAAGGGGGGAGATTCTTTTTTAACGCCCTATCCAAAAGAAAAAGGAAAACGATTTTTTAACGCCCTATCAAAATACAAAAAGATTTTTTTTCAAGTTTTTGTAGTTTTTTTTCTCTTCCTAAATTTAAAAAAAAAAAAAAGAAGCGAAAATTCGAAACAATTTTGTTGTTTAGTTTTTTGCCGAAACTTTCCGAACTACGCAAAGATCTGATTCATGTCCCAGCATGATACGTAGACAACCCAAGTCGGGTTCGATCGAATTATTTAAAAAAATAAATCCAAAAAGAGTATTGGAAGAGCGGAGAATAAAAAAGAGTGGAAAGAAAAGAGAGATAATCATAAAAAGAAAAAAAGATGAGTGAACCTAGAGGTATGTAAAGCAAAAAATGAAAGAGAGGAAGGCCAAATCGAACGAAAATGGGGATGATGCCAAAATGACATTGTTACCTTTAGAATCATTCTAGAACTAATAATTGTGCATATGTTACTTGCGCGTGGTTCCCTAACTCAATTATTTTTTATTCATGATGTTTGATTTAGAAGGTGGTTGGTTTGTGGTTTTAAAACTGGCGACTCATCCTAACAACACAAGGTCGAAAACCAAAAAGGTAATGGCGACTAACGAGGACACTGGGTTGGTTGACGATAGCGCTCAAACACCGTTGGTTGACCAAAACTCGAGGTTAGCCGAAGAAGTGAGAATGTTAAAACAACACATGGCAAGCATGTATCGGGCTTGGATGACTGGTCAGGCACCACCTCCACTGCCACCTGGCTTCCTCGACATTTCCCCTAATATGCCGACCTCAACCCGAGTTCCACTCACTGTGCCTGGTGATCCATCTAACAGTGGGCCCTTGTTCAAAACCCCTGATGCTCAACCCTATACTCCAGAACCGACTTTAAATGTCTCTAACCCATATGGTTATAACCCTCACCTTGAGCCTTCCGTTAACAGTGAAAACATTGATAAGACCGTGGATGATGAGGAAATAACTAGAAAGATGAAAATCTTGGAGCAATCCATAAGATACTTGCAAGGTCAGGAAGGTCATAAGAGTGTTTCATACAAAGACTTATGCATGTTTCCTAATGTTCACTTGCCCTCTGGTTTTAAGACTCCAAAGTTTGACAAGTATGATGGGCATGGTGATCCTGTGGCCCATTTGAAGAGGTATTGCAATCAGTTGAGAGGAGCTGGAGGTAAGGACGAAATGCTTATGACCTACTTTAGTGATAGCTTAATAGGAATAGCCTCGGATTGGTTCACTGATCAAGACGCCATTAAGTGGCATATATGGGATGACATGGCTCAAGAGTTTGTGCGACAATTTCAGTATAATATAGACATTACTCCAGATAAAATTTCCATGACCAAGGTGCAGAAGAAATCTACAGAAAGTTTTAGGGAATCGCCATTAGGTGGAGAGAGGAGACTGCTAGAGTAAAGCCTCCAATGGCAGAAGGTGAGGTGGTGGATACTTTTCTCCAAGCCCAAACTGAAGAATACTATCAACACATGCTCCCAGCACTGGGCAAACCGTTCATTGAGGCCATTAAGATGGGGGAAATGATAGAAGATGGAATCAAAACAGGACGTATCATGAGTTTTGCTGACATGAAATTAAATGCTAAAGAAACTCAAAATGATTTAGGAAGCCTGAGTGACATGAGGGAAAATGATGATGTAGCCATGATTATACCAGAAGCACGACGAGGTGTGAGCGGTCCATATCGCTCATACCCAGCCACAACCTCAAGTCTATTCCCAAACTCCATACGCTCAACCTCAACATTACTTTTCTCCACAAGAGCCTTAATATTCCATGTCACCTCTCCAGTACCTTGCCTGTGCTGCACAACTATATGTTCAACCATATCCTTACCAACAATGGTGTGCACCAGCTCCACAGGGTTCTTACCCCCCACAAGCAAATCGACCTCGTACCAGCTCCAAGTTTCGACCTAGGCCGGAATACAAGAAAGAGAGGCAACAGAGAAGGGAGGCCTCTGTAAAACTTTCCGGGCTATCAGTCCCAGTTCTAGAAGTTGATAAGGATGAATTGGTTAAAGGGACCCAGAACTTATTTGCTGAGCATAATTTGATTGAAAATGATAATGGTCCAAGTAATGCTTATGTGCAACTTAGTGGCTAAGATGACAGCTTTGCAGTTGGGAAGTCACTCCTTTCCCCTTTAGGAAGGAGTCTTGGTAGTTTGTTTTGATATTCTTTCTGTTTTCCGGGTTATTCTAGGGTTGTAATCCAGAATTTTTTTGTTTGTTTTAATGTCCCCAACCCTTCTATCATTCTTTTAATAATATAAAAAAAAGAGTTTTGTTTTGTCATTTCCTAGTATATTTTCTTTAATTGTTCTTTTGTATAGTTCTTTTCAGGCTGGTTCTACTGACATGGCATGCATGTTGATTTTTTTTGGTCAAATCTTAAAATCTGATCTAGCCAGGGGACAAATGCACCAAAACTCGAAAATAGTGAAAAAGAACATTTGAGGAAACAAGCAGAGACAAGTATGAAGGAAAAGTGATAGACAAAATCCAACAATGCATTTGTTGTGAAGAGATACCATGTGATTTTGATTTCTCATTCTCAAATCGCATGTTTTGTACTTGACGTTTTTAAGGATTGGTATGACGAAGGCATTTCATTCTGCAATCTAAATGTTGTGTCACCATTTGCTACCCCTGTTGAACCTTAGTTTTATTTTCTTTCATACCCCTCTTTTAGAATCAAAATAGAATCGGAGAAAAAAAAAGGACAACGAAAAGAAAAAGAAAGAAGGAAACAAAATCACACAAACCAAAAAAAAAAAAATTAAAAATTTTTTTAAAAAAACAAGGGAGAGAGAAAGCACAAGAAATGAGCTGCCGGAACTACGTCTGACCTGATTCTTGTCTCGACAGGATACGTAGGCAACCCTATTCTGGGGTTCGGTCCAACCCAAATAATATTTGAAATTTCCCGTTTCAAAGAAACTGGGACAGAAGTTATTTTTCCTTTTGAGTCGATTCCAAAAGTTGTAAGTCTCACCCCTATTATTTTCGTGTTGTGTTCGAGCCTCCACGCCATCCTTTCTTTTCAACCCTATCCAAAGCCACGTTACAACCAAAGAAAATACCTTCAGATCGATCATTGAGAATGTCAAGGCTGAGCACGCTATGAGTACAAAATATTTGCTAACGAGCATCACCTGTATGCGTAAGCATAAGGGAAGTGGGAGAAGAGAATGAAAATGAGAGAGTATTATTGGTGAAAGCCTTCATAGGCACCATAAGGCGATGAAGGTCTGAGAGAAATGAAAATTAGAGTCTCTCACTGGTGAAAACCTTCAGAGGCACCATAAGTCGACAGTGAGTTGAGAGAATGAAAATGAGAGAGTCTTATCGGTGAAAACCTTCACAGGCACCATAAGGCAATGAAGATTTAAGAGAAATGAAAATGAGAGTCTCTCACTGGTGAAAACCTTCATAGGAATCGTAAGTCGACGGTGAGTTGAGAGAATGAAAATGAGAGAGTCTTACCGGTGAAAACCTTCACAGGCACCATAAGGCGACGGTGAGTTGAGGGAATGAAAATGAGAGAGTCTTATTGGTGAAAACCCTCATGGGCACCGTAAGGCGATGGTAAGATGAGAGACAAATAAAAGAGAGAGGTTTGCTGATGAAAAAACTTCGGAGCACCACTAGCCGAATGAGAGTCTTGAACCTGTTGAATAGGTTGGGATATGAAGCTTTGATTTCAAAACAAGTTGTGAGAGCACAACAAGAGTTAAAGAATAGATTGGTTGAACAGATTAGGCCGCTCAATTCAAAATGCATGTCATGACCATTGGAGCCAGCGACCACATTCAGATAAGTGTCTTCTTTCCTTTTCTCCTAATAAGGGACATTTCCACTTCTACATCTTTTTACTTCTTTTGTTTTGTTTCTGTCACGACCCAACCCCGTGGGCCGTGACTAGTGCCCGAGCTGGACACTCGTATGTACCTGTTAACTATAATCATCCACAACAAGCATAATACAGACTTATAAATACCAAGGCAAGACGTCGTCTCAAAACTGTCGCATTATTTAGACGTATCACAACAACCTGTCTCCTTGGGAGGTACAACTTTCAACAGACATTATAGTACATTAGCCGACAAGGCTTTCATAATATATAAGGGAACATCCCCGCTATAAACGAGCCGACAAGGCTATCATAACACATTACTTCTTAAAACATATATATATATATATATATATATATATATATATATATATATATATATATCTACGCAAGCCGACAAGGCTGCCACTACGAATGGGAACGTCCCAAAACATAAGCCATATAGACACAACTGAACAACATCGATACACAACCCACACATATGTCTACAGACCTCTAAGAGTAACAACAGTATCATATGACGGGACAGGGCCCCGCCGTACCCCTGGATAAAATACATATACACCACAAGAGATTCTGTACCAAACTCTAGGCTCCGGAACAAGGGAACTCTCCAAGATAGCTGAATAGGACTCCTAAGCTGGCGGGTTACCAACGCGAGCATCTGTACCTGCGGGCATGAACGCAGCCCCCCGAAGAAAGGGGGTCAGTACGGAATATGTACTGAGCATGTAAAGCATAAATACAATAAACAGGATCATACTGAAGTGAGGAGTACAGAAAACCAGTACAATAACCAGAAAACCACAAGGCTTACCTTTGAATCATAAATCATGGTGTCAATATCAGACCTAACTCGTTATGAAACTTAATGTCACCATTAGAGAATCATCTTGTTCACATGCATATGTATAACGTGTCCCGGCCTTCTAGTGAGGGACTCGGTGAATAAGATCATCATGTGCCATCCTGGCCGCCATCCCCATATCATCATATCATCATATGCATATATATAACGTGTCCCGGCCCTCTAGTGAGGGACTCGGTGAATAATGCAGTGGATCTGTGCACGAAACACATGTCCTGGCCCGGGACTCAGTGAAAGATGTATTGAGGCATGCACGAGCAGAGTAGTGAGAAACCATATGAAAATTAAATCATATTTGAGACTCAATAGAATAATCAAAACGAACCATCATTTGAAAACCAAGACAATAGTCATATCAAATACCTTTCGAATGTCGCTGTGGATTATATAAAAATAGAACCTCAAGGATTATATACACGTATCAAGACATAATAAAATAGTTTCTGGAAATCAAGAACATTAGCCATCCTAGTGGCTCTTTGAATATCATTATGAACTATATTAAATAACGTCTCAGAGATCATAGACAGGTATCAAATCAATACGAGATAGCTTATGAAAGTTAAGGACATTAGTCATTATAGAGCCTTTAGGAATAGAGACTTATACATACGATTATACTATACAACATATAGAAAGCTCGAGGGCAGTGGCTTAACTACTTTAAAATCTCTAACATCAAGAAGTGAATAAGAATCATGAATCATATTCGGAACTTATGAATGGAATTACCCCAAAGCTCATGTCATTCATCACTTACGTCTAGGACATGCCAAAATAAAGAAGGGACAACTTTACATACCTCACGTCGTTCAAGAGCACAGTCCATCCAAGAACTTCCATAATTAATATGATAAACCTATAATCGTAAGAATACGCACGTGACTTAAGAGGGCTTTCGTATATCATATATATTAATTGATGACTTAATTCTAAAATGAAAAGGGCAGCATCTCCTCTATATCATTAGCATCTCCCAACTTGGTATATCAGCCCAACAACAAATAAATCCCAAAAACACAGCATGCATGTCCATAACAACTTCATAATACTCTATAACGAGCGACAAGCTCGAATTACAATCCATATACTCCATGACACTTTTTCGTATGTTTTCTTCTTAACCTTAAAAATATTCTCAATATGATAAGGGCATCATTTACCACAAATCACGGCTTTATATCATATATTTACAACAAGAAAAACAGCCCACAACTCCAACTATATCAATTGACAATTCTATTCGTAAGTTCGCGTTTATTTCATCAATTCCTATATCGATACTTGTATACACTTCTTTATTTTCGTATATACATAGTATAACAACAAGCAGGATAACAATAGCTACAACAAATTTCACAATATTCCATCTCACTAAATAATTTATAATAACCAACAAACATTCCATATGATAACAATAACCATTTATCCGATTTCCCGCAATTAATTTCGTAATTCTCGTCCCATGATATAATTATGACCTGAATGAATTTAAATATATGTAGGAGAGGAGAATTATTACCTTATATGCCAAGAAATAATCTTCTTCCTCCTTACTTCACTTCGAAGAAATCCCGAATTCAACAACACGATAAGACGGAACAACGAGATTGAAGCGACGTGCAAAACCCGTAAAAATCGAATAGCGTCGTTGCTTAAACTTCCAAACACTGAATGTACTAGTACGTTTCTGCCCATATCCTTAAATTCACGATGCAGCTATATAAATTGGCTGCTGCCCTCATCTTTTAGAAGTGAACTTTCACGATTTAAGTTGACAAGAATGAACATATATTTATGTCTCTACACTAGCAAAAACGTTGCTGGAACATGTGAATTTTTTTTCTAAGTGATAATTGTAGTTATTGACTACTAAGTGGGCAGCGGGGTCCACTCCCTTTTGCCACCACTTCCACATCATGACATGTAAGCTTATACATGTCACTATTTGAAGGTTACTTAGTGTTTTGCTACCATGGTGCCATGTGGCCATTAATCTTTATTCAATAATCCATATCTCTCAAATTTTATTCCACTTTTAACCAATCACACACATAATTTTTTCTTGTTCTCAACTTACTTAAGTAGAAATTATTTTTAAAACACTTCATATACTCATTGTCATGATCATGTGACATAGCACTAGTCCATACCCCTTCATTTTCCACACATAAAATATAATTTCCAATCACCGTCGTCACACTTGTTAAGGCCCAAATTATTTATGGACTTCGTTCCTCACATATGCCAAGTTCTTGATTTTCATGCTTGAATATAACCAAATTCTCCGGACTCGGATAAATTTCCTCATGTTGGACGGTTCACTTCCCTAGTCCAAAAATACGGAATATCATAGCTTGGACCGTATTTCACTCAAATAAATTTTAAACCTCGACGAAACTTATTTTATCCGATTCGTTTGACTTCTAACCCTTCGAATGCATCTGTACCATCACTCTAACCACCTATGAGATTGAGGGATAACCTCACTTCCGTTACTAATGTCATTTAACTCGCACAATTTCCAACGCATGAAAACACGGGATGTAACAGTTTTGTTGAGTCATCCATGTAGAACGGGTGGAGAAAGGATTTCAAAACATGCTACCAGCTTTTCCAATTGCGAAGCAAAACATCTGGCTAGCACATGAAGGTAGCATGATTCAAAGTGGGTAGAGTACCCAATGAGTTATCGTTCATTGATAGATTATGGATTTATGAAAATATATGGGATCAGTAGAGTTTGAATTAATAGGCACCATGAAACAGAGGTATTGGTATTGGTTTTGATTTAAAGTCACTGAAAGTCACTCCGATAGCCAAAATTTGGGATCAGTGGTCCAACGAGCCGACATCGAGCACAGACTATTTGAAATCACAGCTAAGTAGAACAAGTGCATGAGCAAGCACCTTCAGAACCAAGGCCTCAAACCAACCACCACATTTTAAAACTCAAAATATTTCTTTGTTTGAAACAGGAATGGATACTATCCTCAAATCAAATGGTCAAAGCTTCAAAAGGTACAATGTCTTATTTTTGCCGATGCAAAAGGGCATGTCACAACATATGTTTGCAAGAAACAAAAATTGATCGACTTTTCAATTATGAATACTGTCACCCCTAGGAGATGCACTTCCTAGTCTGGGTTGTAGGAGACGCACTTCCTAACCCAAAGCTCTACTCCTAGGAAACGCACTTCCTAGTCGAGTCTTTCTGTTAACCCATAAGAGACGCACTTCTTAGTCAGGGTCTTTCAGGTTTTGCTTTTAGGAGACGCATTTCCTAATATGAAACTTTACTCCTAGGAGACACACTTCCTAGTCGAGTCTTTATGTTTAACCCCTAAGAGACGCATTTCTTAGTCAGGGTCTTTCAGGTTTTTCTTTTAGGAGACGCATTTTCTAATATGAACCTTTACTCATAGGAGACGCACTTCCTAGTCGAGTCTTTCAGTTTAACCCCTAAGAGACGCACTTCTTAGTTTGGGTCTTCCTGGTTTTTGACGTTTAGTAGACGCACTTCCTAATGCAAACCTTTACTCCTAGGAGACGCACTTCCTAGTCGAGTCTTTCAGTTTAACCCCTAAGATATGCACTTCTTAGTCTGGGTCTTCCTGGTTTTTAACGTTTAGGAGACGCACTTCCTAATGCAAACCTTTACTCCTAGGAGACGCACTTCCTAGTCGAGTCTTTCAGTTTAACCCCTAAGAGACGCACTACTTAGTTTGGGTCTTCCTGGTTTTTGACGTTTAGGAGACACACTTCCTAATGCAAACCTTTACTCCTAGGAGACGCACTTCCTAGTCGAGTCTTTCAGTTTAACCCCTAAGAGACGCACTTCTTAGTCTGGGTCTTCCTGGTTTTTGACGTTTAGGAGACGCACTTCCTGATGCAAACCTTTACTCCTAGGAGACGCACTTCCTAGTCGAGTCTTTCAGTTTAACCCCCAAGAGACGCACTTCTTAGTCTGGGTCTTCCTGGTTTTTGACGTTTAGGAGACGCACTTCCTAATGCAAACCTTTACTCCTAGGAGACGCACTTCCTAGTCGAGTCTTTCAGTTTAACCCCTAAGAGACGCATTTCTTAGTCTGGGTCTTCCTGGTTTTTGACGTTCAGGAGACGCACTTCCTAGTCGAGTCTTTCAGTTTAACCCCTAAGAGACGTACTTCTTAGTCTGGGTCTTCCTGGTTTTTGACGTTTAGGAGACGCACTTCCTAATGCAAACCTTTACTCCTAGAAGATGCACTTCCTAGTTGAGTCTTTCAGTTTATCCCCTAAGAGACGCACTTCTTAGTTTGGGTCTTTCAGGTTTTTCTTTTAGGAGACGCACTTCCTAAATTGAACCATTACCCCTAGGAGACGCACTTCCTAGTCAGAGTCTTTCGATTTTAACCCCTAAGAGACGCACTTCTTAGTTTGGGTCTTTCAAGTTTTTTTTTAGGAGACGCACTTCCTAAATTGAACCATTACTGCTAGGAGACGCACTTCCTAGTTAGAATTTTCAGTTTTACCTCTAGGAGACGCACTTCCTAGTTAGAGCGTTTGATTTTACTTACATCATTGAATTATCTTACAAAGAGTTTATGACTTTGCTAACACTCACAAAAAATTTTCTAGTGCAAACTGTGGCAGAAAATTTATTTCGTGTTGTTGTCTTTGATGATTTACAGGACCCGCCTGAAGAATGGGAAGAAAGTCAGGACCCGCCTGAAGAATGAGAAGCAAGGTAGGACCCGCCTGAAGAATGGGAGGCAAGTCAGGACCCGCTTGAAGAATGGGAAGCAAGTCAGGACCTGCCTGAAGAATGGGAGGCTAGTCAGGACCCGCCTGAAGAATGGGAAGAAAGTCAGGACCCGCCTGAAGAATGGGCAGCAAGTCAGGACCCGCCTGAAGAATGGGAAGAAAGTCAGGACCCGCCTGAAGAATGGGAAGCAAGTCAGGACCCGCCTGAACAATGAGAAGAAAGTTAGGACCCGCCTGAAGAATGGGATGATCAGGAACCCGCCTGGAGAATAGGGCCACCTTTCAATTTCAAGTTCAGGAACCCGCCTGGATAATAGGGACATCTTTCGATTTCAAGTTCAGGAGCCCGCCTGAAGAATAGGGTGTACTTTCAGTTAGAAGTAGGAGGAGCCCGCCTGAATAATAGGGTTAACATTCAACTGCTTTTTCAATTTAAATATCAAGATCCCACCTGAAGCATGGAGTTTATTTTTAAGTTCAATTCGAGATCGAAGTGCTTATCTCACACTTGAGAAAACATGAAGATTTAGGTTAAGATTCAAGAGAAGCTCCATAGCTAGGATCCTGTGCTTGTATTTCTTTTTCACTTTTGTCTTTCATTTGATGTAATAATAGGACCGCGTAGCAGAGCCTCAACAGGACCTCGCTCGACTATTCACCTCAATATATTTCATCTCCCTTCTTACTTTTGAACTACACGTGACCTGATTCCCTTATAACCCGGGATATGTAGGATGCCCAAAACCAGGGCTCAGTTGCATCATCTTCGTTCTTTCCCTTCCTTTTAGAACGACGGTAGGGTCAAACTAGTCTCTTTGTCTACTTGTTTTTTTGAAAACTCTTCGTGTTCCCAATCAAATAGGGGCAGCCTTAGACACGTGATTTTTGACCCTTCCTGGGGTGTTTCACCTTCTAGTATCTAAATTTTCCTTTAAATATGGTTTGGACATTTTATTTGGTTTTATTTTTGTTTAGTAGGTCTTATTCAAATATTCGAAAATCACAAAAATAGAGTCACAGTTTAGGATATATGTTTGGTTTCATTTTATTTTTATTAGTACAAAAAGAAAAAAAATGTCCGAAAATGTGTTATCTATTTTTAGTTTAATTTCCAAGTTAAAAGTTTTAATGAATAAATATAGAGTGAGTACATATTTTAATCTTTCTATTTTAATTTAGTAGGAATAATATTTTATGTCCTCATTTGTTAATTATATGTTATTTCACGCATAGGAACAGATAAAAGGAAAAGGGGTGGGGACCACTCAAATTTAAATACCTCACCTACGCATATGCCATATGCACCCTTTATAGATATATGTTTTTCATTAAAATAACAAAAAAGAACAAAAACACAAATTCCCTTTACATTATAAAATCCATGTGCACCATTTCAAGGCCCATGGACCCAAAAACCCTTTTCATCATTTTTCACACCCTACCTACGTATTATAAATTGGACAGAACCCTAGAAAAGAGGGAGAACACATACTCATCCGCAATTCCATAACACCCACACAACATCATCATCAGCCGCGACACACACACTACACTTAGAATCATACACACTGCACCTATCACCCCTACTAATAATCAGCCGTAGAAACCTTCTTCTTCGATTTGCAAAAACACCCTAGTAGCAAACACCAGCCACCAACCTCATTAAAATAGCCATGTAAACTCACCTCCAAACCTCCATTAACCCACAAAAAAGAGCTCCATAAAATCAGTCCGTAAACCACCGCTTCTTCACCGGAACTGCACATTTAAACCATCAATGAAAAATGGAGTTTTCGCTTGAGGTTTTCGGGTCGTGGTGCTATTTTTTGGTAGATGTTAAAGGCATTGGATAAGTTTGTATTTTAATCTTGTTGGACAACTGAAGGTTCCTTAATGTAAATTCAAGGAGGTTTTTATCGTAAAGGCCCAATCTTTCTTCCATTTTCAGTTGTTATTTCATAAAACCTGTTTCTTTCTTTTGAATATGTTTATGTTCTTTGGTTTTATCATTGTTACTTGTTAAATTGTTAGTTAAAACGTTGGTTTGGATAATGATTTAATGGTCACTGTTTCAATTAAGTTAGGTCTAATATAGTACTTTAATCATTGTTATTTCCTGTTTGGCTTTATGTTTCTTGTTTCAATATTTGGGTGTTTACTTTAATCTTTATGTTTTTGACGTTTAGGAGACGCACTTCCTAATGCAAACCTTTATTCCTTGGAGACGCACTTCCTAATCGAGTCTTTCAGTTTAACCCCTAAGAGACGCACTTCTTAGTCTGGGTCTTCCTGGTTTTTGACGTTTAGGAGATGCACTTCCTGATGCAAACCTTTACTCCTAGGAGACGCACTTCCTAGTCGAGTCTTTCAGTTTAACCCCGAAGAGACGCACTTCTTAGTCTGGGTCTTCCTGGTTTTTGACGTTTAGGAGACGCACTTCCTAATGCAAACCTTTACTCCTAGGAGACGCACTTCTTAGTCGAGTCTTTCAGTTTAACCCCTAAGAGACGCACTTCTTAGGCTGGGTCTTCCTGATTTTTGACGTTTAGGAAACGCACTTCCTAATGCAAACCTTTACTCCTAGGAGACGCACTTCCTAGTCGAGTCTTTCAGTTTAACCCCTAAGAGACGCACTTCTTAGTCTGGGTCTTCTTTGTTTTTGACGTTTAGGAGACGCACTTCCTAATGCAAACCTTTACTCCTAGGAGACGCACTTCCTAGTCGAGTCTTTCAGTTTAGCCCCTAAGGTCACTTCTTAGTTTGGGTCTTTTAGGTTTTTCTTTTAGGAGACGCACTTCCTAAATTGAACCATTTCCCCTAGGAGATGCACTTCCTAGTCAGAGTCTTTCGATTTTAACCCCTAAGAGACGCACTTCTTAGTTTGGGTCTTTCAGGTTTTTTCTTTTAGGAGACGCACTTCCTAAATTGAACCATTACTTCTAGGAGACGCACTTCCTAGTTAGAATTTTCAGATTTACCTCTAGGAGACACACTTCCTAGTTAGAATTTTCAGATTTACCTCTAGGAGACACACTTCCTAGTTAGAGCGTTTGATTTTACTTACATCATTGAATTATCTTACAAAGAGTTTATGACTTTGCTAACACTCACAAAATATTTCCTAGTGCAAACTGGGGCGGAAAATTTTGTTCGTGTTGTTGTCTTTGATGATTTGCAGGACTCGCCTGGAGAATGGGAAGAAAGTCAGGACCCGCCTGAAGAATGTTCAGCAAGTCAGGACCCGCCTGAAGAATGAGAAGCAAGGTAGGACCCGCCTGAAGAATGGGAGGCAAGTCAGGACCCGCCTGAAGAATGGGAAGCAAGTCAGGACCCGCCTGAAGAATGGGAGGCAAGTCAGGACCCGCCTGAAGAATGTGAAGCAAGTCAGGACCTGCCTGAAGAATGGGAAGAAAGTCAGGACCCGCCTGAAGAATGGGCAGAAAGTCAGGACCCGCCTGAAGAATGGGAAGAAAGTCAGGACCCGCCTGAAGAATGGGAAGCAAGTCAGGACCCGCCTGAACAATGAGAAGAAAGTTCGGACCTGCCTGAAGAATGGGATGATCAGGAACCCGCCTGGAGATTAGGGCCACCTTTCAATTTCAAGTTCAGGAACCCGCCTGGATAATAGGGACATCTTTCAATTTCAAGTTCAGGAGCCCGCCTGAAGAATAGGGTGTACTTTCATTTAGAAGTAGCAGGAGCCCGCCTGAATAATAGGGTCAACATTCAACTACTTTTCAATTTCAAGATCAGGATCCCACCTGAAGCATGGAGTTTACTTTTAAGTTCAATTCGAGATCGAAGTGCTTATCTCACACTAGGGAAAACATGAAGATTCAGGTCAAGATTCAAGAGAAGCTCCATAGCTAGGATCCTGTGCTTGTATTTTCTTTTTCACTTTTGTCTTTCATTTGATGTAATAATAGGACCGCGTAGCGGAGCCTCGACAGGACCTCGCTCGACTATTCACTTCAATATATTTCATCTCCCTTCTTACTTTTGAACTACACGTGACTTGATTCCCTTATAACCCGGGATATGTAGGATGCCGAAAACCAGGGCTCGGTTGCATCATCTTCGTTCTTTCCCTTCCTTTTAGAACGACGGTAGGGTCAAACTAGTCTCTTTGTCTACTTGTTTTTTTGAAAACTCTTCGTGTTCCCAATCAAACAGGGGCAGCTGTAGACACGTGATTTTTGACCCTCCGTGGGGTGTTTCACCTTCTAGTATCTAAATTTTCCTTTAAATATGGTTTGGACATTTTATTTTGTTTTATTTTTGTTTAGTAGGTCTTATTCAAATATTCGAAAATCACAAAAATAGAGTCACAGTTTAGGATATATGTTTGGTTTCATTTTATTTTTATTAGTACAAAAAGAAAAAAAATGTCCGAAAATGTGTTATCTATTTTTAGTTTAATTTCCAAGTTAAAAGTTTTAATGAATAAATATAGAGTGAGTACATATTTTAATCTTGCTATTTTAATTTAGTAGAAATAATATTTTATGTCCTCATTTGTTAATCATATGTTATTTCACGCATAGGAACATATAAAAGGAAAAGGGGTGGGGACCACTCAAATTTAAATACCTCACCTACACACATATGCCACATACACCCTTTATAGATATATGTTTTTTATTAAAATAACAAAAAAGAAGAAAAAAACAAATTCCCTTTACATTATAAAATCCATGTGCACTATTCCAAGGCCCATGGACCCAAAAGCCCTTTTCATCATTTTTCACACCCTACCTACGTATTATAAATTGGACAGAACCCTAGAAAAGAGGGAGAACACATACTCATCCGCAATTCCATAACACCCACACAACATCATCATCAACCGCGACACACACA
This sequence comes from Lycium barbarum, assembly GCF_019175385.1. Taxonomy (NCBI): domain Eukaryota; kingdom Viridiplantae; phylum Streptophyta; class Magnoliopsida; order Solanales; family Solanaceae; genus Lycium; species Lycium barbarum. Next base: position 96,328,254 of record NC_083342.1, read on the forward strand.
CTACACTTAGAATCATACACACTGCACCTATCACCCCTACTAATAGTCAGCCGTAGAAACCTTCTTCTTCAATTCGCAAAAACACCCTAGCAGCAAACACCAGCCACCAACCTCATTAAAATAGCCATGTAAACTCACCTCCAAACCTCCATTAACACACAAAAAAAAGCTCCATAAAATCAGTCCGTAAACCACTGCTTCTTCACCGGAACTGCACATTTAAACCATCAATGAAAAATGGAGTTTTCGCTTGAGGTTTTCGGGTCGTGGTGCTATTTTTTGGTAGATGTTAAAGGCATTGGATAAGTTCGTATTTTAATCTTGCTGGACAACTGAAGGTTCCTTAATGTAAGTTCAAAGAGGTTTTTATCGTAAAGGTCCAATCTTTCTTCCATTTTCAGTTGTTATTTCATAAAACCTGTTTCTTTCTTTTGAATATGTTTATTTTGTTTGGTTTTATCATTGTTACTTGTTAAATTGTTAGTTAAAATGTTGGTTTGGATAATGATTTAATGGTCACTGTTTCAATTAAGTTAGGTCTAATATAGTACTTTAATCATTGTTATTTCCTGTTTGGCTTTATGTTTCTTGTTTCAATATTTGGGTGTTTAGTTTAATTTAATCGGATACTTTTCTCATTTATTGGTTGACAAGGAGCATTGACCGTAACTGGGAGTGGAATTTGGTTCTAAGTTTGGCCAACGATTGGCCTTGTAAATTAAATGGGTCGCGGGGTTTTAATTTTAGTCCATGACTCATTTATAGGGACATCTTTCAATTTCAAGTTCAGGAGCCCGCCTGAATAATAGGGTCAACATTCAACTGCTTTTCAATTTCAATGTCACGCCCCGAACCTGGGCCTGGACGTAACACGGCACCCGGTGCCTGACTGAATCAACATGTGAATCAAAACATAACTAATTTATAAAATAAAACTAACACATGCTGATTAACTAAAAGTCTCACTGAAATATCATAATGCGGAAATACTTAGACAATCTGAACATATCTGAAAGTAGCCAACATGGCTAAACCAAACAACTGAACGACTGCTAACAAGGCTAACATAATAAATATCTGACTGTCTGAACTGTGTCTATGAAGCCTCTAAGAGTACTGAATAATAGAGCTGTCTATAAACTGAAATAACTGGATAGCTGACAACGCCCCGAAGGAATTTAGGGCTCACCAGTAGCTGATACGTGTACCCCTAAATAGCTGAATCGTCAAAAGGGACATCAGCACATTTGAATTGTACTGGTATGTAAAGCAAATGAAGCAATAAATTACTGAAACTGAAACTGATAACTGTAACTGTAATAGCAAGGAAGTAGAGATATGAATACTCCCTGCTCTGTATCTGAATCATCTGTATTATCTGTGTTTGTATATGTGGGGCCTCGGCCCAATAATAAATGCACGCTATGGCCTAGGCCTAGTAGTGCGTCAGTCATTGGCCTCGGCCATGTATACGTATACACAAGACTATGCTGTGCCCTCGGGCAAAATCACATATGTATAATTATGGTTAATTAATAAGGACTGAGACCATAACAACAATGAACAATGCTGAACTGAAATAGACATGCTGGACTGAATTGAAAACACTAACTGTTTCTGAGCATACTGAATTTATAGACTGAGACTCATGTGGTAACAATACATAAGTCTTTAAAGATTACGTGCTGAGTTCATGATATTCAAATTGATAACCATGAACGAATTCTGTAACTGCAACCTTAGAAGATAACAGTTCTACAACATATCATAAAACTAGGGCTAAACTGTATTCTGAGTCAAATTACTGACAAGTATGAAGAATGAGGCGTAGAGAGAATCATGAACATTCCCTAACGTAGATAGTTAGCCTCACATACCTTAATTCCAGCCTTTGAGCGTAATACAATGTTCGTCAACCCTTTCAACTTTGATCTATATCAATACAAGTCAAAGGAATTCTATATTAGCAATAATATTCATGCTTTGGTCATCTAAGCATTTTATCAAACACTTAGTGGGCATAAAGCTCCACAATCTCCATTAATGGTGTTTCTTCACCCAATTCTCAGTCTATTACTTCTAGGTGATTCTACAATCTCAATTAGATGTAATTAACATCATTCTCCATCACCCATATCATTATAGCAATCTCAAGTCAACAATTCAAAACCCTACTATAGTTCGTGTAATTCTCTTTACTAAACCCATTTACTATTCTCCCAGGAACTCATCAATTCACTATTATGAATGATTAAAGTGTAGAAACATTACCTTTTTGACGTTCAATCCTCTAGAATTCAAGTTCTAGGGTTTCCACGCCTAACAATACTGTTCCACTCACAAATCTATTGATTAGAAGGGTTTACTCAAGTCAGAAAGAGATTAGGGACTTGAATTCAACCTAGAATCATGATAACACTTACCTTGTATGGTTCTTGAGGCTTGGGACTTGTTCTTATTGACTTTAGGGTAATTTGTCGTGAATGGGGTGCTGGGGAAATAAACCCCAAACCTTAGATATAACTAAAAACGCGTAACCCGACTTTTTGACCCGAATCTGACCCGATTCGCGATTGGTCTGCGATGCGGGACCATCGCGCAATGTTCTGCAGCTAAATACTCAGACTTGCGCGATCGGACCGTGATGCGGGGCCATCGCCCGCGCCCCCACGCGCCTGAAAGAGCGACGGGTGTCGGTTCTGCACAGGGTTCGGTAAAATGGATATAACTTCTTGGACAGAGCTCTGTTTGGGCTCCACAATATACCGTTGGAAAGATATTTCAAAGGGATACAACTTTCATGGTTTAGGTTTCCTCAAATTCCCAACGGATTTTCACCAAATATGACTGGAAGACAGACGTATCGAAAATTTAGCCGATTCTATCGAATTTGAAGTGCCTTACTATTAGCCATATTGAGACGATCATATATCCTTGCTCCGATATCTGATTGGCTTGGTCCTTATATCGTTAGAAAGGTATTTATACATACTACAACTTTCATTGAGGGTACTTTCCCAAATTCCCAACTAATCAAGGAGTTATCACTGCCCGAAGTAGGCCTATCAACCATTTTCGCAAAACGTTCAAATCTTCAATTTTTCCACTAAAACTCTAATGATATGAGTCTAACCTTAGTTCCAAGATACGGGGTGTAACATTATCTCCCCCTTGGTGTCATTCGTCCTCGAATGATGGATTCTGATAAAGAGTGATTACCGAGACATGTGCACACTAACTAACATGAGCACATGAAAACTGAACTGAAAAGGGTCTAAACTGAATTATATGTTGAACTGAACAACTACTAAGCTGACTGTCTAACAGGCTGAATATTGATAATGTAGAAACTGTCGAAGGAAAGATCTGAAAAGGGAAGGTACAATACCTTCACCGGTTTCTGCTGATTCTTCAAAGAGATAGGGATAGCTGGACTTCATGTCTTCTTCTGTTTCCCATATAGCCTTTTCAACTTTCTGACTTCGCCACAAAACCTTTACTAAGGCTACCTCCTCAGTCCTCAACTTGCGACATGACGATCAAGGATTTTCACTGGTACTTCTTCATAAGTTAAATTATTATTGGCTGTTATGCTATCAGTTGGGACAACCAATGACGGGTCTCCCACACACTTTCTCAACATGGACACTTGAAACACTAGATGCACAATAATCAAGTCATGTGGAAACTCAGCTCACAAGCCAATTGACCAACCTTTCATTGGATTCTGTATGGTCCAATATGGCGGGACTATGCTTCCCCTTCTTACCAAATCTCATGTCACTCTTCATAGGTGAGAGCTTAAGAAATACCCAGTCATTAAGTTCAAACTCTAAATCTCTCTGTCTCACATTTTGTGTAAAACTTCTGGCAATTCTGAGCCGTTTTCAAATGCTTCTAAATCAACTTGACTTTCTCCATAGCCTAATAGACCAAGTCTGGCCCTAACAACTCTGCTTCCCCAACTTTAAACTAATCAATCGGTGATCTACACCTTCGCTCAAAAAGGGTTTCAAATAGTGTCATCCCAATACTAGCATGGTAATTATTTTTGTAAGTAAACTCAATAAGAGGCAGGTGGTCATGCCAATTACTATTGAAATCAAAGGCATATGGTTACTGAACTGAATGAATACATGATTACTGAATTGCTGAGATACTGAACTGAATGTCTACTGAACTAACTGAATATTAAGCTGACTGAATACTGAGCTAACTGAATACTGGATTAACTAAATACTGAGCTGACTGCATACTGGACTGACATGAATACGTGAGTACTGGACTGATATTTGAGTACTAAGCTGACATAAATATCTGAGTATTGAACTAACATGACTATTAGAATATAAGATCTGAATAGCGTATCTGTCTGACCATTTGTCTGAGGATGAAAAGCTATGCTAAGGTTCACCTTGGTACCTAATCCATTCTGAAAGTATTTTCAGAAGTTCGCTGTGAACTGAACACCATAATCTGAAATAATAGACACTACGGTCCCATATAATCTGGCAATTTCATTAACATATGACTTGGCATACTCTTCTGTTCAATCTGTGGTCTTAACTGGCAAGAAGTGCGCTGACTTCGTAAGTTTGTCCACAATTACCCAAATTAAATCATGCCTCCTAGCTGAACGAGGTAGACCTAGAATGGTGAGCTTCTGACATAATTAGCTCTCTGAGTCCATCTACATCTGGAACGCATAATCTGCCTCGGTATCTCAAGGTACCATTATCTTCCCCTTGTTCAAAAACTAAGGCTTTATGTTCGTGAATCCCCTCTTTCATCTGTAACAAGTAGGAATCACCAAACTGTTTCTCTATAACTTTAATGACTAAGCAGGAATGCCATGTTCTGGGCAATAACTCCACCCGCTTCGGAGTCTGAAAGTCAAATTCCTAGTTTAGATAAGCGGTGAATTTCTTTTACCATAGTTCTCTTGTCTGCCTAAATCATGAGCTGTACTTCCCATACTTGATTTTTTTTCTGAGATACTTTCTAAAATACTCATAGTACTGTTGTACGCTAAGTATTTGACTAGCACCTTAAAGATTAGAGTCTCGTGCAATGGCACTACCCTTGTGACACATAACTGAGCATGATCTTGTAGCTTTTCTGTGATCGCCTAATCGATAATAATTGAACTTGACACGATTAGTTCGACGATCATTCTACTCATTTCGGGTTTCCTCTAAGTTGAGGCATATTCCTTATGGAGACTATCTCATTATGCCAACTTAACTGAACTAAGGTTCTTCATATCTCGTACTAACCCTTCGGGTCTTCAATTATCTCACTGGACTTACTGGCGATTTATGCATCTCCCCCTTAGATCAAGGCTAACATCTTATACTTACCAATTCTTCTCTTTTGATGGGATCCAATTAACATTCCTTATCTTCTGTAATTCCTTTGTACTCTACAACACAAATGACTTTTTTTTTTACTCACATCTGAGCAATTTCTCATGGGGAAAAACTAAATTTACTTACATGAATGAGTTGCTACTGTATTCAAAATTGGCATACTCCATCTTAACGACTTAACTCTACTCACACTATAAATCTTAGGACAATCCCCTTTGACAACTCTTAAAGGCTATTCTTCTGTAGTTTGCTCTCTTACGGCTTAGCTGATTTCTTCTTCCACTAATCACTCTACTCTGAACTTAACTTAAGCCCTTGATTTCTAACACACATTCGGATGTATCCGAACTGTCACCCACTTAAGATGTTCATCTAACTAAGGAAATCAAATCATACTTCTACTAGTTCTGCTGAAATTGCTAATGCATTGTATCTACTCAAAACTTACTTACTATTTTTCTGTTAATCACCTGCTAGCTTCATATTTTCTTATTTTGCTCTGAATAACCTAAGTTATTTCTAACTCTCCCTCATCATCTGACGCTATTCTATGTTTATATACTATCTTTTCTGACCTATGGATCACACTTAACAAACTGTCATCTATCTTATACGAAAGATTGGAACAACTAAACCCAAACTTTCTATACACTTCAAAATTGTATCAGACTATACACATCAGGGATAAACACTTACTCATATAGCTTAATCGAAAATTATCACATCTTCTTAACTCATAATAATAATAATTACTTCTTATAGTAACTTACAACCGTCGTACTCTCTAACTCTGATCTGACTAACTTAAACAAACTAAAATCATTCCCAAAAATTTAATATCATCTGCTCATGGTTCTTATTTCATACATACCTCTTTTATTAACAAGCATAGTTCGTACAAAAAACTCATCTGTGGTGATAGCTGGGGATGCCTGTTTGTTCTGACTACCTGTTGAAACATCCAAGCAGTCTTCACTGAGAACTAAAATACCAGGCTTAGCTGTATTACAACCTGACTGGGCTTGAGAATTAAGAGGGGCCACCAAAACACATATCAAGGCACAAACGGTACACCCCTTTGGAGTCCCATATAACACTTGTTACACATGAGATTCTGAAAACTTCTGTGGCTCACACGGGTATGTCACTGAGAGGCTGGTGCTCTTAAAATTTGTTTCTAGCTGAACTGACCTTTTTGATCATATCTAGACCTCAAGACTAGTGCACTAGCTGCAGATGGAGTGGGTCCTGATGACCTCCGGTAGAAAACTGTCTGCCACCACCTCCTTGAGATCCTTCATGATTTACGTTTCCTGTAGACTTATCTCCTTTTCTAATTTCTCTGATATCCTCTTCCTGTTGTATCCCATTCTCCTTTCTCAAGAACATCATTATCATTCAACCTACCATTCATTCTACTACACCCCTTCTCGGGAAACTTATATTATATTCTATTTTCAATAGCACTTGAAGTCTCATTCGTTACCAGTAAGTACTGCACAATTGTACCCCCTATGGGTAAACATCCTTACTTGGACCTTGAATTATCTGCTCGTCGCCTGCGCATTCGAAACGTACGTAATTTGATTGGAAGAGAAGGTTACTTATTACTCTAAGACATGGCACGATCTAGAATAGAAAGAAATGAGACAATCCTGAATGTCTTGGTGGTCAAATGTTTATATGTGTGGGCCCTCACACATATAAAAGAGACCCCGCTGGACACAGCTTCATAGACTCCTTAAAACACTTGAACCTAATGCTCTGATACCAAGCTTTGTCACGCCCCGAACCTGGGCCTGGACGTAACACGGCACCCGGTGCCTGACTGCATGTGACCGAGCGAACCAACTGGCTGACTGAATCAACATGTGATACCAAAACATAACTAATTTATAAAATAAAACTAACACATGCTGATTAACTAAAAGTCTCACTGAAATATCATAATGCGGAAATACTTAGACAATCTGAACATATCTGAAAGTAGCCAACATGGTTAAACCAAACAACTGAACGACTGCCAACAAGGCTAACATAATAAATATCTGACTGTCTGAACTGTGTCTATGAAGCCTCTAAGAGTACTGAATAATAGAGCTGTCTATAAACTGAAATAACTGGATAGCTGACAACGCCCCGAAGGAATTTAGGGCTCACCAGTAGCTGATACGTGCACCCCTAAATAGCTGAATCGTCAACCTGTATATCGTTGCCTGCATCGCGAGATGCAGGCCCCCAAGCAATAAAAAGCGACATCAGCACATTTGAATTGTACTGGTATGTAAAGCAACTGAAGCAATAAAATACTGAAACTGAAACTGATAACTGTAACTGTAATAGCAAGGAAGTAAAGATATGAATACTCCCTGCTCTGTATCTGAATCATCTATATTATCTGTGTTTGTATATGTGGGGCCTCGGCCCAATAATAAATGCACGCTATGGCCTCGACCTAGTAGTACGTCAGTCAATGGCCTCGGCCATGTATACGTATACGCAAGACTATGCTGTGCCCTCGGGTAAAATCACATATGTATAATTATGGTTAATTAATAAGGACTGAGACCATAACAACAATGAACAATGCTGAACTGAAACTGTTTCTGAGCATACTGAATTTCTAGACTGAGACTCATGTGGTAACAATACATAAGTCTATAAAGATTGCGTGCTGAGTTCATGATATTCAAATTGATAACCATGAACGAATTCTGTAACTGCAACCTTAGAAGATAACAGTTCTACAACATATCATAAAACTAGGGCTAAACTGTATTCTGAGTCAAATTACTGACAAGTATGAAGAATGAGGCGTAGGGAGAATCATGAACATTCCCTAACGTAGATAGTTAGCCTCACATACCTTAATTCCAGCCTTTGAGCGTAATACAATGTTCGTCAACCCTTTCAACTTTGATCTATATCAATACAAGTCAAAGGGATTCTATATTAGCAATAATATTCATGCTTTGGTCATCTAAGCATTTTATCAAACACTTAGTGGGCATAAAGCTCCACAATCTCCATTAATGGTGTTTCTTCACCCAATTCTCAGTCTATTACTTCTAGGTGATTCTACAATCTCAATTAGATCTAATTAACATCATTCTCCATCACCCATATCATTATAGCAATCTCAAGTCAACAATTCAAAACCCTACTATAGTTCGTGTAATTCTCTTTACTAAACCCATTTACTATTCTCCCAGGAACTCAGCAATTCACTATTATGAATGATTAAAGTGTAGAAACATTTTTGACGTTCAATCCTCTTGAATTCAAGTTCTAGGGTTTCCACGCCCAACAATAATGTTCCACTCACAAATCTATTGATTAGAAGGGTTTACTCAAGTCAGAAACAGATTAGGGACTTGAATTCAACCTAGAATCATGATAACACTTACCTTGTATGGTTCTTGAGGCTTGGGACTTGTTCTTATTGAATTTAGGGTAATTTTTCGTGAATGGGGTGCTGGGGAAATAAACCCCAAACCTTAGATATAACTAAAAACGCGTAACCCGACTTTTTGACCCGAATCTGACCCGATTCGCGATTGTTCCGCGATGTGGGACCATCGCGCAATGTTCTGCAGCTAAATACTCAGACTTGCGCGATCGGCCCGCGATGCGGGGACATCGCACGCGCCCCCACGCGCCTGAAAGAGCGACGGGTGTCGGTTCTGCACAGGGTTCGGTAAAATGAATATAACTTCTTGGACAGAGCTCTGTTTGGGCTCCACACTATACCGTTGGAAAGATATTTCAAAGGGATACAACTTTCACGTTTTAGGTTTCCTCAAATTCCCAACGGATTTTCACCAAATATGACTGGAAGACAGACGTATCGAAAATTTAGCCGATTCTATCGGATTTTAAGTGCCTTACTATTAGCCATATTGAGACGATCATATATCCTTGCTCCGATATCTGATTGGCTTGGTCCTTATATCGTTAGAAAGGTATTTATAAATACTACAACTTTCATTGAGGGTACTTTCCCAAATTCCCAACTAATCAAGGAGTTATCACTGCCCGAAGTAGGCCTATCAACCATTTTCGCAAAACGTTCAAATCTTCAGTTTTTCCACTAAAACTCTAATGATATGAGTCTAACCTTAGTTCCAAGATACGGGGTGTAACATTATCTCCCCCTTGGGATCATTCGTCCTCGAATGATGGATTCTGATAAAGAGTGATTACCGAGACATGTGCACACTAACTGACATGAGCACATGAAAACTGAACTAAAAGGGTCTGAACTGAATTATCTGTTGAACTGAACAACTACTAAGCTGACTGTCTAACAGGCTGAATACTGATAATGTAGAAACTGTCGAAGGAAAGATCTGAAAAGGGAAGGTACAATACCTTCACCGGTTTCTGCTGATTCTTCAAAGAGATAGGGATAGCTGGACTTCATGTCTTCTTCTGTTTCCCATGTAGCCTTTTCAACTTTCTGACTTCGCCACAAAACCTTTACTAAGGCTACCTCCTCAGTCCTCAACTTGCGACATGACGATCAAGGATTTTCACTGGTACTTCTTTATAAGTTAAATTATTATTGGCTGTTATGCTATCAGTTGGGACAACCAATGAAGGGTCTCCCACACACTTTCTCAACATGGACACTTGAAACACTAGATGCACAATAATCAAGTCATGTGGAAACTCAGCTCACAAGCCAATTGACCAACCTTTCATTGGATTCTGTATGGTCCAATATGGCGGGACTATGCTTCCCCCTCTTACCAAATCTCATGCCACTCTTCATAGGTGAGAGCTTAAGAAATACCCAGTCATTAAGTTCAAACTCTAAATCTCTCTGTCTCACATTTTGTGTAAAACTTCTAGTAATTCTGAGCCGTTTTCAAATGCTTCTAAATCAACTTGACTTTCTCCATAGCCTAATAGACCAAGTCTGGCCCTAACAACTCTGCTTCCCCAACTTTAAACTAATCAATCGGTGATCTACACCTTCGCTCAAAAAGGGTTTCAAATAGTGTCATCCCAATACTAGCATGGTAATTATTTTTGTAAGTAAACTCAATAAGAGGCAGGTGGTCATGCCAATTACTATTGAAATCAAAGGCATATGGTTACTGAACTGAATGAATACATGATTACTGAATTACTGAGATACTGAACTGAATGTCTACTGAACTAACTGAATATTAAGCTGACTGAATACTGAGCTAACTGAATACTGGATTAACTGAAGTGTTAATTAGGTGGAGTAGAAGTGTTACTTCGGAACTTGATTAACATGATAAATTTTGGGTACCACGCTGGTTTAGAGTTGATAACTCAATGAATCACTAATCAAAATATTAGTGGGACTTCATACGATAAAAAGATGCACCTATGAAAATACAACTGTGTATATGGACATGGATGTTGGTAAAAGGCTATCCACCTTTTTTGGTCGATAAATATGACGTCAATTTATCATCAATAATGATGAATGCCTTGTTGATAAGTTCTGATTTTTGCCGGAACTTGTGGGTGAAAGCTACCCTTAAGGCTAGTCGAATTCTTAATTGAGTGCTCCATAGGAAAAACACAATCTATTCCATATGAGAAATGGAAAGGAAGAAAACCCAACTTGAAATATTTCAAAGTGTGGGTATGTTTGGCTAAAGTGCAAGTTCCTAAACCTAAAAAGGTAAAAATAGGATCGAAAACAGTTGATCGTGTTTTCATTTGAGATGCCACAAATAGTAAAGCATATCAATTTTGGGTCCACAAATTAGAAAATCCCAACATTCATACCAATAAAATAATAGAATCAGATAATGCTGAATTTTTGAAACTATTTATCCGTATAAAGGTAAATGTGATTCATCTGGCGAAGGATCTAAGTGACCTCGGGAAGAATCAAAGGAAAATACATCAAGTAACGAAAATCTGAGGCGTACTAAACGTCAAAGGACGTCTACATCCTTTGGATCAAATTTTCTGACATTTTTGTTAGAAAATGAGCCTCAAAATTTTAAAAAAGCTATGACTTCTTTGGAAGCTCAATATTGGAAAGAGGCAGTCAACAGTGAAATTGACTCCATATTAAACAACCATACATGGGAGTTGGTTGATCTTCCACCCGGGAACAAACCTTTAGGTTCTAAATGGATATTCAAAAGGAAGATGAAAGATGATGGTACTATTGACAAATATACGACAAGACTTATTGTCAAAGGATTCAGACAACGAGAAGGTCTTGATTATTTTGACACATACGCATCGGTAACAAGAATACCATCTATTCGGGTGTTAATAGCTTTAGCCGCTGTGTATGGTCTTGAAATCCATCAAATGGATGTTAAGACAGCTTTCTTGAATGGACATTTAGATGAAGAAATCTACATGGAACAACCCGAATGTCACACCCTGACGAGGGGCATGACAGGCACCCAGCCCTAGCGATCGAGTACCACCTGACGTAAACTGACATAGTTTCAAAGTGACATAAGGTCGATAACCTCCGAATATATTATGGAACTCATATCGAAGCTAAGAAATAACTCAGTAAGAGTAATCATAATGATATTAGGAGAATCTTTTATGAAGCATATACAAGTATTCAGTAATCAATCAACATCTCAACAAGGAACTTTTATGTAGGCATTGGAACAAGAATAGAGTGGAGTCATTATGCTATGCACGCTAGTGGACTTCTAGGATTCGTGCCAAAGGAAATGAAGATAGCAACACCTTATGTACCTTATTTGTCAAGACGCCACTCGAAAGAATCCCTTATTCCAATGATCTCCCTTCACCCGAACCTATATTGAAAAATATATCCTTAATCAAATTCCATCATGTTCATACATCAACTTAGATAAGTTGTATATCGAAGGATGATTCGGGTTACGAGAATTCAGGTGGCATTTCCCCTATATCATCTACTTCTTTCAAATTCCAAAACAACTCCCAAACATCATTAACAATATCAACAATAAAATAATCAAGATACTATATGACAAACATATACAAATCCGTTTGAAACTTCCTTCGAAAGTCGGTCCATAAGCCAACAACATCAACATATCAAACTACGACCTTTATACTATGTTTTTCCTTCACTTTAAATCATTAAAATCCTCCGAAAACAACTCAATATCAACAACACCAAATTCAATTCAATCACTAATTCATCCAATCAACAACATCTATATAGGATTATTCCGTCCTTTGCTCAATTCAACTAAGTATATTATAATTTAACGAATATAATCCCGAATCAATGTGATTTTATGAATATAACGAAGGGATATTACCTTATTAACTTCTAATTGATCCTTGATGGCTTCAAACCCAAGATCCCCCGATATTTCACCTTGCTTTACAATAATCACGATAATACGATGTGCCATGAGCTTCCGGATCCTAGATTACATAAGCTCTTCATGATTTCTTAGTTTTAATGATAAAGAATGTTGGGAGAGGTGTACTAGATGTTTCTAGACCTCTAAAGGTGTAAGAATGGGGGTGTAAATGGGTGGGAGTTGGTATTTATAGGGTGTAAGGTCGGTTTCCACCGAATCAATAATTGCCCTTCGCGTTCGCGAGGCCTTTGCTCGCATTCGTGGAGATGCATCTGGTAGCCTATCTTGAAATACCCATAACTTTCTACTCTGATGTCGTATCGATGAACAGTTTATTGCTTTGGAAACTAGACTCAATGAACTTCAATTTACATTGTTTGTTGCTTTGGAAACTAGACTCAATGAACTTCAATTTACATAGTTATGCATTTCATAACTCCTCATATCCTATGAGATACACCTCCTTCATTTCTCTTGATCCCGGAATCGTTAAATACTCTCTTAATACTTGTTAAAAGTCTTGCTTAACCTTATAAGAGTTCCATGACCTCTCCAGCTTACATTACTTTACTTACGGTGTGAAATATTTTTGAGGTGTAACATTCTTCCCCCCTTTTAAGAACATTCGTCCTCGTATGTTAAACTCTCAGAGATCTTATGGAAATTTCGGCAGAGCTTCTTCTGTAACTGTAATACTATCAACCTGTCACACAGCAAATCAACAGCACAATGCCACACAGGGTTGAGGACTATGATGTCTTAGTCTGAACCTCCTCTGGGAGTGATAACAAATGCGGATACATGAATCTTATATCTCTATATAACACCCTTGCCAATATACTTTATACAATAAGGAGGCCCTCATTAATATCTAGCTCATTGAGCGACATACATTGCTCTTTTACCTTTCCTAGCCAATCATGTCCCTTTTTAAACATTCAAACAATAACTATCCTTGGCGAAATCTCGCGTTTCGTATCATATCATTTTTAGACTTTTGGCATCATCATCCTTTTAATTGATGCTCTTTCCGTTTTCTTAATTCCTATTTCACCCCTTTCTGCTCGTAAATCGTTGGCATATTTACACTCAAGGATCATATTTAAACACATACGTATCCTTTCCACGCCTTGCCTTGAGGGAAAATTACAACTCCTATTTAATTATATCGATGTCTCATTAATAGAATAAGAGTTACATTTGGTCTTGGCATACACGTATAAGTTGAGGGAAATTGAGGGACGTTCGACAATTAGATACTTTTAGCAGGGAAATAGTGAAGGTACTGGAATTTATTTCTCTTGGCTTCTCATGTCATCTCTTCCCTGCCCTTTTTTTTTCTTTCACAGTACCTTTATAAAAGCCATACCTTTAGTTCTGAGTCTGCGGACTTGCCTGTTAAGGAGGCTATCCGTGATTTTCATATCTTTTAATGGTACAATCCTTGGATGATCTACAATGTGTTTTCCTTATCATAGACACATGAAAGGCGAGACAAACTGCTTTTTGTTCTGACGGAAGTCCTAATTCATAGGCTACTTGACCAACTTTTCGAAGGATCTTATAAGGGCCAATGAATCTCGGGTTGAGTTCTTCCTTCTTACCGAATCTCATAACATACTTCATAGATAATATTTTCATTTTTAAGAATATCCATTGCCAACTGGAAATTCTAGGTCTCGCTGTCGTATGTCTGAATAGGATTTCTGAGGACTTTAAGTTGTCTTCAATTGCTCCTGGATCAGCTTTACTTATAATCCTTAAGGGAAGATCTTTTCCTCTAACTTACTCCAACTGACTTGAAACGTATTAATCGCGCGAATGGTGCGAAATGTAATATCTGGTACGAGGTATATTATCCTTCCCCTATTGAGGGAATTCCTCCTCGAATATAAGGGGAGGTATCATTAATAAAAACTAATGTGTCATAATACAATTTCAACAATACACGTGTACAACTGGTTATGTATTAGCTATCCGTAGATATCAGTCCCTGTATTCGTGGTTATCTGCCTCATCCTCATGGTTTAGCCCCGAATAGCCCATACATCAGCTGTTGTTCCACTTTTCCGGACTAGCAAAGACGGACCTTCGGACCCTCATACTCCGAATGTCATCTTTATCTTTTGCCATTGGCTTACCTTTAATCATAGCTAGCTGTTCCCACCATGCCTTGTGAGTATTCTATTTTCGAAAATTTCCTTTTCTTCTCATTATATTCTTGGTGTTGTGGAAAAAAAATTATTCATAGGAATCAGGGTCAAAGTATAACATTGTCGGCTAATACCTTTACTCGGTTACCAGTTGAGAAGCTTTCCTGGCTGCAATATACTATCATCGACTTAGGTTCTTATAGGACGTCTCTTTCTTATAGGTTTTCTTCACATGTCTTTCCTTTCTAACCATCTTCAGTATTCGTCCCTTCGAGTCTGGACCTAAGGTTTCCTGTCACTGTGTCCCTTTGTTGCATTGCACTAGCCTCAAACTTTATTCCGCTTTACTCAATCACGGATAACGTCTCCTTCATTATATATTCTTATCTCCACTTATGATGTCTTTTACCTTTCTTCGACACATGCACAACTCCTCGTTCATAGCTACATCTTTCTTAGTCTACTACCAACTTTGGGTTTCTTTACGTCGCTTATTAGTGCTGACCTATCCTTACCTTTATGGCCTTAGCCCTTTGACCACACAATTACCCAACTCTTGTTTCTCTTCTAATCTCCTTTATCGAAGTTCTGTCGTCCGCACCTATGCATTCTCTTCCTTTCCGCTTTATGGTTTGCCGACCTTTTTCCCACTGTCCTAACTTCATTGTGGTCTATTCGGGTGAAATACATTGCTCATTCTCTTCACTTGTAAGGTCACCGCCGTCTTTCATTCCCCTCCTTTCTTTTCTCGAGCCATTTGTTACTTTCAATCTCTTTCTTCCAAGAGAGCCAATTACTCATTAGGGTACATATTTCACACTAGGGCGACTCCGACATTTTTAGCGAGACCTAAACATGTATATATACTTTATTTGGCCATGCTAAGAATCATTTTTGCATCACAATGCATGCTCATAATATTGTCCGTCACAATTGATTTACAAGGACTTTCCCTTTATCGCTTATCAATATCCTTCCCTAGGTCTAAATATTCGTCTGTACATCCGGGAGTCCTCATCCATCACGATGGTTCCCTTTTACCCTTATCTTGATATTATCTCTGACTCAAGTTACTTTCTGGGACTAGTGTCTTTCTTCCGTTTGCCAAAAACGTTCATTTCCTTGCGGTGTTTATCAGATTTAAAGGCTCGCTCCACTGGCTACGTACAGCTCGTTCCAGACCAAATTTTGCTTAAATGGTCATGTCTGTGTAAAGTAGATAAGATTCCTAGGTTCGCGTAGTCTACTTGTTAAGTTAATTCCTCTATCTACGATTCTCTGTCATTATCACACTTAAGTTCTCCTTTCCTCCAGATCCTCTTATTTCCTTATACTTGTTCATCTTGATTGGCATCCAATTCATCTGTTAGCACCTTATCTCATATTTATTTACAAACTTGCCCAAGGTGTTCTCAGTATCCCTAATTCATCTTATTTCAGTTCCTTCTTACT
Source organism: Lycium barbarum (assembly GCF_019175385.1). Taxonomy (NCBI): domain Eukaryota; kingdom Viridiplantae; phylum Streptophyta; class Magnoliopsida; order Solanales; family Solanaceae; genus Lycium; species Lycium barbarum. The sequence continues at coordinate 96,344,553 of NC_083342.1, forward strand.
TTCTAATGGTGTCCTGGACTCCTCACTTAATTTGAATTTAATCAGTCGTGATTCCCAATGCGTACTTTGAATCTCGTGTCATTTCATCATTAATGTTACCCACTTCTATAATCCCTTACTCCTTTATATGTACCACGTATCATATCGCAAGTACTAGGCTCTACTTCTTACTTCCTCTCGCTCGAGTATTCGGCATAAAGTAAATCCGGGGTAGCTTACTTCGATATCACTAATGGGAGGGGGTGGAACAATAAGTTATATTGTCTTGGGTAGTGAAGTCCCGTATCTTATTTGTTTGTTGAATGGCGTCACGATTTCGCCACTTTTGTTTTGATCTCCCTTTAACATTAAATTCCTAGAACCTTTATCTGTCGAGTAAATTATGGCACTCCAGGCCCTACATACATACATATAAACACAAACAATTTCAATGGGAGAAGTTTTGTGCACCTGTAAGCAACGTGTATTGGTCATGTACATAAGAGCTTTGATCAGATACGCTTCGAAGCGGAACCCTCCTATCTTCATCAACTATTCTCCTTCTCTTAGCCTAAATATCCCTTTCTATTTGTACATATCTCATAACATATACTGGCAATCCCTGATTAACAGACTCCCAAGACTGAGGAGTATCTGGTACCTCCGTAACACAAACGTCCGTAGAGGCCCTAACATAATGTTGGACCAGTGGGGAAACTGGACGTGTCAACCCCTGCTCTGCTCCCCTCACATTCTACTTAACAGGCCCCGAATGCGAAACTAAGACCTGTGGTGAGGTCGTAATTGAAGCCGCTCGGGCAACTGTCTAATATGAGCTCTCAGACGGATCCTCCTCAATAGAAGTAATGATCTCTGAGGGGTCTGTCTCAATAGTGTAACTTATACTTCTGCTCTTTTCTTCTATTACCTCTGACCTATATCAGCCGGTGGCGCTGGTCTAATATCCACCCTCAGAGTTGTCCCCACACTTCTACTAACTGAAATTTTTCTCTTTATCGACATTATTGCAATTCAAAGGGTAAAATAGGATTAGGAACGAACTTTCCTACGTTTCTGCTCTATCGCACGATCTAGATTATGAAGAAAGGATACATTACTAAATGTCTTGTAGCCTCCTGTTTATAGATATGACGCGCTTTATACTCATAAACAAGACTCTACTAGAAAAGCTCATAGATATCCCTAGGACTAACCTGCTCTGATACCAAGTTTGTCATACCCCGACGAGGGGCATGACGGGCACCCGACCCTAGCAACCCTGTACCACCTGGCGTATACTGACATAATCTCAATACAACAATCCTAGCTTGAAATGTTAGCTCTCCATAACATAGAAAACACCTGCGCGCAGAAAAGGCCCAATACAATGGAAAGCCTATGCATGACCATACATACATAAATACATACTGTTACACCTCGAAAATTCTAGATTTTTGGCCTTGTGATGAACATGGAGTCCTTACGAGATTAAAGATAGCATTAGGTAGCTTAAAGTGCGTACTATAAGATTTTTAAAGTCATACGAATATGCGACATTTAGTTTGTCCAAGGAAGTGAAATATAAGTCGTGTTCGGAAGGGTTTTCGCTATAATTGAGCTAATATTTATTTGGTAATGTCTTGAGGGGCTGCTATAGGGCCTCTTCTGTGGTTAATAAAGTGTTGTGCAAGTTCCAAGAAGGTTCTATAAGGATTGGGAGTCAAACAATCGAAAGGAGCAACTTACCAAAAGATGGCAGTTTGACGGACCGCAGGCTATTTGACGGCTCGTCAGATGGTGGAGCACCACTGTATAACGATTACAATGAGCTGTGCAAAGTTGGGCACTTTGACAGACCAGTTTGACGGACCGTAGAAATTCTTGCGGCCTGTCAAATTGTATCCTTCCAGCGTAAAACGGTCACAGCGAGCCATGTTGGGCTGACCACTTTGACAGTGCACTTTGTCGGGCCGTAGGAATTTTGACAGTCCGTCAAAGTGGGTGTAGAATTTCCTGTCGGGTTTTTAAGTCACGCTTTATATATTTCGTCCCACTTCATTTAGACTCATTATTTCCCCAAAACCAGATCCAAGAGCTCTCCAAAAACCCCCTCTTCAACTCCATAAACTAATCTAAGCCAAGTCCAAGAGAATTAAGAGATCCAAGTGATAAGGATCTTGCTAAGGCTTGTGGAACTCAAGTTTTTCTTGGGTGTTGATGCTAGGGTTTTTCACTTTGGTGGAGTACGTTGATTCAAGACTTGTTCTTGTGAGATTAAGGTAAGTTCTTATATCTTCTACATATGGCTGAGGTTGTTTGATTGTTTGATTGTTATACCATGTGGGTGAAGGAAGAAAAAAATGAAAATGGAGTTTAAGTAGGAATTTGAGGATATTTTAAGCTATATGTTAACTTGAATTGATATTCCTGGGATGTTATGAGTATAACCTTGTTGTGGGTGGGTCTAATGATGCTGAGGAAGTATTATATGTAAGTGTATATAAAGTGTGTTGAGATTATTATTATTAGTGATCTTGAAGGGATTTGTAGGGATTGAATGATGCTTAACTTGAATGAAGTCTCTTGATTGTGGTATTGTTGATAATGTCATTGTTGATTGGGAGTTGTTTCGGAATTTGGTAGAAGTAGATAAAATAGGGGAAATGCTTCCCAATTTCCGTTAGCTCATAAACTATTCTAGTTTGAATTTAAGAGTGTCTCTAAGACTTAACCATGGTATGAATCCTTTTAAATGTAGATTTCTCAAGCTTGGACAGTGAACGTTAAGTAGTTAAGAAGACAAAGAGGCATGTAAGGCTAACCCTTCTTTCTTAAGGCATGATCCCATTGATGTATACCTTCATGTGAAATCCATAGTATCTTCCATAATGATTCTATTCCTAGAATCGCCAAAGCTTATAATCTTGATATTCTCACGATACCATTGGTCCCATCCTATGATAGTTGATCCTCTAAGGAAGGATATAATGAAAATGACGTTGATGTTGAGGATATGTATGTACTCTTATGTATGTATATTTATATATTAAAGTATGACTACTAAGAACAGCGAGCTTATATGGCCGGGTATGATATCTATCGCGCGCACACCACTGCAGTTGGGTATGGGTGATACTGAGCCTTGGTAGGGCCAGGTATGTATAACACCGAATCTTTCATGGTCGGGTATGTAAGACATCGAACCTTTATGGTCGGGTATGATACTACTATATATATAAATGTATGAAATGGAAGTTTCCCATTAGAAAGAGGGTAAGTAAATATGATGAACGTCGTTAGAGGTAGATGGATCTTTCATTCCATGACTCTTCTATCTTATGTTATTTCTCATGCTTCCATTATGCTATTGATTATGCTTTACATACTCAGTACATTATTCGTTCTGACTTCCTTTTGTTTATGGACGTTGCGTCATGCCCACAGGTGGACAAGGAGATAGACTTGACCCATAGACTTCTTGTTCAGAGACTGCATAGAAGAGCTCTATTTGATCCGGAATTACAACTGTTGGTATTATTCTTTTGTGTACATACATATGGGAATGGTTGGGTCCTGTCCCGTCTATATGATGTTACATACTCTCTTTAGAGGCTCGTAGACAGTTGTGTATAGTTAGATGTCTTGTAGCCTTTTCGGTTCATATTTAGTATATCATTTTGTTAGCCTCGTCGGCTTGTGTATATGGATATGGGCATTGTTGTTGATGATGCTATAAATGTGTCGTTGCCTTATGAGATTAGTATTATTGATATATAGAAATCATGTGTAGGCCATGTGGCTCATCTAGATGTGAATATGAATGTACGATAAGAGGTGCCCGGGTGGGTTAGCACCGGGTGCCCGTCATGGCCCTCCGGTTGGCTCGTGACACATACATACACACACATGCGCGCACGCACACACACACACACACACACACACACACACACATATATATAGACACACACACACACGCTAGCCGACAAGGCTACTACAAGTGTCCTCATAATGACATGTAGCCGGCAAGGCTGCACATAACATATACATACATCATACTGTCTATGAGCCTCTAGGAGTGCATATACATAACATATGAACATTGCATATACCAAAAGAGCAAGCCCGGTACAATGGCACTTGACGATGATCCACTGAAGCTGATAATCCTACTGAAGAGGTCTTCTGCTCTGTCTGTCAAGGCTTACAGCACGAAATGCAGCGTCTCGTAGGATGGGATGTCAGTACGGATAAAATGTACTGAGTATGTAAGGCAGGAAACAATAACGTAAGTAAGACATAAATATAAAAGAATAGAAGTAACCTGAGCCATATGAGTTTATGCAATGCATGAGTTTATATATATATATATGTATGTATATTATCATAACATACCCGGCTTTTTCGGGACTCGGTGTGAAACGTACCCGGCCCTTTCGGGACTCGGTGTGTAACTTTTCCGGCCTTTTCGGGATTGGTAGGTAACGTACCCGGCCCTTACGGGACTCGATGTAAAACACCCAACTGATCAGTGGTTGCACAATAGGTGTCGTACCCGGCGGACTGTAGCGCGGCTAGATGTAGTAAAATAGTGCATACATATTTATATACAATGCATGAGGAGCCAGTGAAATAACATCGGGCCTTTCAAAGTGACGTAAGGTCGATAACCTCCGAATATATTATGGAACTCATATCGAAGCTAAGAAATAACTCAACAAGAGTAATCATAATGATATTAGGAGAATCTTTTATGAAGCATATCCATGTATTTAGGAATCAATCAACATCTCAACAAGTAACGTTTATATAGGCATTGGAACAAGAATAGAGTGGAATCATTACGCTGTGCATGCTAGTAGACTTCTAGGATTCGTGCCAAAGGAAATGAAGATAACAACACCTTACATACCTTATTTGTCAAGACGCCACTCGAAAGAATCCCTTATTCCAATGATCTCTCTTCACCCGAACCTGTATTGAAAAATATATCCTTAATCAAATTCCATCATGTTCATACATCAACTTAGATAAGTTGTATATCGAAGGATGATTCGGGTTACGAGAATTCGGGTGGCATTTCCCCTATATTATCTACTTCTTCCAAATTCCAAAACAACTCCCAAACATCATTAACAACATCAACAGTAACATAATCAAGATACTATATGACAAACATCTACAAATCCGTCCGAAACTTCCTTCCAAAATAAGTCCATAAGCCAACAACATCAACATACAAAATTATGACCTTTATACTATGTTTTTCCTTCACTTTAAATCATTAAAATCCTCCGAAAACAACTCAATATCAACAACATCAAATTCAATTCAACCACTAATTCATCCAATCAACAACATCTATATAGGATTATTTCGTCCTTTTTTCAATTCAACTAACTATGTTATAATTTAACGAATATAATCCCGAATCAACATAATTCTATGAATATAACGAAGCAATCTTACCTTATTAACTTCCAATTGATCCTTGATGGCTTCAAACCTAGGATCCCTCCATCTTTCACCTTGCTTCGCAATAATCACGATAATATGATGTTGCCACGAGCTTCCCGAGCCTAGATTACCTAACCTCTTTATGATTTCTTGGTTTTATTGATAAAGAATGTTGGGAGAGGTGCACTAGATGTTTCTAGACCTCTAAGGGGTTGTTTGGTAGGAGGGATAAGTTACCCCAGTAGATTAATTGCATTGTGTGGGATAAGATGGGATAACTAATCTCACCTTTTATGTGGGATAACTTATCCTACCTCTTATCCCATGTAAATTGGATTAGATGGGATATCAAAGAAGTCATCCCACCAACCAAACATAAGATTAATTCCAATCACATCCTACCAAACGACCCTTAAAGTTGTAAGAATGGGGTGTAAATGGGTGGGAGTTGGTATTTATAGAGTGGAAGGTCGGTTTTGACCGACTCATTAATTGCCCTTTGCGTTCGTGAGGCCTTGGCTCGCCTTAACAGAGAAGCCTCTGGCAGTTTATCTTGAAACACTCATAACTTTCTACTCCGATATCGTATTGACGAACGATTTATTGCATTAGAAACTAGACGCAATAAACGTCAATTTACATAGGTTTTTCATTCCATAACTCCCTCAAGTGATACCAAAAATTTTGTCCGGAATTCTGCCAAGTTTTTCCAAAATTTTGACAAAATTAATTCCTTTATTTTGTTTGATCTTGGAACCCTTAGATACTCTCTTAATACTTGTTAAAGGTCTTGCTTAACTTTATAATAGTTTCATGACCTATCCGGCTTACCTTACTTTATTTACGACGCAAACGATGCAAAAATTTATCGAGGTGTAACACAGAAGGGTTTGAAGTTCCTGGGAAAGAAAAGAAAGTATGTCGACTTGTTAGGTCTCATTACGGACCAAAACAAGCAACCAAATAATGGCATGCAAAATTTTACCAAACGATGTTGGCCAATGGATTCAAGATTAATGAGTGTGATAAATGTGTTTACATTAAGAACACTCAGAATCATATAGTCACTGTTTGTTTGTATGTGGATGATATTGTGATAATGAATAATGGCTAACATAAATGTTAAGCGCATGCTTGCTAGTAAGTTTGATTTGAAAAATTTAGGAGTTGCTGCTTTAATTTTGGGAATTAAGATCCATAAGACTTCTCAAGGTCTAGCATTATCTCGATTCGTTATATCCAAAAGGTACTTGAAAAGTTCAAGCATATGGACTTTAAAATTGCAAAGACACCAATTGATGTGAATCTTGCTCTTACTAAGAATAAAGGTGAAAGTCATTGTCAATTGGGTTTTGCCAAAGTGATGGTTTGATGTATATCATAAACTGTACACCACCAGATATCGCTTGTGCTATCAGTAAACTGAGTTGCTACACAAGTAATTTTGACCAAAATCATAAGCTGGCAATGAAACGAGTTTTAGGGTATTTGAAACATACTCAAAACTTTGCGTTGCATTACAACACATATCCAGCAGCTATTGAAGGATACAGTGGTGCAAATTGGGTCACTGGATCAACTGAAACTAAATCCACAGGTGGATACTCTCTTACTATTGGTGGATGAGCAGTGTCTTGGAAATCTTCCAAACAAACATGTATCGCCCGCTCCACAATGGAGTCTAAGTTCATAGCTTTAGACATGATCGGTGAAGAAGTTGAATGGCTCTAAATTTTTATGAAAGATATTCCATTCTGGCCCTAACCATTTGCACCAATATGCGTACATTGCAATAGCCAAGCGAAAATAGGTAGGGCAGGGAGCATTATGTATAACGGAAAATCCTGTCACATAAGACAGAGACACGATACTATTAGATAACTACTCTCTAGTGGAGTTATCACTGTTGACTACGTAAAGTCAAGAGATAACGTGTCGGATCCACTTACAAAAGGCCTAACTAGAGAGGCAGTTAAAAGATCATCGAGGGGAATGGGTTTGAGGCCTAGGACAAGTCATCATGGCGGTAACTCTACCTAGTCTTCTGGAGATCCCAAGAGCTAGGTTCAAAGAGATCAAACAAAGTTATGACTGACGGTTCAACACTGTCAAATAAACTCAACCTATTCTCATGATGAAGACAATGTTCAGAAACAAGGATAAAGCATTAAGGCTTTTTAACGAGTTAATAAAGCTTAAGCTTTTTAATGGTTTCTAATTTTAGCTGGTATGACCAAATAGTGTATCTAGGGGATGACACATTTAGGAATCACCTATGTTAGTTAAAGGCCCATGCTCTACGCACTCATGAAGTCAGGCCGTGTTCATGGCTGAAATGAATAAAACAGTGGGAACCAAAGACGGTTAATTATGTGACATGTGGTTGTCTAGGTATACACCAAAGCTCGACAGTTCAAAGATATCAAATCTACCGATTAACCGAGTATATCCGACATATGTTCACTACGGAAAGTTCAAAGGGAAACCTACTTATCGAGATGCAATTAATCCTTGCTTACAAGTCACACAATTTTTTATGCATGTTTTAACCATAGAGTCATTCCCCATTCATGTGGGAGATTGTTGGGATTTTAAGGTGTGAATGAGAATTAAGAAAAGGTACCTTTTAGAGAGCACCCAAAAGGCACATTTTTGGATTGCACCTCTCCATCGCACCCTTTCATTGCCAATAAACTCAGAGGCCTAGCCTCAGATTTTAGAAACCAAAAATCTGAATTCTTTCCCTTTGAAATTGTTCTTTGCATTAGTTTTCAAAACTAAATTATAGTAGGTCGTGTGATTTGTTGCCGAATTTGCGTTCGACGAAGTTGGTGGGGTTTGAGGTACCGCTACGCCATCAACAAGTATATCCGTTTTATCCTGAGAGGAAGGAATTTATAACCTCGAGCACAGTGAGGGGATTAAATTCCTTAAGGACACACAGTGAAATCTGTGAACTCAGATATTTTCAGTTTTATGCATTTTACGTTTTTCAAGATTAAATCATGTTTCTGGTTTACTGATTTTGAACACACATTTACTAACAGTAAAGATTATAGCTACTTTTATTAGCAGAAATTATTGAGGCCCTCGGCATATTCCTCCATACATAACCTACTAAGCCCCATCGAGCTAGGACCTACTAAGCCCCATCGAGCTAGGATGTTCTAGCCTTTCTTCCTACTCCATTGAATATATTCAGCATAAAATTTCAATTTTCTTCAAGCTCTACCTCTGCATAGAAAGTTTTCCCATGGCTCTTCAAAGTTAGGGTTAGGAATTTTGATCTTGTTCTGAAATCGAATTGAACGATACAAGAAAGTTTTTTTTTTATTTTTTTTTTATAGTTTGATAGCTCATGTACATTGCATATGCAGAGGGCCTATGTTGATTTTGATAGTGAAAGTAGTGATTATCTTATTTAATGGTTTTGGGACTAAATTGATCATTTTTTTGAATACATAAAAACCCATTTTTATCATATTAATACATTAAGGGCCTGTTTGGAAAGTCACCCAGGTAATTGGAATTGGGTGTAATTACACAGTTTGACCTGTTTGTTTGACCAGGTAATTACACAGTTAGGTGGGAATTTGGTGTAATTAAGAGGGCGTAATTACACTCTCCAATTCTCAAGTGGGGGCTGAGAATTTGGTGTAATTACACCCTGTAATTACAGGATTACTTTTTAGTTTATTTCTTTTTAATTTGTTTTATTTTTTAATTTATTTTTTATTTCTATTATTTAATTTATTTTTTATTTTTTAATTTCTTTTCTTTTCTAATTTATTTGTTACTTCTATTATTTAATTTCTTTTTTATTTTTACTTTTTAATCATTTGTATTTTTTAAATTATATTTTTCTTTTTACAGAATTTATATTTCATTTCCTTTCTTCTCATTCCCAACCTTTACTTCTTGTGGTTCCGTGTAATTGCTCGTATTTTTTTTAATTTTTAATTTTATTCATTTAGCATAACCATGTTAATATACTAATTTTTGAAACTGCATATCTTAATATTAGGAAGAATGAGTCATTAGCAAACTTGGCATATAAAAAGTGACGTTATTAAAGTAGAATTTCGTTGTGAATGAGGTTATTGACTTATATTTTCCCTTTCCTTTGAACTATAGGAGTATTTACTTATGTTACGTTGAAACTTACTTATGTAACGATAGAATTTGACATAAGAACAGTATGTTAAAAATATTCTTTCGGATTTTGAATTTAGGTTATATTTTCGATTTTAAAAATATTTGCTTTAGTACTATTGACTTGTTATTTCACATTGCATGTTGTTTATTTTTCACCTACAATTGATAGAATTATTGTCAAACATTTGAATAGTGTTATGCATTATATTTATAAATATTCTTTTTTTTGTTAAATATCCAATCCTATGATGTTCTCACAAAAAAGGTATGCTTTCAATTTTTATAATCAATTAAAATTAAAATATTATTAGTTTAAAATTATATATCAATTATTTTTTACAATATTAGTTACAAATATATGATTATTAATTAACATATTTTCAAGAAACAATGTATTATTAAATAACTAATTTAATATCATTTATAGAAGCACATATTTTTTAAATATTAATTTTAAATTTTTTATAATTATTTTAGTTTTAAATTAAACTAACTGTGTAATTACACTTGTGCAACCAAACAACACGCTTGTAATTATACTGTAATAATATTATGACAAACAAACAGATCGTTGTAACTAAAATACTGTGTAATTACTAGACTGTGTAATTACTAAAATACTGTGTAATTCCAATTAGCTGGTGGCTTTCCATACATTTACCAGTTTCATAGCTTCTGTCATGATTACGGCCAAATTGTTACAAGGCGGTCCAAAACAAGCAATGTTTGCTGCACAGCTTCAACATTGTGAGATTGAAATTAAAGAAAAGTGGTAATAGTATTATTTTGTCTCTGGGGTCCCAACTTCCATTTCCATATAACATTGACAGGTTCCCTATCTGTAATATTTGTGAAACTTCAGTTCTTCATACTCATCACTGAAGAATTAAGTGCAAATTTATTAGGAACTAGAGAGCTATTCGTTGTTTTTACATTTTCTTTTCAATCTTTGTTCTTAAATTTGACTCTTTTTGAAGTTTATTTTCGATCTTTGAAGCTGATTCCTTTTTACATTTAAGTCATATTAAGGGGTGTCAAAAAATGTAGAAATGTCGTGACCTAGGTTTGAACCCATGATTTAAAGACTTTTTGCAACCCCTTAACCGCTACGCTAAGCCTTCACTTTGTGTTAAGGGGTGTCAACAGTAGTATACATACCGATAAAATCAAAATTTCACCTATATATATAATGTAATTTTCCGGCGAAGGGGTGTCGCTTGACACCCCTCAAGCCAAGGTGTCTCCGCCCATGAAGTTGTGTAGTGTACTATCTAGAGTAGGAGAGTGTTTGAGTAAAGCTTCAACCAGGGCCGGCCAGAGGGCCAAGCCACTAAAGTGGAGGCTTTAGGCCCAAAATTTTGGGGTTTTCATTTTTTTCATATGGTGTTCGATACTTGTATTAAATTTTTCGATTAATTCGATGTCGAGACACGCAAGGCCGGTTAAAGTGGTTAATTTTCTTTTAAAAAATATTCACCAGAAAAAATAAGACCTCCCGTTAAATTGACTTTAGGCCCCCGATCTTATTGAGCTGCTCCTGGCTTCAATCTTGTCAAATTGACTAAATACTTTTCGGCGTATTTACGAGTCAGATACTCATAATTTTTTTATCTTATAAACACTTTTTCTTTGATCAAGTTTTTTCTATTGTATCCCTAACATCTTTTTAAATTCTCAAAATAACAAGTCAGATACTCATAATTGTTTTAGCTTATAAACACTTTTACTTTGATCAAGTTTTTTCTATCCCTGACATCTTTTTTAATTCTCAAAATACCCTTCCTAAATAAAAACTCTTACTCCCACTTCATTTCATATACATCATTCCTCCTTTTCTTGTATAAATTCCTTTTAATGTACAATTTTTGTGAAGACCTTTCAGGGGTTTGGTAGTCATTTTAAACTACTTCTCATCACCTTTTTTTGCCGAACACTTCAATTGCTTAGTATATGTTTTTTCAATTCTAACCAAACATGCACTTATAAGTATCTTTTAACACTTAATGCTTATCAGTTACTTTCAAATAGATAAGCCAAATAGACTCTAACTGCTATAAGTAATTAACTGTATTGGTTTTCATTACTGTTAGTGATTTAATTTAAACTTTTTTTTAGAAAACTACGACGAAATACTAGCTAGTACCAAGCAAATACTAGAATACTACGACGACAGTTGCATGCAAATACTAGCTAGTGCCAAGCAAATACTAGAATACTACGACGACAGTTGCGTGCAAATACTAGCTAGTATCAAGCAAGTACTAGAATACTACTACGACAGTTGCGATCAAATACTAGCTAGACAGGCAACACTGATTCCATAAATCAATGGTGTCATTAGCAATTCTATAGTATTTTGCAGGACACGACTAGCTAGGTAGGGGCCTAAAATTACATAGTCAATATGGGCCTTATGGTTATGATCGACCATGAATACGTGAAATGAATTGTCACCTGACTTTTTGGTGCTTTCAGAGTGGTCTTTTTCAATCTTCACTTTTCAATATTATTCCCACAGATAGGCCAAAAACAGAAACAGATCCTGAAATTATTAGATAGTGATTTGCTAAGCTCCCCACTTATTTAAAGTCAAATGACATAAAGCCACAAATTTCCCCTTTGCTTTCACATTCCTCTAGTCTCTTCACCTACTATATGCTTTCTCAGATTCAATTCTGGCTTCTGCTTTTCCTCCAGCATTCATAATGACTACTTATCTGATTATATCACCCCCTTTCTTCTTTATTTACTTTTCTATATTCTTGGGCTATATTCAACTCCTCCCTCTTATCAAATCATGCTTTCCAGTGTTAGACTTTTTGTCGACTCATAAAAAATGAAACAGTGTCTTGGTGTTTATCAGTCTAGAAACAAGCCCTTTATTTGACCACTCAAAACTTAATTCACTCCTATATCCTTGACAATGTTTGTCATTAATTCCACATGTTCATATCAGGTTTCTAAGCTCATTGATGATCATGAATAGGTAATGGCGGATTCAGGATTTTTCAAATAGGGAAGTCAAAATATAAAAGAAGTAAGCACATGAGAAGTAAAAGGGACATGAAATACATGCAGGATAATCATTAAGACCATCATACTTGCCGAACATCCATGAACTGATCAGATTAACCAAACAAAATTGAGTCATTATGTATTAAACAGAAGCAAAAGCCACGGTAACGGTAGAATGATAGTAAAAAGTCATAGCAAACCCATATATATATATGTTTACCTATTTACATGGTGTTTGTCAATTGACATCGCTTGGACAAAGATTGCTCTGCCACTGGAAACAGGTATGCAACTTGTTTTATTCACGTTCCTTGCTCAGACTTTCATGAACAATGACTGCTCACAATATGCCCTTAGGAATACAGTGGAAGTGAGTCACCTGCCTCAATAAATTCTCTTTTTATCCCAACTAATCTAGATGTAGATTTAGTTGATCAATAAGTTATGTGCAGTTAATCCCAGCTTTAAATTACAGAGATTGCTGTTAGTTTAACACCAATTTTTACCACATAGAATGTAATGTTGCCTTTACTTATACCACATTGTCACACCCCGATGAGGGGCATGACGGGCACCCGACCCCAACAGCCGAGTACCACTTGACGTGACATAATATAACCTTAATACAACAATCCTGATCGCAATCATTAGCATGTACATATAAGAGTATTGGTACACAGAAAGGCCCAACACAAGGATAACATAACCTCTTTGTGAACGACTGTATACATAAGCTAGCTGACAAGGCCGCAATATGAACATCATAAAATATCATATAGCCGCCCAGGCTATAACATGTGTATCATAAGTATAATGAAAACATGCATGACTCTGACACCCACTACACTGTTTATGAGCCTATAAGAGAACGCACATTTGTCATATATATAAGCTGTAGACTTGATATATAACCAACTGGCAAGCCCGACATAGTGGTACTTGCTGACGTCTCGCTGAAGCTGGCGATCCTATTGAGAAGGTCCTTCTGCTCTGCCTGTCAGGACCTGCAGCGCCTCAAGAAGTGGAACGGTCAGTACGAATAAAAGTACTGAGTATGTAAGGCAGGGAAGTAATGACATCAGTAAAATATAAATGTAAACATGGGAGAATAGTGATAACTGGTAACCGACATCTGAAACCATACAATATGCCATGCATGGGAAAATCATTTTTCATATGCAAGTAAATATACATAATATATATATAAATATAACGTACCCGACCCTTTCGGGACTCGGTGTGAAACGTACCCGGCCTTTTCAGGACTCGGTGTGTATATCATCTTCATCATCATATCATCATCCTCCCCGCGTCCGGGGTTTCCTGCGTCCGGGAAAACATCATTATATCACAACGTACCCGACCCTAATGGGACTCGGTGTGAATAACCAACTGATCAGTGGTTGCACATCTACGTGCCGTACCCGGCCGACTATAGCGCGGCTCCGTGGAGTAAAATAGTGCATATATATATATATATATATATATATATATATATATATATATATATATATATATATAAATGCATGAGGGGTCAAAGAAGTGACATTGGGCCTTTTGGAGTAACGTAAGGTCGTTATACCTCCGAATATATTATGGGACACATATCGAGGACGGGGAATGACTCAAATGATAATACTCACATTAACATTATAAGGATCTTTCATAAATTATACGGACGGTTTAATAGGAGTCAATGAACGACTTAGCTGGGGACGTTTACTTAATTTCGAAACATATCGGAAATTCCGTAAAAAAATAAATAAAGATTTTCAGAAAAATAGCATCTTTCAAGAAATATATGTACTTCTCATAAAATAAGTATTTTTCGTAAAATATATATATATATATATCATAAAATGTAGGAAATCCGGAATAGACTCGAATAGATTGATAATGCACGCTAGGAGTTCTATTGATTCATGCCAAGGAAAACGATAGCGAAAACCTTACATATCTTTATCTTCAAACAAGTGACCTGGAGGAATTCCCTATTCCCACGCTGGTCCTTCTCTCGCACCTAAATGGAAATATACGACCTGGGTTAGTCTTCTCTTAGCTTGCATGCGAAATATTCTAGGTGTTATATCCAATTCTTTCGGAGTTACGGAAATTCGGGCTGCATTTCCTCTGTTTATACTCCGATCCCAGGATTATAACAACAACCCAACACCAACAATCATAATCCAAACTCCTTCCCAAGTTTTCCAGATATGAGTTAAAAATAGATTTGTGCAATGTTGTACAAGAAAAATATGAATAAATACATTTCAGCTAATATTATTAATATCATCTTTGCAGTACAAGAAAATATGAACAAAATACTTATCAACTATTATCACTCTAAGACATACACGGCTAATGTTACAAGTAAACTCCCAATTAATGCACCGCTTAAAAATGCAGGATAAAGGAGGCAAGCAAATGAAAATACAAAGCTTAAGGCATATTAAACTAGCTTAGTCTTAAGATGTCAATCGTCTTAGTCATTAGAATTTAATGTTCGAGGACTTGTGCCCAATTTGGATGGCTTAGGTTCTCCGTTCCTTGGACTGAACGGCCCCCTTCCACCTGAAAGTGGACTTTGTTGGCCTCTCAGTTTGCTAATTTGTGGACTGTATGCTTTTTCTGGTATGCGCGGGCTTTGAAGGAGCTTAGTATCTCTTATTGGAGTTGCTGTTGAACTTGTGATCTTAGGGCTGTTAACTCGCTTTACCTCACCCCTGCTTCTAGTAATGATTTCGTCAAAAATCTCTCCACTTTCTGCATAGGAAGGTCTTGAACCAAATTCACCGTCCTGCATGTGTTAATATTAGTCCTCCAGTCTTTGAATAAATCAAACTACAATTAAATATCAGATTACTGATGAGGGGATTTACCGTAGGAAGATTGAATGGTACAGCTGGTGACTCTTCATAATCTGCTGCATCTAAATCTTGAAGATGTGCCCCTTTGAAAAACGTAGGCAATATATATTGTCTAACTGGAACCAAAAGCATGATCAACAGAGGGAAAAGGAGCCCCGCGATTGGAACCCATGTAATGCCAAAGCAAGCAAGCAAGTAGAGTGTTTGGAAAATTGTGAATGCCACTATGCTCTTGAAAGGCACAGTCTCTACAAAAGTGGCATGATAGTCCTCTAAAACTCTGCAAGCAAGATTCATCATTTTGTTAAGGAAATTCCTAAAAAAAAAAAAAACACAATTTGAAAAGCTAAATTTAAAGGCATTTTTTGAAAGGGTTAATTACTTGTATCTTCGGCTTGGTGCAGTGAATAGGAGTAATATTCTCTCCCAAAATTGGTTGCCTGGCAGACTTTCAATGGCCATGTAAGCGAAATAGCCCCATAGCACTGAGGTTGGAATCATTCTGAGTACTGGCATGGCAGCAACACATCCCCCTACCATAGTGGCTTGAAGCAAGTTACTGACGCGCTGTTCTTTCACTTCAACAGGCAATAAATCATCAATTTCCTTCTCAACATCGAAAATTGTTTCATCCACCGGAGCATCGATGTGTCCCATGCTTGAAGCTAACTGAATTGTTGATTCTTTTAACTCCTTCAGACCCTGCAAAAATAAGGAAATCAAGCTGTTGAATAAGCTATAATTGAGCTACTTGGTAAAATCAAGTACTAGTAGATAGTAATGGTTATTGGCATAGTTTCAGAACTTTAAGCTCCATCATCGGTCAAGAGGCATGTCACATACTCTAGCTGATGGTTCCTGGTAGATAAGAGGAGTTTGCATCTGTTGATAAGCTTCCTGCATATTCCCATACAGTTGTCCCAAGCTTGAATTTTTCTGCATACTTTTGCGTGCTGTGTCAACTAGTCTGTTACGAAGCAGCTGCACAAAAAGAATATCTTAGTTTGTGGAACAATTTAAAGAAGAACAGATTGTAGTCTCACTAAGCTGGAATTTACCTGGTGCTTAAGAGTAGCTAGACTTTTAGTATGCATTGGGGACTGTGGGATCACACCATTTGATGGAGGGATACCAACAAGGCCGCACATTAGTGTCTACAACGAAGGAATCCCAAACCAAAATGTCACGAAAAGAAGCAAAATACGGAAACCAAAGCTATGTGTAGCAAAATGAATTTCGGCATACCAAGAACCCCAAAAGAAGCAAGTCATAGTGGAAAGAGGATGGCTTTCTAAGATTGAACTCTTTCTGCTGAGCTAATTGGGAGGCAACACTGTGGTCAAAATAGTAAAGCACAGCAATCATAGTTGCAGGAATGAAAGCACCAAGTATGTAGAGAACTGGTACATTTAGCATGTCCTGCAGATGATCAGAATATCAAAGTTAGTCGTTCATAAGTCTGAAAAGTAAAGATGAACTAATATCAGTGAGGAAGAAACATATGCCTTGATAACAGTCCAATTCTCATATGCACCAGGTGACCATGGATTTGGGCTGACGAGGCGCCTTGGAATTCCTTCAGGAACACTTTCAGATGGTATATAGGAAACTGCTGTCCACACTACAACCATAAGTGGCACACCGTAGTCTGCAATAAGACTACGAAGCCAACCTGTTGAAAGAGGAGCAAAATTTTAACTCATCCAAGTCCAGAGTTGTCAATTTGGAACCAATATTAAAGATAGAGTTCAGAGGTTAATAAATATGACAAAAATCCTCGGTCATAAACAGTTATCATTATGTGAACACGTTATTTGTGCTTACCTGTTCCATATCGCCATGCTCTTGCTTTCCTGCTTTTCAAAGCAGTTAGCAGTAGACCAAATGAGAGAACCAGTGCGAACATTCCATTAGCAAACCTCCACGAAGGCATGAACTCGGTTAAACGAGGGTTGTCCCTTTTCGGAACGCGAAACTCATCTACCAGGCCCTAAAGTGAAAAGGTAGAAACAGAACAGAAAATTATTTTTCCGATTATATTTAACTAAACAATGGAGTGATAACCTGAAAGGATTAATTGATTAATTAGTCAAATGCCCTCCTGATTGGATACTAAGAGGGGAATAGATTAATTAGTACAATAGTTTACTTACTTTGATGGCTTGCTGCATGAAGAGCATGGCAATAAGCATGCCAAAGAGTTCTCCAGCCAAACGGGTAAACCTGTTAATGATGGAGCACGCTCCTAACACTGCCAATAAGAAGAGCAAAACTGCAGTCCAGACGCATACCCTGAGAAATCGTGATGATTGTATTGTTAATTAAACTAACTGGTGATTTAAGTTTAGACAAAAAGATGAAAGAGTACAAGGGAAAGCAAAAAAATAGCACTCACCAACCAGTCCAAGCAAGAAAGAGACCAGGACCAAGATCAGCTCTCTGTTTAGCAAAGTTGAACATGAATGTGTACATTATTACAGTTGGTTCTGCAACTCCTAAGATCAATAAAGGTTGACCACCAATGATGGAGTGTATAATTCCACATATTGCAGTAGATGCTAATGTTTGAACTGCAGTTAGAATTCCATCTGTAAAAGTGTTCACTTTGAGTTTTAGTTTCCAAATTAATGCAAAAAAAAAAAAAAAAAAAAAAAGAATCATAAAGTTTGCAGGTCTAAATACTTAAAAGCTTGTTAAACAAAGTGCAATAGTCTGTGATAACATACCAGTATTTCTCTCCAGCTGCTCACCAAATGAAATCACAGGAATTGCCGAGGCAAAGAATATGTATGTGGTGGGTGCCAAGATCCTGAAAACCAGTAACTCTATTAATTCACCTCAGCTTAGCCCCATGGACATACAAGAACAATCTAACAATAGTATTTCTCCCAATTAACCCTCAATGACATACTATTCAACATGTCACGCTTTCTTTTTTAGTAAGTATGTTATAATAAAAGAGTTGCACTTCACTATATTAAGAAACTCTTTAACTTTAAACTTTTCATTTAACAGCATTCTATTATGGTCATAATCTCATAGAAATGTCATACTTAACATGTTTAAGCTAATATGTTCTAAGGCTACTTTAGATATGGTAAAATTTGGTACCTGAACCCGGCCTTGATCCCACTGGTCCAATCTTGCTTGTAGCACAGCAGGCGTCCATGGAGATCATTCTTGATTCCACGAAAAGGTACAAATGTCTCTTCCATGTGGGCAGGTATAAGAATCCACTCAACTCAAGACAACTTACAAATCAAATCTCTGCTTAACTTACACAAATTGTTGGAGTCGTATAAGTTAACGAACTTGATAAGAATTATGTCCTGGAAAAGAAGTGGCAAGAATGGCAACAAGTCTAGAAAAGGCCATCTTAGTAGCAAAAAACCATTTTCTTGTCACAGTTAGCCGAAATATTTCTGGGGAAACTTGAACAAGAAAGCAATGCACGAAGAAAGAAAGACACTAAAAAAAAGAATTTAGCAGATTTACATGATGCACGCAAGTGACAGTGGAAAAGAGTACAAATCAAGAGAATAGCTCCTCAGAATTTCAAATGTTGGGAGTGGAATTGATGGTATTAAGGGAAGGAAACAAATGTGTGCGCGCTAAGAAAGTGCAGAAATATGCCAATATATATAGAAACCAAAAAAAGAGAAAGTTAGAGAGACTAACGTGAGGCCCGGGTCGGGAGATTGGAGGTGGGGTGAAAGAGGAAAACAGGATATTCAGATTCTTTAATGTCAGTATGTCACTGTTGCAGGTTTGGTCAGCAGTATCAGCACATACTTCGGAATAATATATACTATAGTCAAATGAAATGAATCGGATTAAACAACCCTATTGGGCAGAGAGCAAGGCAAACCATTATAATTCAATGTCTCAAAACAAAGAAAATTTCTGGTACTGCATTTTCAAAATGCTTGACCCAAAGATTATGATGAAATTACCTCTCTTATCAGCTACTTTGAAGTTTAAATTAGCTAAATCAAATGGGCTCTAAATGACATGTTTGTCACTCGGAAGTGTTCCGAAATCAAAAAAGGAAAGTAAATGTGCTAATCCCAACTAAAACTACCTTTTTCTCATTCCATTTTACTTGACATGTATACTTAAAATAAATTGTCCTTTTTACTAGTTCATTTTAGCAAATTAAGGGTGATTTTTTTTTTTCTTCTAATACACTCTTATCAGTAAGTAACTATACAAAATAACAGTAATCGAATTTAAATTTCCAAAATATAATTAATCAAGATAATTTAGTAAAATAGATCTCTAATAAATAATTTCTTAAAAGAAGCGTCAAGTCAACAAGGCAAGAAGATAGAACTACGAGAGTATTAGAGGGGAAAAAAAAGGGGGGGTGACAATACGTAAACAATGTAACAGAATATGCCAATTGTTAAAAAAAAAAAAAAATATGCCAATTGTATATTGGTATGTACTATTACGACAGCAAACCACAGGTTTGTTATAGCATCGATCATACCTGTAAACGTTATTAAAGCGATGAATATAGATATGAATATACAATGCATGAATTTTTTGGCAACTTGATACTCTTATATTGAAAATGAGGAGTGGTGGCGGTGAGATTCTTGCATTGTAACCAATTTTTGCCGTCATTTCACGGCAAGTTGATTAGTTGCTTAAAGATCCGTTACCTTTTACTCTGTCCGTTCCATTTAATTGTAAGAATAAGCTTTTAAACGTCTTTAAATAAAATGGCAATTTAACTAATATACGCTTATTGACTTTTAACCTTTGACCGCATTCATCTAACTTTTTTTATAAATAAGTGAACTTTATTTACGTCGTCATTATAGAACAACTAATGCTAGGTGTAAGTTGGAAAAAATGATTAATTATATTATTTTTTGATCTTTTCAGAATAAAGTATTTGGGAATAATTAGTTTCAATAACACGACAACTAAATGAGAACGGAGGTAATACTTTTTAGGGGAATGGAATAGCGGGACGACTGTTTGTACTTTATATACATTAATTTACATGTTATTTCTTGTTTTTGTTGATCAGGGAAGGTTTGTTTTGCGTCATCTTTCATTGGCTGGTTTGCTCCGAAATTCATTTTTACACTTGCTGGTAAATAGATCAGTGATTCATCCATCGATTAATCAATGACATCTTAATTTCAAAATAATTACATTTAATGAAATAAATTCTACGTATTCATATATTCCACTAATCCACTCAATGCGTTAATTGAATTAGAAGTTTAAAACTTAAATTGTTTCCAAAAAGAGAAATGTATCATTCTTTTTTAGACAAACGGAAGAAAAAAACTACTTAACATAAACCGAAACCCAGGAATGTAAACACTTTTTCGACCTCTTGAAAAAAATATCTTCTTTCTTTGAGAAGATTTCTAGTGATACTAATATTTAAATGCATTCTAAGTAACTAGTAGCGTGTCTTTTCCCCAGAACATGCTGATTAGCAAATAAAATCCTACAAAAATAGCGGGAAGAAAGCCTTTTCATTGTGAAAAAAGCAACGAAAAAAGGTCCAACAATATTTGCACCCAAAAGCGTAAAGCGATAGGAATAGCACTTACTATATTTATTTAAGTGCATTTTCAGTAACTTAATAGAATAATGAATGTAATCGAAGATACTCTCTTAATAGGATGGCCCATCACTCAACAACCACCTTAAATATGATTCTCACCTTCATTTTTAAATCATCTATTAGTTGGACTAGAAATGAAGATTTTTGCAGCTTCGTTTTCTTAGTCTATAAAGTTTTTTTTTTTGTGTGTGTGCATATAAGTAGCATCAATATATTTTTTTCATTCAAATTAACAAGCATCTTATATATTCATCTATAAAAAGACGTTACGTGGATTGAAGGATTTATACATACCGCTAACTAGGGGTGGCAAATGGGTGGATTTGATTCGGTTGAAAATGGTTTAAACAAAAATGGGTTGGATTTCAAACCGCCCATATTTTATATGGGTAAATATGAGTTGGGTGATAAATAGTTGGGTTGGTTATGAGTTAACCTATATTATACAAGTGTACTATTATTTCAAGTGTATGCTTATAATTTTTTTCTTTTGTCAAGTTAAATTAATTTTTTCATATAAATTTCAAGGGTGAGGGGTGGGGGTATGTTTTTTTTTTTCATTTTTTATAATTTTTTATAAAAGTAAAATATATGAAATTGATTTTTTTGTTTGGGTGGGGGGGGGTGTTGGAGGTAGGGGAGGGGTGGGGTGGGGGACCAGAAATTCTTTTCCATTATTTATAAAAAATTTATAGAAGTAATATATATGAAAATTGAAATTTGGGGGGGGGGGGGGGGGGGGGAGGGGGGGAGGGGGGAGGGGGGGTCTGAGAGGTGTGGGGAGAGGGTAAGAATTTTTTCCATTTTTTATAAAAGTAAAATATTTGAAATTGAAATTTGTGGGGTGGGGGAGTCGTGGAGGGGTGGGGTGGGCGTACGATTTTTTTTTCCATTTTTTATAAAATTTTATAAAGGTAAAATATATGAAATTGATTTTTTGGGGGAGGGGGGGGGGGTTATAGTAGGGGTCGGGGTAGGGATCAGAGTGGGAGGTAAGAAAAAAAATTCTCCTTTTTTATAAGCTTTTTACAAAAGAAAAATAAAATATATGAAATAAAAAAAAATGTGCGGGGTGGGTGGTGGGGTAGGAAGTAAGAAAGAAATTTCTCATTTTCAAAATGAGTTGTTATCGAGTCTAGTGTGTTCTTATATGGGTACTCATATTTTACCCATATTGCCCATATTTTTATGGATTAAAGAGAGACTTGAAGCTCATATTTATCCACCTGAAATATGAGTGACCTAACTCACTAACACGTGAGTAAAATAGGCTAATTTTCTAAATATGGGCTCAAATTGCCAACTCTACCGCTAACATATTCCATACTTTAATAGGAAGGTGACGGGAAACTTCCTTGAATACAATTGAAATGAGGTGAATGCCTTTGGATTGTGGATTCTTAGAATTTAGAACTAGCAACATCTTGCCAACTTGATAGAAGTGAGTGTGACAAAAAATAAACTCCATTTATTTCTTCTTCCTTTTTTATTGGATGAAAAATGAACTCGTCAATAAGAAGTGAAAGAAAGTAGTACACATGATATTTGTTATTAATCTGCATTCGACCATAACTTGAACAGAATCTGCAGAAAAAAATGTAAAAGAAATAATTCAATTCCGCTGAACTCACAATGTTTGGTAAGGAAATTATTCCCCTCAATGTATCTGAAGTTATGGAATACATCCTCCCATGATAGAACAAACTAACTTATCAGCGTAACGGTACTTCAAACAAAGGTGAACGTGAATGCAACAGGCGGCAACAAATCACACAAAATTTATTTGAAGTGCAGAAAGAAAGAAAAAGATAATCAAAATTTTCGTAAGTAAAAATCTGCGAGAACGGACATGTATTTATAGCCAACATAAGGTAGTATGAATGGGTGCTAAATTGTGCCTTATCGGAAAAGTCACAACCTATTCAATGTGAAAAGGTGTTATTCAAATTGCATCATTTCTAGTTTCTCCTAGTGTCTTTTCGAGAAATTAAACACCTATTCATTTTCCATTACACCTCTTAAAAACCCTCCCTGCATAAAATACATAGTACTGGAGGCTATATTACCAACTCGACTGCATAGCTGTTTTTTATTTATTAATCTCTATATTAGGAGTTTAATCATAACCCATGATCATTGCAAGTTGCAACCACCACTTAGTTTTTAAAGAAAAAAGTTGGACAAAAGCAGAGACAAACACCAAATAAAGCATGCAATATAAATACCAGCAATATCGGAAACAATTTAGAGTGATTGTACTAAATTAATATGTTTATTTTAAAAGTGTTTGCGGAGGAATCTCTCTCTTTCCATTAATGTTTTTGGCCAATAAAAGATACCAAATTACCAGACGAGTGCAATCACGGGGAAAAGCTTCTATCAATAAAATGACGTCAAGATAAAGCAAACTAATAATTCAATAAAATGTTACAGTACTTAGTAATACGGGTGTAATAACGTAATTTTGGCTACTCAAGCCGTGTATGTTAAATTGGTTCCTGGTTGTGATGCGATATTAAAACCATAAAATAAAGAATAAAGTGCAAGAAGTGTATATGTACATTGTAGTTAACCACATGACTAGAAAATTATTCCTACAATAGTCGAGATCATACTTAGTGCTTCCAACTAATTATATCATAATTTAATAAATCGATTATGTCTTAATTCTAAATTAATTAACAGTCAGGTAATATATATGAATTCATCACAATTATTAGAATAAGGGTACGGCAAAAAATCATTAATTCTATCGTGATTTTTTAAAATGACAATTATTTTTTGCTAAAATATTTTTTAGTAATCATGATAACTAAAAAAGAACGAAAGATATATATATATATATATATATATATATATATATATATATATATATATATATATATATAAACTTTAAACTCAATTTTTTTCTAAATTCGTATCAAGTTCAAACACCTGACCAGTCGCACCAATCAAGTATATAGGCCAAAAATTGGATCCGGGGTTAAGACTTGTAGCCGATTACGTGGGAAGCCGGAGGAGTTATCTAGCTGTCTTCCACTCTCACCTACTCGTTCACATCAGGTCGTCTCGATCACAACGCCTATGTATACGTTAATGTATGGGGGAACATAAAAGTCACATCACCCATACTTTAGAGAATGAAAAGTTAAGGACTGGCATATATAAACCTAGTTTAGGAAAGAAGGAAGGTGCAATGGGAAAAACGCATATCCGGGCAAGCCTTTGTAACCCGAAGCTCGGGGAGTTCGGGGTATCTACACAGCTGTCCTCCACTCCCACTAACTCGGGTCAGTGTGTCGTAGCAGAGACGCACGTTGAGTCACAGTTGCGTCACATCACCCGAACGTTAGGGGTTAGAAAAGCCTTGGTTTGGCTTATATAAGGAGCCCTAGGGGAGAAGAAAAGGATCATCTTCTCTCCCACACACACTCTTGTAAAACATCATTCTATTCTTAAAAGAACAGGGTATATACACAGAATCATTATTTTCTGATAATTTTTAGCTGCTTTGATCTTATTATATTGCTTTTGTTTCTCATTAAACTGTATTATGATCTAAACTTCTTCGGGCCGAGCTCATGGAAAGAGTCCTCGGGGTTAGATACGTCCCACTTGTCTTCAAACCCTTAGAAAATAAATCTTTAATTGGTTTTTTGGTTAACCCCGATTTCACCGGAAAATAGTTTGGCGCCATCTGTGGGGATAGACAGTTGTGGTGTCATCCTGATCTGCAGCAAGAGCTCACCCATAGGAAAGCATGCACGATTATGATACATAACCAAGCATATAAATGATAAGCGATAGTTCTCGTGAGTCTCATAAACCTGAGGATACGCGAGCTGTGATAAACCTGGTAAAAGTGATAGTATCTGAACATAACGATGAGTTCTCTCAGGAGCACAGGAATGTCGGAGGTAGGATTCCACAAATGCAACTTAGTGAAGAGCGGAGCGGAGCGGAGGCATTTTAAGCGTGGAGAAATCAAAGGAGCCTTGGAGACGCGTGTTTGCTGAAAGGGCTCGACCCAAGTTTCGGGCGAGAAAGCATAAACCCGTGCAAAAGGGAGGTCCTCAGAAGGGAGGTCCTCAGAAGGGAGGCTCGTTGACTAGAGATGAGGTTGTAGCCACACTCAAGCCGCAAAATGATATGATGCGGCGAATGGAGACGGCTATGGCCGCTATGATCAACCATTCCAGGGTTGGAACTCTGACATCCAGCCAAAACGTTGAAAAAGCCTCCACAACACTGCAGGTCAAAAGAGGGGAAACTGACGGTGAGAAAGAACGGTTGGGCTAGTTCAACAAAGCTCTCATCAAGGTCGAAAAGGAGGTGCATGAAAGGATGAACCAAATACTTGGGGCGCTATCTATCGTGAAGGGCATAAGAGCTTGAAAATACGAGATATCACTATACTCGGAGAGTACGCCTGACATGTCTAAATACGACGGAACCACAGACCTAAAAGAGCACATAACGACCTTTGAAGCGGCCATCGCCAGACATGACCTCAAACAGCACGACGTTGAATCGATCATACTGAAAAAATTCCAACACACGCTTGTTAAGGGAACACTTTCTAGGTACAATCATTTACTCGAATATTCTATTGACTCTTTCACCTCGATGGCAGATGCTTTCGTCAAAGCTCACGCAGGGGCCCAGAGGGTCGAGACACATTAGCAAGATGTATTTTTCATAAAGCAACATAAGATGAGCTGCTGAGGGGGATTTGTAGACAAATTCCAAAGGGAGAGGATGTTATTACCTGCGATCCCAGAAAATTGGGCCGTGGCCGCCTTCACAGATGGACTAAACCCAAACAGTTTGGACGCATCCAAAAAATTGAACGAAAGCTTTAGGGAATTCCCTGCAAATACATGGAGTGAAATAAACCTTAGGTACATGGCTAAAATGCGAATTGAGGAAGATTAGCGAGCAACCGAACCGACAGAAGGGGGAAGACGCCCCCCTTAAGAGACCAGATCCGAGGTTCAACGCAAATTCCATGAACTAGAGAGAACGGTTTGAACCATACAAAGCTCGTGGGCTCCCCAGCCAAAGCTCGAACAGAGGGAGTGATAAAAGCAATCGGGGCCTTATCGGGAGGGGGCTCCCACGCTTTGAAGGAACGATGTCAAGAGGAACTGGACCCCTTAAGTTGTCAGATCACAATTTTAATATCGACGCTGTGGAGCTCGTAGCGGTAATGAAAACGATGAAAGAAACAAGGTTTCCTGATGAGATTCGGACCAATCGGGGTAAAAGGAACACGAGGCTCTGGTGTACACTTTCACAGCATGCATGGGCTCGCCACGGAGGATTGTAAAAATATAAGAATTGAGGTAGGCCAGTTACTACAGGCAGGACACATGAAAGAGTACATCAGTGACAGTGCGAAGCTCACTCTGAATCTAATTCAGGGACAGAAACCAGATAACGTGCCCCAACCAACTCACATTATCTACATGATTTTTGGGGTGACATGATAAACAAGATAACATACCCGTCACTCAAAAAGTATAAAGTCTCCATCACGACAAAAGTCGCGCCTGGGAACCCTCCAAAAGTGAAAGCATGTCCTTCTCCGACAACGACTGCTCGGGACTGACTCCTTCCCATAATGACGCCCTGATAATATCTATTCAAATTGCTAGCTCTTTAATTAAACGTGTGTTTATTGATCCAGGGAGCTCGACAAAACATAATCCGACTAAGGGTCCTGAAAGAAAAGGGAGCAGAAGGATCAATCATCTCGGCAACGAAGGTATTGATAGGGTTCACACGTTAAGTGAACTGAACTAGGAAGCATGCTGACGGTACGGAGCAGAATATAACCTTTGATCTAGAGTTCAGAGACATGTCCTACAATATGGATACATTCTATGCGGGCGGTCCAATCCACTTTTCACCAAAAGTCAAGTTCCCTACTTCTTGGGGGGTCGGGAAAATCAAAGGGGAACAGAAGGCTGCCCGGGAAATGGAAGCCCAGTGATGAAGGCCCAAGAGGGAAAGTCCAACAAATAGTAATCACAGTGACCGAGCTCAGGTGCTGAGCCCGGAAGGATAACGGAAAAGAGGATTTCGGATCAAGCCATCCCAAAGGGATTTTTAGCCCAGGAAGACAAAAATCCCATTCATTCAACGATAAAAGAAATGAAGCACGTGGAGCTTTTCGCAAAACTTCCTGAAATAAAGGTACACCTGGGCTCGGAACTCTCATCCGAGCTCAGGGATGGTTTTTAGATTCTTTAAAAGCTAACTCAGATTGCTTTGCTTGGTCTCACCTTAACATAATAGGAATTCTCGTGGAAATAGCCATGTAACGGCTAAGCTGTGATCCTGACCATCCCCCTATAAAATAAAGGAAAATGCTAATCTTAGCCATTAGGGACCAGTTCGTGAACGAAGAAGTAACACGATTGCTTAACATAGGATCGGTCCGAAGGGTGGAAAACCTAGATTGGATGGCCAATGTGGTGGTGGTGCCCAAGAAGATCAACAAACTCAGAATTTTCGTGGATTTCAAGGACTTAAATGAGAGTTGTTCAAAGGATTCCTTCCTATTGCCGCACATCGATCAGACGATCGATGCTACAGCAGGGCGTGAATTGCTTAGTTTCTTAGATGCGTGTTCTGGCTACAATGAACTCAGCTTGCACCCAGAGGACCAAGAGAAGACGTCATTCATGACCAATCATGGTAATTTCTATTATAATATAATGCCTTTAGGTCTTAAAAATACAGAAGCGACATACCAAAAGTTAGTGAACAAAATATTCGAAGGACAGATTAGCAAAACCATGGAGGTTTACATAGATGACATGATGGTCAAATCCCGGAGAGTGAAAGACTATTTATCCGCCTTGAAAACAACCTTTGACATTCTCTGTCAACACGGCATGAAGTTGAATCCAGAGAAGTGCGCCTTCGGGGTCAGGTCGGGGAAGTTCTTGGGTTTTCTGGTTTCCAACCGAGGGATTGAAATGAACCTAGATAAGGTCAAGGCTATTCAGGAACTGCCCCACACCTTGGGCAATGTTAAAACGGTACAAAGTCTAACAGGAAGAGTCGCGGCCTTGGGAAAATTCGTGTCCTGATCCTTAGAGAAGTGCGCCTTCGGGGTCAGGTCGGGGAAGTTCTTGGGTTTTCTGGTTTCCAACCGAGGGATTGAAATGAACCTGGATAAGGTTAAGGCTATTCAGGAACTGCCCAACACCTTAGGCAATGTTAAAACGGTACAAAGGCTAACAGGAAGAGTCGCGGCCTTGGGAAAATTCGTGTCTTGATCCTCAGATTGGTGCCATGAATTTTTCTGTCTAATGAAAAAAAATAACGGATTCAGGTGGACGCAGGAATGCCACCAAAGACTAAAAGATCTCAAAGCCTATCTGTCTGAACCTCACGTAATGGTAAAACCCAATGGAGGGGAGTGTCTGTTCACATACCTAACCGTTTCGGCAGTTTCAGTTAGTGTCGCACTGCTACGGGAAGATAGTGGAGATTTGCTGCCCATCAACTACGCCAATGAGGTCTCTCTTTTCATAAGGTTGGTATAATGCTCCTGGTGGGCCTTCTTCTTGAGATCAGCATGCTAGGAATGGAACTTATCCGCTTCTTCGCTATGAATTTTCCTCTCTTGCTCTATTTGGGCCAACTTTTCCTTCAGCTCTTCCAAGGATACCAGCCTCACCTCAAGGGCAGGAAGGCGCTCATGCTGCTTGTGATATTCCTCCCACTTTTCCTTCTCTTCGGCAAGTTTGCGTTGAAGGCCCTTTGCCATAAGAAGGTGGGCCTGGTGCATAAGAAAAAATAAAATTGTGTGAGCCAGCAGGTGCCTGGGGATAGATAAAAGTAGAAGATGTGAAGAGATGAAATACATACCTAGCAACGGCATGAGAAGCAACGTTAAAGACACAGTGTTCATCTTTTTTGGTCCTTCTCCGTGGTCAGTGGCTTCAATAACTGGCGACTCCTAGCGGATGCGATAGTAGGTTGCTCTCTCAAGGGACAGATAAGGTGACTTGCAGATAGGATGAGGAACCGCGAATCGAAATAGAAAAAAAGTTGATCGAACCTCGCCTTGGGACCCCTCGGGGGTGGCTTGACCTTCCGATAGCCGATCAGGTCCAGGAAGGAGTGATTTATTGCTGTGTTGTCAGAATTGGGACTGGCCGGGAAGAAGAAGGAGCAGATGAGCTAGGAACCAGGGCCGGAGTATTAACTCCTACGCTGAAGGAAACAAACATAAGGCGGAAGGAAGAGCCAAACATCAGAGCAAGTCTAATCTCCTCAAAAAAGGCCTTTTCGAAAGTTCTCTGAGAAGTTTTTCCCCTACGAATGATCCCCTGAGTCGAGTCAGCCTCGCCCTCACTCGTGTAGGCCTCTAATCAATTGCCACTTGGGGAGTTCCCGGAGTCTCCAAGGTCAAGCCCCCACTAATTTGACCCGATGTGCTTTTCCTAGTCCTTTTAGCTGGAGGGGTGGAGCCGATGAACGCTCTCTTAGTTCGGGTCGGGGATACCTTTTCTTGACCCCGGCAAAGCTCAGACGTGGCTTGCTTAATTTGTTGAAAGGCCACAGCAGGATCATCAGACACGTCCACCATGGGGCGCATCATAGACTGTTTAGGCAGACAATGATTCTTTCCCTTCCAGTTATTCCTCACGGAAATCTCTTTCCACACTCGAAGTCGAAGAGCAGGAGATGAGGAATCCAATATCATCTAGACCCATGTAGCCAGGTCCTCCAACGATTCCGGTCTCCACACCCTGGATGCGAAAACATGACAAAAAGAAAAGATCAATAGGCAAACTCAAAAATAGGATAATCGCAAAGAGAATAACTAGGAAGTTGAGGCTCGCGTTTTGAGCTCCACCATTCGGGAATAGGAGCCTCCAGCGATTTAACTATGTTCTCAATCGAAGCGATGATGTATATTTCCATCTATCCCCGATCGAAGTCATCATCAATGCTCTTAACTAATGAATTCTGGCCATGGCGCTACAGTCGAAAAATTCCATTCCGAAAAATCTTCTGGGAGTAGAGGTGGATAAGATGAGAGAGAGTGAAGCCTTCTCCTGCTTGGGAGGAAAGGTACCGAAGGCACGCTACGGTCCTCCATACAGCCTTCCGACTTGGGCCAAGCATATCTCATACCGCTTGCAAAATTCCAGCATGACCGAGTCAATCCTGTCACTCACCCTAAATGGGAAAGAATAAGTGTAAACCAAGGAATAACCGGGTCTATGAGAGGTGATGTTCTCTCTCTCCTCCGGGATAAGTACTTCGATGTCCTTCCACCCGCAGTCTTCTTTAAACTGGATGAGACTGCCGTTGCGGATGGAGGAATGAAACAGGCTCGCCGGCCAATCTCTATCGTTATCGGAAATAGTAGAAGTAGCACTTTTTGCAAGATCTTTCTCACTCGTCCATTCCTCGGGGATAAAAGACTTTGCTTGCTGATCGACGACGTTTGATGATGGGCTTTCTTTTCAGACGTCCTACCCAGCAGCGGCCGATGATCCCCAATCGGTACCTGATGAACGGAAACATCGAAATCACTGCGACCGGCGATTTTTGTCCTCGTAGCGGTGCCTCCGCCAATAGTCGAGTCAGAAGACATGTCGGAGATTGATCGTAAAAGTGAAAAGATAAAAGAATGTCAATTGGAGAAAATTGGGCGAGGAATAAGCAAACAAAAGATTTTTTGGGCACTAGAAGGACGAAAGCGAACATAAAATGATTTTCAGAGAAGAGCAGAAGGGATGAGAACTAATGATGGTGGAAAAGATATATAAAAGGAATAAAAAGAGGGAAAACCCCTTCGTATACGCCAATCACACCTCGAAACCGAAAATGATTATCATCATTATGGCACGTGGTACCCTAGAAGATATCTTGGCTGAGGATGAGACACGCATATTGTAGCATCTGACTTGGGTACAAGGCATTAAAGATAAAGAGAAAGCGTGCAATGGGAGTAAAGCGTCAGACCACATTCACAGTAATTGAAGAGTGACTTGGTTCGGGGTAAGAAATAAGACCACACCCTTGAAACCCTTCCATTTCCCGAGGCCTTAAAGTGGGGGACTATCTGTATTGGTCAAAAATTAGATCCGGGGTTAAGACTTGTATCTGGTCACGTGGGAAGCCCATAAGAGTTATCTAGTTGTCTTCCACTCTTACCTACTCGGGTTACATCAAGTCGCCTCGATCAGAATGCCTATGTATACTTTAACGTATGGGGGAACAGAAAAGTCACATCACTTGTACTTTAGGGAATGAAATGTTGAGGAGTGGCATATATAAACCTAGCTTAGGGAAGAAGGAATGTGCAATGGGCAAAACGCGTATTCAGAAGAGCCTTCGCAACCGGAAGCTCGGAGAGCTGGGGGTGTCTACACAACTGTCCTTCGCTGCCACCAACTCAGGTCATGTCCGCAGACCTCGATTAGCATGTCGTGGCAGAGGCGCGCGTTGAGCCACAATCGCGTCACATCATTCGAACGTTAAGGTTAGAAAAGCCTTGTTTTGGCTTATATAAGGAGCCTTAGGGAAGAATAAAAGGATCTTCTCTCCCATACTTTTGTAAAACATCATTCTATTTTTTAAAGAATAGGGTATATACATGGAATCATTTTTATCTGCTTTGATCATATTATATTACTTTTGTTGCTCATTAGACTATGAGCCTGTTTGGATGGGCTTATGCCTATAAGCTGAAAACAGCTTATAAGTCAAAAAAAATAAGTTGGGGTAGCCCAACTTATTTTTTTTGGCTTATAAGTTGTTTTCAGCTTATAAGCTGCTTTAGATAAGCTAAATTAAATGGACCCAATTATTTTTTTTAGCTTATTTTAAGCACAAAATGACTTTAAGCTGGCCAGCCAAACACTCAAAAAAGCTAAAAACAGCTTATAAGCAACTTATAGGCAACTTATAAGTCAATCCAAACGGGCTCTATATCACGATCTAAACTCTCCGGACCGGGCTCATAAAAAGAATTCTCGGAGTTATATATGTCCCACTATCTTCAAACCCTTAGAAAATAAACTTTTGACTGATTTTTTTGTTAAATCCAATTTCACTGGAAAACATCAAGTGCAGTCCAAACGTTAATGTTTGCTTTAGATTAGGTGATTCGAAACAACACATAAACCTCCACTAGCTTCTCGACCTCATGCATGAATTGGCATAATGAGAAATAATAGCAATAGCGAAAGTTCACAATTAGCCAAATTAAAGCACCGCACTTATTTTGTTTCCTTCCTTCTTCATGTTTTCATCAACAATCCCTTCCTCATTTGGACTTTAATCATATTACTTCCCATTCTTTTTGGTGTTGCAATTGCAACACAAATGATTTTGTCTGAACCCCTTTACACTCTTTCTCCAAAAAAATTGAGGACTATAATTCTTGTTGTAATTTGTAGGGTGATGAAAGAGCCACGTGTAAAATAAAGCTAGAAGATACATCAATGATCCTCCATCTTCACCATTGACTTTATTATTTGAGTGCTGAGTGGGTTGGCTTCCTCCATGATCGGTCCAATACATCAATCAATTATTGTTGTTTTTAAGTATCGTCAAATCAACAATTCTACGTACTGAAGCAATGTGTTTCACTCGAAAACTAAAACGAACCCTCTATTTTTCAAAGTTAAATTTGTCGGCATTCTTTTCTTGAAAATATTACCTATCTTACTAATATTATACATTCCATTTAGACGACATAAAAAATTTCCGAATCTCTCCTAGGCTTTATTGACCTTAGGTTTCAAAATATTAACAGATACATGATTGAATTTAGTTGTGCTCTCTGCTGTTGGCATTCATTTATAATTCTTGTTAACTCATCACTCTTGTTACGTCTTGAACTAAAATATTACTTTAGTGTGCAATATAAAAAAATTACCAAATCTTATTTCAATTAATTGATTGCTATAGATATATCCCTTCTTGTAAGTATCAAACTGCCGTTTTTAATTACTAGCTTCTTTTGGCTTCTGTTGGAACGTGGATAGAAATGGTTATTAATTATTAATCTAAATACCATATTTTCTTCTCTTCTTCTAACCAATTGCTATTATTGAATGGTTTTGACGCCTACTAAGGCCTCATTTGTTTGCACTTATTAGAGGTCTAAATTTGTCATCAAGTGCATTTGTTTGCATTAAGGTCTAAACACTTATTGGGTCTGAATAGTTCTTAATCATTAAAATCTTGAACCAAGTCTTAATATCATTAAGAGGTATTTTTGTATGGAACTTTTTTAGAACCAGCTCCAACCCCAACCCTAACCCCAAACCCTCCACCTCAACCCTACCCTCACCCACTCTCCACTCCAACCCTACCCATCCACCTCAACCCCACCCCACCCCCCACTCACCCTCCACTTCAACCCCTCACTTCCGCCCACCCCCACCCCACCAACAACCCCAATCCCACCACACACCACCCACTCCCACTCCCCACCACCAACCCTTACCCTATACCACCCACCCCCGACTACCCCCACTAACCCTATCCACACTCCCTACCAACCCCACCACCAACCCCAACCCCACCCCTACTCCCCACTAACCCCACCCCCACTACCTCCCACCCCTCACCCAAACCACCCACCACCCGCTCACCCCTCCATCCCCACTCACCACCCACCACGATTACAAAACATCTCCACCATTACTAGTGAACATAAATGTTTTTCTTTTTTTTTTAATCAAATAATATTTTTTTTATTAAATTTGGATTTATTTTCTACTATTTAGTTACTTTTAATTTAAATTGTATATTTATTATGTTTAAATAAATACATTATGCACATTCAGATATTGAAAAACAAACAGTCTTAATCATTCAGTGTTCAGACCTAGAGACAACATCTTAATCATTCAGATGTGCATTCAGATTCAGACGTCTTAATCTTAATGAAAACAAATGAGGCCTAAGAATTAATGCGAACCCACTAAAGGATGTGGTCCAGTGGATGGGACTGCTCCTCTCTTAACCAGAGGTCTCGGATTCGAGCCCTATGTATGGGATAATCCTTTGTAGGGTTCCTTCCCCCAAATGGGCTCTAAGCAGCGAGAATTCAAATTTAGTCGAGCTCCAATGCAAGTACCCACGTCACGAGGAAAACAAAAAAATAAAGAGTAAGAAAGTTTTACCAAAAGGAGTGAATGGAATGACTTTATGAAAGGAAAGGTCAACGAGAAGGATTTCGTTTTTCCTTTAATCCTAAGTCTAGCATTAGCCATTTAGAAGTAACAGTTGAATCATCACAATTTAGATCGAATCTAAGGATGCATCCTGTTGGGCTAAAACAAAAGCTAATATAGTGTAATATTGTCCGCTGACAACACGGTAACAAGAAAAGAAAAGAAAAAAGGTTCCTTCTGACAGAGGCGGGGTCAGAATTTGAAGCTTGTGGGTTCGGGATTCTAATTCATTTAAGTTAATGGGTTCTAACGTAATAATTTATATATATTCAATAAATTTTTCAAGACAAATGTAGAGGTTCAACCAAAGTTATTGGGTTTGGCCGAACCCGCAAATACTATGCTGGCTCTGCCCATGCCTTCTGACACAAGCAAATATAGGAGTAGTAATTTCTAGGTACAAAAGTGATGCAAGTCGAGAGGAGGAGTGGAATAATTTGTAGAGAGTATTTTGGAGGCAACAATTGCATTGGCAAACTCAGTGTAGTGAACTCCATCCCAGCTGATATATGCAGAGCCTTCCTTGCACAGAGTATACCCACTTTGGCGACACGTTATGTTGGAATTATAGTTGTAAGGCAGACCACCATAACCACAGCACACCATCAATGGATTCTGAATACCTATTATCACAAGCAAATTCAGGATTTTCAATCTATAGATGCTAACTAAGAAATTAGTATTTTTCAAGACGTGGCCAAAAAGTGACCAGTGACAGCATTTGCTTTGGTAAGATGGGCAAGTTAACTTGGGCTAAACAATGAATTATAATTCAAACTGCCCAACTCAAAATCATTTTAACTAATTTATTTGGTAATTTGTTCACTTACCAAATGTATCTAATAAGAGCTTTTCTTTTATATGATTATATCAAGCAAATGAAACTCCCAAAAAAAGAACATATTTTCAATGTTTGGATAAGTTTTCTTTAAGAAAATTAGGCTACATACCCAACTCAAATTAGCCCAAGTTTTTGAAGGGACAAGGGCCCGTTAATCAAGACATGCCCAACTCAACTTGTGTAATGGGTGGATTATGTTTTTGTGAGCTAAATTTGAGACCATAACAGATAATTCATGATCAGGACTAATCAAAAAGTTCCTTCTTGTGCTTATTCATGTTCCCCAGTAATTAGTACATAAAACGTTCACATAAGTTTGATATTTACTAAAAGTCGGAAAACTAAGTGATAAATGAATGTGAAACCTGTTAGATAGTTTGTTATAAGGAGTATATATGAAGTGGGATTGTCCCACTACATAAGGCAAAAAAAGTTTGAAAATTAAAAGTCATGGTATTATCAGATTTTATTTAAAATTTTATTTAAATGAATATGTCTATTCATGAACAAGGTGACTATCCAGAATAGTCATTTTTCTAACTCTATAAATAAGGACTTTCTTCATAAAGTGGTTATGAAAAATCTGCCGGTATAATCTAAGACTTTTTTGTATGTTGAAGGGAATTGCTTTACAACCGAAAGTGCAAAAGGCAAGAAAAGAAGCAAACGATGATGATGAGGCAAAGAAATCACGTTGTCCCTTGTTCATGTTCAATCTAACCACTAAAGAGGGTAAATAACATGGAGGTCTTCCTGCAAAGCCATATATATTTCTTACCGCATATTTAGAGGAGGAAAGTCGATTCTTCACGCCTCCAAACCATTATCTTTTTCGATTATGTTTACCTATTTTGCTAACAAAATCTTTTATGTTAACGGCTAGAAATATACACATATGCAAT
Organism: Lycium barbarum; assembly: GCF_019175385.1. Lineage (NCBI taxonomy): Eukaryota > Viridiplantae > Streptophyta > Magnoliopsida > Solanales > Solanaceae > Lycium > Lycium barbarum. The sequence goes on from NC_083342.1 coordinate 96,380,582, forward strand.
TTAGACTCACCATAAGCTCTAGCATTGGCGATGAGGTCATACTTGATGGAATACATATCCACATACACGATGGTTGCGTCCTTCATTTGGAGCCTCAGTTGTTCACAAAGAGCGCGCAACTGATTGTTAAATGCTTCTGCAGCTTTGTTCATAGACTTAAGACATCCATAGTCATCAACATCGTTCAAATTACTTGCATTTCTTGTGGCAATCTTTTGTGGCAAACAACCCAAGGGTCCCGTGTTATGAACCCAGAAATTCTTCCCACCATGTTTGTATATCGCCTGCATTACGTAACTTTTGTTAATTAATGGTGATGGTAATCACTCTACAACTCAATTTACTCTGTTCAACAAAGAGATAAAAGGAAATGGTCAAATTTGTTTGTGTACTATTCGAAATTGAGTAATTTTGTCCTCGTTAGGCTTTTGATCTCATGTTACTCTTTTGTTAGGAAAAAAGTCTCATGTTTGCCCTTGACTTTTAATAGAGCTCCAATGTGAGTGAGAGTAGTTTTGAACCATAGTCAAAAGTTAACGAGTAAATTTCTAGACTTTTAATTTTTTTCAAAGAACTTGGACATGTGGAGTCCACTAATTCTGTTAAATGACAAAGGAAAATATGAGACGAATTGCTAACAAATGAATGAAAAGTGTAGCCGAGAGAAAAATTAAGCAATTTTAGATGATACATGGACAAGTTTCGACCTTTACCCAGAAGAAAAATAAAAGCTCACCCAGATTGCATCTTGAATTTCAGATATGAAAGAAGGGATCTTTTGCATAACTTGAGAAGTTTGTGAAAGGTAAGTGAATGCACCAGCAACATCATTTTGTCCTATGTCTATCATGTATACTGCGTTCTTCAAATCCTCTTTGTCAATTAAGTCTTCCAAACCTTGTCAAATTAAAAGTCGAACAGTTAGCACATTTTATTTGAGGCTGAGGCCCAGTAGTGAATAATTACAAACAAAATACTACTGTAGTTAATTACCTTTGGATTGTAACTGAAGAAACCTTATATGCTGACCAACTTGAGTACTCAAAGTAAATAAAGCATTTTTTGGGAGTGTAGTTGCACCTCCAATTGCATAATTTACTCCATTCTTAAAATTTGGCCTTACAGAATCTAGATATGGAGTCAAATAACTCATGTTCAAACTTTCACCTGTAATCATGTTAGCGGAGGAGTCACGAATTTGAATAAGGAAATTTTAAAAAATGTACAAATGTCAAACTTATAATATGAACCTATATATCAAGAAGATTCAACAATTAATACTATATACAAACTTTACTTTTATCCTATACACTATATAGTAAAAAAAGATTCCAATAAAAGATATTTAATTTTACTCCCTTCACTCAAGGTACGTACGTAGCTACCCCTACGCCCGTGAGGATGTGTATCACACTAGATAAAGTAACAAGAATGTGGGTACGTTTCTATGTGGTGCATGAGTGCATCTATGATCAATATATGCTTGACGATTCTATTCGAATAATGGGCTTACAAAAATAAAAATACTTGATTTATATTTTAAGCATTCGGAATTCGATGATAATTCAAAAGTGTAAGCTCAATTATGAATTTGATAATTGGTTATTAAGTTGTATATTATGTATTTGGTGGGTCTAGTAAGACGATTATGTATGCTCAATCTCACGAGAGCTATAATGGGAGAGCACATCATAGTTTCATTAATTGCAGTTGCCTGTCCTCTCAGGCTTCAAGATAGGGATAAGGTCTGCGTACACTTTACCCTCTCCAGACCTTACATTATGGGATTTCACTGGATATGTTGTTGTTGTTGTTGCCTCTCTTCTTAGGCCCTTATATAAACATACTTGGTTTTTCAAACTTCTTCCGTCCCAATATATTTGATGATATTTGACTGGTCATGATATTTAAGAATAAAAGGAACGATTTGAAATTTGTGGTCTAAAATAACTCATAGAAATTTGTGTGGCTATAAATTATCTCATTAAAGGTAAAATAGAAAGTTTAAAATTAAATTGTTACTTGATATAGAAATGTGCCATTTTTTGTGGTACTAACTAAAAAGGAAAAATTGTCACATAAATTAGGACAGAGGGAGTAACATATATAGTGTATGGTAGTTGTGTCAATTGCGCTGCCATACTATGAAAGAGTAAGTAGAAATTAAAGAATTGGGTGCACTTCGGTCATGTGTGTAAGTGAGTCATTTTTGCACTTCAAACGCACGTGATTGAAGTGCAACCAATTTTTTTGCATGAACTTAAGATGTGTGCATATGAAGTGCAGAAAAAAAGGGGTACACTTCGTAATATGTTGTGACTTCCTAATTTTAGATGGAACTTGTAATTTCAAATGCAAACTTTGCTACTTTAGTCATATATATTTTGGTTGTGTTCGAAGTGAATAAATTTATAAAAGAAAAATAAATTTAAGACATAACTTAAATAGTGATGAACTTAAATAGTGGTCGTAAAATTGGATATATGTGCGCTTCCCCAATTACTACCATGCATTCAAGAAAATAGCGACTTGTATATAATTATGTGTCCTGATCAGGAGTCTCTTATTCGTGATTGAGATGGCTCCCGGGACGCTGTTGAACAGTTTAAATTTGAATATATTACATGCTAACTTATAGACATTTGTCAAATAAAATATTGATCACCTCTATGTAGTTGAAGTGATAAATTAAAGTATTAAACCGTGGGCTGTTGAAAACTAAAAGCATGCAGGCTGTATATGAAGCCGCAAGTAGGAGAACTGACAATACCGAGGGTGGCAGCACGCCAGAACCGAGATAGACTTCACGGCCTCCATGGAAATAAAAGGAACTCTAATTATAATACACTACTAGGAAAACAAGAAAGAAAATTTTTCCTATATTTTCAGTTCATTCAAAAAATATCTATACAAGTAAGTTTTTTAAAATATTAAATTTGTAACATTAAAAATGAAAGGATTAATTACACTAACCACTCTTGAACAACTATACTCTATGGTTCAGTTATCGATAAACTCCCTGTATTTTAAAATCAAACATTTACACCTCCTATATTCTACACTGACACTCTCGATGATATTACCCCTGTTTTCTAAAAACATTTACCTATTTATATAAATAAAACTCCATCTAACCATACATTCTTAATCGAAAGAATAAACTAAAGAAATTTATAAAATAAAATATTATAATTAAATAGAATTACAAATAACTGACTTATTTAAAGTGGAGAAAAGGGTGATAATTGCCCCTCTACTATTTAAAAAGGTTTAATATTACCCACCTCCCACCCCCCACCCCCCACCCCCACCCCCATTCCCTCGTCATACTATCAATCAATATATTCCCCGTATACTATTAGATCATATAAAACTCAAATTTATCCTTCCTCCATTAATCTTATCCATTTTAGTCACATGACATGCCAACTCATCAAAGACCAACTCTTCTTCGTCTACCATCCTCCAGAGTCACCACCATTAGGTTTATATTTAATTAAGTTGAATTTTGCATAAAAATTAAGATGATCCTAGGATTGATGATCCAAGAGATATTTGCTAGTCATCAACTCTTGAATTACTGGCAATACTGCTAGTCCCCTTGAGGTACGTCTGGTAAATGAACTGAAAGGGACTTCTTTTGGGGTATCCTTTTCTTGATAAGGTATAGGTGTAGAGCAGAGGTAAGTAGACGTAGAATTCCCTGCCTACAAGTTTCTTTCTTTTTTTTTTTTTTTTTTTAGCTTTTGGCTTCTTGTTCGGTGTCTGGTATTCGTATTCAGGGGCGGATCTACGTGTTGTGAACACCCTCGGTAAAAAATTACGGTGTATATAAAGGGTAAATTTTTTGCGTTTATGTGCATATATTAACTTTTGAACACTCTTGGCAAAAAATTACAGTGTATATTTTTTTTTTATTTTTTTTTTAACATCCTGTATGAAAATCCTGGATCCGCCACTGTTCGTATTGGGGGCCCGATTAATCTGAATTAGCGTCGCGTATTTTTCCATACCCAATACCTCTGATTAAGGACGGAGTAACTACAAGTTTCTTGGCTACGTTCAGGTATGTTGAGATGCGACCATAAGACACTTCAGAAAGCAAAAAAGGACTTGAGCTAATTGATTAATTCATGCATTCATAAAATATTCTGAAAATTAACAAGTTGTTCTAGGTTGAATATTGAAAAAACTTCGTATTTGTGCCCATAATCATGTGGTGCATGTGCAGGAAAATTGTAAGCTTAGTTTGTTAGTTCATCAACAATCAATTCATTCAATTGTATACAAGCTGATTTATGTATTCATTAATTCAATATCCCAATTTATATGCAATATTTGATTTAATTGATTATAAACCAAAGTTGATTAAAAAAAATATTCTAAAAAAACTTTAGGGTGATTGATTGTTTACCTACCGGCTACCATATACTTTCACGGGTTAAAGAGTTCTTGCGAAGTGGACAACTCTACAAAATAAATCAAGATTGCCCATGGAGATTAATACTGGTTTATAAGTTGAACATGACAGACAGATTTTACTTCGGAAATTGGAAGCAAGTAATTTTGATGCATAGATGTTGGAAAAGAATGAAAGTTTTGCTTAGAAAATAAAAATAAGTAATTCTTTCATTCCAGTTTATGTGATCCTTTTTAGTTAAAAGAATGAATAAATTTCTATATTAAAAACAAAAACAAACAATACATATTTCTATATAGAAAACAATTTAATTTTAAACCAATAGTGGAGCCAATAGTTCTAGTAAGGGGATCCAAAAGAATGTCAAACTGTTATGAACCTATTCAACAAATTGCATAATCTAATTTTCCAGGGAAGAGAGTCGGTAAAAGTAGTTAAGCCCCTGTTATAAAATCCTATTTATCCTTAATGAAAAACTCTTATAGCCACGTAAATGTTATGACATATTCAAAACAATAAGATTCAAAAAGACTTATATAAGTGTTTTGATGTATGTAGTTATTTTAAATTCTTATTTTCTTTTTTTAAAACTATGCGAGAATTAAATCATGTCACAAAAATTGAAAGTAACAATTTTTACAAGAAAAGTAAGAAGGGCTTACAAAGGTAGTCAAGGACTAATCGTCCATCACACAATCTATCAGACGGTTGATGAAAAAAGGAACGGCCATCTGGAAGTCCAAATCTGATTCCATGAGCAGCTGGATAACCACCTGTGTCTGAATTTGAATCTCCAAAATTGAAAATCACCATATTTCTACTACACTTTGAAAGAACAACGTTGGCCAGTTGACAGATGCACAAGATGGAAAAACAAGCACGTATTATAAACGTACAAGTTCTTCTACTAGTACTAGTTTTCATCTTCATATTCATATACACTTGCTGCTGTGCTGCTTTAACTGAGTGTATTACATATTTTATGATAGAGCCCTATATATATATATATATATATATATATATATATATAAAACCAAGGACCTAATTAGGACACACAATGAGATTAAACTACTTGGCACGTATTTTTTCACAAGAAGTGGAGTAAGAGAGCACTTCATAGCAGTGGAGGCCCATTGAGAATATAGGTATTGGGTTCATATGATCGACTCAGTATTTTTAACACTGAACATAGTAATATATGTAAAAAAAAATCATTAAAAATTTAGTAAATAAAAGATTATGAACCTATAATCACAAAGATGTTACATGGTTTAATGGTAAAAGCCTAAAGATTGGACCCATCAAATTTAAATTTTTAAATCCGCCACTGTTTCCGAGATAATAGGTATACTTGCGATATGGACTTATGTTTTTTTTATTTTATTTTATTTTTATAACTACTGATGAGGAGAATCCTAATTGACGGTAATGATTTTAAATTGACATTGTCCACTATCGTTCACGAGATTACATAGAGAATTGTTACCAATTTCCTAGATAACCCATTCATGGAGAAGTGGACAATTCCACTAAAATCTTTGTGGTTGCCAATGCCCGCTGGTACTAGAATTTCAAACGTATTATTCCTATATTTTTTGCTCACGGCCTCTGCATGAAGTTTCTTTAATACGCAAATTGTTTGCAAGGTATAAATACTTCGATTTTTTGATAAACGATTGACAATTCAACAAAGATTAGAATGTACCATCTTACAAAAATAATGACATAAGTAAGAAAAGGCTACCAAATTAGACCCACCATTCTTTGCTAGGTTACTTGTACCTCTCAATATTGTAGCTTTCTGTTTTAATCAGATAAAAACCTTTGATTTACTTGAGGAAAATGTTGCTGTATTAAAGTTCTAGCGACTCTAGTTAGTTTTGCAAATGTCCATTAGTGGTATTAATTGAACGTGTTGGGTTAAATTTGAACGAGTTATATGGGTCGTATCAATAACTGATAGGTCCAAAATTTACTTAGGCTGAGATGAGCTAGGTTTGTAAAACATTACACCCCTTAGCCAGTTTTTTGCTATGCCATTTTAACCATGTCTAATTTTTTCAAATATTTAACTTATAATCAATATTGACAAACTTCAAATAAAAGTCATCTGTCTATATACTCCTCCTCCACCACTTTTGCTTCCCCTTCTCCTTCTCATGATCCTCCTTGTAGTTGTCCTCCTTTTCTGCGTACGACTCCGGCAATGGCCATCGAGTTGCGACATTTCACAATCAATGTGATTTTCATGTTCTTGATTTAGTGATATAGCATGTTGTCACAATTAATGAGTCAAAGAGAAAATATGACATGTAAGAAATTAATAAAAAATATTCTTTGGTGTTCAATTAAATAAGCTTGCAAGAGCAATTTATAGCAGGAAATTTATAATCACAAATAATATATCTATGTTTACCCGTAAAACGGTTTAGTTGAATTTATATACGTGATTAGAGACACGTGGATCAGAGTAACTAGTATGCTAAGATATTGATATTGAAATAATGTAAACACAATGAAGAGTAAGAAATAGCCTGAGTTGTTGATGCTAATTCCTGGCCGAGGTTCCTTTGTCCAAGGTAGGCCGTAGCTCCGGAACTTGATCAATAAGCAATTTAAAATAGAAATTGCACAGAGTATAATAGTGAGAACTAAGTATATTAGCTTTTTTCTCGTGTCCTTTAAAATGGAATGAATATCTCTATTTATACTTAGAGCAAGGGGCACATTTTCCAAGTATCACCCCCTGCTCATAATGAGCCTTTAATGAGTGACAATAATGGGTAATGAAGAGGGCTAATAAAATGTAATAATATTGAATCTGTAACGTTCAAGTTGCCTTATAACGGACGTCCGTTGACCCCCTGGTCCAGAGTACGTGTAATGCTACACCGGACCTGTCGCTTCCTCCGGTACCACGATTCCGCAACCGGTAGTAACAATGCGTGCTCATTTAGTATCTTATCCCTTATGCCACGTGCCTCAACCGTATTGGTACAGTAGTATTCTCCGTATTTGCCCAATACAATCTAAAAGATTATAATTAACAACACGCAACTTTTTAATTATTAAATGATAGATTAAAAATGCATCTGTACATAGTGAAAAAAAGGTATGTTCCTAAAAGAATCGGAAAAAAAGTGATATTTGGATTTGAAGTTAGGCTTGGTAGTTTAAATTTCAAACATACAAATCTCAAGTTGGGACTACACCAAGTCATATTTTATATAAAATGGTCTGAAGTTTGTAACTTCAAACCCGAATTTCAACTTCAGTCCCATAGGTCTGAATTTGATTATGAATTGACTAAACTTTCAAAAACTTTTGTACTTTAGCTCGTCAAGACTAGCGTACATAATTTGTTAAGTATTTGACAAAAGTTAACTGTGCTCACTTTGTGCACACTTAAAGTTAATAGTCTCTATTTTTGTCGTTTTAACCATTTTTGTTGTTTTTTTCTGAATATTATGTATTTGAAAGAGAGAAAAAAATTAAATTTTTATTTAGGATTAATAGTACTTTTGATCCCTCGATTATTAGTAAATTTTAACTATAATCCTTATAATATCTAATTAAGCACATTTACCTTCAATTATTACAAATGTGCACTTTTGATTGTTCTGCTTATGAATATTCTTAAATTTTTAGAATTATTAAACTTTTCACCATTTAATTACCCATATTTACATTAAAAATGTTATGTTGCTCCATATTTGAAGGTAATATATTTCTAAAAATAGTGTAAGTATAACATACTCCCTCTGTCCCATATTAGTTGTCCAAATTACTAAAAATATCCGTTCCAAAATACTTGTTCATTTACAAAATCAAGATAGAATTAATTAAATTTTTCCTATTGTATCCTTAACATTAATTGTTTTGTAAAGTAACCAATATTGATTGGAGTGCAATTTATTGGAGAGAAATAAGGGAAATATAGTAAAAATATACTTTTATTTATGATTTTTTAAAGGGCTTGTAAATGGGAAAGTGAACAAGTTACATGTGACGGAGGGAGTATTACCTATATTAATGGATCCAAAAGACACATTTAATGATTGAATGTTAAATGTGTTGAGTCATATATCACGAGGACCAATATTATAATTTACCAATAATTAAGAAGTTAATATCTCAGATGGTCACTTAACTATGGGCGTTTCATTCAGAAAGTTACTCAACTTTTTTTTCTAACTAGAAAGTAGTTCAACTATGAGTGTTTCACTCAGAAAGTGACTCAACTTTGTTTTCTAATCAGAAAGTCACTCAACTATTAGTATCTCACCTACAAAGTCATTCAACCTATTTAAGTGATTTTTTTAATTATATTTTGCTAATTTTTATTTAAAGCCAAAATTGTAAAAATAAACAAGTATCCATTTTAATTATTTTATTGATCCGTCCACTAAAAATTTATTGACCAAGGTAAATGATTTAGATATATATATATATATATATAAAACCACGTCAATACTGGAAGAAAAATAAATGACTTGAGATATTAAAAAAAAAAAAAGGAAGGAAAAAGCTCAATATTGTTTGGCAAAATATGCTATCAAAAGACAGTACAATCGATTACACGTAAAACCACAATTTATTCTAATTTAAGTTTATTATAAAGAACACCATGTCTAAATTCTATCATAATCCAGTGCAAACTAGGATCTTTCTTTTACTGTCTGTGATTTACCTGGACAAAATTGTGGTAAGTTTGAAAGTTATATCACGCAAAATCCTGAAAATCAATATTTTAATTAATTTGAAGTCCTAAACATTAGAAAAGTTATTAAATGACAATTATATTCAATGCATAATTAGAGTTTTAAAAACATACAACTCTACCTTAAACTTAGAACCTTTAATGTATAAATACCTTTATATTTGGGTTTTTCCTCTTTGTTCTTCTATAGTATAATAATTAATGAGTATTATCAGATTTTAAACAAACATACATTTCTATCCTATATTTAGGACTTCAATAAAATGAGTAATAGCTTTGAGATTTTTCTATGCCTTCGTAAAATCTGGTAAGATATCTCAGCATATGAATAAAAAATTTCTTAACCGCATTATATGTTTATAAACTTAAACTAGTTTTAGTAGAATTGAAATAAAAGGCATTGATCAATATATTTTTAGTGGGTCGGGTCAATAAAATGATTAAATTGGGTATTTGTTTATTTTTTACAATTTGGCTTTAAATAAAAATCAATAAAATGTAATTAAAAATCACTTAAATAGGTTGAGGACTTTGTAGGTGAAACACCAATAGTACAGTGACTTTCTGGTTAAAAAACAAAGTTGAGTGACTTTCTGAGTGAAACAGTCATAGTTGAGTGTAAGCCTGTCAAGTAGGTCGGGTCGGGTCGGGTCGAGCCATATAAATGAGGGTCACATGGGGTCGGGCCGGGCCATAGTTAGTGGGCCGGGTTGGGGGCCGGGTTGGAGAAGGGAAAGGGGTGTCCGACCCAGCCCTCTACCCGGGTAGGGGTACATAGTGGGCTAAGTGGGCCGGGCCGAGTTTGAGTTAGTGGGCCGGGCCGGATTTTAATTATTTTTTAAAAAAAATCTAATACTAAAATTTATTAAGTTTGATACTTTAAAATCTAGTTGTTGTCAACTTTATTTTAACCATCAAGTTCCTTAAATTATACTTTGGCTCTATTTTCAATCTATAAATACCATTCATTCTTCTTCATATTGTCTCACAATTCCCTACTCTCCTCTTTCCCTAAATTTCCCACTCATCTCTCTCTCTCTCTCTCTCTTCCAACTTCCAAGTTCAAATTTCAAAATTTAAATTTAATGGATAATGATAATCCTCCACCTCCTCCTCCAGTCCGAAGATCAATTTCAAGTCCGGTGTGGTTACATTTTGAGCGAGTAGACGAGGAACATGTTAAATGTCAACATTGTGGTCAAATATATCTCCATAAGTCCGAACCGGTTTTTAGGGGTACCGGTTCGTTACGTAAGCACTTGGACAAAAGGCACAAAATTGAACTTTGAAGTTTATCTCTTCTTTAAATTTCTCCATCGATGCTAGAGTTTTGAACTTTTCATTTGTAATAAGTTAACCGTTCAAGTTTGTATGTTTTGAATTTGCAATGTTATCAATTTAAGTTTGAAGTTTTATTTTAAATTACTTATGTAGTCTTGTATCACATTCTCAACTTTTTATAATTTTTAGCACTTAAATAGCCGTTGGGAGTCTTCATTCCAACAACATATTCAAGATATACACATATATACTATTAACATATTCAAGATATACACAAATATACCACTTAAATAAAAAATAAAATAAAAAATTAATACAAAGTGGGTCGGGCCCCCGGTGGGCCAGAACCTGGATTGTTGGTGGGCTGGGCTACCGGGCTAAATGGCATGTCCGGCCCAACCCCCTAATTTTTTCCACTAGCCCAGCCCACCACCCTCTTACCGGGTTGGGGGGCGAGGTGGTTATGGGTCGGGTTAGGTGGGCCGGTCCCGGGCCGACCTGGCCCAATTGGCAGGTTTAGTTGAGTGACTAGTGAAACACTCATAGTTGAGTGACCACATGAGATATTAACTCAATAATTAAGAGATAAAAAATGTTTTGCTCCCTTTTATTTTTCAAAAAGATTTTATAATCACACAAATATTATGACATATTTAAAATTACATACATTAAAATAATTTTTTTACACGTTTTGTATCAAAACAAACTGTGTCACATGAATTGAAAATGTTGACAGTAAAAAGTGACAAAAAATTAGATGAAATGCAAACTTATGTCGGATCATACGATAAGGCTTTGCACCTTCATTCTTGCACATATAGTACTTGTCACGACCTAATTTACTGATTGCGAGGGCACCTACCTTATTATCACTAGTCGGCGAACCCTTACCCGTTAACCCATTAATCACGAGCCAATTTCAACTTCTTTAGTCATTTATACTCTAACAATCAATAAATAAGTGAATGAATAAATAGTCTAACCAAGTCATAAATAATAAATAATATAAGTGCGGAAGTCTTAACTATTACACCCCCAAAATCTGAAAGTCATTGTACAAGGACTCTAACCAACAATGTCTAAAGAATGAAATATATGTCAAATGTAATAATAAATAATGTCTGGAATTTAAAGTAAACTTACACAGCTAATGACAGCCAATTACTAGAAAAAAAAATCTCTCTCTTTGAGTGGCACTATCTCTCTCTTCAATATTCACGAAAATAAACCTAAAACCTAGATCTCGTAATGGCCACGGCGGCCGGCGGCCAGCCACCACCGGTGGATGGTTTGCCTCCTACCGATCCCCCCAACATCACAACCAATAACCTAAAACTCAATTATGTTACTGCAGTACAACCAGTCACACAAGAGGAAGATGTACCCATTAACCTATCACGTATTTGCATGGTGAACCGACTATTGCGTGGACAAAGAAGGAGTTTGAGGAGTTCACGAAGCGTCAAAAATTGAAATATGCTGTGATTGCTAAGTTTTCATATGGGCGGCCAGATTTGAAAGAATTGAATTAGAGATTAAAGGTCCCTGTGACATTGGTTTTTTAGAAGAGAGACACATTCTAATCCGATTATCTAGACTTGAAGACTATGCTACTCTCACATCAATTGCGTGGGAATTATAATTCAGGGGAAGAATATATCCTCTAAGATTTTTAGTTTGGGATCCTTGGTTTAATTCGGAGGAGGAGACTACGATCTCTGTGGCATGGATATCTTTTCCTGGTTTACCTACAAACCTGTTTGATAAGGAAGCAATATTCTCAATGGCACATGCAGTTAGCACACCTTTGGTCATTGACAAAGCAACAAGTAATAGGACACGACGAAGTTGTGCTCGGGTGAAAGTACAAGTTGATTTATTACGAGAATTACCAAAGAGAATACATATTAGTTGTGTAGATGAGGAGACTAGAGATATAAAGTCTAAATGGCAAAGAATACAATATGACTATCTCCCTAAATATTGCACCAATTGTAGATTGCAGGGGCATGATTTACAAGGTTGTTGGGTGGTGCATCCTGAATTTAGACCAAAGCTAGAGACAACAACAATACCTAAAAGCCAAAAGCAGAAACAAGATAATGATTAGACCAAGCAGGATAATGTGCAGCATAAGCAGGATAATGCTCAGACTAAGGAGAATGCTAAAAAACAAGTAAGTACTAAGCCTGTTCACACAAAAGGAAATGGAGCAAACACAAATGACAACAATATCACTAAGGAATGGAATGTTGTGACTAATAAAAAGAAGAGAATCAACAGTAATGAGGTGGTGCAAAGAACTGATGGTGAGAAAGGGGTCACTAAAGGGCATGAAATATAATCAAAGAACAACTTTGAGGCACTCACAACTGTGGAGGAGGATCAGTCCAGTGAGAACCAGCCAAAACAGGGGAAAACAGAATCAGCCAAACCTTGGGTGGGAGACTTATTTGGGAAAACACAAGAGCCTGCAATAAAATACACAGTCAAATACTTGAGGAATACATTTCAAATGGAAAATCTGCTAGCAAGGAAACCAAAGGAGAATGTAGCAGCACCAATGATACAGTAAACAACAATAACAATAAGGAGGAAACAATCAGCAGCAAAGTGATGCAGCATGAAGATAATGATCAACAACAAATAGTGGACAAAGAGAAGGATGACAATAAAGAAAACAGACAGACTGAACTTTCTCCTCAAAATGCAAACAGCCAGGCAATCGGAGAAGGGGCACATGATGAAAATAAATCCGGGGATGTTGAAATTAGACATAAGAAGATGAGTGTGGACCTCAACAAAGAACCTGACAAACCCCCAGATGATATTAGTGCAATGTCAACTGGAGGTACAAAAGATATTGGACTTACGGATGGTGACACTCCATCAGCATCAAAGGGAAATAAAAGTATGGATATAGAGAGACAACATGAAGTGGATACTCAGAAATCAACTGCTGGAAAAATTGATGCAACTATAGCGAATGTTGCAAACAAGAGTTTGGAGAAAAAACTGGACAAAGGAAGTAATGTACTGAAGGAAACTTGCCAGTTGACTGTTATAACTTTTGAGCCAGGAGGACAACAACTATTTGAAGAACATCACAAGGAAATAGATATAGGGGATGATGATGAAGTGGATGATCAGAATTTAACTCAGTGCTTGAACCAGGTTATGAATAAAGGGGGCGTATCACCAAGACATTATGCCAAAGGCAAAAAGGAGGCTATCAAAAAGCAAGGCAGGGAGAAAAGTGTGCCACCAGCAATCAGTGGGGGTGTACAAACAAGGAAAACAATATCTAAATCAAAAGGTTCCCAATGAATAGTGCTCTCATATGGAAGATACGATATGTTAACACTCAACAAGCTTTTGAAAGAGTGGTGATGTTAAACAAACAAACAAAAATTCAATTTTATTGCATTAATGGAACCTTTTCAGCATCAAAGACACATAGAGATGTACAAGTTGTGGGTTGGAATGGAAACTGCTTTGCATAATATTAATGGAAAAATCTGGCTATTTGTTCAGGAAGGATACCAGGTGGAGATTCAATTGGATACAGATCAGCTTTTGTCCATTAAATTGATAAATCTTGATGGGGGTCAAGAGATCATCACCACCATCGTGTATGCTAGCACAGAAAGAGCAACTAGAATGGCATTGTGGAATGATCTATACCATATTTCTTGTAGTATTAACTTACCTTGGCTTATGGGAGGAGACTTTAATGTGATAGTTGATGAAAGTGAGAAATATGGGGGTTTGGAAGTGCCATTTGTGGAAGTAGAAGATTTCAATCAGTGTATTAACATATGTCAACTTACAGATATGGGTTTCAAGGGCAGCATGTACACTTGGTGGAATGGTAGAGCGGATGGGCAATGTATTTTCAAAAGGTTGGATATGTGCTTAGCTAATCAGGGACTGCAGAGTCTATATCCTAATTTTGAAGTGGAGGATTTTATCAAACATGGATCTGATCATTCACCTCTTTTAATTACTTGTAAAGCTGATAGCAGGGTAATTAGAAAATCTTTCAGATTCTTAAATTTCTGGATTGATCATCCCTCTTTTCTGGATGTTGTGAAAAATAATTGGAATGGAATACATGGATCAGATCCGTTTTATATTTTTCATAGCAGATTAAAGAAGTTGAGCAAAGTATTATCTAAATGGAGTAGAGATACCTATGGAGATATTTTCAAACAGATAGATACTTTGGAGGAAATTGTTAAGATCCATGAGCAAGAATTTGAGGAAAATCCTTCTGGTGCTAACAGAGAGGTTGCAAAAGGTTCAAGCAGAGCTTATTAATTTCTATGCAGTGGAGGAGAAATTCTGGAAGCAGAAATCAGGAATGCAGTGGTTCTTAGATGGAGACAGGAATACAAAATTTTTCCATGCCCATGTACAAGGAAAAAGAAAGAAATTGCAATTGACAAGAATCCAGAATCAAAATGGAGTGTGGTTGGATAGAGAGGAGGATATTGTGGAGGAGGCCATCACATTTTTTCAGTCTCAGTTCACTGCTGAAACAGAAGCCACAGATTTTGAGTTGCTAAAGCACATCCCAAAGTTGATATCAGAAGAACAGAATAAGGAGATAAATGAGTTTCCAAAGGAGAATGAAATCAAGAATGCTATTTTTGGATTGAATGCTAATAGTGTAGGGGGTCCAGATGGTTATCCTGGGAAGTTCTTCCAAGCAACCTGGGAGATTATTGCAAAAGATATCATTACCATGGTACATTCCTTTTTTTATGGACATGAACTTCCAAGGTATATTACATGCACTAATATTATATTATTACCTAAGAAGAAAGATGTGGTTACTTGTTCAGATCTTAGACCGATAAGTCTGAGTAATTTTATTAGTAAAGTGTTCTCCAGAATTATCCATGAGAGGCTAGTGAAATTACTGCCACTTATTATATCTCCTCAGTAGACTAGGTTTGTGAAAGGCAGAAGCATTGTGGAAAATATACTTCTTGTTCAAGAAATAGTCCTTGAAATCAGAATAAGGGGCAAGCCAGCCAACACAGTTATCAAACTTGATATGGCAAAGGCTTATGATAGAGTCTCTTGGCTATTCTTAACAAAAGTACTGAGAAAGATGGGATTTGGAGAGTTTTTGATTGATATGGTATACAAGCTCATTTCAAACAACTGGTACTCTATTTTAATCAATGAACAAGCTCAGGGATTCTTTAAATCAACTAGGGGAGTAAAGCAAGGTGATTCTCTATTGCCTACTTTATTCATAATAGCAGCAGAGTGTATGACCAGGGCATTGAATGAGTTACACAAGAAAGAAGGATATGTAGGTTATGGCATGCCAAAATGGAGTCCATATATTAATCACTTGGCATATGCAGATGACACAATTATTTTCACATCTGCACAACCACATACTTTGAAGCTTGTAATGGACACATTGGCAGAATACGAGAAGATCAGTGGCCAGAAAATCAATAAAGAAAAGAGTGCAGTTTACCTGCACCAATCTGTTTCTCAGACTTTGGCAAATAGTGTAGTAGAGTGTACCCAGATTCCTAGAAAGGAATTCCCTTTTACATATCTTGGTATACCAATCTACTATGGGAGGAGAAGAATTGCTCACTTTAAGGAGATCACTGAGAAGATACAGAACAGGTTAGGCCTATGGACTGGAAAACTATTGTCAATAGGAGGAAGAACAACTCTTATTAATCATGTGCTACAGAGTATGCCTATCCATTTATTATTAGCATGTGTTCCACCATCTGGAGTGTTTGCACAAATTCATAGAATGTTTGCTAAGTTTTTCTGGAGTAATTCAGTTGGAAACTCAAGTAAGCATTGGGTATCTTGGACAACTTTATGTCATCCTAAGGTAGAAGGTGGAATGGGTTTCAGATCTTTGCAGGATACGTCCAAAGCCTTATTTTCTAAGTTGTGGTGTAACTTTAGAACAAAACAATCCTTATGGAGGACCTATATGAGCAATAAATACTTAAAGAAGGCCAATGTTGTAGTAGCACAGTGGAAAGGGGGAACATATGTGTGGAAAAAAATGCTGCAATGTAGAGACACAATTGATCAGGACATCTGGTGGCAATTAAAACAAGGAAACTCTTACTTCAGGTTAGACAATTGGAGTGGAAAAGGATCTTTATGTCATAATCTGCCACCTAATCATCCATGTGATCTTACAGTAGTGCTAGTGAAAGAAGTTCAGGAAGATGGAAGATGGAAGGAGGAGCAGATAAGGGCACTGGTACCTGAAGAGATAGCCAACCACAATTTACAACATGTTCAGCCACGTACTGGAGAAGATATTGTAGATAAAGCTTACTGGAAGTTGGATTCTGGAGGTATTTTCACACTGAGTTCAACATACCAGGAAATGAGACAAAGAAGAGAGGTTAACAAGGTGTATGAATACATATGGATTAAAGGTTTGCCTACTAAAATATGTTTCTTCATGTGGAGAATGTGGAAATCCAAGCTGCCATTAGATGAGACACTGAAGAAGTGGGGTTTTCAATTTGCATCAAGATGTAATTGCTGTGAAATACCTAAGGAAGAGACCATATCACATGTTTTCTTAAATTCTCATGTGGCCCAAATAATATGGAAATATTTTTGTGGTCCTGATGGTTTTAACATTTCTGGTATGCATCTTTCTCAGGTAATAAATCTATGGTGGGAAGCTACAGTTAATCAGCACATCAGGAGAATTTATCAGGTGATTCCAGCAATTATAGTGTGGGAAATATGGAAGAGGAGGAATGCTATTCTACATGGAGGAAAGATGACTGTTAATAAATTAAAGTATCAAATATTGCGTACTTTAAATTTATTCATGAAGGCAAGCAGAAAGAATTTTAGATATGCACCTTACAGTTGGATGGATCTTATCAAGGTATTACATGCTTATTCACCTAAACTGAAGGTAATCCAAGTGTGTTGGAAACCTCCAGATAATGGTTGGATAAAATGTAACACTAATGGGGCATCTAGGGGAAATCCTGGAAGAAGTTCTTGGAGCTTTTGTGTTAGAAATTCAGATGGAGATTTGATATATGCTCAAGCAAAGGAAATGAAGGATGGCCATTTTTCTAATAAAGGGGATGTTATAGCTACTAACTTCCTGGACGAAGAGATTTGGGGAAGGAAACTGATCAATAGTGACAAGAGTAAAATCCCTTATATGAGAATTAGGAGTTGTAAATGATGATTTCCAGGATAGAAGAGGAAATGTTACAGGAGAAAGGAAAAATGAGATGGACAAGGAGACAGAATAGAGTTCTAATTTCTCAAATTCCGTGGAAGGAGAGAATGCAGAATTTTTTACACTAACATAGCTTTGTTTTGCAGGTTTAGCATACATAATGTTTTCACTATGGACTATCCAATGTGTGGTATTAGCATCCTTGGATGCTCATTCCGTTGGACAGAAAGATAGTGAAAATACACCATGTGAGGAGAGCAAATCACACATCAATGGAAAAGGGCATTAACAACAGAAAAAAAAATTAAGCAAACAAGACAACCAAGGGAAACAACAAGAGGAAAGGCAGTGTTCTATACACACAACAAAATAGTGCAGGCAAAATCATCAAGGAAGAGCAGTGTTTTATACCCACAAAGAGACAGCACAGGCAAAATCAATCAAAAACATAAGGGGCAAAACGGGAATAAACTCCAAAACGTAATCATATAAATTCAACAACTATGGAGATGGGCGAAAATTGCAAAGACGGAACAAGATCTGGCCCAGCAACACTAAATCAGAAATATATACATGGTGAATCTCATCAGACATGGAAGAAGAGGAATGAAGGGTTTCATCTTCAAAACAAGGAAAAAAAAAAAGCAACAAACCTCAGATCCTTGCTCAAATACGTCGGAATCAACTAGAGGATCACATGTGGAAGCTCCGGCAAAAGCATCAACACGGGCAACTAAGGGCCACTCCGATCTGCTCATTTGGCCATTTCATTTCTTTCTTAGCTCAAGACTTTTTTTTTTTCGTTTGTTTTTGCTATACAGTACTTAGGTTTTGTTTTATTTACTTGATTGTTAATAAAATAGCCACTAGGGGTTGAAAATCCTAGTGGCCTTTAATTTTTTAAAAAAAAACATTTGGAAATAGAGATCTTCAGGTGGCGTGGCATGGCATGGTAGAAGCTCACCCTCAAATCTGATCGAGTAAACTAGCTTCAAGCTAGAGATGTAGTCTGGATGAAATCTCTGGAACACAATCTGCACTCAAAAAGGGCGCAACAAGGTAGTATCAGTACAAACACTATATACCGGTAAGCATCATAGGCCGACTAAGATTATTCACGTATATAAGCATAAATCAACAAGATAAACAGATAGACACTTAATACTCAAATCCAAGTCACAGAATCTATATATAATATAAAGCTAAGCATAGACAAAGTGATATGACACCCCTCTATGACCACCAATTGCATTTGTCTTTTTTCTTCTTTTTTCTCCTTTTTCATCATTTTTCTCATTTATCTCTTATTAAAAAATCTACTTTCTCCATAACTCACACATCACTATTTTTATAACCTATACTTTAAATTCTCATAACTTCCATGTCTTTCACGTCCATAACCACAAATATTTAATGTGCAAATTTATGATACTTTATTATGGCCATATGGAAGAGAGATGTTTTTTTATATGTAATCCTATCATATGCTATCTGTGCTATTTCCGACTTAATTTGGGCTTGTGATTGGTGGAACGGTTGGTCTTTCCTCTCAAGCAAGCACTTCATATAAAGAGTAAGCATTGTTATGATTTTTGTTAGGTATTATAGCTTTTTCCTTTTTACTTCCAGTTCAACTTAATTTCTTTGGGTTCACAGGTATGTTGCAAAGAGTTCTTTGAACGTGGGTTAGAATAAATTGAAGTGAAAATAGAGTTTATGATTCCGGGAATTATTGAGACTCAAATTTTTTGAGCAATGACAAAACTTTCCTCAATCTCTCTTCTTTTTTCTTCTTTAATAATTAGGATAGGAAAATATGCTACTTGCAAAACTTGTCCTGCTAAATTATAGCGTTGAATGAAACAGTTTTTGGCAGTTGATTATTGACAGTGCTAATCATACATACAGCATGATTAGGCCCTAGAAATTCTGCTTCAAAGGCTTTGTGGTGTACATAAACAAAGCTGAAGAACCCATTAATTGTGCCTTAATTAGGAGTGTTCAAATCTAGGTAAGTGAGTTTTTTTATATGAACTATTATGGAATTGAGAACCACTAATGCAATAGTCATGTATATATGTATACATGTGATTGAGGCAAATGCTTGTGACCATCATGCATCCGTAGGAAGGTTTTCTCACCTAAAGTTTTGATATAGTTAATTTTTTTTCTTTCAATTTTGAGAATTGGATGAAATTTAAAAATACGATTTTCTCAAGGCTGTCAAGAGCTTTTACGAGGAGGGAAGATCGGCTTATAGGAAAAAAGATTAGAAGGGAAGAACAGTGTATTGAAAGGTTGGGAAAAGTTGACCCTAACAGATTTATGAGTCACAACTATGTGGAGAATTCGAGAAATTGTTTGTGCTAAATTTCTATTGCTACAGAGAAGTAGCTGGACTCAAGCATTGATATTTTGAAAAGTTCATAAAGTAGTAGGCTACTTAGTGTTTTCTTGCGCTAATTAATATATAAGATTCTTTTTTTTTTCTATGTAGTTTTAGTTTTATCTTTTTATTTGTTTGCACTCCTTAAATCATCTCTATTGTATGTATTTATAAGCGTTTTTATATATATAATAATGTGAATTCATTATTGGCCTATTGATCATCTTAAAAAATATTTGTTCGACCGCGCGAAGCGCAGATAAATTCACTAGTATCCCATAACAGAGTCACAACCTAAGATGAAGCTTCTAAACCACAAGTCTGTCAAGTTTCAATAATCTCACCTGATAATCACAGGTCCAAGTTCCGTCCCTAGGTAGAGTCACTAATCCACAATTTAACTCAGTCAATGGTCACATTTATATCACAATAGGAATTCAACATCTATACCAAAATCAGAACCAAACGAGCATATAATAATGCAGAATAAAATGTAATGATGTGCAATGCAAAATATGATGATGTGCAATGCAATGCACTGGCCAATCACTCGACCTGTACATACATGCTAATTGGCATCTTTGCCCAATAGCTATGACCTGCAGGGGACCCATGGTGTCCATATACCCTCGCTTCGGAATCTTACCTCGGATCACGATGCTGTAACTTAGGCCACATCCTCACCCCCTATCAAATCAAATGCGTCTTTTCATATATATGCATATATATATTGTCACCTCACTTTTAATGAGCGATTATCAAGTAGTATATCATTTTCATCAAGAAAATCATATTAACTTCTCACCACAATTATATGTCTCAACGTATTCCAGTGCATTAGTATGTATGGACTATGAACAATTAACAATATCAATATCAAACACAAGACATCATGCCACAAGTCTTTCATGAATCATTTCCGAACCATTTCCATCATGCATGAGTATATGAATGCATAACTGAGTGTAAACATGGTAAATCAATGCAAACAAATAAAGCAACAGTGAAGGTGCAAGTCACAAAGCCACAAGTCATATCAAGACTTAGATCAACTCAACCATGAAATGAATCATACAAACCATCTCAACCAACATAAGAGTCTATATCCCTTTTTACCTCCACATATAGCAAGTACGCTTCACAACTAAGTCTTGTATCATCAAGGTGCTCCATTTTTCTATATATCATCATCAACAATAAATCATACATCAAGTTTTCATCTGAGTACGATCTTAAGTATATATCACGATTCAGGTCTAAACTCATTATCCTTCTTTTCTGCGATGATATGTGTCACAAAAAGAGAAAATTGGGTGCAACACGTATTACAACACAACAATTCAGGTAACAAGTCTAATCACAATAATAGGGCAACAAGCCATCATCAACAACAATCAACCTAATAGAACTCCATCCCGAATCACCACAGTATGAATACAACTACACCTCATATTTCAGTATATAAAGTAATGGCAACGAGCCCACAACATGAGAAGTCATACCAACCTAGCTAATATCCAACCAAAACACCGTGTCCAAAGACCTAATCATGCTTTCTCTCGTCAATTCTACATGATACATACGTTTCACTAATTAAAGTCTAACTAAAGTAAGCAGTAACCTACCTGGAATGTCGAACAACAGTCTCGAATCGTCAAACCTTAGCCTTGCCTTCCTCTTTGGAGAGCCTCGAAATGATTAACGTCGATCAAATAATTAATCTACATCAGAAAACAAGGCCAACAATACCCATATTGGTAAACTTTCAGAAAAATACCCAAAATGCTCCTACAATGTGACTCCGGGTTCATGAGGGTAAAACGGGAAACTTAGTGCACAATTATGTTACCCATCATCTAGTTAAACTTCAATCTTAATTTCATGAAATTCTATTAATCACAATATATCCAAATTCATCTTTTCTATTTTTATCCCTAGGGTTCTTAAACCATTACTTCTTCACAATAAGTGTGTAAGATGACTATGAGATGCAGATAATCAACAATAAATACTGAATACTAGGTTAGAATCTTACCCCAAAGTGCTTGTAAATGCTTTTTCATTGTTATCCCTTCAACTATTAGAGGTTTAATCAATTCTTGAGTTCTAATATTTCACCCACCCTTAATGGAGCTTAAAATTGTCGTGGGATTTGAAGAAGGAATGATAATGAATCACGTAAGGTTTTGCACTTACCTTCAACGACGAACTTCACCCTAGCCCTAAGAAAATAGCCTCTCACTTTCTAAGGAAGTGATTTTGGGGTTTTGTGGGGAAAGGCTCGAAATTTACACTTAAAAACGGACTTTTCTGCCCAATGGTTCGCTGCAGCGAGTGCACCCTTCGCTACAACCAGTGCCCAATTTTCTGCCATGATCAAAATTTCGTTTTAGCCCCCGAAACTCATCCAGAACCTCCCGAACACAAACCATATATGCGTTTTGATTGTAAACCACATTACGGACTCACCCGTGACCTCGAAATTTCCAAAAGAGATCATTTTAACCCGATGTTGACTGATGGGTATAAATTATTCATGTAATTTCAATATAAAAATATAATATTTTAAAAATAAAACATGAATAATTTATATCATATTCTAGCACTTTTCTAACAAATCTTGAAGGAAAAGAATACATGGAAAAAGAGAAGAAGCAAGAACTAAAAGCCAAGAAAGGAGGATGCATCCGTGACAACTTCATCAAAGACTACACAAAGTCAAGAGAAACAAAGTTATGACAAATTCTCACCAAAATTTCATGATAAATTGCCATGCCAATTTCTCAAGATTGCATGATAATTTGCCATGCCAATTTCTCATCAAGGAAATATTATTATATTGAATTTCTCTTGCAATGTCTCTCCAAGACTTCTAGGAATTTTTCTATAAATAGGCATATGTTTTGTAGAAGAAAAGGGACAAATCTTTCATCTTATTTGCATGCAAGAGTGAAGAGGACACAAGAACTAGTCTTGGTGTCTCTCTTGGCTCTTTCTTGTAGTAAAAAAATATTCTCTGAGTCTTTATTTGTATTTAGTTTTCTACTCCATAATGGAGTAAGTTTCCTTCGTTTGGGATACTAGATGAAGCTTGATGAAGCTATTATAATAAATATTTTTATTTTATTATCTTCTTATGTTGAGATTTTCTCTTTATCATCTTTATACACCAAGGTATTTGATATTAATTATATCTATTATTGGATATAATTATATCTCTTTACAAAAATCTTTATCTTGTTATTTTATTTCTTATTCGGGAGAAGAGAACGGCCTAAACAAGTTTATTGATTTAAATGATCTTTATCTTATTTCTTTTAGTCCTAATTCTCGCGGAGGGGTTAACTCAAATAAGTTATTGATTTAAATGATCTTTATCTTATTTCTTTCAGTCCTAATTCTCACGGAGGGATTGACTCAAAATAAGTTTATTGATTTAGCAAAAGCTAATCGAAAGAGGCTTTTGTTCACTTGGTGCACTCAACTAAGATAATTCTTGGTTGAAGCCATTACTTTAATTGGTTAACTACATTAATTGAAAGAGGTGTTATTAATTAATTATTGTTTAATGTCACTAATTAATTGTTAATAAATTAATAGTATAAGCGAGAGTGATGTTATTAACATATTGTCGTTATGTGGAGTGATTGTATTAGAAATAAGCAATCATTTTTTAACGGAGAAATAAGTAATAAACTTTTGATTTTATTATAATAATTTTATCTTGCGGATTCAAAATATCCCAACCTCTATCTTTTATTAGAAAAATCCAAAAATATTTCTTATTTTATTAATATAATTTTCAATATTTTTGAACAACTCTCTTTTCATCAGTTGATCCTCTCAAATAGTAACAAAAATAATACAAATCTGTAGCCTAGGTGGTTCCAATCTCTATGGGACGATATCTTAAACTTACTATAATTTGACAGAGTGCGAGCAGAAAATACCTATGCACATTGGTCTCGTCATTGACCAAGTCAACCCTAATACTATTAAACTAAGCCTTCAATTGAGACTCAAAACATCCCGAATGCCTTGGGACCCAAACCAATGACTTCACTAAGTCATAAATCGTCCTAACGGGACTCGGTGAAAGCATCAACAAGGTTAAATGGGCCAAAACACTATAACGACCAAACAGGTCATTACAGTACTGTTTCAGAACTGAACTTATATTGCACGTTCTGTTATATAAGAAGTTGCAGTTGAGTAGCTTAACCCACATATTTCATCAACATGCTTGTTTGTCTGGCAATTAGGAAATTGAGCATGAAAAGTAACTGACGAAAGAGTCGTAAATGATGGTTAGATGTGGATATTACTAATTTATGTCACTTATTGTATAGGTGAAGTCAAGACTAACATTGAGATCAAGATGAATGAATCAAAGAAGAAATAAGTGCATAATAGACAAAAAGGGGTTGCACGAACACGCAGCTGGAAAGGCCAGCGCTCAGGAAAGACGACAATCAATTTTTTCACTGGAGATGTCGCGCAGTCATCGCACGTTTGGGGCTTCAATTGCGCGATCGCACATCGTGATGACATACTGCTTTAAGTTAAGGTGAATTCGGGGAATTTGTGTGACATACCTGCATCCTATATAAGATTCTAACTCGTCCAATTAGGGCATCTTGGATTCTTATAGAAGATTTTGGGGAAAAGAACACTAGCTTAGGACGGGCAACAGAAACATTTAATCAGTTTCAATTCAATATGAGAGTCTAGTTCTATAAATTGCTTGTCATGTCTTCTAGCCTGTTAATTCTTATTGTGGTATATTTACATGTTGTGGAGACGCTACATGAATTTTTGTATGTCGGGACATTCCATCAACTTCTCAAAATCAAAAGTTTGTCTTTCCCAATTTATTTAGACAAAATGCTTTTAATATATTAGTTATCAATAGGTATTCCCATAACGAATGACTTGGGAAGGTGTTTGGGTGTTCCTTAATTCGCTGGGTTTCCTCCCATTTTGATTACATAATTAAAAAATCAAAACGTGGTTATCTGGATGGAAAGTTAGAATATTATTTATTGCAAATAGAGCTACTCTTACTAATTTTGTGATTTGAGCCCTACAAACATATGCAATGTTTACTAATGACTTGCCAAAGATCGATATATAAAATTAACAGGAATTTCTTGTGAGTTGATAGAGAGGAGAAAAAAAACACACTTTATCAATTGGGATACTGTTTATACGAGCTAAAGTAATTATTGTTTGGCTATAGAAAGTGTAAAGAAACAAATATTACAAGCCTTATAAAATTAGGTTTCAGACGGGCTACTAACATTTTTTTTTTAAACTAAAGTGATTAGAAGCATTTTCAAAATCAAAATATATCAACTTGCTAGCATCCTATTTTTAAAAGAAGAATCTTCCAGGGGCTAAGGATGTTTTGCTTAACGAAGAAAAATGGATTTTAAGTCATGGCATATTGATAAGCTTTTGGCTTAATTGGTAGCGAGGTGAAGAGCCACTCATCGACAAATTACTGTGGACGTTGATCGAGTTGACATTTTTGTTAAAATAATTGACGTGTTATTGGATGGAGAATGGAATAACACATTTATAGCTCATTTCCTTGACTCATATGAGATAAATTATAGATTATCTTATTTTATTTGTGATCATGTTGTGTTTGTAAATACTATATCGTGGAATGGAGCAAGTAATGACAGATTTAGTATCAAATCGGCATATGATGTTACTTGTGATAATGATTTCACCCCAAGTGACAAGAAATAGACTAATATATGAAAACTTCGCATTTATGAGAAGATCATACACTTCATATGGCTTGTAAGACGTAATATAATTATGTCAAATAAACTTAGATTTACTAAAAAAATTATTGAATCATCAAAATGTGAACGAAGTGATAGTGATGTGGATTATACTTCACATATTATCAGGCTCTGAAATATGAAGCTATTTCATTTCGCTAAATGTTATTGATGCTATGAACTAAGCCAGTGACTGAATGACTTGACGATATTATAAATGATGCATGTCAATTCTTTTGTAAGGCAATACTTATATTTTTAATTATATAGCATAAATGAGCGAAATAGAAATCTAATTGAGAAGAAATGTCTACCTACTAAACTCATATGCAAAAATAAATTAGTGATTATGAAATGAAAATTGCTGAAACATTTTCTAGTCAGTCTTCTGTATCCAAATAAATCAAATTAATAGCTTGATCTTCCCTTTGTGCTGGAAAGATAAAACTTAATACCGATGCCAACGTCAAGACTCACATTGTAGATACTGTTTTTGGACGACTTTCTTGAGATGATTATGAAAAATGAATGCTAGAATACTCGGGTAAAATAAAGCCTACTTCAGACCCTGTTACAGAATTATGGAGTATCAAATAAGGACTAAAGTTGGCTAAAGACATATGAGAGACAAAGAAGTAGAAGTGGAAACTATGCCTACATGTTGTCAAGTTTGTCGAAGAGGAAGACATACAATATCATCCTCTTAATGCTATTATTGAAGATTGTAAATATCTGCTTGAAGTTAACAAGGCCACTGTTAAACATATTTGGAGGGAGGGAAATAAATGTACAAGCAACCTAGCAAATGAAGGTCACAGATACGAAGCAGATTTGCTAATATGTGAAGATACACTCAAGAAAATGGAGTTTCTTCTCATGACTGCGTTGAGCTAGGGGTGTGCATAATTTAGGTAAACCTAAAATTCAAACCGAAATTTGAACATTTTGGACTTAAATTTTGAAAATTTCAAATTCTGGATTTGAATTCAGATTTAATTTTTAAGATTTTGAATCAGATTTCAAATTTGGAACTTCGAATTTTTGAATATCCGAAAACCAAATTTCTTATACCTTATGTTTTGCCTACCCGACAATCCGTTAGATATTAGTGCATTACCTATATGTCCAATCTAATAAATCAAATATACCCTACTCATTACACATCAACCCATATATTCAAAAATATTACTAAGTTGCTTGTATGAATACTTTATTTATATAATTGTTGTAGCAACGAGGAACTATATATTAAGGACATTTGGTAAGAATATTTTATTACTAAGTTTTGTAGTTTCAGCTTACCGAGGACATGACCTTAGATAGGAGGGTATGGAGGACTCAGATTGGGGTAGAAGGCTAGTAGGTAGTCGTAGTTTTGATCTATAGTCTATTGTCCTTTGATTCTTGCTACTATATGTTGTTTCTTATACTTTGATTATCTTGTTTATCTGTGGTAGCAACTGCTTCCTTTTTTCAGACTGCTCTATCATGATTTATTCGCTTTCTTTAGTTTCGTTTTCATTTTGCTTTGAACTGCATGTGCTTATCTGACCTTTTCTCGTCGTGTTTTCTCTTGAGCCAGGGGTCTTTCGGAAACAGTCTCCCTATCTTCCGAGATAAGGGTAAGGTCTGCGTACACTTTACCCTCCCCAGACCCCGCATTGTGAGATTTCACTGGGTATTGTTGTTGTTGTTGTTGGTTGTTCATTTTGTAAGAAGAAGCAATTCAACTTACAGGCCGAACCGAAAATCCGAATTATCCAAATCAATTTATCCGAAACCGGACTTAAAAATTCCGATCCAATCCGATAGTATTTGGATTGTATTCAAATTACATTTTGCGAAACCCAAAAATCGAAATTATAATATGAAACATGCTAAACCCGACCCGGTCCGATCGATGAGCAGGCCTACTTTGAGCAATGCAATTTGTGAAAGATCTTAAGAAGTTTATTTAGAGCCTGTTTGGATGGGATTATAACTTATGACTTATAAGTGAAAAGCTATAAGTTAGGAATTTGAACTTATGACTTTTCACTTATATTGTTATTTTAGCTTAAAAAGAAGTGCTTAAAAAAACTTTTTTATTTTACTCAAACACTTAAAAATGCTTAAAAGTAATTTTGGTTTAAAAGTATGTAGTAAGTCAATCCAAACATGCTCTTAGTCTTTTCCAATATACCAAAAGGAAAAAAAAAGTGACACTAGTTAGTGGGGAAAAGGTTGCAAATTACATAGTATAAGGGTCAGAGGTGAAGGGAGAAGCGCGTCTAGTAGACAAGAGAAATATAAAATATAAAAGAAAGTTGAAATATTTGCAATTAGCTGGATGACCTTATAAATCGTGGGGGAGGCTTGCTTCTATTTCTTCCTCTTCATTCACCACCGAAAACAAACAAGACAGCTCCCCAAGAGGACGAGATCTCTGCTTTCGTCATTTCTCTCCTCTTTCTCTGGTATTTCCTTTTTCTTCTTTAATCTTCATTTTAATAAATCTACCTGTTTATCCTCTTGTAATTTGAATCTAAAAACAAATGCCTAAATTCCTAGATCCAACGACTCTGATTTGATTTATTGTCTTTTTCAACGGTGATCTCGATTCGCATTAGTCTCTTGATTGTTCACGTAATATGGATCGTGTTTTTTTGTTCTTATTTGATTTTGTTAGTCGATCTGAAATCCTCCTAGTTTGATATCTCTGCCGTTGTTTTGATCTGATCTTGCATATCAACCGTTCATTCTTCTGTACGATATAGTGGATTAATGAATTATCTGCTTCTTATATTATACTAATCAATTCCGCCTCATTCTCTATGTTAATTATTACCGTTGTTGACATTTTATATGATCCATGTATTTGTTGATTTTTACCTGTTATGTTATTACGGCGTCAGTAAGCATTATTTGACAGATCTTATGATCTTATTTTAATACTCCCTTTATTCCAAACCTACGCGACACTTTTCGCTTTCCGAGATTCAAACTGCATGAACTTTAACTTTAACCGATGTTTTAAGATGTATATTTTCATCAAATTGATATGCGAAAAGTTGTGACTTATAGTACTTTTCGTGTAGTTTTCAAATATATAAATTTTAATCTTGAAGTATTGAGTTAATCTAATCCAATTTAGTCAAATTGACTCGAGAAAAGCGATATGTGTTAATATATTGGGACGGAGGGAGTAATTTTTACCTCTTAGCGTCAGTAAATTATTTGACACATTTACTGTGATTGATGATGCGGAGTATTTGATAGATCTTATGATCTTATTCTAATATCTATTTGTTTATTACTATTGTGTTACAACTGATAAAGATGTATACTTCCTTAACTCTGCTACCTAGTCGTTTAAAATGTTGTGAAATGTGCAGAAAAATTCAAAGATGGGGCTGTCTTTTGGCAAGCTTTTCAGTCGGCTTTTTGCCAAGAAAGAGATGCGCATACTGATGGTGGGTCTTGATGCTGCTGGTAAAACAACCATTTTATACAAACTCAAACTGGGAGAGATTGTCACCACCATCCCTACCATTGGTATGCTACTAACATTTGTGTTCTCATTTTGAGAAGTTCTGTATGAGGGCATTCAAGTTTTCTTTAATTGGCTTAACAATTTATTCTATTTTTAATTTCTTGCACAAAAGGATTGCGCGGTGAATGCAATTTACTGTTTTTGTTGTCTTTCCAATCAACTGTAGCTTCAAATGGCTTTTTCATTAATGCAATTCACCAGAATCTGTATTTAGTTCTTTGGTTTATTCGTTATGTGGTCTTTGTAATCTATTCAATCAATCAGTGGCTTTAAGATGCCTTTTCATTCTATAATACTCGTCCCGCCAAAAGAAAGATGATTTTCATTCTATAATCTATTTTTTATTTGCTTATTTCTTATGAATATGCACCACAATTCTTGTTATTGTTTTTACACTTGTTATTGAATGCCAGCTACCATACATTTCAGGTTTCAATGTGGAGACAGTGGAATATAAGAACATTAGCTTTACAGTTTGGGATGTCGGGGGTCAGGACAAGGTATGTGTTCTGGAAGACTTTCAGCATTCCCCATCCTTTGGTTTCTTGTGAAAACAGTAGAAAAAACTTAATCAACTTACTTCAAATAAGTTGTTACCAGGCTATGCTGTTGTTAAACTTAATTAAGGCATTGGAATCGAACCAAGGTTAATCAATCACTTTGTTTGGATTGGCCATTTGTGGTAGGAATTTGATGCTTTAGGAATAGGGGAAAATGAGCTGAGCAAGCTTGCTGACTTGTTGGGTTGGCTCTGATTAAACTTGTTCAAATTGTTAATGTTCAAGATCCACAAATTCCTTTCTGATTAAGCGAATTGCTTAAAGAAAGTATTGCTTTTGGTTTCATTTTGTGCCGATTAAATCTACTTGTAAAAATTTCAACCTCCCTAACTCAGACTTTTGCTTCAACCTCGAGCTATGGAAGTTAAGGCTTGGTTCGTCTCAAGGCAAGCTAAAGCTTTGGCCAAATGCATGAGTCGAGCTGAGCATTCCATACAAAAGCTTGCTTCAGCTAAGCTCGTTTAATCCCCTAGTGAGGAGTGTCAAAAAATACAGTCTAGTTAAAGGCTTAATAAACCTCTCCTTTTTGTTGAAGATCCATATCTTTATTTGGTCATCACTAATTTCAACAAGTTCATTACTTCATTTTATAAGAATATGCATTGCAGACCTAGAGGTGGCAAGTGATCCCATTAAAGTACAATGCATTCTTAACTGAAGAAACTATACCTTTTCTTTTTGTTACCTTATTGAAGGAGCAGTCTTATAAGTATGAGTTCTGATAATCTTCTTTGTTTGTTAAACAATTCATCAAAACACCAACGGAAGCAGCATTCTTTCAACCTCACGCCACCATTACATCCCCCCCCCCCCCCCCCCCCCCCAAAAAAAAAGAAAAGGATCCTTACATTATTCAAAGGAAAAACAAGAATTATCTGACTCTTAAGAATATATAGGGTATAGTTAAAATTGAAAGATATATATAAACTTCTGATAACGAGGAGGTGGAAGAAAGAATTAGGACCTTTATGAGTAATATACTAACCGAAAGAAGAGAATTTTGTGCCAATCAACTAGGTTTGATGTCTTTTGGCTTGCAATTGTCATTGTGATTCTTACTAAAAGTAACACCCAGATTCAAATAGATTTAAGGATAAATTTAACATATGGGAGGTTTAGGAAGGTACTAATGAGAATTGTCTATGTGATCTGCAGATTCGTCCTTTGTGGAGACACTACTTCCAAAACACCCAGGGACTTATCTTTGTTGTTGATAGCAACGACAGAGATCGTGTAGTTGAAGCTAGGGATGAGCTTCACAGGATGTTGAATGAGGTATATTGCAACTTTTAAGTCTCTTCTGATTTTGATGTCACAAATTCTCCTGTCAAGTAGTATTTCCCCAGTATGGGGGGTTAGCAAATTTGTGCTTGATTCCTCCCTATTCGAAGAAAACTAAAAGGAGACTCAATTCTAATATTGTCCTCACCTTCACAGGATGAATTGAGGGATGCTGTTCTGCTAGTGTTTGCTAACAAGCAAGATCTTCCAAATGCTATGAACGCAGCAGAGATAACTGACAAGCTTGGTCTCCATTCTCTCCGCCAGCGTCACTGGTATACTAACTCAGCTATGTTAGCTTCGCGTCCCCCAACCCCCACCCTCACAGAGTTTTGGGAGCTGGTTGATTAACGGTTGATTGCATCTCTACGCAGGTACATCCAGAGCACTTGCGCGACTTCTGGTGAAGGTCTGTACGAAGGGCTAGATTGGCTGTCAAACAACATAGCAAATAAGGTTAGTGTGAGATGTTCAACTTCTTATCGTCATCCCAAGTAATCACATACAGTATTGATTTTAACTCCATGTTATTGCCTATTCCAATTTGCAGGCATAGAGGCTAAGCATCTTTGGACTCTGGATTATGGAGTAGTGAGACTCTCACAGAATAGGCTTTGTCAATTACTTGTAAACGGTTCATTTGTTATCTTTCTTTTGTCCAAGGTTTTCTTTCTCAAGGATTCCTTACTATGTTTACTGCAGTGTCAAAATAAATTTTGAATTTAATCATCTTAGTGGTTATTAATTTGTCTCTGGATCCGTAGCTCTATTCTGTTGGGTGGATGCTCTGGTTGTTCCCTTCTTGGTTGGGAAGGATAGGGGGTCAACTCCAAGTATTCATTAGCTACATCTTCGATTGATATCCCGTGTCGTATATTCAAGGGCTTTTTATGTTCAATATATGCGAAATTAAGGTATATATCTTTTTTTAATTACTCTTAGTTAATGTTCATACCAGCTGAACCATGTCAGAGGACAATTTAAAAGACCAACGTCAGCTTTTCACTGGTAACACACAGAAAAAGAAGGAAAACCAACTAAGGGTATTGGCAAAGAAAAAAGGACCGGAATCATTAACAGTATGGTTAAAAACCAATATAGCAATGAAAATGTGTTCCAGGAGTGTTTGTTTCACTTTGATCTAAGTTATCTCTTTACAGTGTTTTGCGTGTTTCATATTTCATTAGCCGACTTTTGATTACGGTTACGTAGCCAAATTATTCTCCATTTTCGGTGCTATGCTTTTAGAAGTTTAGCTGGTCCAGTTCTGGACATGCAGTCTGTAATAGAACGTCTCACATTCGGTTGAAAGATTGAACTATTATTTCTTTACATCTTATCTACTCATAAGTTAATTTTGGGTTGAAACAAGATTCATAGTCAATTTCATTTACAACATACAGATATATTGCCGAGGTTACTGATTAGAATCCTAGTGCAGTTTATCAAAATTTCCACATTAGCCGTAAGAGAAAAGGAAAAAAGAAATAAGGGAGACTTAAAATGGTGAATGAAAGCTGCAAGTTGCAACGAAGAACCAAACCATACTTTAGTACATCGAAAATACTATACATTACTTTGGGCACCTGCTCACACATTTCAATTCATATACAACGAAATCGGAAGTGACAAACAAATCATCCACAACTTCATTTGCCTAAAAGAACCT
Organism: Lycium barbarum; assembly: GCF_019175385.1. Taxonomy (NCBI): domain Eukaryota; kingdom Viridiplantae; phylum Streptophyta; class Magnoliopsida; order Solanales; family Solanaceae; genus Lycium; species Lycium barbarum. The sequence continues at coordinate 96,413,445 of NC_083342.1, forward strand.
CTGCAAATCTATCAACAAAACTTCAACCATTTGTCCGTTCACCCTGTCATTTGAAAATGCAAGGACCTCTGGGGCTTGGGACATTGACCTAATATACTGCCATGTGGCTAAGTACAATAAAATTAAGCAGCGGAAGGAGTAGTCACGTATGTGACTGCACCAGCCTGTGACATAGCAGCAGCAATCAATGGTTGCAGCTGGTTCACTGCTCCTGCATCAGCTATCACCTGGTTCACAGCAACCGGTTTCTTGTAATCCAATGATTCGTCGCTGTAAATGTCCCACCATTTCTTTACCAGTAATTTTATGTCCTCCCTTTGCATGTTCTCTTCTTTCCCTGTATACCTCCATGGCTTTGATCCCTGCTCCAATATCATAAAAAAATCAGCACTTATGCTCTCCTTTTTCATGCACTCCGTCGGTCTTATTTTATGTGTGTCTTAGTTAGACTGAATACAGGATTCCAAACGATGAAAATAAAGAACTTTTGAATTTTTCTTAAACTAAACGTGTCTATTGTACCAGAACACTTTTTGAATCTTGTAGTCTTAAAAAGACAAAAACAAAAAATAAGACAAAAATTGAAATAGAGGATTACTAAATACTTACTCCCTCTGTTCCCATATTAATGATTCATGTAGGTAACTTTCTATTTTAATCTGTCCCCAAAAGAAATATCAACTTTCTACATTTAGTTGAGTAACTCACCGCTGCACAATAGTGTACAACTTTGACTTTATCCAGCTCAACATTCTCGGGGTGACGCCATAACATTGCTAGAACAAGATTGTACACTAGAGGTATTGGTCTGTAGATGTTCTTGAAATACATATTTAAGAAGTCCTGCCATTCATATTCATATAATCAATCAATTGCCTTAGCTTGACCGATGAAAACAGATAATAAGATCAACAAAAGTATTTACCTGCTCTGCAAAAGGAGTAGAAGGGGTGATTTGAAGAGTCTTTAGTAGGTCTTCATAAGTATGAAGACTGGGCTCAAACACAAACATGCCAGCGTTGAAATAAAGGGATGGTGGCTGACCCAACTCCTCAGTAGGCCACTTAACCTTGTCCGGACACTGCTGGCAGTAGCCGATTTTATATTGAGGCGTGTGACTCCATGTTTTCTCACAGAAACAGTCCATTACTGCGTAGAAATATCCATCTGGCAATTCAAACAAATGATCAATGTTGTCATACACCTGAATGTCACCGTCCAGGTATATCATCTTCTTGTATTCCACAAACTGCATCCACGTAATGTACAATACACTATATCAATAACCTTTAGTTAATTAACTACACCCCAATACCAAGTTTAATATTTGATGCACAAATCTCCAATGTAACATACAAAACTCCAAAATTTGGCTACCGACAATCTATTTTTTTTTTAAAAGAGAATTAGGTGTATTTTAGCACATTATAACAAGTTAATTACATATGATAATCGGTAGATGCATGGTAACATGTCCACCCCTACCTAATGGGTCATCCACGAGAATAACGGGACGTAGCAACAGTAAAAATGTGACATATCCCATGGTCCACCCACGTGTGACGACAAATGTGACAGCAATACTAGAAACATGACACGTGTCAAAAAAGGGGTCCACTTACCTCCCAAATACGAAGCTTAGAGTAGTTGATGACATAATAAGCCATGGCAAATTGAGTTTGGTTGTCAGGTGGGTAAACAGGCTCAATCTCCCTTACTATACAGCCTTGCGCCTCCAGTATACGGCGGTGCTCCGGCGGTACATCCGGCAGAACTGCCACCACAAGCGGATACGCTGATTTAACCTTTCTTAAACCCTTTGCTAACCCAACCACACCCTTAACATAGTCACCAGTACCAGCTAAAAACGTTACGTAGGCCCTATCATTAATTACTGGTTTCACCATTTTGTCACCTACACTCACAATTGACGGAGCCATGCTAATTGAGGAGGTTAATGGATTTTAGTTGTAGATAATGGAGAAAATTTAATTAATTTGGTCTCAGTGGACTGAATTGAAGAAAATATTATGGGGAAGTGGTGAAATATATAGAGGTGAAGTGAAAAGAGAGCAGATGAATTAGAAGTAACGCAAGGGTACTTGGTTTCTCATGATTATTTGATTGTGGCCTACCACGTGTTAAATAAGGCTGAGATTGAAGTTGCGGGGAAGACTCTGGAACTGGGGATTATGCTTGTAATATTACTAGTAGTTACTCCCTCCACGTAAAAAAAATATTTATTTAGTCATTTGCATATCTTTTAAAAAAATATTAATTTTTAAATAAAAATAAATAATCTGATCAAATAATTTCTAATTAAATCACTATTGAAATTTAATCCCATAACATTTAATAGAAATAAATTAAAAAAAATAAGATTAATTTTTTAAATTTAATAAGTAAATAGTTTTTTAATAAAAAAATTAGTATTGAAATTTAATCCCATAACATTTAATAATAGAGCTAAATTTTAAAAAATAAGATTAATTTTTTAAATTTAACAAGTAAATATTTTTTTTAATAAAAAAAATAAATGAACGCTCATTTTGATCTGAAAGTAGTATTTAATTAAGGAATTGTTGCATGGGAATTTGGGATGAATCATGAATGGAAGACCCTAGAAGAAACCAGTCCTGCCCCGAGTTAAGTGGAGAGGCTTAATAAAGTCCGTATTTTGACCCTTTTTTTTTTGTGCGGATTGCCCTTCAAACGCACTGCCCCCTTTAATTTTTGTCCCTTAAATTGCCCCTTTAATTTTTTTAAGCGGTTAAAAATATTTTAAGATTTTAAGTTTAAATTTTCACTCAGTAAAAAAAAGAACAAGAGTTTCATAAGACAAGACTTTTCATGAAACCTCAATCTTAATGTCTAACATTTGTCTCAAAATTAGATTTATTCAGACAAAAATTAAACCTTAAAACAGAGATTTGCTTTAAAGCCTAATTTTAACCTACCTTAAGGCTTAAATTTTGCCCGAATAGATCTAATTTTGGTCAAAAGTTAAATTTTAAGATAGAAATTTATCTTAATGCCTAATTTTGAATAAAAGTTTACCTTAAGACAAATTTCTACTTCGAATAAGTCTAATTTTACTATGAAATTCTATCTTGCGATTTTTTTAACTAAATTAAAATTCAAACTCAAAATCTCAAAATATTAGGCGAAAGGAGAAAATTAAAAAATTAGCAATTTCAGGGTAAAAAATTAAAGACCACCCCCAGATAAAGGGAATCGTGCAAATTGCCTATTTTGACTTCATGTTTGATAGAGCAAAATCAGCTTATCAGAAGTGATTATCAAAAAGGAAAACTTATATAAATGATTACACTTTGTTTTTTTTTTTTTTTTTTAGATATAGCTACGTTTTTACTAATTATATTTTGTAGCTACAGTAATATGTATTCAAATTCGATTGTATTTTAATTCGGCTGTATTTCACTATATTCATTCGTAGCTATTTTTATACTATATCAAATTATTGTATTTAAATTCCGTTGTATTCAAACAACATAGGTGCAAAAAAAAAAAAATAGAGATATTCAGCTGAGCCGGCCAGATCCATGACAGTAGCAGCAACGACGAAGCACGCTGGAAAAACCACATTGAACTCTGGCGAATCAACTGAGGGCGGCGTGGAGGAGGAAGAGGTGGAGGCGCCGGCTAGATCGATAACGCCACCGCCGCCTCCAACAACCCTCGTCCTCGTCCTCTTCCTCCCATCTCGATGTATCTCCGCCGCCATCCGCCACAACACCACCACTACCACTACTTCTCCTCTCCTCTTTGTCACTCCCACACCAACAGCACTACCGTCGCCGACCCTCTCCGTCGATAGCGGTGGTGGAGCTCACCTCTGACGAGTCATCAGAGCAGCAAAGATATAACCAGCAAATCCAAAGCCATCAAGTCAGATTTGGTGGAGAAAATAGACTGCTTTTTTGTTTTCTCAATGTACTTTTTTCTCTAATGCAGTATTTTCTTTAAATATATATATATATATATATATATATATATATATATATATGTTATAGCTATGCTAAGTAATTATTTACATAGTAAGTATTAGCTATAGCAAATAATTAATTTAAATTATAATTATTATAAGTAAATACCTCTTAAATGTTATTTACACCATGTAAATTTTTCTTTAAAAAAAGTATAGAAGCAGTGCCTTTTAAAGTGTTTGACTAACCAATTTGAAAAACACTTTTAAGTAACAAATAATTTTTGACCAAGTTTTTTAAAGTGTGTTTATTTTCTCAATAAAAATAGTTTAAGAAAAACTACACTTTTTAACTTTTGAAAAATAGTTTTTGTTACCCTCTAAAAATATTTATTTTCTCCTAAAAGTTTGGTCAAACACTTTTTTTTTTTAAATAATAATAATAATAATAATCACTTTTGAGTTGCCTAAGCTTGACCAAACAGGCTATTATTCCCGGTGCTTAAGTATGACGATCAAATTATTTGTGTAAACTCGAATGTAAAAGTTTCATTTCTAAGAAATGATATATGTAACATTTAGAACTTATATAGACAGCAACTACTTGTCATACTAATAGTTAAAATGGTTAAAAATGTATGAGAAAAAATAAAAATTATTCCTTTGACTCCCAAATGATAGTTGTGGCACATAAACTGGATGAACTTAGATATAAATAACTAATATAAACAAATACTACACGATGGTTTAAGTACTATAAATAACAGGTACCTAAGTCATAGTATGAGGCTCAAGGATCAGGAGATTTATTAGTTGTCGATAAATCCATTAAAGTACCAAGTTGTTTGAGAGTAATTATAATCTCTTTATATGAGTTTACACAATTTTTACTTCATAGGAGTAATAAACTAGTACCTTTTTGGATTGATTTAGTCACCTCATGTGGACAAATTAAGATTAGATAGTATCCGTCGTACCAACTTCAAAGAAATATTTATGTAAAAGTAACAAATAATAGAAGGTAAGGTAAGTGTGTGCAGTGTGTGCAAGTTTTAGAAATTAATTGATTTTACCATACAAACTATGCATTTACCGTTATTATTCAAATTATAAAACCTCATAACATTGAAAATTTTACAGGATGTTGAATGAATCAACCATTAAAGTAAGGTATCCAAAGCATTTGAATGGCAAATTAATATGCAAATTTTAGAGTATAACAGAAATCTTTGGTACCGGCCCCCTGTGATTTGATTTCATACTCCGTTCCATTGTCTTAGTTTGATTAGGCAAGGAGTTTAAGAAATAAAGAGTGATTTATAAATTTTGTGGTCTTAAATTAAAGATATGTATACTATACTAGTCATTTGCACGATTACCCTTCAAAGGCACTGGTCTTTAATTTTTGCCCCTCAAATTGGTGGTCTTTAATTTTTGTTCTTCGCCTAATACCATGAGGTTTGGCAGAGGCGAATCCAGGATTTCATGAGGATGGGTTCACCATTGCTTTAAGATAAGATATAAATTTTTATGGGGACATCGACTTCCCGAGCAAAAGATAATTAATTACATTAGTTTCTAAGTTTCTTGATTGTCATGACTCATGAGTTCATCGTTGTAGTGCAGGCATGAAGTTTTTTTTTTTTTTTTTTTTTATACTTATTGGGACTTGGTATAATTAGAAATAAAGGAAAGAAAAGTATATGATGCAATATGAAGTAAAAACACTTTTTTACTTGAGTAATAATATAAAAAGGAAGGTAAAAAGGTAGCTTTAGAAAATAATAGTAAAGATTAAAAAAGTTGCCCAAGCTGGGGATTGAACCCGTGACCTTGAGAATACAAATATAACCTTTGACCAATGCTCCACTTCCTATTATGACCATGTGTTCACTTAGCTAATATTAGATATATTTTCAGAATTATACACATAATATATCGAGATTAGTCGAGTGACCATGTGTTTCCATGACCTAAAATTTACACACAAATTCGCCCCTGAGGTTTGGGGTTCGAACCTTGGCTCAGTCAAGAAAAAATAAACCACAAGGCATAGTTTTGTAGCAAAGTTAGGCCTCAGGCAAAGTTTTGAATGCAAAACTCTATTTCAGGCAAACTTTTAAACTCCACCTCAAGCATGCATAACTTTGCCTTGCGAATTCAAACCTCTGTCTTGCGAATCCAAACCTCTGCCTTGCGATATATTTTTTTTTAACTGAGCTGGGGTTCGAACCCAGAACCTCGGGTTATTAGGCGAAGGCAAAAATTAAAGACCACCAATTTGAGGGGCAAAAATTAAAGACCAGTGACTTTGAAGGGCAATCCGCACAAAAGAATGAAATATCTTTTAATCTTGTGATTTTAAGGTACCAAAGTACCCTTAACCTAAATGACACCAAAAAAGTGAAAATGAACCAAAATACTCCAAGAAAAAAAAAAGTGATACCAAAGTACCCTTAACGCAGTAATTTAATGCTTTTTTTTGGCTAATTACTTTCTTTTAAATTTTCACACTTTTTTCGTACTTTGGTCATAGATTAATCATGCTTCAAGACTCCAGAACTTCAATATTTATATAAAACCCATTTTTTTTTTTTTGTGCGATTAATAATGTAGGCTCAATACATCAAGGATACGCAAAACTTCGGGTCGTCGTTTTAGTGGTTGAAAAGTGGTCGAAGTAAGTTTTTGTTTGAAATCTTGTTATCAATAGCTTTAAGTTGTTTTATTTTTTATTTTTTAGGGTTTAGATTTAAGTGTGTTATTTTTTAGTTAATGCGTAATTTTATTTAGAATATTTTACAGTTTTTCTATAGTTAATTTAGGATGTCACACGAGTTAGTTATAAACAGTAACAAAGAGTAAAATAAATTCTATCATTAAGAAATATATACGCCAAAAATATACTTAATATTTAGTTAAACTAGTTATTAATTGTTTATTCTATGCTAATTTGTTAATTAGAAAATTAATCACTTATTATTTGTTAATTATGTAATTGCTAATTTGTTCATTCAAATTGTTTATCATATGTTAATTGTTAATGTGCTAAGTAGTTATCTAATTTATGTGTTAATTATTTAATTAATGATTAATTAGTTAGTTAATATAATTTTTCGTTAAATGAATTAGTTCGTTATTACTTTAATTGTAGTTAGAAGAATAATTAGTTAGTGATTGTTAATTATGAATTAGTTAGTTAATATATAACATAATTTTTACAATCATAAAATGAATAACAAACGATAAACTAAATTCCGTCGGTACACCGGTTTGATTTTTAGCAAACGTTAATATATTCAATATAATTTTTTAATTATATTGAATAATTATATTGACAGGACACCGCTCCAGCTTGATCCTCTCAGCATCCCGTTCATGAGACTACTTCAGATTCTGCACCAGACTCACCTCAGGGGCCCTTTCAGGAGCCTACTCATGCACCCGTTGATACACAGGTTTTGATTTTTAACAAACGTCAATGTATTCAATATAAATTAAATTAATACTAATTTTTATATGTTTTTTCACATTCACCCTTTGGCGCCTGTGGTCCCGTATCCCGATGAGGATGATTATGTTGCGGTCCCGTCTCCCGATGAGGATGAGCCCATCTGACCGGATGCTCTGAACGTACCAACGGTACGAGATCCCAAGAGGAAGCACTTTATCGTCAAGAGCGCAAAGAAGGAAAAGGCGGATGATCATGATGAAGAGCGTCCTGTTATTAAGAGGAGAAAGGGGGGCAGGGATAATGACGAGAGTGGTGGAGATCATATATGCCTTAGGCCTCATGGTATTCTAAAGTCTACTACATGTGGGACCGATTGATGATTGTCTATATGTAATAAGTTGTATAGTTTAAGTCAATATTAAGTATATTTTTGCGTATCTATTTCTTAATGATAAAATTTATTTCTCTTTATTATCGTTTATAAGTAACTCGTGTCACATCCTAAATTAATTATTAAAAAATTGTAACATATTCGAAATAAATTTACGCATTAACTAAAAAATAACATGCCTAAATCTAAACCCTAAAAAATAAAAAAACTTAAAGGTAATGATAACAACGTAACAAAACTTTTTTCAAGCACTTTTCAACCACTGAAACATTATTAATCGCACAAAAATAAATCAGTTCTATCTAAAATATTGAAGTTCCGGAGTCTCGAAACATGATTAATCTATGGCTAAAGTACGGAAAAAGTGTGAAAATTTAAAAGAAAGAGAGTAATTAACCAAAAAAAAAAAAAAGAATAACGCAGTAATTTACTGCGTTAATGGACTTAACTGAGCCGTTACAGTTAAGTCCAAAAACGTAGTAAATTACCGCATTAATTGTAACTTTGGTATCACTTTTTTTCTTGGGGTATTTTGATTCATTTTGACTTTTGTTTTTGGGTCATTTAAGTTCCGAACTTCTTATTATGTATGATGTTTGAATTATCAACTTACTAAAAATAAAAAGAGATATTCTTTTTGAGACATTTAAAGATGGAGGGAGTATTTTGTTATGATCTCTCGTCATTCCCCAACAAAAGACTTTCTTATAATTGGCTTCAAAACCCTCGCGTCTTCTAGGTTTTCTAGTGGAGTGTAATTTAAAGAATCAAGCATGGCATTGGTCCAACTGTGACACTTATATTGTCTTTATTTTTTTAAGGCCTCGGGACTCTGGAGCCAATTGGTTCCACCATTGAAAGTGACTAGATTCTAATATGATAATTTGGTGAAATTTCCATTCAATGTGTGTTATTATGTACCATTAACTTAGTAGTACTCTTTAAGCAAAAATAACTTAGTAGTAGTAGATCTTTATGACATTTCATTTCAAAATATGGAAGGCCTATCTTATCTTTAATTTTTAATTTTTATTTATTTTACAAGTAGAAAGATTTTTATTCTATTTGAAAACTAAAAATAGCATATTACATAACATAAAATATTAATTCACGAAGATTTCTTTTTTAATTTCATGCAAGATAAGGCTGAAAATTAATTTAATTAGGGAATTGTTGCATGGGAATTTGGGATGAATCATGAATGGAAGACCCTAGAAGAAACGAGTCCTGCCCCGAGTTAAGTGGAGAGGCTTAATAAAGTCCGTATTTTGATCATTTTTTGTGTCAATTGTCCTTCAAACGCACTGTTCTTTAATTTTTGTACCTTAAATTGCTAGTCTTTAATTTTCGCCATTGATTTAACAAAGTGGTTGAAAATATTTTAAGGTTTTGAATTCGAATTTTCACTCTAAGAGCCTCACAAGGCTAGACTTTTTGTGAAACCTCGATTTAAGGCCTAACATTTATCTCAAAATTAAGCTTATTCGGCAAAAGTTAGATCTTAAGGCAGAGGTTTGCCTTAAGGCCTAATTTTGGACAAAAGTTCGTCTTAAGGCAAACTCTGCCTTAATGCCTAAATTTTATCCGAATAGGCCTAATTTTGGGCAAAAGTTAGGCCTTAAGACAAAGACTTATCTTAATGCCTAATTTTGGACAAAAGTTTGCCTTAAGGCAAACCTCTGCTTTAAGGCCTAACTTTTGCCCGAATAGGTCTAATTTTGCTACAAAACTCTATTTTGGGATTTATTTATTTTTTGAGCGGGGTTCAAACCCAAAAATTTTGGGATATTAGGCGAAGAGTGAAAATTAAAAACCAGTAATTTAAGGGGGGGGGGGGGGGGGGGGAATTAAAGATCACTCCCGAATAAGGGCAATCGTGCAAATTGCCCTATTTTGACTTCATGTTTGACACAGCATAATCAACTTATGAGAAGTGCTTTTAAAAAAAGAAAACTTACACAAATGACTACACTTTGGGTTTTTTTAGGCATATGTGATGACCCGCCACGTCATCATGCCACCTAGGCGCCACGTGGAACTATTTTTGCCATGTAGGAAGCTTATATGGATGCTTACATGGAAAGGAGGCTAGCTTATGTGAGAAGGTTCTAGAGAAATATGGAGATTTCTCATGAAGACCTTAGAACCTTATGGAATTGCATGGAAAATCCTTAGAATAATTTAGTTGTGTAGAGATTTCTAGAATAGGGGCTTATTTGTAAATATGTGAGGACTTGTGTAATAATTATTATTTACATACTAGTCCCTAGGTGAGTAGTATAAATAGGAGGGTCATTCATTTGTAAAAAACCATCAAGCAAATCAATTAAGTCTTCTATAATAAAAAGCTTCCTTCTAGAAAATTTCTCTTGTCTTTCTCAATTACTATTCCTTTAGCAATCTTGAGTGTAGTAAACTAGGCTGACTTGGCATAGCAAGATCATGAGTAAGTTGTGCAAGAATGTGAGCGAGTTGTCAAGTGCCGCACGTGCGCTTAGTTGAAGACTAAGGACGTGACAACGTGGTATCAGAGCGAAGGTTACGACTAAGGGAATGACAAACGACGGAGAAATCAACGCTGCTAAAACCCAAGCCAACGTCATCCAGGATGCTGCTGGCAAGAAAGGCCATAACAAAAAGAGGATTGTCGCCAACTAGAGCCAAGAGGTGCCACCAGAGGTTGTGTCAAATGAAGGGCTTACTTCCTAAGAACCATCTACCACTAAGGCGAGCAAGGATGACGTGGAGGTCCTGTCCGAAGATGCCTCGCTCGGTAAAGAGTGGGTTATGAAGGTTAATGTGGGGATGAACGCCATCGACATATTTGGCCAACGTTTGGGAAAGGTGGAGGGCACTCTTAGCATTCTTGAGGGGCATACTCTTGAAGAAATTGAAAGCATCCAAAATGACTTGGAGGGGCGTATGCAGGCTGAGATTGAGGTAAAGCAAACCATCACTGCCTTAGAGTGCAGACTCATGGAGGCGTTGAGTACTATCGATGCCATGAAGGCAAAGATAGTGGCACTCGAAGAGCAGGTCAATGTTGGCGTGACCGAGGCAGCCAACAATGTTGTCATGACGAGGGAAGCTAAGATCGAGGCTCCCAAGCCACCAGTATTTAAAGGGGTTCGTGATGCATAAGAGGTGGAGAACTTTCTTTGGCACTTGGAGAACTATTTCAGACATGGCAAAGTGAGGGATGATGAGGCCAAGATCAACACCGCTGTGTTGTACCTAACAAAGACTGCCATGCTATGGTGGAGAAGAAAGGTCGCCGATGCTGAGAGAGGTCTATGCACAATTAGCACATGGGATCAGTTCAAGAACAACTTCAAGCGACAGTTCGTACCAAGTAATGTTTTGTACGAGGCAAGGCACAAACTTAGGGAGTTGAAGCAAATAGGGAGCATACGAGACTATGTTAAGGAGTTACCACCCTTACGCTTCAAATTCCTAACCTCACTAATGATGACTTATTGTTTCACTTTATTAACGGGTTGCAAAATTGGGCTAAGCAGGAGTTGCAACGCCGTCGAGTCGCAGACATAGACCAGGCCATAGCGGAGGCCGAGTCTTTGATGGACTTCAAGCATGACAAGCACGACAAAGGCCAAGGCAATGAGTCAAGGGGTAGCGATGCCAAAGGTGGGGGAGATCGTGGCGAGAGCAAGGAGTCGCATCAACAATACTCTAAGACTCAAAATGAGAATAGGTTCGACGGTAAGAAGTCAAGTGGTCGTCAGGGCTATGCCGAAAATAAGGCACAGAACGAGAAGAAGGGATGCTACTTATGCGGAGGGCCGCACAACTTAAAAAATTGCCCTGACTTGAAGAGCCTTAGCGCTATGGTGCATGAAAGAAATGAGCAGACGCAAACACAGAGTACGGGAATCGCACAGTTGGGGACGATTAGACTATATGGCGTTGTTGCGAAGCAAGTCAAACCAATGATAATAAAAACCAGTACGTGGATCTCACCATCAATAACAAGTCCGCTAGGGCACTGGTAGACACTGGGGCGACTCACAATTTTGTGACCGAGGCTGCAGCGAAGAGACTAGAGTTGAAGCTTGCTCCAATTAACGCCCTCGTCAAGACTGTGAATGCTAAGCCAGAAAATGCTCGTGGTGTAGTGATACACTCAAATTACACCTATTAATGGCGTAAAGCGGACGTTGTCAAATATAGTAACCCAAACAAGGTTGGGGTCGAATCTCACAGGGAATATGGAGAGAAAAGGATACTAATCGTATGCGATACTAGTCTTTAAAGACTTTAATCCTATCCCTGATAGTTTGAAATATTTGTTGAATAATGTAATTGAATATTTTGACTGGCATTGTATTTAATGCGAGATAAATACTAAGGTTGTGTTCCCCAACTTGATTAGATATTATGCTTCAGGTTTCAATGTGATATATTTCTAATGGTTGTTCTATGAATATGCACTTGATCTCTTAAGGACTTCCTAATGTTTCCCAACAGTTAAGCCGTATTTCCTCTTTATGATTCTTTCGAATATAAAAGAGTTGCAAAAGAAGAGCGACCAACAATGCCAATTTAGACTTGTTCTTATCCCTAAGTTAGTCTATTAAATGAGTGTTAACGCCTCGAGTCATTGTTATTCGATCTTACCAATACTAACTCTCTTTCCCAAGAAAAGTTAATATAATGGCTTAGGCTAATGCTTGCAATCATTAACCAACGCTAACGCACAAAGATAGAATAAATACTAACAACCATTACGCATATATCAATAGTAGAAACCCATTCACATAATATCCATCATGGGATCCACAACCTTAGCGTTAAAATTAGCTACTCATAATTTTTGCTAACAAAGAAAGCTTGAAAGTTAACATGATATACTTACTGTCATACCCCTTTTTAACCGGAGTTAAAGTAGAAGTACGACATATTGGAGATTCCTGTTTTTTGTTTATTTGTTTTAAGGAGTCGCCACCTAATTATTTATGGTGAATTAGGACACCTAAAGTTTATTAAAGTTATAATCTAAAGTTGATATTATTGTAAAGTCTACGAAACCAAATGATTCTAGGTAAGGGTTCAATTAGTCTAAAGGGAAGGTATTAGGCATCCTTTAAAACCCATTAACAATGGTTAACCGACCGGACTTATAATTAATTAGGCTAAGTGTAAATATAGTATTATAAAAAAAGAAAGTAGCTTTGTAACTATGACGAAAGATATAGATAGATATGTAAGAATGCTATTTAAAATAGAATTTGTAGAAAATAATAATTTGTATAAAAGAGTACTTTAATACGACTTATAAATGTTGTTAAAGTTTTAAGCGGAAGTATAATAGTGTGATTTAAAATAATACTTATAGAAAACATAATAATTTGTGTAACAAAAGATTCTAAATGTTAAATGAGACATGAAGATATTGCTAAAGCCTAATTTGAAAATATAGTAATATTATTCAAAAACAAGATTCGTGAAAAATAGGGTAATTTGCTTATGATTGATAGCCTTTTAAAAGATGATTCGTCAAATGTGAAAATAAAAATGATGTTATATGAATACGATGGTGTAGAAATGCCTAGACTTATATTCTTAAGTATGATGAAAAGTTCATAAGTTTCTTTCTATTTTTTTATCACTCATTATTTAACCAATTTCGGCTAAAAAAAATGTATAATTGGGTAAATCTTAAAAATGTTTATAAAATATAATTGGATCCCTATTTAACGACGTTTTGAAATTTATAAGATAGTAAGAGTGAAAAATGATTCCTTTAACCCAAAATATGTAGTCATATTATTTGAAAATCAATTGCTCGAATAAATGTTATAGATATTATAAATAGTTTAGAAAATAGAAGTGAATGTAATTTGTGAAATTAACTACCCATCACTAAACTAAAACCCTTAACGTCACTAGGATTTATCTAAATTACCTAAAAGGTAAAATGTTAGTCATACAAAGCAAATAAGAATACACAACAATAGAAATAAGGGAGAGAGTAAACGGGTAAACGGGTAAACGGGTTTGGCCTATTTATTAGGGCCCAGCTGAACTGTTCACGTTTATTGGGCTCAGGCCCAACAAATCTACTTATGTTGCTGCTGTGATCTGTTGGCTGTTGGGCTTCGGCCCAGCAGCTTTAATGTATTGCTGCGAGAACTGTTCATCTATTGGGCTTCAGCCCGGATTTTTGTTTTCTTGTTGGGCTGCGGTCAGGGATCTGGACACAAGAGGAGTTGTGTTGGGCTTTTAGCCCAACGCCAGATATGAAAGAAAACGAGTCCGAAGGACCCATATGCGATGTTCATGCATAAAAATGAGAAAAAAATGATTAGTATACGATCAATGAATAATGTTAAATATACAAAATATAAACATACTTTGCAATATACAAGCAAAGCAACTTTCAGACATGGGCTTAGCAGTACATAGCTACTAAAAATGAGACAGACCAGGAAAACAGTGGAAGTTCCCATAGGCAGATTGCATGGTATATTTCAATCACATTCTGACCAAAATAAGATCCCCAACATGTGCAAGTTCCTCAGATTACCCAGTGAAGGTCATAGATACCATGTTTTGTATTGAAAGAAAACAAACTTTAGAACCCTCTATCTACATTCTAGGACCCAGAATTCCAGATTAGCTAGCAAGATTATAGCACATACTGCCCAACCCCAAAACAGAGTCACACAGAGATCTTGGTAAAGTACTATGCAATGACTAAATGTATGTGAAGAGTTAAACAATTTAGACAGGTAGCAGCAAAGAGAGAACAATCAACTCTGGATGAAACATAGCCCAAATAACAAACTGAGTATGACAGTAGGGATGTATCATGGTCGATTAGCATGTTCAACATAAAGGGAATAAACCAAGGCAAGTCGTATAGCAGTCACTACACAACAGATTAAATCAGAAATAATCTCAGAAGCATATGTAGGCATGAGCAGGAGACAATGCACAGGCAAGTACGTATGAAATTCGCGTCATAAAAGACCTTAATGACACAAACAGTAACAAAATCGAACATATATCCCTTTGAAAGAGCAAAGACAAATAGCAGGCAGCAGCCATAGGCAAGGCAAAGGGGAGAAGTATGCAGCTGCTGAGGACAAGCCAAGGCAGATTAGGTTGATGACCAACTCAAACATTGATGTAGAGCTGAGTGGAGTTTTTCCATACAGTAATACATAGAGGTTTCAAACAGGAAGGCACTGCAGCAGACTGAAATGAACACATACAAGGCCTTAATAAAACTATGCATGCCCAGAATCTTTAGAGCTAAATCTCAGGCCAGACCAACTGGAACATACACTCGTCAATTGATTTTGTAGACATATTGAAAGCAGATGTAGGGATGCAGACTTTAAATTTAGCAAAGTGAACCTTCAAATTGTTTTAACAGCACCCCACGTTCAGTTTGACAGAGAAGCAAACTCTTTTTTTTTTTAAAAGAATGAGCAAATTGGAACCCCAACTAAACATGTATTAAGATTGAGAGAAAACATTTGGTAGTATTCTAGATTTTAAATACATAGCATGTTTTCCTTTAGAATTCAATGACTAAGCAGGACATGGAAAAACCAATGCTAGGAAAGTTGTTACGACTGGGCAAAGAAAAGATCAAACCAGAAAATCAACTAAGCCAAAACCTCTCTGTGCTCCCTGGAAAGTGAGGTAAACTGATCACAAGCAAATGCATTTGGCTTCAACAGCAACAAATTTCTTCTTGACTTAAAGGAGACATTTGCAGTTTAACCATAAGACAACATGTATAGATCTTTCATCCAAACTTATGAAAATGTATTTATCATTAAATCGTATCTAGACAAAGGTTAACAGATCAAAACAAAATTTTCAAAACACGAAATGTGGAGGATCTTTGCTATTTTTTACAAAATACCTTCAGACCAAATGAAAATGGCTTCATTTCTATATCAAGATGAAATTGTGAAACTATAGAAAATATTTCTGTACCTGATTACTTAATCACAGTTGAAATTAACCCTGCTAAGGCATACTGGGATATCTGGTCGCATAGTAGCAGTAATTCAGACCCAATAAAACAATTTCGATCAAAACATCAACTCACAAACATTGTCCAACTAACATAACCAGCAGGTAAATTAAACATTATTCGTTACTAAACTGAAATTAGACTAACTAAAACTTGGACATACACAATACCACTAAACTGGTAAACTGAAATTTAACCAAAACCGAAGCAACGACATACACGAACAACATCACGGATTTTAAATTCGAAATGAAAGAAATACGCTGACCTTTTGTGGGTGCAGTGAAGTGGGTGTTGACGTCTCGGATTTAAACTCGAACTCGAAGAACCCGATTAAAGTAACAAAAATTTCCAACCAAAAATAGGGTGATTGTTGGCTGTTCCCTTTCGAGTAAAGACTCTTTTATGATCAAAATCGATATTTTAGTAGGGGATTTTTGCGGTTACGGCTTCTTGTTCCCCTTTCGTAGGACTGATTTCGTTTTCAACTCCACGAACTCTAACAAAAGAATTTGGAACAAGCTTAGGTAGAGTAAAAAAAAGTGTTGAGTATTATCTCCCCCAAATCCCTAAAGATATTCCCCAAATTTCCGCCCTTTGACAGAACAATTCGTCCTAGATTTATAGGGTTTTCGATTCGGGTTTGAGGAAGAGAGAGAGGAGCGTAGAAGAGAATAGTGGGGGACAGAGGGAAGTGGAGCAGAAATGGTGGGAGATGGGAGCGGCGGCGAAAGGGAGAGAGAGATAAGGGAGGCGGAAAAAGAAGAAAAGAAGAAAAAGGAGGAGCGGGAATGAGGGAAAGGGAGGAAGGGGTGCGGCGGTGTGAAATGAGGAGATGAAGGGGAAACCCTTTTTAGGGTTTCCCTCATTTTGCTGAAAAAATGAATTGGACCCGGTCCATTTGTGGACCGAGTCAAATTTTAGACTGGGTATTTAAAATAATGGATTGGTAAACTAAATATGGACTGATCTAAAAATTGAGATAAAAAATATGGTCTAGTCCAAAAATATTAGGAATTAATCGGACTTTGATTTGGGGTTCGGTAAGTCAAAATACGGACTGAGTGCAAGAAATAGTTTGACTTTTAAATTTGAATAAGAGACACATTTTGATTAACGATATACTAAGGATGCCAGAATATCACCTAATACGGAAATATGTAATTATAAAAAGTCCCGGGTAAAAATTATATGATGTCGCAAATGACCGTGCAATAATATTTAATAACAAACGCTATCATTTAAATGTGCGAAATAAATGCGATGTGTGTGCGGAAGTTGGTAGAAACGTCGAGAAATGCAAGTTTCAATAATACTAAATAATAGTAGCAAATAAATAGCGGTAGTAATACTGCTAAATAACAATGATAATGGTAATAATGATAATGGTGATAAAAATAATAATAGATATAATAATAATGGTAAATAACAAACATTGATAATTAAAAATGATAATAATTAATAATAACAATAAAGATGATAGTAATTAATAAACAAAAAATAATAACGATAAATAACAATTATTGATAATAACAAGATGATAATAAATTAATAATAATAACAATAATAGGGGTAATAATAAAATAATAATGATAAAAATAATAAGAAATAATAATGATGATAATAATAAATAATAAATAACAATTATTGATAGAATAATGATAATAATTAATAATAAAAAATAACGATGATAATGATGATTAATAATTGATAACAAATAACGCTGATAATAATGATTAGTAATTAATAATAATAATAATGATAATGATAATGATAATGAAAATAACAAGAAATAATAATTAATGACAATTAATAATAAAAATGATAATTTAAGAATAATAATAATAATAATAATAACAATAATAATAATAATGATAATAATAAACTGCAGAAGTATAAATAAAACGTGGGTGTTAATAAAAGACTAATAATTATAGTAAAACTTAAATGCATATTTTTTAATTTCTCGAAATACCAGAAGTATAAATAGGTATTTCGGAGGAGATGCGGGACAAAATTAGGTGTCAACAGTATATAGAAAGTAAGGATTTACAAAATGTTGTCTTGTAATAAATTTAACGATTCCAAACCCGAAAGTGAAATGACGATGAACATTTAAAATTTGTGATAAATTAATACTTGTAAAAAAAATAAAAGTAGCGGATATAAATGGCAGTGAAAATAAAGTATCTAGCTCGTCAATAAATTTAGACGTCTGAATGAATAGAATTAAATAAAGGAGGGACAAAATTGGGTGTCAACACTTACGATGCAAATACAATATGGAATGAAAGTGAAGTTATTGGTTTAAATGCTCCAACCACTTCTAATATTAAAGACCTAAAGTTAATGCTCCCAAGAGAAATCTGAATTATGAATTTAAAACCCTACTTTAAGTATTTATAGGGCCAAAAATCGCGTCATGTTTCTGGACAAAAACACCCCTACGTGGCATCGTTACGGACCTTAACACAGGTTACGGTCCGTCCTTTTGTCAGCATGATGTCACGGCCACTATGCGACGGATCGTAACTTAGGTTACGGTCCGTATCTCCCAGCGTATCCTGGCCTCAGTGTTCAGTGCTCAATGCGTTACGCCACGACGTTACGCCCCGTAACCTAAGTTACGGACCGTCCTTCTGGGCGTAACCTGTGACACTACTTGGCAACTTTCTGGAAATTTTCCTCAGCTTACGGTACACGTAACGGCCCGTAACATGAGTTACGGACCGTCCTTCATAGCGGCACGTATCCTCTCTGGTACGGATCACGTTACGGTCCGTAACTCGAGTTACGGACCGTTATTTAGCTCCAAGTTGTCCATTTTTTCAGCAGTACATATCAATTCCGATCCTTATTCAACCAACCCTATAAAACACAAAAATAACATAAGAAACGATGTAAAAACACTTAAAAACAAGCAACACTTCTAGTTACAAAGGCATAAAATGTGCCGAAATTCACGGCACATCAACACCCCCAACTTAAGCTTTTGCTTGTCCTCAAGAAACTACAATAAGACTCACTACTAACACACGACATCTAGAAAAATAAGAATGACTACGGTGGTTTTGGCATGTGTTTCTAGCACAGACTTTTCAATCCAAGAAAAATATTTATGCTCTTGTCCATCTCCTATTTGCGACACAAGACGCACATTTCAGAAGAATTGAAATTCACTATGCAACCTCAATTAATGACACAATCATAGTATGGGAGTCTCTATGCACATGAATTTCATCTTTCGGAAAGCTAGTTACTTTGCAATCTACAATCCATACACCCTCACATAGACCAAAGAATGTCCCAACACATATTTACAAAATAAATGGGACAGAAGACTAAAGAGACAGAAGGACACTCACACTCACAAAGAAATTTGCATACCATGCGTGCACATACCATAGGCTTGCCTTTATTTTCCATGCCTTCAACTTTGAACAGTTTGATTGTGATCACATTAGGTCTTTTTAGGCTTGTAACATTGGCTTAGGGACGGTTAGGATGAATATTTGGATAGTGGTGACTCACCCTCCTTGACGCTTCTTTTTGACTTCATTCACCTTTCTTCCTCTTATTTCTGACCCTACAGCTTCAGCGTGGATTTATTTAGAACTTATATATCTATATATCTACTTCTCTTTTTATATATATATCCACACTGAATCATGCCCCGCAATACTCACGATCACCCCCCAACAGGCCTTTGGCCTTACTTTCCGCATGTTTCACTTATCACCCCCAACTTAGGCTTTTAAGCTCATTTTCCGCATTTTTCACTTATCACCCCCAACTTAGGCTTTTAGCCTCATTTGTCATTCTTCAGTGTCAAGGAGGGACTTGGTGCCAAATGGGTTTATTCACAGAAGGGAAGGAGGTTAGTTCACGGCTAATCAAAGAAAAAGTTTATAGGCTCAAAATGGGAGACTAGGGATCATTTTCTGATGGGCTAGGCTCATTTAAGATAAACCGGTTTTGGAGTCAATACAAAGAAAGCCTAAGATCACTTCACAATCAAACTCTCCTTAGAATTCACGCACAACCAACCGGGCAAGTTCTAGATTACACGCATCATATACAAATAGAAACTAAGAACTCACAACCCAATGGCATAAGGATTGTTTAAATATTCTAACTTCACTTCCGTTTGAAGATTTCACGTACATGGACACCCTTTATTTGCAATGTCATTAAAAGAACTATACATGTCAATATCAACAACCCATTCTTGATGTACATCACAAATTATTTTTCGGTGGGATATCATTGACTTGTAAAAACCACTTTTATATATGCTAGAAACACGGACCACCACCACTTAAGTCATCATTACTTTACTCTTAATTAAACATCCTAAACATGCCAGGTTCAACATAAAAATAACATTCTTCGGGAATAGAACACATGGCAAAGAACAACCGAAGAAGGTCCTAACACATACTTAATAATAAAAACAATACCAACAAAAACAAAAGCAATAACAATTGTCCTAAACACATACCTACTATCACAATTTGGGATAAAATACCCACAAAAATAAAAACCATAACAAATAATATCCAATATACCAAAGAAATACCAATAATACCAATAAAAACAGCAATTACCCACACCCCCAACTTAGAAACATGCATCCCC
The DNA here is from genome assembly GCF_019175385.1 of Lycium barbarum. Lineage (NCBI taxonomy): Eukaryota > Viridiplantae > Streptophyta > Magnoliopsida > Solanales > Solanaceae > Lycium > Lycium barbarum. The sequence continues at coordinate 96,433,885 of NC_083342.1, forward strand.
TCAAGGCATCTATATAATGCATCAAAAGAACGGAGGGCCTCCTTGGAGCACACTAGGCGCTCGGATCTGCAGCAGCATCATGAGGTGGAGCAATAATGGTGTCAGGCTAGCCAACACTAGAAGTCCCAGTCGCAGATGGTGGGGGAGAAGTATGGCGAGCCGGCTCAATGGGATGGGCAGAGCTAGAAGTAGCTCCAGTGGTGTCAGAACCCAGCCGAGACTCATGTCGGAGCTTCTTCAAAGTGCGCCGCTCCTCCTCCTCATTCTGTGGGCGCAAAGCAGCAAATGGATCAAGACTCTGGAGGATGGGCTCGAGGTTTTCATCATCTGACGTGGCTCTCCTGCGCTTCCCTTTAGCCAAAGAATGGGTATCCTCTTCCAACTCCTCGTCGTGCTCCTCCTCAACTGTGTCCTCGATCTCATCATCCCCAAGTAGACTCTGAACCGGCTGGTATAAGCTCTGTACCAACTCTGTGTGTACTTTCGGATGCTGGTCCGTCACAACAGCCACTTCCTGTGCCTTCAATTTCTGCACATCATCCTTGACAGACCGCAACTCACTCTGAATAGTGCCCAACTCCATAGCAGGGTATGTCCTAGTCAGCTCAGTCATTCTGTTCTCAATACTATCTATCCGAGAGTGGATCCGTAGGTGGTCATTATCCATCTGTTCTTTTATTGGCCGCAACGCTGCATCAATAGCTCTTTTTGTGTACAATTTCAGCTCAGTCATGAGCTGCTTGACTTGCCTATCTGTTCGATCCGCTTGCAGGACCACTGCCCCGAAATTCTCCAGGTTGAATATCATTTTTCTTGCAAGCTCGGGTGTGTTGCAGTGACAGCCCGCCTGGGTTCACTATGGCTCGACGAACTAGACGAACTCTCCGTATCAGACCCGGAGGAACTTTTGGATGGTGTGGCTGGCCTGGTAGATGCAGCAGGCTGCTTTGTAGCTCTGGTGGCCTTGCTTTGATCTTCATCGCGCAACCGTGAGGTGACTTTGCTTGCAGCACGACCATTTCCTTTGCCTGCAACCTTGGGTGAAACCTTCTTTCCTTGCATTGGGTTACCCATAGCTGTGGAAGGCAAAGTTAGATATGATATACGAGAAGCTGTTCAATTATACATTTCATTGGTTCAAATTAAGGACTTCAATTAGCTTAGGCACCGTAACACAGTCGACGGACCGTCGATGGTGTTACGGGCCGTAGCTTCAACCGTAACTCAAATGTTTCATTTATAACACGGGAAGCGTAACATGATCGACGGACCGTCATACGCGTTACGACCCGTCCTTCATAGCGGCACGTATCCTCTCTGGTACGGATCACGTTACGGTCCGTAACTCGAGTTACGGACCGTCATTTAGCTCCAAGTTGTCTGTTTTTTCGGCATTTCATATCAATTCCGATCCTTATTCAACCAACCCTATAAAACACAAAAATAACATAAGAAACGATGTAAAAACACTTAAAAACAAGCAACACTTCTAGTTACTGTTACACTTCGGAAATTTCTCCGTACTTGTATGATGAGTGGAGTGATGAAGAGTTTGAGTGAATGATGTTTTATTAAGTTGGGAATGGCTAATTAAGAATTTTTGGAAATAAGAAAGTCGTGGAAAATTTTCAGCACAGTGGTCGTATATGGCACTATACGGCCCGTAAAGTGATTTACGGACCGTATAGTGCAGTCGTCCTCCAGCTTGTCAAAAATCTCAACTTTATGTAAATGTTGAATATGGTTAAATACGATCCAGTTTACGGCCCGTAAACTGGTATACGGACCGTAAAACAGGTCGTAAACTACCATGTCCATCAGCCAAAACTTTCTGTCTTTGAAATGGTTAAACACGACTTGGAGGACGACCCGTAAACTGGTTTACGGACCGTAAACCTCAGTCGTAAATCGCCATAATCCCCAGCCAAACTTTCTGTTTTTGGAATGCTTAAAAACGACCACAGTGGACGGACCGTAAATCAAAATACGGTTCGTATATGGTGGTTTACGACCACTATTCACCCCGACAAGAATTCATTAAAGATCAGATTTGTGATTTTTAAAAGGGACTTAAGCCTCATTTCACTTCATTTTCATCCATACACCTCAAGAGACATTCTAGAACTCTCCAAATAATTCCTCCACAAGAATTCAAGAGAATTAAAGGGAACATCAAGACCAACAACACTAATTTCATGGAATCAAGTGTAAGAACACATCAAAGGATCTTCTAAGTCAAGAAATTCCCAAGAAGGTAGAACTAGGGTTTTGGCTAATTGAAGTATTTCAACTTAGGGATTGTTCAACCATCATCCAAGGTAAGTTTCATGATTATTCCATGTTGTTTGAAGTATTGGAAAGCTTAGACACTTGAAATGTAGAAGAACATAGAAATGAGTCATTATTGAGTGAATAGTGACATAAAGGAATGATAGTGGAATTGGACTATGAATATTGAAGTGTTGTGAATACAAATACGTTATAAATGATGTTCTTATCATGAAACAGGCATTAAATGCATGAAAACGCAAGGATGAGCTAGAAGTAGAAATAAAGGAAAATTTTAGGAAAATGGTGGATTTTGCCAAATGTACGTAAATGACGATTGTCGATTATGATATTGCGAATAATATTATGAATATTGGGAGTTGATATAGAACGCGAGAAAGGTAGTATCAGCGAAGGAAGCGTTGCCCAACTTTTCCTAGAATGAGCGATGCGTTCTTGTAGTTAGTTTACTAATGTTGATCCGAATTCTCTTATGAAGGTAAAGATGTGATATCGACGGAGAACAAGCGAGATATATCTTAGCTAAACGACCAAGGTATGTGAGGCTAGTCCTTCTTTCTAATGACATGAATCCTTTAACTTGAATTCCTATTCCTTTAATAAGTTCTTGCATTCTAAGAAGTTAAAAGCTTATACTTATGAGTGTCTATATGAGATGAGTTATACGATATGATGACACTAGAATGATGATGATGTTATTCCTTGCCTACACTCACCTTATGTACTAGTCCTTTCAAGGTGAGGCGGAATGTCCATGATGGTTTCATAATGTAATCGGGGGATCACGACCTTACGTCACCCCGATAGAGTAAAGTTAATCATGAGTCTTATATACGTATTATGATAAGATAAGTATTTTACGATAAGCATATTACTATGAGCATTTATATTGAGCATGTCTTGAGCATTTCACACCGGGCCTAGTTGGCCGGGCAGACACCGCTTCGGCGGGCGGCGATACGGATACACCACGACCTACGGGCGTGGGCAGACACCACTAGTGGGCGGCATGAGATGGTACCCCGGACGCGGGAGGCCTGGACGCGGGCTAATATTATTGATTATCACACCGTTCCGACATGGACGGGCAGCTTGCATATGATGCATACATGTTATGATGATGAGTATGAGTAAGATAGCATGCATTACTTCATTTATGATTATCAGTCAGATCCATATGTCTCATGTTGATGTTATTCGCAGATTACTGATGTTTCCTTTCATTATGTACGCCTCTCATACTCGGTACAATATTCGTACTGACGTCCTTTCTTCGGACGCTGTGTTCATGCCCACAGGTAGACAGGGAGGAGAGCTTGGCCCAGGCCCTCAGTAGCTGTCAGCTGGTAGATAGCACTCCATTGTTCGGAGGTGCTTATGACTATTCTTTTGATGTACATTCATATATGCATATTTTGGGCATGACGGAGTCTTGTTCCGTCCATGTATTCATTATGTTAGTAGAGGCTCGTAGATACGCAGTGTGGGTTAGATGGTCTCACAAGATGTTTTCATATGTATGTATATTATTTTGATGGCCAAGGGCAAATGTATATAAAGTATTTATATTTTGATTAAATATGATTTTTCCTACAATTGGTATGTAAAATTGATAAAAGAGTATTAAATGATCAAGATAAGCAGTAGAATGAGCGGTGTTCGGTAACTAGCTCCGGGTACCCGTCGTGGCCCCTAGCTGGGTCGTGACAGTTACAAAGGCATAAAATGTGCCGAAATCACGGCACATCATGTAGCTAATGGCGTTAGTGTCAAATTGGGCGATTGGAAAGGTATGACAAATTTTACCGCCACTACTATGGATATTTTTGACATTGTTTTGCGGCAAGAATTCTTTACACATTGCCACGCGATGATCGATCCTTACCTCCAACGTCTCTTGGTCATGGAGCGAGAAGGCGCTTGCATGGTGCCTACAGTGACTATGTCGCATGGACAGGGCCATGCACAACTTTCAGCTATGCAGCTTGTCAAGAGGCTCAAGAAAGAGGAGTCAACATTCATGGCAACCATTACAAGTTTGGAGGAAGATAATTTGCTCGAAGAAAACAAAAATGGTATTTCCAAAGAGCTACCTAAATGCTTGCCTCTTAGGCGTGAGCAGGATCACAAGATTGCGTTGGAGCATGAACCGGAAAAGGGTCAAGTCATGCACCGATTACCGTCACCACTTCACACGATAGGAAGATTGAAGCTATCATTGACTACCAGGCCAGGCGGAAACAAGGGCAAGAAGCCATTGCCATTTTTCTCGTGCATTGGAAAGGGCAATCACCGGAAGAGGTCACATGTGAACGATACGAAGACTTGTGGAAATTTAAAAACAAGAGTCAAGAGTTTAAGCAGCAGCAGTGCGCCGTGGTCGTCGCAACATCAGGTGGGGGAGAGTGTGATGACCCGCCACGTCATCATGCCACCTAGGTGCCACGTGGAACTATTTTTGCCATGTAGGAAGCTTATGTGAATGCTTACATAGAAAGGAGGCTAGCTTATGTGAGAAGGTTTTAGAGAAATATGAAGATTTCTCATGAAGTCCTTAGAACCTTATGGAATTGCATAGAAAGTCCTTAGAATAATCTAGTTGTGTAGAGATTTCTAGAATAGGGGCTTATTTGTAAATATGTGGGGACTTGTATAATAATTATTATTTACATACTAGTCCCTAGGTGAGTAGTATAAATAGGAGGGTCATTCATTTGTAAAAAACCATCAAGCAAATCAATTAAGTCTTCTATAATAAAAAACTTCCTTCTAGCAAATTTCTCGTGTCTTTCTCAATTGCTATTCCCTTAGCGATCTTGACCGTAGTAAACTAGGTTGACTTGGCATAGCAAGATCATGAGCAAGTTGTACAAGAACTTGAGGGAGTTGTCAAGTGTCGCACGTGCGCTTAGTTGAAGACTAAGGACGTGACACATAGCTACGCCTTTACTAATTACATTTCGTAGCTAAAGTAACATGTATTCATATTCGATTGTATTCCAATTCGACTGTATTCAATTCGAATGTATTCATTCGTAGCTACTTTTATACTGTATTAAACTTATTATATTTAAATTCCGTTGTATTTAAACAACATAAGTGCAAATATATATATATATATATATATATATATATATATATATATATATATATATATATATATATATATATATATATATATATATGTAGAGAGAGAGAGAGAGAGGGAGAGAGAGAGAGGGAGAGAGAGAGATTCAGCCGTATTCAATTCGCTATAGTCATTTCTATACAAAAATATGTATTCAATTCACTATATTCATTTGTATACAAAATACTCTCATTCGAAATACATAAATACATGCGAAAAATATAAAAAGAAACACCGTATTTACACTAAAAAGAATAACCAATACACTCAAATACACCCAGATCTGATATACAAAAAACAAAATATACTCTTATTTTAGATACAAGAAATAAAATATACACTCATCTGAGATACAAGAAATAAAATACACTAAAATGTACTCAGATCTGAGTAGGCCAGATCTATGACAGTAGCAGCAACGACGAAGCATGCCAGAAAAATCACATTGAACTCCAGTGAATCAACTGAGGCGTAAGTGCCGGCGGTGTGAAGGAGGAAGAGGCGGAGGCGCCGACCAGATCGATAACGCCACCGTCACTCCTACAGCCGCCTCCAACAACCCTCGTCCTCTTCCTCCCATCTCAGCGTATCTCCGCCGCCATCCGCCACAACAACACCACTACCACTACCACTACCGCTACTTCTCCTCTCCTCTTCGTCACTTCCATACCAACAACACCACCGTCGCCGACCCTCTCCGTCTATGCTAAGTAATTATTTACATAGTATTAGCTATGGCAAATAATTAATTGAAAGTATAGTTACTATAAGTAAATACCTCTTAAATGTTATTTACACCATGTAACTTTTTCTTTAAAAAAAGTATAGAAGCAATGCTTTTTAAAGTGTTTTACTAATCAATTTGAAAAGCACTTTTAAGTAACAAATAATGTTTGACCAAGTTTTTAAAAGTGTTCGTGTATTTTCTCAATAAAAATAGTTTAAGAAAAACTACTTTTTTTAACTTTTGAAAAATAGTTTCTGCTACCCTCCAAAAATATTTATCGATGTTTTTAACGTGGCATTTAAGAAAGACTACACTTTTTAACTTTTTTTCAAATGCACTGATCTTTAATTTTTGTCCCTCAAATTGACGGTCTTTAATTTTTTTTCTTCGCTTAATACCATGACGTTTGGGGTTCGAACCCTGGCTCAGTCAAAAAATAAATTCGCAAGACAGAGTTTAGTAGCAAAGTTAGGCCTCAGGCAGAGTTTTGAATGCAAAACTCTACCTCAGGCAGAGTTTCAAACTCTCTCTTAAGGCAGAGTTTTAAACCTCTGCCTTGCGAAATTCCTTTTTTTTTTTTTACTGAGCTGGGGTTCAAATCCAGAACCTCGGGGTATTAGGGGAAGAGCAAAAATTAAAGACCATCAATTTGAGGGACAAAAATTAAAGACCAGTGCCTTTGAAGGGCAATCCGCACTTTTAATCTTGTGGTTATAAGGATACCAAAGTACCCTTAACCTAAATGACCCAAAAAAAGTGGAAATGATCAAAAATACCACAAGAAAAAGTGATATCAAAGTACCCATAGCACATTAATTTAATGCATGATTGGACTTAACTGTAACGGCTCAGTTAAGTCCACTAACATAGTAAATTACTGCGTTATTCTATTTTTTCCGGTTAATTACTCTCTTTCTTTTAAATTTTCACACTTTTTTCGTACTTTGGCCATAGATTAATCATGCTTCGAGACTCCGGAACTTTAATATTTTATATAGAACTCTTTTTTTTTGTGCGATTAATAATGTAGGCTCAATACATCAAGGATACGCCAAACTTGAGGTCATCGTTTTAGTGGTTGAAAAGTGCTCGAAGTAAGTTTTTGTTTGAAAACTTGTTATCATTAGCTTTAAGTTTTTATTTTATTTTAGAGTTTAGATTTAAGCGTGTTATTTTTAGTTAATGCGTAACTTTATTTCGAACATTTTTTCACTTTTCTATAATTAATTTAGGATGTCACACGAGTTAGTTATAAACGATAACAAAGAGTAAAATAAATTCTATCATTAAGAAATAAATACCCAAAAAATATACTTAATATTTACTTAAACTATTTATTAGTTGTTTATTCTATGCTAATTTGTTAGTTAGAAAATTAATCCCTTATTATTTGTTAATTAAGTAATTTCTAATTTATTCATTCAATTTTTTTTATCATATGTTAATTGTTAATGTGCTAAGTAGTTATCTATCTTATGTGTTAATTATTTAATTAATGATTAATTAGTTAGTTAATATAATTTTTCGTTAAATGATTAGTTCGTTATTAATTTAATTGTAGTTAGAAGAATAATTAGTTAGCAATTATTAATTATGAATTAGATAGTTAATATACAACATAATGTTACAATCATAAAATGAATAACGAACGATAAACTAAATCCCGTCGGTACACCGGTTTGATTTCCAACAAACTATAATATATTCAATATAATTATTTTTTAAAATTATATTGACAGGACACCGCTCCAACTTCAGCCTGCACCAGACCCACCTTAGGGGCCCTTTCAGGAGACTACTCATGCACCCGTCTATACACAGGTTTGATTTTTAACAATCGTTAATGTATTCAATATAAATTAAAATTAGTACTAATTTTTATATGTTTGTTCACGTTCATCCTTTGGCGCGTGCGATCCCGTACCCCGATGAGGATGAGCCTATCTGACCGGACGTTCTGAGCGTATCAACGGTACGAGATTTCAAGAAGAAGCACTTTATCGTCTAGAGCACAAAGAAGGGAAGGGCGGATGATCATGACGAAGAGCGTCCTGTTATTAAGAGGAGAAAAGGAGACAGCGACGATGACGAGAGTGGTGAAGATCGTATATGCCTTAGGCCTCATGGTATTCTCAAGTCTACTACACCTGGGACCAATTGACGATTGTCTATATGTAATAAGTTGTATAGTTTAAGTAAATATTAAGTATATTTTTTGCGTATCTATCTCTTAATGATAAAATTTATTTTACTCTTTGTTATCGTTAATTATAACTAACTTGTGTGACATCCTAAATTAATTCTTAAAAAATCACAACATATTCGAAATAAAGTTACGCATTAACTAAAAAATAACATGCTTAAATCTAAACCCTAAAAAATAAAAAATAAACTTAAAGCTAATGATAACAAATTTTCAAACAAAAACTTACTTCGAGCACTTTTCAACCACTAAAACGACGACCCGAAGTTTTGCGTATCCTTGATGTATTGAGCCTACATTTTAATCGCAAAACTTCGGGTCGTCGTTTTAGTGGTTGAAAAGTGCTCGAAGTAAGTTTTTGTTTGAAAATTTGTTATCATTAGCTTTAAGTTTATTTTTTATTTTTTATTTTTGTGTATCCTTGATGTATTGAGCCTACATTATTAATCGCACAAAAAAATTTGGGTTCTATATAAAAAATTGAAGTTCCGGAGTCTCGAAGTATGATTAATCTATGACCAAAGTATGGAAAAGTGTGAAATTTGAAAGAAAGTAATTAACAAAAAAAAAACAGAATAATGCAGTAATTTACTTCTTTGAGGGTACTTTGGTATCACTTTTTTTTCGTGGGGTATTTTGATTCATTTTCACTTTTTTTTTTGGGTCATATAGGTTCCGGACTCTTTGTCATGTATGATATTTGAATTATCAACTTACTAAAAATAGAAAGAGATACTTTTTTTGGGACACTTAAATCAGGATGGAGGGAGTATTTATTATGATCTCTCGTCATTCTCCAACAAAAGACTTTCTTATAATTGACTTCAAAACCCTCGCGTCTTCTAGGTTTTCTAGTGGAGTGTAATTTAAAGAATCAAGCATGGCATTGGTCCAACTGTGACACTTATATTGGCTTTATTTTTTTAAGGCCTCCGGACTCTGGAGCCAATTGGTTCCACCATTGAAAGTGACTAGATTCTAATATGATAATTTGGTGAAATTTCCATTCAATGTGTGTTATTATGTACCATTAACTTAGTAGTAGTCTTCAAGCGAAAATAACTTAGTAGTACTAGATCTTTATGGCATTCTATTTCAAAATATGGAAGGCCTGTCTTGTTTTTAATTTTTAATTTTTATTTATTTTACAAGTAGAAAGGTTTTTATTCTATTTGAAAACTTAAAATAGCATATTACATAACATAAAATATTAATTCAAGAAGTTTTCTTTTTTAATTTCAAGCAAGATAAGACTGAATATTATTTCCCCATCTCAAATTCTAGGACACTTAATTAAATCATGAAATATATATATGAGGTAAACTTTTAATTCCCATACAATATTATTACTTTAATTCTTAGATTGAAGAAAAATACATGTTAATTAGTTCATATTAACTGAGGGTCATTTTTAATATTTTTGAAATATGTGCAATGACCTAACTCATTTTGTAGCTATTAATTTAAGATTGTGGAGGGGTCTTGGTCTTCATTTATTTATATTTCCTTTTCTAATTTCGACATACCATCTATCTTCACATAATATCATCTTTTGATATGTGCATAAGACCACACAAGTAGTTGAACTGTGCATTCAAATTCCTGCGAATATTGTTGGTAGAAATAAGCTTTTGATAAGAAATGGAGAAACATGTTATTGTTCAAAGAAGTTAAGCATTTTTAAAATTAAGCTTACCAACCTACTTGTTAAGTAATTCATGTGAGCAAGCTTAGGAGAGGTTTAAGAAGCCTTATTATTGTTTATTAAGATTTTATAAGTATTTGGTGATGAGAACAGTAAGCAAGTGTTAAGTTGTCCCTTCTGAAACATGCCTCTGATTAATCCAGACCGTGAGAAGTTGTTACGGTTTTTGTGGTTCAAGTTGCATTAACAATTTTTGGACATAAAAATAATGACAAGTGCTAATAAAGAATCCGTGGCCATTCATGAGGACTTTGGACATTGATCTAGAACACTCTGACAGCTTTAATTAAAATATTGGAATGTCTATAATGATTCCTCGCAATAAATTAGTGGCTAAAAGAACTTTTATAATTTTAAGGATAATGGTGTGGGGAAGAAAATATGGGTATGGTCACTTAAGGTCAGTTCTCTCAAAAAGTCACTCAATTTTACTTTTAAATTCAATAGTCACTCAACTATGGATAGTTTACTCGGAAAGTCACTCAACTGTTGGTATTTTACTTAGAAGTTCACTCAACCTATTGAAGTGATTTTTTCATTAAAATTTTGTTAACATGAAATTTTTATTTAAAGTCAAATTTTAAGAAATAAAAAGATACCTAATTTTAACCATTTTATTAACTCGCCCCACTCGATCCAAGCTGCTAAAAGTATATTGACCAAGAGTCAACGGGTACAACTTACTGAAATTGACAAAAATATATTAAAAAATAAATATCTTAATTCATATAAAACATATATTAGAAAATATATGAAAAATCAATATCTTAATTCACACACAAAAATTTGGGAGAGGGTTGAACGAAGGAAATCTATTTTTGGATTCTGTAAGCTCCTCAAGTCCTGTCTAGAAAGCCATCATCTTTTTTTTTTTTCTTTTTCTTTTCTTTCATCCCTAGTGCCTTTCATAGATACATAACACTTAATCAGTTCATCGAGAAAATATGTAGACATTCAGATATTTCCTCGGTGAGACGATACACATGAGAAATTCATACTTTCAAGCTTCTCGCTTTGAAGAAAATCGAAAATTGACCTCAGATATTGCTAGTTTCCTTCATGCAATGGAGAGTCGAATTTAGTCAGAAAGCACCACGAGCCAACGGATACATCTTACATAAATTGACAAATCAGTGTTGCAAGAAAGTTTCTGAATTAAGATATTGATTTTCAATATTTTTTTGTCAATTTATGTAAGCTATATCTGTTGGCTCTTCGTCAATATATTTTTAGTGAGTCGAGTCATTAAAATGATTAAAACGCGTATCTTGTAATTTCTTAAAATTAAATTTGGCTTTAAATAAAAATTTCATGTCTGCAAAAACACCTAATTTGTGGAGGTTTTTTAATCGATTTGTGGCAGTTTCCGACCCCCACAAACATAATTGTGGTGGTTTTTGAAAACGCCACGGTTATCAATGCCGCGAGCGGTATTGTGCTGTTTTCTAAAACCTCCACGACGCCCGTCACAAAATAAAATTTGACTTTGTGGAGGTTTTCAAAATCAATCTTTGGCAGTTTATAACCTCTAAAATGTGATTTCAGATTTTTAAAAACTCATGTTTCGGAGGGTTTATGACCCCCACAATTTAGTCTAAATATTGTTTATAATTTAATTTGTGAGGGTTTATAACCACCAAAAATTATTTCAAATTCTAAACAAAAAAATTACTTCAAGCCTGCGTGTATATATAACCATACTATAATACTGCATATAACATAAACCAAATTCCCAATAAATTTTCTATAGTACGAAACAACACAAATTTGACTTCATGCCAAACTAAAATAATACAAGCTCCTTTTGATAATTTAAATTGTACAACTTTAACTTCATAAAGATATAAAATGTTTTCACATAGATAAATATGAAAAAAAATACTAAGTGACTGATTGATGATTCTGCAAAGGCGATGTAGGCTCACTCTCGATCCGCATCACTAGGCTGAAATAATGGAATGAAAATAACAAGAAATCATGACCTAAAGCAAATTTGCATCCACTACATACAGGTGTAATTAGATTCCACCCTATCGAAGATATTAGTAAACTTTCACAAATTTTCAGTAAGTCACGAATCAATGAAGATTGTCAGTAAAGAGATCATTCACTAGATGAAGAATCAAAGACGATAAGTTCAGCACCAAAGTACATGTGAAAGAACAGTGGATGTAGTATTATCCCAAGGGTTAAGAAAATTATTCAAAAAACTTGCAATATCAAGCAAAGAGATTAAGCATAAATCATACGGCGGGCCTAGAGGTGAGAAATGAACTCAATGATTCCTAAGTAAAGTTTCATCAATACAGATTTTATTAAAATCTGCACAGGTGTCTTTTTTGGTATAAAGAGGGAAAAAGTGAAAGTGAACTTGGTATCAGGTCTCATGATAAAGACTAACCTCCCATGTTTGTCTTTATAGTTTAACCTTTAAATCTTCCCTCTTTCTGCTATACTATTCACGTGATTCTGTATCAAACAACAACAATGATAAATACAACAATACCAACAGACAAAAATGAATACTCTTGTTTACCCCAAATTTGGATAATCAATTAAATTTATGAGTAGGTATAAGATATATGGTTAAGCCTCAATCTATTTGGTGGAAAAAGATATGTATGGATATTATATGAAGAAAGTAATAATGACCAGAGATTCGTTATAGATTGAAGTGTCTATTAATATATGAGTACTACTTAATTGAACAAACTTAAGGGATGAACACAATGAATCCGGACCAAAGTCCGATGTTGAGAGAGAGATTTGTATATATTTTCTAGTACAAAATGTTCTTGATACGAGGAAGCCAACTCCCTAAAAGTGGGGCAATGACCCCTATTTATAGTGTTGCCCCATGGGCTTCATACAACATGAGGCCCCTCAATAATAAAGAAAAACTCTGAAATGGGTTAGGTTGGATTAGGTTGGTCGTACGGTCTGACACCCGTACGATTGGCAGTTAAACATGGTAGGACGGTATCGACGAGTGGCAATCGCGTAACGGATCTCCCGGACCAACGGCCACGATCAAACGGACCAACGGCCACGACCAACTCGGCTATGGAGAAGCCGGGCCAAATGATGCCCTTCCTTTGCTTCGGTTCAAGCGCTCCTCCGGTTCAGAAAGAAAGCCTTCGTGCACGTGCTTATCCCTTTCTTCCCCCGGTCTCCGGTCTTACCGATTTAACATATATCCGATTTTTTTACCGTATACAGATAGTCCCCACACTTCCCGGACCGTAGTTTTATCGGAGTAACGGGAAGTGGATGAATCAAAACCCGGTGGTTCCGAATGCTCGTTCTTATCTTTTCATTTTGGCGGGAACAATTATGTCACGTCCCGTCTGTCATCAGCCACGTGTCTCGCACCGGACGGCCAGCTCTGACAACCGCCGTAACGCACGTCGTTTCAATCCGCTTCTCATTAATTATAGGACACGTGGCGCTCCCCGGTTGACCGGGATCTACAACCGCCTCCATCTCGTATCTATATAACGCCTTCTTCCACTTCACATTTTCATTTTGCGACCCATTTCATCTCATCATCTTCAGTTCCTCATTTCATCTCTTCATTTCGTTTCTTCTAATCACCTTTCATTCCTTTGTTCTTGACCATTTTTGAATTCTGACGGTTCCTCTCACTTCTGTTCTTAACTTCCTTTTCGAATTCACCCAATCTCTCTTTTCCATATTTTCAAATGTCTACCAACACCGAAACCACTTCACATGATGTTCCCTCGGTTTCTTCTCAAGGAACCGAGCCAACTCACCGCCTAAGGCAAAAATCGCCTTCGAGCCTACTGCTTCGGATATTGTACTGGCCAAACCTAATTTCAACAAAGATTTTGAGGTTGAAAAACTTTCTCCGGTATCCGATAGAGGGTTTGATGTGAGACGATATACCTCGTCCATTACCGAGGATAAACTCGACTTAGTCCGGGCTGACTGTGGGTAGGACAACCGCTCAGTCCAAGTTTTTGCCCCTGGGCCGGACGAATCGGTTACCGACCATCGGGAGGGCTTCTTATATGTTTATACTTATCCTTTCACCCTCAAGCTCGACCCCCCGATCGATCCGGTCATCTTAGAAATGTGCCGGACTGATAACGTAACCTTGGCACAGATTGGTCCGATTGTTTGGAGGGTCGTGGCCTGCCTCCGGCTGTTAGCCAATAATATAGAGCAGGAATTCACGCTGGCCCACTTAATACGGTTATACTCCCCTAGGTTATTCCGGGGTGGCGTAATAAAACTCGCAAAGCGTAGCCGGAATCCAATTTTTTCAAAAATGGACGAAGATAGAGACCGGGACTGGTTGGAGCGATATGTCCGGGCGCGGACCTTGGACATTATTCCGGACAACTGCATGCCTTTCCCGGAAAGGTGGAATAATAATCGTAAGTCTGAACTCCTTTAGTAATTGCTTTTGTATGTTTTGTCGAACTTCAGTTCTCCCACCTTCTCATTACTTGCCTTCTTATTTATATTAACTGTGGGTTGGATTCCTCCGGTCATTCGGAATCTCAATGAATGAGTTACTGCTCTCCTCAGCCAACATACCCACGACGATTGGACGTGGGGTCACCTGTCACGTGGCCGATGGGTCGCCCAGAACCACGGTAACACTTTGTTTTTATCCGTACTCATTGCATCTTCTACCCTTCTGTAACGTCTTTGATTTTCAGGTTTACCGAAGGGCTCGGTGGATCTAAGGCCGGAGTCAGCAGCTGAGCCCGCAACGTCAGTACTCGAGTTCAATTCAGCAGGTGTATCTCGTATCCTTATTGCCGCCGCCAAGAGAAAAAGGCCATCGGAAAAAGGGCCGAAACCGAAGAAAAGGGCGAGGAGTGTCGTTAGGACTTTAAGGGATGAAGCAGAGCCCGAGCTCCTCGTTCGGAGGATCAGTGTTTCCCCTTCCGTGGCTTACATTCCAGAGGGGGGCATTACCATTTCACCACCTCCTTCAGCTAGGGAAGGACCTTCAGCTCCGGCATTATACACAGGTGAGGAAGAAATTCATTACTCGACTCCTCTAAGGTCGATTGAATTCATTGACATTTCAGGCGATGTTTCTTCCGAAGAGACACCTCTGCAAAGGACAAGAAGACCTGGGGAGGCACCCGCTGCCAAAGCCGGTCAAAGGACTGAGTCGGTCCCGGAGACCGAAGTCCCCATTGATGTTCATCCGATGCCCGACCATGAGGCTGCTGGAACTTCGGAGATCCCTGCCTTTGCCGAAGCTGCTGAAGTCCTTCCGAGTTCTCCAGCCCCGGCTTCAAGATCGGATGAGTTTGAAGACATGTTTTCGGACACCCCTCCTGCTACCAGCGAAACTGCTGGTTTCGGACATCTCTCGATCCCTCGAGCCATGAGGGCGGCTAGTCGGACCACTGAGTCCGGTGCTTGGGATAGCTTGGTCCGCACCTTTTCGGCCCCTAGTGTGGAACCGAGGAGGACAAGATCGGATGTGATCACTGTTCCCGAGGATGGTAGTTTTCTTTCTCGCCCGGTGGGTGTGGCAAGCTACCTGAGGCCTCTTGTCTCGGACTCGGACGAACGAAAGATGAACGGAGTCCCTTGGCAGTGCCTCATTAATGAGGGTATGCAGGCGGACAATCGAGTAAGTATATCAGCCATCTTCGCGTAATTTCATTGAGAATTTTATTCTCGTTTATTCAAGTTTTTGACTTCATTTGCAGAGTGTGGTGCTTGTCAACGAAGCCTTTGTCCGTGCTCAGTAAGAGATGGACGATCTTAAGGGCCAACTGGATGCCCAAGGCCGAGAAACGGAGAAATTTCAGCACCTTCTGCGGGTGAAGGAGGATGAGCTGAACCGAGCAGTTACTCTTTCCAACCTCCAACCCGAGCTCGATGCAACAAAGGCTGAAAACCATCGATTAAAGGGTGAGCTGGCCGAGATGGCCGAATATAACCGGAGTCTCGAACGGATAAGATCGGCCTTAGCCAAGATAACACTCGTCTTTCTTCAAAGCTTGGTGAGCTCGAAACCACCATCTCTCAACTCCGGGAGGAGCTGGACTCTGTCAAGTCCGAAGCTACGAGCATATCCGAGAGGCATCGGCTGCTCCAGTCTGAAAGTGCCCGGTATAAAGAGCGTATGAAGGTGCTCGAGGAGAAGGCGTAGAAGAGGGCCCAAATATGTGATGATCTAAAAACCGAGCTCCAGGAGACAGTCGATGCTAATGACACTCTCAAGGCCGAGCTCGAGTCGTACATTCAAATGCAAAGTGTCCTCGAAGAGGCTCGGGCTGTTCTGGTGGCAAAGCTAGCCCAGGCCGAGGCCGATTTGGAAGAAGCTCTAAAGAGCATGGAGGCCGCCGAGGCTCATACTACCATTGCTGCTGAGTATGAAAAATGGAAGTCTCAGAGGATCACCCTTGAGCAAGCCGAGCATGGCTTTGCGGATCTTCCGGTCCTGATTCTCGAGGCTAAAAGAGTCGAGGAAGAGGCTAAGGGTGTCCTCAGGGCTGACTCCGACGACTCCGAGCGGATAGTGTCCGAACACTCCGGATCCAGCCATACCAGATAGATTAGGGCCTGTACTTAGCCTTTTTTTTGTTTGCCTTTGTAGGAGTCTCTGATGTAAAATCTTTTGTATAAATAGAACATGCATTTTTCTTTACCTTGTTTGAATGTTCGTTATGACTTCTGCCCGAATTGTCGGTCCGTTTTAAGGAATCATTATTTCTGACTGTGCCTGAATATCGGCTTTTCTCTTCATCCAGTACATTTTGTCCGTGAATTTTTGGAGTTTTTGCCCGTGGGACTTATCTTATGCTTTGTGAATTCGGACGTCTCCGAATTACGATGGGCATTTTTATGGCCGGTATTTTTTGGCTATTTTTTTTTTTATATATATTGGGCCGGTATTTCTCGAACACCTTAATCTCAGCCTAAGCTAAATTTTTATGTAAAAGTCCCCGTTTAAGGGATTAACAACTTTGGCTCGGTTCACTATGACCTTGTCGCCTTCGTCGAATTTCGACCGTAGCGCCAGGAATAGGGTATATGAATGAAGTAATGCCGAAATACGGCGATAATCATCGGGGTAGTGTTTTAACAAGAAGACATCTGAGATATCGTTATCCAAACTTTCTATGATTTTTGTATTGCAAGTATTTGTACATACATTATGGGAGTTCTATTTCCTTCTGCTTTTGCCGTAGCAAATACTAAATGGACACAATTCATTCTGATCGTTTGGTCCTTACATCGGAACCCTAATGCAGAAGGTCTGGTTCTTGGTTTTGCCGTAGCAAATATTGCGTGGACACGACTCATTGTGATCTTTTGGTCCTTACATCGGAACCTAATGCAGAAGGTCCGGTTCTTGGTTTTGTCGTAGTAAATATTGCGTGGACACGATTCATTCTGATTGTTTGGTCCTTACATCGAAACCTAATATTATAGGTCCGATTTTATTTTGTTGAGCTCCTCCGATTTTCGCTAACCGGGGTAAACTTCGAAGTGGGTATAATAGTCCCCCAGTGCTTATCCGAGCTGCAAGATCGGGTAAGCGCTATTAAGTCCCCATTCGTAGGGTGTGGCCTCGAGTTTTCGGGCGTTTACCCTTGTCTTCGTCGAGTAACACGTTGTACTTGTTGCCTTGTTAAAAATCTTGTCGGAAAACCCATTTTGGGACAAAACCGTACTAAGGAAAAAAGTGCAACACGTGATTTCAGACCTAGATTCTAACTTTATCCGGTACTTCACCTCCTGCAAAAGAGAAAGGTTAAAAGAAAAACATGGGGAGTCCATACCTTAGCAATAGTATCTTTTCAGATGAGCCACATTCCAGTTATTGCGCAACCGTTGCCCGTCCATGGATTCCAACTGGTACGATACTTTGCCCGTTATCTCGGTTATCTTGTACGGTCCTTCCCAGTTCGGGCTCAATTTTCCTTCGTTGGGATTCTTGGTGTTCAAGGTAACTTTCCGAAGCACCAAGTCCCCAACTTGGAAATGCCGAAAATTGGCTCTCCGATTGTAGTACCTTTCCATTCTATGTTTCTGGGCCGCAATACGGACCAACGCATTTTCGCGGAGTTCATCCGTGAGGTCGAGTTTTACGGCCATAGCCTCCTCGTTTGACTCCTCGGTGGTATAGCTGAACTGGAGAGTCGGTTCACCAACTTCTACAGGAATAAGGGCTTCGGCCCCGTAGACCAATGATAAAGGAGTTTCCCCCATGCTATATTTCGATGTGGTTCTGTAAGCCAACAATACCTTTGATGCTTCGAGTCTTTTCCTCAGATTTTGGATTATTGTTTTGTTCGTGGATTCCGCCTGTCCATTCGCACACGGGTGATATGGAGTTGATACAATTTTCTTGATCTTCAACCCTTCGAGGAAATCGTTGACTTTGCCGCCCACGAACTGGGGACCGTTATCACAAGTTATCTCGACAGGGATGCCAAAATGACAGATGATGTGGTCCCTTATGAAGTCAATGACTTCCTTTTCTCTAATTTTTCGAAGGCCTGTGCTTCAACCCATTTGGAGAAATAGTCAGTCATAAACAAAATAAATCGGGCTTTAACTGGTGCCCATGGCAATGGACCAATAATGTCCATTCCCCACTTCATGAAAGGCCACGGTGACACCACCGAATGCAGCAACTCCCCGGGCTGATGAATCATCGGTGCATGTTTCTGACACCCGTCACATTTCTGGACAAAATTCTTTGATTCTTTTTCCATCCGGTTCCAATAATAACCGGCCCTGATAATCTTTCAGACCAGAGCTTCAGCACTGGAGTGGTTGCCGCAGGTTCCTTCGTGCACCTCTCTCATCACATATTCCGTTTCTCCGGGACCCAAACACTTGGTCAGGGGTCCGAAGAAAGACCGTCGATACAATTGGCCGTCTACCAAGCAGAAACGCGCAGCTTTCGTCCTTAATGACCGTGATTCTTTTGGGTCGTTCGGGAACTTTCCCTCACGCAAGTAATCGATGTACTTGTTGCGCCAATCCCAAGTTAAACCCATTGTGTTTATTTCGGCATGTCTGTTTTCTATCGCCGTATTCATCAAGTGCACCGTAGTCCCGAGGTTGATTTCTTCCCCTTCGATCAAAGATCGCAAATTGGCCAATGCATCGGCTTCACTGTTCTTCTCCCTCGGTACATGTTGTATGGTCCATTATTTAAATCGGCGTAGTATCACTTGGACTTTTTCCAGATACCTCTGTATCCGTTCGTCCTTGACCTCGAAGACGTCGTTCACCTAGTTTACGACCAAGAGCGAGTCGCACTTCGCCTCAATTATTTCGTCCCCCATACTTTAGGCTAATTCCAAACCTACAACCATAGCCTCATACTCGGCTTCATTGTTAGTCAATTTAACAGTTCTAATGGATTGTCGAACGGCATCCCCGGCCGGGGTTCTAAGGACGATTCCTAGCCCGGAACCTTTGAGGTTCGAGGCCCCGTCTATATGTAGCGACCAAATACCCGAGGCTTTTCCCGAGGTTAGCAGAAGTTCTTTCTCAACCTCGGGGACCATAGCCGAGGTGAAATCCGCCACAAAATCGGCCAAGATCTGGGACTTGATGGCCGTTCGAGGTTTGTATTCGATATCATATCCGCTAATTTCTACGGCCCATTTAGTTAGTCTACCCGATAATTCTGGTTTATGCATGATGTTTTTTAGGGGGTAAGTAGTCACTACACATATCGGATGGCATTGAAAGTAGGGCTTGAGTTTTCTAGAAGCACTTACCAATGCTAATGCCAATTTTTCCAAGTGGGGATAACGGGTCTCCGCATCCCCCAAAGTTCTACTTACATAATAAATTTTGAATTGCGTACCTGATTCTTCTCGGACCAAAACGCATTTTACCGCTACCTCGGAGACAACAAGGTAGAGAAAAAACTGCTCGTCCACTTTTGGTGTGTGCAACAGCGGTGGGCTGGACAAGTATCGCTTTAATTATTGTAAAGCTCTTTGACACTCCGGTGTCCAAACGAAATCGTTCTTCTTCCTCAGTAAGGAGAAGAAACGATGACTCTTATCCGAGGACCTCGATATGAAGCGACTCAACGCCGCTATCCATCCGGTGAGCCTCTGCACTCCTGTGACGTTATTCACTACCTCGATGTCCTCGATGGCCTTGATTTTGTCCGGGTTGATTTCAATCCCCCGGTTTGACACCATGAAACCCAAGAATTTGCCAGACTGGACACCGAAGGCACATTTTTCCGGGTTGAGCTTCATGTTATACTTGCGGAGCACATCGAAGGTTTCCTGCAAATGTTTTAAATGGTCCTCTGTTTCCAGGGACTTGACCACCATGTCGTCAATATAAACTTCTATTGTTTTCCCTATTTGTTCTTCGAACATCGCATTAACTAGGCGTTGGTAAGTTGCACCGGTATTTTTTAGTACAAAAGGCATGACATTATAACAGTAAGTCCCATATCGGGTAATAAAGGATGTTTTCTCTTAATCCTCCGGGTGCATCCGAATTTGGTTATACCCGGAGTAGGCATCGAGAAAACTTAACATCTCATGCCCGGCTATCGCATCGATCATTCTATCGATGTGAGGCAACGGAACTGAATCCTTCGGGCACGCTTTGTTTAGATCCTTGTAATCAACACACATTCAAAATTTATTACCTTTCTTCGGCACCACTACTACGTTAGCTAGCCAGTCCAGGTATTTTACCTCTCGGATAGAGCCTATGTTCAAAAGCTTTGTTACCTCGTCTTTTACGAAGGCGTGTTTTGCTTCTGCCATGGGCCTTCTCTTCTGCTTTACCGGGGGAAACCTCCCGTCCAAACTGAGTTTGTGAGTTGTTACTTCCGGTGGTATACCTGTCATATTTATGTGGGACCATGCAAAGCAATCGGCATTAGCTCGAAGAAATTCAATTAACTTGTTCCTGAGCTCCGAGGTTAACCCCGTGCCTACGTATACCTTTCTGTCCGGTAAATATTCGAACAAGATGATCTGCTCCAGCTCCTCTACTGTTGACTTGGTTGCATCCGAGTCATCTGACATGACGAATGATCTGGGTACACCAAAATCATCCTCTTCATACCCCGGCTGCTTTGATTGCTATTTGGTGTCCTATTCCCCGGTTGAATCTTCTTCCTTTTGATCCGATTTTTTGGGTTGAGGTGTCGCTTCCTCGACCGCAAACATCTCCCTTGTAGCGGGTTGTTCACCTCGGATGGTTTTTATACCCTCTGGAGTCGGGAATTTTAGCAGCTGATGCAATGTCGACGGCACGGCCCTCATGCTATGTATCCAGGGTCTACCCAGTAATGCATTATACTTCATATCAACTTCTATTACATAGAACACCGTTTGCTGGATAGTGCCATCGATGTTTACCGACAATGAGATCTCCCCCTTTGTGGTTTCGCTTGCCATGTTGAACCCGCTGAGTACCCGGGCTACCGGTACAATCTGATCGAGTAGCCTTAGCTGTTCGACCACTCTCCACCGGATGATGTTGGCCGAGCTACCTGGGTCAATCAAAATACGTTTAATTTGAGTTTTAAAGATAAGAATAGAGATTACCAATGCATCATTGTGCGGTTGAATGATGCCTTCTGCGTCCTCGTTACTGAAAGTGATGGAACCCTCGGGTATGTAATCCCGGCCGCACTTTTCATACACAGCAGAGACCTTGGTTCGTTTCATCACCAGCCCTCGTGGGGTATCGGTGCCCCCAATTATCATGTTGATTATATGCTGGGGTTCCACTGGCTCGGCCCTTTTATGGGTCTCCCTTTCCTTGTAGTGACCTTTGGCTCTTTCACTTAGCAATTCTCGAAGATAGCCATTCTTCAGTAACCAGGCTACCTCCTTTCTTAACTGGCGACAATCCTCAGTTCTGTGTCCATGGGTTCCATGATATTCACACATCATGTTTGGGTCCCGCTGGCCCGGATCCGACCTTAGAGGTCTCGGCCATCTTACATCCGGAATACGGCCAATGGCCAATACGAGGTCCGAGGTGCTGGCGTTGAAGTTGTACTCCGATATCCTCGGTGAATCTTTATTGCCGGCAGAGCTTCCGGCATCACTCCTGAATGAGAGACCTCGACTGTTCGACGGGCGCTCGACCCGTTTATCACCCCGACCGGAGAAATGGCTCGGGCTATCCCTGGATTTCTCCGTCCTGAAGCTTGGTTTCTCTGAATGGGAATATGGCCGATACCTTTCCCTCGATGACCTCGCCTCCGGTTCGTAATTTTCCTTGGTCTCTCATAACTTTTGTTCATGTTTACTGGCCCCGAGGGAAGCTCAAGTTGGTCATCCTCCACCCGAATCTTCGACTCGTATCGATTATGGACATCTGCCCATGTCACTGCCTCGTATTCCAGCAAGCTTTCCTTTAATTTGAACGAAGCCGTCGAGCTCCGAACATTGAGCCCCTTTGTGAAAGCTTGTGCAGCCCATTCCTCCGGAACCGGGGGGAGCTCCATTCATTCCCTTTGGAACCGGTTGACAAATTCACGCAGTAACTCATCGTCTCTTTGAGCTATACGAAAAATATCCGCCTTCCGAGCCTGCACCTTTTTTGCTCCGGCGTGCACTTTTACAAACGCATTGGCGAGCATTTCGAAAGAAGTGATTGAATGCTCGGGCAGATGGTCGTACCAAGTCAATGCTCCTTTTGACAGAGTTTCCACGAACTTTTTCAGCAACACGGATTCGATTTCATCTTCCTCCATATCATTGCCTTTTATAGCGCAGGCGTATGAGGTCACGTGTTCGTGAGGGTCCATTGTGCCGTCATATTTTTGGATATCCGGCATTTTGAACCTTTTCGGGATCAATTTCGGAGCCGCACTCGGAGGAAAAGGCCTTTGGATGTACCTCTTTGAATTCGACCCTTTCAAAATAAGCGGAGCCCCCAGGATTTGATCCACCCGAGAGTTGTATGTTTCCACCCTTTTTTCGGTCGAGTCTACCCGCTTCGCCAACGTTTCGAGCATTCTCAGAACCTCGGTGGATGAACCAGCTCCGGACCCATTGCTTTCAACCATCCGTGCCTCATCTCTTCTGGGTTCAGCAACCCCCTTCGCCTTCTCCGGGGTCGTTTTATCTCTTCCGTTTTGCAACTGGGATATTACGATTCCCTGTTTGGCAATCGCCGCTCTCTGTTCCTGCAACATTTCAAAAATTACCATTCGGGGTATCCAGCTCTTTCCGGCCCTGTGTCCGGGACAAAGTAATTGAATTGTGAGTATTTAAAGGGTCAGTGGATGGCTGGGCGGCATTCTCCTGGTCCACTGTTTTTTGTCGGTTGAGGCCCTCCTTCGAATTAACGGGGTTAGGGTCAGCGGGGTTTGGTAATCCTCGTGGCCCGCTGCCTTCATTTTCGGCCACGGTCTCATTGTTGTTGACGTGACCAGATTGCCCACTGTTAGCCATTTGGTCCGTTTTTTCAGAGACGAACAGAAGATGTTTTTAATTTTGATTGGTAAGATAGAGATCAAGATCAAAGACCACTATTATCCTAGCCCCACGGTGGGCGCCAAACTGTTTACCCTAAATTTGGATAATCAATTAAATTTGTGAGTAGTTTTATAGGATATATGGTTAAGCCTCAATCTATTCGGTGGAAAACGATATGTATGGATATTATATGAAAAAAGTAATAATGACCAGAGATTCGTTATAGATTGGAGTGTCTATTAATATATGAGTACTACTTAATTGAACAGACTTAAGGGATGAACACAATGAATCCGGACCAAAGTCCGATATTGAGAGAGAGATTTGCATATATTTTCTAGTACAAAATGTTCTTGATATGAGGAAGCCAACATGGGCAATGACCCCTATTTATAGTATTGCCCCATGGGCTTCATAAAACATGAGGCCCCTCAAAAATAAAGAAAAAATCTGAAATGGGTTAGGTTGGATTAGGTTAGTCGTACGGTCTGACACCCGTACGATTGGTAGTTAAACATGGCAGGACTGTATCGATGCGTGGCAATCGCGTAACGGATCTCCCGGACCAACGGCCACGACCAACTCGGCTATGGAGAAGCCGGGCCAAATGATGCCCTTCCTTTGCTTCGGTTCAAGCGCTCCTCCAGTTCAGAAAGAAAGCCTTCGTGCACATGCTTATCCCTTTCTTCCCTCGGTCTCCGGTCTTACCGATTTAACATATATCCGATTTTTACCGTTTACAACTCTATTAACCAATAAAGTCAGCCAAAATACCATAATCAAGCATCAATAACACATATGTATCTGTATTGAGGTGATGTACAGAAAGAAGTTACTTAAGAAATTGCCAGAGTTTGCAGGTAAAGCATACTGAAGATGGAATATGACCTGTTATACCCCATTTTAACCGGGTTAAATTAGAGTACAACATATTGGAGATTCCTAAATTGCTTTATTTTAAAGAGTCGTCACCTAATTATTTATGGTGAATTAGGACACCTAAATTTATTAAAGTTATTTTAAAGTTAACTCTGTTTTAAAAGTCTGCGAAACTTAAAATTCTAGGTAAGGGTTCAATTAGTCTAAAGGGAAGGTATTAGGCATCCTTTAAGACCCATTAACAATGGTTAACCGACCGGACTTATGATTAGTTAGGCTAAATGTAAATATAGTATTATAGAAAAAAACGTAGCTTTGTAAATATGGCTAAAGTTATAGATAGACCTGTAAGAATGCTATTTAAAATAGGACTTGTAGAAAATAATTATTTGTATAAAATAAGATTTTAAGTGCTATTTAAAAGTAAGACTTACAAAAGACTAATAGTTTAATATAGACTACATAAGGTTTTGTTTTAACAAATATATGGTTCAAGCGTTGAAGCTAAAATGAAGAGGTTACCCACAGAACTAGCTTGCCTTTTTATTTCTCAAAATAAGCTAACATTTGTGTATAATTTGTGATGTTTTGAAAATCCTAAGATGGTAAGAATGGAAAATGATTCCTTTAACCCAAGAATGTGTAGGCACGCTATTTGAAAATCAATTACTCCAAATAAATATTATAGATACTATAAATAGTTTAGAAAATAGAAGTGAATGTAATTTGTGGAATTAACTACTCATTACTAAACTGAAACCCTTAATGTCACTAAGTTTTATCTAAATTAACAAACAAAAATGTTAGTCATACAATACACGTTAAATACACACAAAAAGAAAAAATAGAGGGGTAGATGTAATGTAAATGGGCTTGGCCCATTTGGACTGCTGTGATCTGTTTACAGCTGGGTTTCGGCCCAATAACAATTTATATGTGTTGCTGCTGTTGTCACGCCTATTGGGCTTCGGCCCAGATTTTTTATTTCCCTGTTTGGCTGCGGACTGGCTGCTACCATATGGGCGGACTCGAGAGGAGTTGTGTTGGGCCTTTAAAATAAAGCAATTTAGGAATCTCCAATATATTGTACTCTAATTTAACCCGGTTAAAATGGGGTATAACAGCTTGGCGACTCTGCTGGGGATTAAGAGAATTGACCTGGGTTGTATGCCCGAAGTCTTAATGCTAATCTCGGGATGTATGCCGAAATGTGAAAAAAAATAAAAAGGAATAACGGGTTGTATGTCTGAGATCCCGAATGACTTTTTTTTTTGGGCTCCTTCTTGCTTTGGAGGTCGTTGTTCGTCATTGTTTTTATGGGACTTTTGTATCTTTTGTCATTGGAAACTTCAGCTTGGATCTTTATCCGCGATTGCACATTTCTAGTACGCTAGCTTAGGGAGGTTGGGCCAAGAGAGGGATAGTGCATGTAAGCACGCAGAAATGGTATAGGCTTATGATGTGGTTGTCAAAGAAAAGGCTTTAGGCTCAAAAGGGGAATGCTAGGGATAATGTCATTTGGTAGGCTAGAAAGGCTCAAACGGGTCAAAGAAGGCCTTCGATCCTTTCCTATACCAAGTGTTACTCATAATTTCGCCTCAACAAACATTCAGGCCAAGTTCTAGATCACAATGCAATGCAATTGAACGCTGTCTAAAGCTCACCACACAATGCACATGAAATAATGAGGTTAGTTTTGTTCTTGTCTTACAAGCAAGCAAGAGTTAATTTTGCTTCAAAGAATTTGAACTATACCTTTCCTCATGTTTCAAGTGCCCTCACCAGAGAGAAAGTCCTTTTTCACACATATTCAGTATTTTTGAACTTTGGGACGTCTAGAGAAGTACACTCAAACTCAGAAAGATGTTCAATGCTTGCAATTGTGATACCATAAGCTTGGCCGCCATGTAAGTATCCACTAATGTGAGAACCCTTAGCATAGAATCACATAGGGCTTGTTAATGGGGTTGTAATGTAGGCTTGGGAAAAGGGTAGGATATTATTTGCGTAAGGAGTGACTAATCCTTCCCTGAGCGTCGCACTATGTCTGTGCTTGGTATTTATGTGCTCTGACGCTGATCTGCTTCGTTTTGTTGGCCCTTTCTTTTGTACTTGTGCGACTTCTTGTGCAAGCTGGAGTTTTTTTTTTTTTTTTTTTTTTGGAGTTCGGGGTTGTATGCCCAAGACTCTGTGGAGGGGTATAGACGGATGATGGATTTGGTGGATTTGCGGGGGTGATCGGAGGTAAGTTGTTGTTGTTAGGCGCGTTATTTTATAGAGGGAAATGTTCAGGGACTGGAGATTCGAATGATGGAAAACGAGGTAGATTTGGTGCGACAATTCTGGGTTCAGGAGGCAGACTTTGGAGTGTGATGGATAAATTGGTCAAGTCCCTAATCCGATTCAGTTCTCCACGTAGATCCTCAATCTCTTGAGTCAGGCGGGCGATATGTTCATCACGTTGAATAGTAGTACCGTGTTCGGAAGTCTCGGGGGGATCACTAGAGATCACGATATTTTCCAAACCAGTTGAAATAGATGCGGCTGGATCAGACATAATAATTCCTTTTCCTTGAATAGCCCAACTACGTCGCGGTAATGATGATGTCTTTGACCTTGTGAGGTAAGGATGGTCAGCCAGCTCGAGTGTCAACACGAATTAACTTTTTTGGGAATAAAATAAAAAGAAACATAAAGTGGAAATGATGTTAGTCTCATTAACATATCTAGGTAAAGTCATGATCACATAAAGTCAAGTAAGTCATGTAACAAATAGTCAAACAAGTTGTCAAACCGATGTAAATGAGTATATGAAACAATAACGCGTCCTAATATGCATGTGACCTCTTTGTGCCAGAGGTAGGCCTAACGTTTGTTTGAAGGGTAAAGTGTGTCATAATACGTCATCCCATTGCTTTTGTTTAATTGAACAAATTCTATTTCCCAAAATAAAGTACAAAAGTAATGTAATATTTATTACATATCAAATGAGTACAACATAAAATGTTTCCTAAGTAAAGTAATACAACGTCTAGCTCTATTTTGTGATGTCTTTGGTCTTCGTCATTTGTTGTACTCCAATGCAAATCCATACCTGTCATAGAAACATTAGTCGTTCCCTCCGTCCTAAAGTTTAATTAATTAGAGAAAATAGTCAATATTTAGGCACAATTATCCTTCAAACATGCACATAAAGTATGATTAGTGTCACTCGGGGTCGTGAACCCGCTTGGACGTTTGGGTAAAGTCAACTAATGGGTTTAATACACCAAGGGTATTAAGCCTCCTAGGTCATGAGATGTATGCTCCTAATAAAGGTGTTGGTTTAGCTCTATCTTAGGCTAACTAAAAGTTGGCTTCCTATGACACAAGGCTCCCCCAAGCGGACAACTTGGGAGTGAAAAGTCCGTGGCCGTCGACTGCACCGCCGATCGACTAAATCCACTAGACCAATCCAACTTAAGGGGTAATTTAGTAGTGCACGGGCGCGAACCGCGAAGCCGGTTTAAGTGTGTGAGTTTTCCAGGAGTGGAAGAAAATGATACGGAATGACAGTTTTATCAAAGCAAGTAACACATAAACAGTTTATATCAAACAAACAGTTTATATCGACCAAACAATTAATAGCATGTAAAACAGTTAACAAACAAATAAAGTAATTAAAATAAGCACACAAATCCTATTTAAACTAAGTCCGTTATGGTTAGAACCTAAGTGATCCCCAACAGAGTCGCCAAGCTGTTATACCCTATTTTAACCGGGGTCAAAATAATTTATAACATTCCGATAATTTCGGGGTTAATTAAAGTACTAGAGTCGAGTTCGAGAGTAGATCCGTGACCCTTGCTTGTGAGTTTGATATTCCTCTTCAGCATGTTTGCCCAGTTCACTACGTAAGATAAAGTTCCACGTTGCGCTGTGTCTCTGCAAATTGTACTTTGTGTCAAAGCTGAAATTCATGTCATAATCATTAATAAAGTCGGGTAAAGTTGAAAGTGCAAAACTTATAAAAAGTGTAAAATGATAGTAAATATGAGTGTGAGAATGAAGGCGAAGCCGTGCGGCTTATAATGAGGCAGTGTGGCCAACTGTTATCTCTGGTTGCCTTCAGGGACTTGAATGAATGTGTGATGCGTATGCCGAGGATGTAATAATATCTCCAGTTGTATTTAGAAATTTTAATGATAGTAATAAGGCCTCCGGCTGTCTTCCGGGACTCGATGATAAATGATGTCTGCGGAATTTAAGGTAAAGTGGATGGTAAAGTAAAGCAATAAAGTAGAGAGTAAAGTAAAAGTGTAGTCGTTTGGCTTATGCAGATGAGGCCGTGTAGCCATGTGATGTCTCCGGTTGTTGTCGGGACTCAATGATATGATATCTCCAGTTGTCTTCGGAGATGATGAAAATTCCCGTACAGTCTGGGGTAAAGTCGTAAAGTGGATGATGTCTCCGGTTGTCTCCGAAGGCTCAATGATAATTCCTGTAAAGTTCAGGGTAAAGTCGTTAAGGTTGGTAAATGATAAAGTAGAGAGTAAAGTCATAATGTAGCCGTCTGGCTTATGCATATGAGGATGTATATCCGAATGATGCCTCCGGTTGTCTTCGGAGACTTGATGAAGATTCCCGTAAAATCCGAGGTAAAGTCGTAAAGTGCATGATGTCTCCGGTTGTCTTCGGAGGCTCAATGATAATTCCTGTAAAGTTCAGGGTAAAGTCGTTAAAGTTGGTAAAGTAAGTGATAAAGTAATTGGTAAAGTCATAGTGTAGCCGTCTGGCTTATGCATATGAGGCTGAATAGCCAAATGATGCCTCCGGTTGTTTTCAGAGATTTGATGTTGATTCCTTTTGGCCTTGATTGATAGACTTGACTGTTGATCTCGCGGTTTTAGGTTCCTGCACTCAAAGAAAAATTCTTAGTTTGGGAGGGGGAAGTTGATTCGTGTTGACTCGAAGCTTGACGTTGTTGGCGCTCCATTCGTCTTGTTTGTTTGGATTTTGTGATCTCCATTCAAGCCTCGGTAAATGAATAGTAGTGAAACAATTGAAAGAAAGTATTTCATCTGAAAGGTAGGTATGTAGGTATATGTATAAGGAAGTGTAACTATATGTATATAAGTTGTGATATATATATATATATATATATATATATATATATATATATATATATGTAAATGTATGTATGTAAGGAAAGATATATATGTAAATATACGTATGTAAGTTGTAAAATATTTCTGCCAACTTCAGATTGTGACACTTCTGAAACAATTGAAAAGCCATTTGTCTATACTATTCCCTATCTGGTAGCCTTAATATTGTCGATGTCCAACTTTCTCTTATCTAATCTTTCAAAATATGCCCCAGTTTTGGGCTCAGAAGGGTATACTAGACTTATGTTGTGGTGTGACCGAACCTTGTATAGGTTGCATATGTATCCCTCCAAGGGAATCAAGTCAGAACGTAGTTCGTAAGGTACATAGAATGTGGTTTGAAATTTTCTAATAAAGGGACCGAACCCGATATGGATTGCCTACGTATCCCGCCGAGGGAATCAGGTCAGCGTAGTTCTGTTATGTAAATGGTAAAAGGTTTGTTGGACTTCTACCTAAATATGACTGACCCGTATGTCGAAGGTCTGCGAATCCCGCCAAAGGAATCAAGTCATGTGTAATTCTTCTTACATAAGGATTTCTGATTTTATGTTATAATGCAACCGAACCCTATGTGGGCTGCCTACGTATCCCGTCACAGGAATCAGGTCAGCGTAGTTCGTAGCGTAGTCTGATAAATGTCTTCTTGACTGATAGCTTTCATGCTTGTGTCATTGTTTATCGGCTATTTCAATTTCTTTCCAAGTGGAATCTTGTCTTGTTCTCTAATTTCTTTGTTACTCCCTCGAGATGTATGTTGTCTATTCGTTCATTTTATGTCACAATCGTAGATTTGACAGATTTGCCAAAAGTTTTTCACATGTTCAAACTACCAAGACTCCTGGCGAACCAGGGACGGAGTAAGAGTCCAATTCTTCAAAGTTTCTCCTGGTTCGGCACCCCGGATGGTCGATGTCTCGGTATTGTGAGTAGTTATAGCAATAATCTTCATGTGTGTTTGTCTTTGGATTGTTCCCACGGGAGCGACAAAAGTTGATGACATGCCCCTTTCCACCCTTCCAATTGATGCACTGGCTTCTTTCAAATCTTGGCGTCTTCGTGAGCAGGTAAAGGATTGTTGTCCACATTGGGCCGAGCTCCAGTGAGCCGGATCGCTCCTTCCTTAATCAGGGCTTCGATTTTGTTTTTGAGGCCATAGCAATCCTCAGTGGCGTGCCCAGCAACTCCAGAATGGTATGCACAACGCTTGGAACCATCAAACCATTTTGGAATAGGATCGGGAATTTTCCCTTCAATCGGTTGTATCACGCCTGCTGCTTTCATTCTTTCAAACAATTGAGCCAAGGGTTCAGCGAACCGAGTGTAATTACGGGTGTTTTTGGTGTCAGGGTTTGGACGGGCTTTATGTGTGGCATGTGGTCGATTTTGGTAAGTTGGAGCTTGGACGGGTTGATATGGACGTGGATTTTGATGTGGAGGTGCTCGGGGTTGGTAGTAATTTTCTTGGGCGTTGTAGACAGAGTAAGGAGTTAGTGGAGCTTGGTAGGGTTCAGTGTAGTGGTAAGGGTAGAAAGGTTGTTGTGGGTGGTTAAAGTATGTAATGGCTTGGCTTGGCCTATGCCCTTGGATGTTCATGACTACAGCTACGTCTTCTTTCTTCCTTTTTACCCCGCTGATAGAACCAGATTGAATAGCTTTATTTACTGCTTGCAAAGCAGTAAGATCCTGAATCTTTCCTGATTTGATTCCTTCTTCTAAGGCTTCTCCCGTTCGGACAACTTCTGTGAATTTTTGTCCCATCATACCTATCATTTTCTCATAAAATACGCCAGCCTGGCATTCATTGAAGGTAGCAGTCATTTCTCTATCATTCATCGGAGGTTGAACCCTGGCTGCTTCTGATCTCCAACGCAGTGCATATTCACGAAACGACTCAGTTGACTTCTTGGTTAACTTAGTCATGTAGACTCTATCTGGTGTGATATCGGTGTTGAAACTGAATCTGTCCATAAAGTCTCGTGCCATATCACTCCAACCATGCCACTTATGAACGTCCTGCTGTGTATACCAGGTAAGAGCCTCACCAGATAAGCTTTTTATGAATAGCTTCATCCTTATATTTTGGTCTCTACCTACTCCAACCAGTTTGTCACAATAGGCCCTTAAATGCGTATGAGGGTCTCCTGTCCCATTAAATGTGTCAAATTTCGGTGGCTTGTAGCCTACGGGCAAGTTGACGTCAGGCTGAACACACAGATCTTCGTATTCTACACTCTTGCTTCCCCTAGCAACTTGAAGATTTCTCATTGCTTCTTTGAGACTACGGATTTGTTTTAACAACATATCATCTGTCCTTGCTTTTTCCTCTTTTTCCATTTCCTCGTATTGATCCACCTCGGGTTGGAACCTGACCGTTACTGGGTTGGTAAAGGCTTGTGTTTCTGCGGCATATACCGGAGGAACATATTGTGCGTTAGGAGTGGCAAAATGTCCCCCTTGTATATGCTGGGTTGGATAAGTTTGGACGGTGGGAGTGTTTTGTACTGGAGGTGGTGTGTTATAAGTGGTGTTCGTAGGTGGTTGATTTATTTCAATGGGTAATGGGCTGGACGGGTAAGAAATGGTCATGTATTTTGGGCCATTAATTTGGCTGAAAAACATTGGTCTTTCCTCCTTTATTTTAATTATTCCTGAGCTTCTAATTTAACAACTAGTACAATATATACTACGTGAAGACAATTAATAATTAGTATGTAGAATGTAAAGGATTTAATAAAGTAAAATTAATTTGACAAGTACAAATCCTAAAATGAAACGATGACGAATCATTTAAAATTTGTGATAAAGTAATACTAGTAATTTTGATAGTAAAATAGTGAAACGAAAGTAACGATATTAATAGTAGTAAAAATAATAGTGAAAATAAAGTGTTTAGCTCGTCGATAAATTTAGAAGCTCCAGGCAATAAATTGAAATAAATGAGGGACAAAATTGGGTGTCAACATGACCTAACTTGCACGGACTCTTCGTTTTTTATGTCGCACCGGTCTCGATAGGGAATGGGTGCGGGTGCGGGATACGTCTCGGATACGGTCAACCAACTTCGGAAACTTTGACCGGAGTCAATGGATAAATTTTGGGGGAAAATTGAGATTTTGATTTCTCAAAATGAAAGATAAAACAGACTTAAGAAATGGAAAATGGTATACCTTCAATATTATATTCCCTTTGTCTCATATTCATTGGCCAAACAGAGAGAAACCAAGAATTCAAGGGGGGTGCTCTTTATAGCTCTATTCCTTTAGTTTGAATTTTCTTTTCCGAATCCCTGCACCCGTATCCATACCTATATTTGCACCCCCGAATCTTAAAATTTAGATTTTGCCGAATCCGACACTCAGATCCGTACCCTATCGGGTACCTGCACCCGAGTTCGAGCAACTTAGAATATGACAACTAAGGCGCATAGAGCTCGAAGAATATGTATCGAACTTCGATAAGAATTACGGATAACAAGAGTTGTAGACAGATTGAACACGTGTAAAACTAAGATTTTGTTACAAGAAGCTAAAGACGCAACAATGTTGTTTGAATGCAGTACTTTGTTTCTACAAAGGCATACAAGGTCAGTCAACTGCTATAATAACCAAGAATGTCAAGGCCAAAATAAGAAACAAAAGGAAATTTAATCATCTTGGTTATTCGTGCATATCAGAGACAAACTAATGCATAGAAACTCAAATTACAAAGAGAATACAAATTGAAATAAAGCGAATTGTGCAGCCATAAATACAAAAAAGTATCAACTAAGTGAAATACAAACAAATTAGGAACCAAAGATAATAAAAATCAAATAATGTTTCAGACCATCAATTTGGAACAAGTGTAATATATTTTCAATTTGAGGTCTGTTTGTTTGTTTTCACCCAAATCACTATAAGAAATTTCTGCTTGGGAAGGTCATTACATTTTAAATTGGTACCAAAGACTTTTGACTTGTAAAATGTATCACCGGCTAATAGAACAAAGTATACTCTCTAAATGCACTTGTATCAGTTTGGACTACAAGTTCTATATTTTCTAAATCTGATTATAAAATTTCTTTCCTTACACCATTCTATCATCATCTGTTTAGAATGCTATCCAAAAATAAAAAACCCCCAAACAACACAATCGCAATCACCAATTCAAAACAAAATATAGATCAAACAAATAAACATTTGAACTAAACAATTACCTCGTTGGAACAAAGTTGGATCTTAGAGCACGCTAGTCGCTAGATGTCCTATACTCTAACTGCAAAGTGATGGAAAATAAGCATATATACGCAGCGGAAGTAAGCAACCAAGATCATATTCTTACATGAAAACTAGACAAACATAATCAAACACGAGATTGGAACACTAACTTTTGAAGCTGTTGCACAAATCTTCAATAGCAGCCGTGCTCTCCAGGTCTACGATCTTCTGCTGTGTATCCTGAACTTCTGTGAACGTAATACTTGAGTGGCAAGTATTGCGGCTAAAACATGAATATCACTTAGGGTTGAATGACTTTGCTTATATACACACGTTTTTAGGGTAAAACCCTAACCCAAAAACGTGTAGCCCTTTCCTTACCCACTAAGGATATTATTTTTCCTTTTATTTTCCGTATTCTAGAATATTCAGGCAGAACAGGGACCACAGATTTAATAACGAGGCTTCCTATTGCGGTATTAATTCGGAATATGGGTGAATTAAATCCTACCACAATAAATTATAATTTATTCCACTAAAAAACTATAATTGCACTCCTCTGTTTAATTTCGAAATCTTTCATTAAAACTTATTTAACTTCCCATGTTAAGATTACAGATAGCAATCAAATAAATTAAATTACTGAAAATTTAATTCATCAACTAATTTAATCCTTTATACTTCCGCTTAACTTATTTCATGTGACGAATACAAAATCCACCTGCAGGGTTTTCACATGAAAACTTATAAGCATCCATAAACGGGTATCATCAATCTCAAGGTCGAGACATAGATTCTATCAACTAATTGTTATTTCACAAATGCACTTTGTCATTATCCAACTTACCAGGAATACATTGACTAGTAGTTGAGTCGTACCTTTTAATAAATCAAAATAATGAATAAAGCGCATCGATCATAACAATCATATCAAGATTAAGAGTATAAGTACATTTAATGAGCTAGAGAAGTTGTTTTATATATTCAGTACAAAAACACTTATCTCTATTGGTCCGTTCAATACATACAAATGTACTAGCCTAAGAAGTTGGAATAAAACCATTCTCATAATCAAGATAGATTATGAGCCTGTTTGGATAGGCTTATGCCTATAAGCTGCAAACAGCTTATAAGCTAAAATAAATAAATTGGGATAGTCTAACTTATTTTTTTTTGGCTTATAAGTTGTTTTCAGCTTATAAGCTGCTTTAGATAAGCTAAGTCCAATGGGCCCAATTATTTTTTTGAGTTTATTTTAAGCACAAAATGACTTTAAGCTGGCTAGCCAAACACTCAAAAAAGCTGAAAACAGCTTATAAGCAACTTATAAGCCAATCCAAACGGGTTCTATATTTTAATCTTATGCTACAATCATCAAGATACCTTGCCCAGTTTCATCTTTGATTGTGAACATTAACTTTATAACTTATAAGAACCGACAATTTAATCTTCTGTGCATGAGCTAAAACTCGATACACCAAATCGTCGACTATATAAGTAAAAAGGCACACATATGAACAAATGATCTATTTAAAATAAGATTTTATTAAATTGAATAAATAAATAAACAATTATTCCAAAAAGAATAAAACATAATACTATAATCGAACCACATGGTTAATAGTATATCATAACACAAAGCACACATACAAAGTTAATCGAGGAGATAAATATACACATGCTTATAGAAACCAGTAAGCAACATTGAAGTACACACGTGTTTGTTCATAGAAAGCAGTAGCTTGAAATTATTTCGAGAATATTACGATTTTCTTTGCTTCTTGTTACAGTTTGTTATTAGAAATGCTACATGTGGTATTAGAGCCCACCTTTTGCCGTGGTATTCAGTGTTCAATTCTAATTAGATTGGATCTAAACGGGATAAGAACGCACAACTATAGAATTCTGTTCTTAGTGGGTTGTTGTGGTTATTACTGTGTTGTTCAATATCTATTTGTGTTCATGAAAATTGTGTGTTACTCCATAGTATTGAACTCTGAAAAGGTTTGTGAAATTATAGAACGTGAATTTCAATTCTGAAAACAAATCTTCGTGCCGGTTTATTCAATTTGATTTTTCTGAAGCGATGATAATGGAGTTGAACACTGATTCTTGTTTTAAAAATTTATCCGTGTAATATGCATTTACTGCCGAATTCAAGTATGTTTTTCTTTGTTCACATAAAGAATACTTAGTGATTCCAGATTGAAGAGTGGCGGCAATAGCCTGCGCACATGAAAGACCTAGTTTTGTGTTTAAGGAATATGACGTGGAATCATAATTTAGTACCTTGACAACCAACTATGTGTACTTATGCAATTGTTTTGATTATTTTAGTTTCTTTATGCGTGAATTCTAATGATTGAAGGATTCAAATGTGAGCTTTTATATTCATTTACGTATAAGAATTGGTGACATCACTGGCTATTTGAAGTTGAATCCATTATTTGGTAAAATCTTATTCACATATTTAGAACTTCAATGTTATCTAATTTAATAAAAGTGATAAGAGATTTTCATTAAGTCCTGAAACCAATAGCATGATAATTTTGACTATGCCTTTTCGTCATGTTCTGATGTTGACAAACTTTAGCTACTCTTTAAGTTTTATACAGCTTAATTATAAAGATCAACCTTTGGGGTAAGCGTTATGCTTATATCCAGTAGCCCATTGATTATTAAGTTTAATTATTTGAGATGTCATTCTGAGTTT
This sequence comes from Lycium barbarum, assembly GCF_019175385.1. Lineage (NCBI taxonomy): Eukaryota > Viridiplantae > Streptophyta > Magnoliopsida > Solanales > Solanaceae > Lycium > Lycium barbarum. Next base: position 96,470,313 of record NC_083342.1, read on the forward strand.
CTTTTATCTCATGTGCTTGAAAGTAGCCACAGCATTTGAGTACTTGATATAAAAGAAAATAAAGTTATCTAATCGCATAAAGTTTAGTGATTAAATTTTTAATGACATCTATTTAGTCTAGTTATCTCATTAAAATGGTAACCCGGCCCCACAGGGAGGTAACTATTTTGGTGAGATTAATTGGAATGAGATAGTAAACCTTTCAGTTTGAAAATTATCCTATGCCCACAGGTACGGATTGTTTTCTAGTTTTATTTTGGTTTACTAGTCTAATAAAGTTAAGTAAATTCTGTGCATGTGTTGCAACCTCTGCCCACAGGAAGGTCTAGAATTTACTTAGAATTGGTATTTACGCGATTCACTTTGATTGTTTGTACTTCATAGCTTATGTGTGCATCCTTGTTTTGAAGTTTACACAACTTTTTCTACTGTTATCTTTAACGAGAATGCTTGTATTCCGATGCTATCTGGTGACAACTTTACTGAATGGAAGGAGAAAGTCCTTCTCACTTTAGGGTGCTCGAATTTGGATATGGCAATCCGTGTGGAAGAACCACCTAAAGCAACGGAATCAAGTACGCCAGATGCTAAGGCTTATTATGAGTTGTGGGAATGATTTAATCGCTTGAGCTTGATGCTCATAAAAGCTCATATAAACCAAAGCATTAGGGGTTCCATCCCTGATAGTGATAAGGTCAAAGCCTACGTGAAGGCTATTGAAGAACAATTTGTAAGCTCTGACAAGGCGCTGGCCAGCACCCTTATGAAGAGGCTCTCAAGTTTGACCTTTGATAGGCGTAGTACAGTGTGCGAGCACATTATGGAGATGAGATACATTGCTGCTAAACTCAAGTCCCTTGAGGTTGATATGTCTACACCATTTCTTGTGCATTTTATCCTTAACTCTCTTCCTGCGGAATATGGTCTGTTCAAGGTATCTTACAACACACATAAAGATAAATGGTCAATCAATGAACTCCTGACCATGCGTTCAAGAAGAGGAGAGGTTGAAGCATGAGATACCTGAAAGTGTTAAACTGGTGACTCATGATAAGAGAAATGCGAAGAAGGGCAAAAGTGTTCCTATGAAGAAGAAAGGCATTATTGATAAAGATTCTTGCCGTTTCTGCAGAAAGAAGGGACACTGGAAGAAAGATTGCCCAAAATACAAGAAATGACTTGAGAAGAAAGGTAATTTTACCATTGTATGTTATGAATCTAATTTTACTGAAGTTTCTGATAGTACATGGTGGATCGATTCTGGTTCCACAACTCATATTGCCAAAACCATGCAGGGTTTTCTAACTGTGAGGAAAGCGATAGCAAGTGAACAAAAAGTTTATTCGGCAATGGGATGCCATCACATGTGGAAGGCGTAGGGACTTATAGGCTCATTTTGAAAGATGGATTTCAATTAGATTTAGAAAAAAAACTTTTTATGTTCCATCGTATTCTAGAAATTTAATTTCTCTTTCAAGACTATCAGTTGCTAATTATGATTTCAATTTTCATTATTCTTCAGTGAAACTTTTGAAAGATAATAAAGTTATTGGTTTGGAAATTTGGATGGAAGATTATTTAAATTTGAGCTCGACCCCACGATTGAATGTAATGTTTTAACTCTGTTGCATGATAAAGAAGTTGACACTAAGAGATCTATTATCAATGAGAACTCATCAAGTCTTTGGCACAAGAGATTGGGACATATCTCAATTGACAGAATCAAAAGGTTAGTTAATGATAGGGTTCTAGAAGCTCTTAATTTTTTTGACTTTGGGACTAGTGTGGACTGCATAAAAGGTAAGCAGACCAACAAATCCACTAAATGTGCCAATAAGAGTTCTCAATTGCTTGAGATCATACATACAGATATTTGTGGACCTTTTCCTACCACCTGCTTGAATGGTGAAAGATATCTGGTTTATTGATGACTATTCAAGGTACATGTATCTCTATTTTCTGTTTAACAAATCAGAAGCACTTGATGCTTTTAAAGTTTACAAAACAAAAGTAGAGAAACAGACAACAGGAGCTCAGATCAAAATTGGCATATGTTCGTGCTTCAAATTGACATTTCTATATAATAAGAAAGAATAGAAATTTATGGGTCTTTTTAAGCAATTTCAACATCGCACAAGCAGTAAATTATACTATTTGAATTTTTGGTTTTAAATAAAAGAAATCTTTAGTTCTTTACTACAACTCTGACTAATCTGTAGTCAAAAACAAAAGATCTAGTATTGGAGGTACCATTTGTGTGAAATGTTAATATATTTTGAAGCTTATTTAACAATACTTAATCATATTCTCCAAGTTATGTGAGAAAATATCTGCCAAGGAATAGTCCTTCTTGAATGTCAACACTCCTTAAAAAAAATTAAACTAAATTGCGCATGAGGGTTCCATTATTGGTTCAAGCAATAACTGCAATACTGAAAACCCCAAATTCTATGGCTCCTGAGATAAGGAAAATAAATAGAATTAAGAGAAAAAGAGAAAAATAACCTGAACCCGAGCAGTCACATTCTAAAGTTTATTCGCCCAAATAGATACATCCGGGCAGAAATACAAAACACACAAAAAGATGCAGCCAATAAATTATATTCCCAAGCAGAAATAGAATTATATTAGCAGATTCTTATTTTTAAGAAATATGGGTCTAATGATAAAGCACTCAAAATTAAACAGCAGGGGGAAGATTAAAATTAGAGATAATGTGATAGAGAAAGAATGAGATTGAGGATTTCTTTCTGGGAAAGGAAAAAGAAAAAGGAGGGAACGTTTGCCGCCTATTTTTCCTGCAAATTTAGGAAAAAGGTACAATAAAAATGAAGAAAGAAAAATTTGTGTAGAAAATTACTAGTATATTTGTCATCAATAAAAAAAATAGTTTTTAGCAGCCATGAAAATGTATTGTTGTCAATTTATTTTTACACTATAAATTTATTATATTATCCACAAAATTTTGCAACAAGATTAAAGTGTTTGCTACAAGCAAAAACTCATGGTTAAATTTTTTGTAATATATAAAAAATTCAATCAAATTGATATCAGCTCTAATGTTAATGTAAACTTGAAAAAATGAATTACAATTTTGAAAAGGAGATATAATGCTTTGATGTCCAACATATAGATGGTCCAGTTTGAGGCATTATATCAGCGTCGGTGTCGTTCTACTGTTAGTTAATTTAAACCGGGTGAAACATCTTTTTGATCAAGAGGTGGTATGATAGGCCTTGCAAAAGGTTAAAGTGGTTCAGGAGCTTCTTCATACAAATCAGAGTAGGCAACAGTTATATAAGGATACACAGAGACGTGATTTGGTACAATATTTATGGGTGGAGAACATGTGTTGTTGAAAGTATTGTCTATGAGAGGTATGATCAGGTTAGGGAAGAAAAGGAAGCTGATTTTGAGGCACATTGGGTCATATGAGAACTTGGAGCGGGTTGACTAAGTTGCGTACAAACTTGCTTTGCCACCCGGGCTAGCGGTGCATCAATGTTATCATGTATCGATGCTCTGGAAGTATATCATTTATAGTCAATCTAAAGCATTTTATTTCACGACAGTCATTGTACTTGGCCTCGTCGTTCCTACATATTGTTCAATAAGACTTACTGACTACCCTGATGTACTCTCGTCTCTATGTTATTTTTCTATCTTCTTAAGAGATAAGTATCGTTTGTGAAAGTGAGGGACAAAAGGACAACAAATTACAACGGGATAGAACTTGACGTAAATTGCATTGATTCACGGAGTTTTAACTAAAATGTGTAATTTGATTCAATTCAAAAAGGGAAAAATTTCTAATGTATAATCCAACATATAAAATTATATTTGAGTTAGCCATATTGTTAAATTACACTCGCATCGCCACTTTTTCACAGTATCAACATTATACAACAATATACAACTTTATACATCTATTGTAGACAATGTATCAACCTTGTATAAAAAGTGTATAATAATTGTATGAGAGGTGTTTATACACACTTTTACACTAGTATGCAATGTTATAAAAACTTATACAAGAGGTGTTTATGCATAAGAGGGGTTTGTACATAATGTATAAGAGGTGGTTATACACATTTCTACCGTATAAAAGTGCATAATAGTGTATAAGAGGTGTTTATAAATACTTTACCGAAAACCTAGATTTGGCGACGGCGACAACAAGATTCCTTTATCAACAAGCATAAAGTGCACAGTCACCGGCAAACGTGTCCAAACTGGCGACAGTGTGCCCAATTACCTCGTCTCTTCCTTCTTCTCCATCGCTGCCGTCGATGGCTAGCTTGGATAAAAAGATAAACATTGACTAACCCGGGTAAATATTTTCCTCAAATTATCATACAGTGTTATTTTCCCTTTAAAAAAAATAAGGTAGAAAAATGACTAAAAGTTTAGTTAGTAATGTCAATTTATATCGAATTGCAAATTTTTTTAAAACAACTGAAATTTGATGTATTTGTGGAGGTTATTAAAAACCTCTACAAAGTAACCTCCACAACAAGAACAATTTTGGGGAGGTTGAAACAAATGCCACAAATTGAATATATAGTGGGGGTCGTTTACAACCCCCCCCCCCCCCCCCCCTTAAACCGCCAATAAGAGAACTATTTTGTTGGGGTTGACACAAACACCATAAAATAAATTTATAGTGGGGATTTCTTATGACCCCCATAAATAAGCCGCCACAACTTAATAGTTTTTTTGTAGTGGCTCCTCAAGCCCTGTCTAGGAGCCATCATCTTTTTTTTTCTTTTTTTTTTTTCAATTCATCCCTGGTGCCTTTCATAGATACACAACACTTAATCAGTTTATCGAGAAAATCTGTAGACATTCAGATATTTTCTCGGTGAGACGATACACATGAGAAATTCATACTTTCAAGCTTCTTGCTTTGAAGAAAAATCGAAAATTGACCTCAGATTATGCTAGTTTCCTTCATGCAATGGAGAATCGAATTTAGTCAGAAAGCACCACGAGCCAATGGATACATCTTACATAAATTGACAAATCAGTGTTGCAAGAAAGTTTCAATATTTTTTTTTATCAATTTATGTAAGTTAGATCTGTTGGCTCTTCGTCAATATATTTTTAGTGAGTCGAGTCATTAAAATGGTTAAAACGTGTATCTTATAATTTCTTATAATTAAATTTGGCTTTAAATAAAAATTTTCTGTCTGCAAAATTTAACAAAAAAATCACTTAAATAGTCTAGGTGACTGTCTAAGTCAAATATCAATAGTTAAGTGACTTTTGGGTTAGAAAACAAAGTTAAGTGATTCTCTGACTAAACTACCCTTACTTGAGTGACTTTTAGATTAGAAAACAAAATTGAATGACTTTTTGAGTGAACCACACTTAATTGAGTGACCACGTGAGATATTATCTGAAAAGAAAATAATATGTTGTGGTTGATAAATTGATAGTGGTGGCCAATGGTTGATGGGGATCGGGCCAAATATAACTCCCATTTCTTATCAGCAGACAAGAATGAATGGGGAAAAAAGGAAAAAATGTGGAAAATCTTCGAATAGGACACGTGAATTTCAGAATCACTTATTCTTATGAAATCTCAAACCAAGTGAAAAATAGAAGCTGTAGAATGAAGAGACTTTGAAAATCCAATTAGATAAAAAACATAATATATATATATATATATATAAGTTTGGCTCCAAACTCATTATATAAAAATAGTAAATTAAATTTTAAAAAATATAATGTATGTCATACTTTTCTGTTGCATAATTAATTTAATCTAGTGACACATTAATCATTTCTTGTTGGTAAGTATTCATAATTATTAAAGTATTTTAGTCACATAATTGAATAACTTTTAAGGAATAAATTATTTATGAGGAAGGAAGTTTGGAAGGAGAATTATTAAATACAAAGAAACACAAGATTCTATTTTTACTAAAGAAGCAAAAATTTGGAGGATTAAAACAAATAAAGGGTGTGTTCAATATGAAGGAAAATATTTTTCAGAAAACGTTTTCAATTTTTTCACATTTGGTTGGTCATAATTTTTGGAAAATATTTTCTCTACAAAAATAAGTTCCTTAAAAATGAGGAAAATAATTTCCCTAATAGAAGTAGGAAAACCAATTGCCTAAAATAATTAGTCGGTAATCGAGGTTGAAGCAACTATTTTCGAAATTCGAATTGCCTCATGAATTGTCTGCTGTGTTATTCCTAACTTTTTGGAAGGGCTGACTACTCACCATTGTTGTTGAAACCAAGCTCACAGTAGGACGCCTGCAACCTGTTCGATAATTTGTCTGACAGATGTTTTCATGCCATTTTCGATATAACTCTCTTCTCACCAAAACCCTAGCATCAACATCATCATTCTATGGCCTCAACGGCTGGCAGCCAGCCACCTCCGGTGGATGGTCAGCCTGCGACTCAACCATCATCACTAATTGGATATGCCACAGCCCTAAAAACTTTCGCAAATACCCAAACACCAGAGCCTTTAAACATCAAACCTATTACATATCTACACGGAGAACCTACTTTAATGTGGACGAAGAAAGAATTTGAAATATTATGTGTGAGACAAAAACTCCAATATGCACTGATTGCAAAATTCTCGTATGGCAGACCAGATATTCATGAACTGAGAAAATGTCTTCCAACTCAATTGGAGATCAAAGGTGAGTGTGTTACTGGACTCCTTGAGGATAGGCATATACTGATTAGATTGTCCTTACTTGAAGATTATGCTGCTTTGGCATCAAGTGCTTGGGAAATTAAATGCAGAAATAGAATTTTCCCAGTAAGATTTCAAATATGGGATCCATGGTTTAACCCGGAAGAGGAAACTACAATAGCTATTGCATGGATTTCTTTCCCTGGATTACCGACTAATTTGTTTGATAAGGAATCCATGTTTTCCCTGGCCAATGCAGTAGGGAAACCATTAGTGATTGACAAGGCCACGAACAATCAAACGAGACCTAGTTGTGCTAGGGTAAAAGTGGAAGTTGATCTTCTTAAAGAATTACCAAAGAGAGTGCAAATAAACTGTTTAGATGAGAAAACCGGGGAAATCAGATCAAAGTGGCAAACTATACAATATGATTACTTGCCAAAATACTGCAGTCATTGTAAACTGCAAGGACACGATATGCAAGGTTGCTGGGTACTACATCCTGAGCACAGACCAGAAAAGGAAGAGCAAAAAGACGGAGGAGAAGAAAACAACAATGGAAAACATAAACTCAAAAGGAATAACCAAAACATACAAGAAAATCTTAAAGACAGACCGGGAGAAGAGGGGCAAGCAACCAATCAAAGAGCGGATCAAAGACAGAAACAAAAAGATCAAGCAGATAAACAACCTACAGATCAGAGGCACAAACAAGTGCACAAATATGGGAAACCAACAAATCAAGCATGGAATGTGGTTCAAAGTAAAAAAGGGACCAACAAACATAATGCTACAACTCAGGAAAACAAAGATGCAAGAGATGCAAATAAGACGAATGAACATACAATCAACAATGATAAAAATGAAGGCACAAAAAATAAGTTTGATGCTTTGGTGAATTTAGAGGAGGAACATGAGCTTGAAACAAGCAAAACAATGGTTGGTTCTTCAGAAGCAGTGAAAGAAACAACAAAACCATGGGTTGAAGCATCATTTGGAAAGCTGCAAGACAAAAACAACACAAATCAGTCACTGGACAAGAAATCAACACATGATACCAGTGAAAAAACACCACACAACAAGGAGAAAAGGGGAAGCAAGGAGATTATAAACAAGGAAAACCAATGTAATAAGTACGCACAAGAAAAGGACACAGACGGAAATGAGTGCACCAATATTCAGAGTACAAACAACAAAGCCAAAACTCAACAATCCTCAGAAGCAGTGCAGGAATCATTTGAAATACGGGACAATGATAAAATGCAGCCACAAGATATAAATGCAGATAATGTAGAGATGAATGTTGAGAACAAAATCACTGATAAGGAGCTAACTAAGGAACAAAACAGTGACAACTTATCTTCAATTCAACAAGAGGAGATAACAAAGAATAGGGAAGTGCAACAACTCAATGTCATTTCTGAGAAACCTCCTGATGGGATAGGCATAACATATGAAACTTATGAGAAGGAAGGTGGCACATTAGCAGGAACTCATACAGGAGAACAACATATTGAAAAGGTTCAAAGTACTAACAAAGGAGAAAACAAAGATAGGGCAACAGGCAGTAATCATCAACAGGAAGGTAAAATTAAGGATAATGAAAGAGAGGTTGCAGACTCAATATCCACCAATGCACCTGAGGAACAATCAGTAGAACCGGGCAAAGTGGATGACATAGGGGATGATGATGAAGTGGAAAAAAGCAGTGAATCAGTCACATTGGCAAACCAAGATATGCGAAATATCTCTCCTAGACAAACAGCAAAAGCAAACAGACAAGCAACACAAAATAGAGGAAAAAGTGTACCACCTAAGGCAATAGGTGGTGTGCTAACAAGGAAAGCTTATGCCAAAGGAAACTCTCAATGAATAGCACACTCATTTGGAATATTAGGTCTGTAAACACTCAACAGGCCTTTGAGAGAGTGGTTTTGATGCATAGACAAAATCAATTCAACTATATCGCACTAATGGAACCTTTTCAACATTCACGACACATTGACATGTATAAATTATGGCTGGGAATGGGAACTGCATGGCACAACATTAATGGAAAAATATGGGTCTTTGTACATGAGGATTTTCAGGCGGAGGTTACAAAAGATACTACACAATTATTATCCATTACACTGACTAACTTGGAATCTGGCCGAGTGTTCAATATTACACTGGTTTATGCAAGCACTGAAAGGGCTTATAGGATCAATTTGTGGGATGACTTATATGATCTATCAACAAACATGGTGACACCATGGATGGTTGGGGGAGATTTTAATGTCATCCTAGATGCTACAGAGAAATTTGGTGGGTTACCTGTTAATTATCCAGAAGTAGAAGACTTTGCACATTTCTTGAGCATCTGCCAATTAGAGGATCTTGGATTTTCAGGAAGCACTTATACTTGGTGGAACGAAAGATCTGATGAAGCATGTATTTTTAAAAGATTGGATAGATGTCTTGGAAATCAGGCCTTTCATAATTTTTTCCCCAATTTTGAAGTGGAACACTTAATCAAACAAGGGTCTGACCATTCTCCATTGAAGCTATCCCACAGAACTGACACTAGAATTATTAAGAAACCATTCAGGTTTCTTAACTTCTGGATCGAGGAAGATAGTTTTTTGGCCACTGTTAGGGAAAATTGGGAGGGGCATTATGGAGCTGATCCTTTTTTCAACATCCACAACAAAATGAAAAAGGTGAGTAGAGCATTGACTAAATGGAGCAAAGAAACATTTGGAGATATCTTTAAACAGGTGGCCACACTGGAAGAAGTGATTAAAGTCCATGAGGCAGAATTTGAACAACATCCTACAAAGGCGAATAGAGAGAGGTTGCAGAAAGTACAAGCAGATCTTATCAGGATTTATGCAGTGGAGGAAAAGTTCTGGAAACAGAAGGCAGGGTTACAATGGTTTAAAGACGGAGACAGAAATACAAAATTCTTTCATGCGCATGTGAATGGGAAAAGGAAAAGGTTACAAATCAAGAAAATTCAAGATCAAAATGGAGTGTGGCTGGAGCAGGAAGAGGAGATAACTCAAGAAGCTATTAGATTCTATTCTGATCAATTCTCTGAGGAGCAGATACCTACAAATTTTGAGTTATTGGATCACATACCCCACCTCATAACAGCTGAGCAGAATGCACAAATTAATGAACTACCAGAAGAGGAGGAAGTGAAGAAAGCAGTGTTTGGGCTAAATTCAAATAGTGCAGGTGGCCCTGATGGATACACGGGAAAATTCTTCCAATCTTGCTGGAGCATAATTGCAAAGGATGTGATGCAGATGGTGAGATCTTTCTTTTGTGGCCATGAACTTCCTAGATACATCACATGTACAAATCTAGTGCTTATTCCTAAAAAGAAGGAGATTGATTCTTTCTCAGATCTGAGACCTATCAGTCTTAGTAATTTTACAAGTAAAATATTCTCCAGAATCATTCATGAGAGGCTAGTTCATATACTTCCCAGCTTAATTTCCCCCCAGCAGGCAGGATTTGTGAAGGGAAGAAGTATTGTAGAAAATATCTTGCTTGTCCAGGAGATTGTACATGATATGAGGTTAAGAGGTAGGCCTGCTAATGTTGTTATCAAGTTGGATATGACAAAAGCATATGATAGAGTATCATGGCTGTTCTTAACTAAAGTGCTTCGGAAAATGGGTTTTGGAGAATTTCTAATAGACATGGTCTATAGAATCATCTCCAACAATTGGTATTCGGTTCTTATTAATGGTCAGCCTTGTGGCTTCTTCAAATCAACAAGGGGTGTTAAGCAGGGAGACCCTCTATCTCCTACCTTATTCATACTTGCTTCGGAATGTCTATCTAGGGCGCTGAATGCGTTGCACTATAACTCAAGGTTTTCGGGATTTGGAATGCCTAAGTGGAGCCCCTATATAAATCACTTAGCATATGCAGATGACACCATCATCTTTACTTCTGCTGAGGAACAATCTCTACAAGTGGTAATGGAAACTTTAGCAGCATATGAGAAAGTGAGTGGGCAGAAGATCAATAAAGGAAAAAGTGCAGTATTTCTCCATCATAATGTTACCCAGGAGGTGGAAAGCATGGTAAATAACAATACCAGAATTCCTAGAAAGGAGTTTTCTTTCACCTACTTGGGAGTACCAATATATTATGGAAGAAGAATGATAGCACATTACAAGGAAATTACTGATAAGATCTTTAATAGGCTTAAATCTTGGACAGGAAAATTGTTATCGATTGGCGGAAGGGTTACACTAATAAAGCATGTACTACAGAGTATGCCTATTCATTTGCTATCAGCTTGTGATCCTCCCTCAGGGGTATTGGCACAAATCCATAGAATGTTCGCTAAATTTTTTTGGAGTAATTCAGTTGGGAATTCTAGCAAGCATTGGGTTTCCTGGACTACTTTGTGTCATCCTCAAGAGGAAGGGGGGTTGGGTTTTAGAAGCTTACAAGATGTTTCCAAGGCACTCTTTTCAAAGTTATGGTGGAATTTCAGAACCAAACAATCATTGTGGAGGATGTACATGAGTAATAAGTATCTAAAAAAAGATCATGCAGTCACTGTCCACTGGAAGAGAGGAACATACATATGGAAGAAAATGTTGCAATGTAGAGATGAGATAGAATCAGAAATCTGGTGGCAAACTAAGCAAGGAAATTCTTATTTTTGGCTTGATAACTGGACAGGATGGGGAGCACTATACAAACTCATTCCTGAAAACTTCAGAAGGGACAATACTGTGGTACTAATTAAAGAAGTGGTGACTGAAGGAAGATGGGAAGAAGACATGATAAGGGAGTTGCTACCAGAGAATCTAGCTGATCATATTATCCAGAAACTGCAGCCACCTGGTCAAGAGAAGGAACTGGACAAACCTCACTGGAAACCTGATTCTAGAGGCAAATTCACTGTTGGGACAACTTTTAATTTAATTAGACAAAGGATGGAACCTAATATACTATACAAGAAGATGTGGGTAAAAGGTTTGCCTATCAAAATCTCTTTCTTCTTGTGGAGATTATGGGGAGCAAAGGTACCACTGGATGATGTAGTGAAGAGATGGGGCTTTCAATTTCCTTCTAGGTGTTATTGTTGTGAGGAACCAGAAATAGAAACCATATCTCATGTGTTTCGTCAGTCACCAGTAGCACAATACACCTGGAAGTACTTCTGCAGACCTATAGGCATCAATATTCAAAACCTACATCTAAGTCAGCTTTTTAACTTATGGTGGGACACTCATGTTAATCATCATGTGAAGTACATCTTTCAGGTTGTTCCAGCTATTATTGTGTGGGAACTATGGAAGAGGAGAAATGCCATAAGACATGGAGGGAAAATGTCCAAGGTAAAGTTGATATATCAAATTATGCACACCATTATAATGTTCATGAAGGTAAGAAGAAGCAATTTCAAACAGGCAGCCTACAACTGGAATACACTGGTGCAGACTTTGCAATCTTATACCCCAAGAACTAAGGTTATTAGAGTTCTCTGGAAGCCCCCTGATACTGGTTGGGTGAAATGCAATACCGATGGGGCGTCTAGAGGAAATCCTGGAAGAGGATCATGGGGATTTTGTGTGAGAAATGAGACTGGAGACTTGATAGCTGCTAAGGCAAAGGAGATGGAAGAACCAACTTGTACTAATACTCAGGCAGAAGCTATGGCTATAGTACAAGCTCTGAGATATATGAAGGAAAGGCAGTATCAACATATTATAATTGAAACAGACTCTCTTTTATTAAAGAATATCATACTCAAAGTTTGGGAAATTCCCTGGCAGATAATTGAAATGGTGGAGGAAATCTGGAGATTAATGAATAATAAAACAGTTAGGGTGATACATATAATGAGAGAGGGTAATATGCTAGCAGATCACCTGGCTAATTTGGCACTAGATCATGGAGAAGTGGATTCAGAATCTTTCCAGGAGTTGGGAATTCAAGGGAGGAGATGGATTAACAATGATAAGTTACAATTACCATACATAAGGATCAGACCATGCAAGAGATGAATGGACACATTGAAGGAAGCAGGACAAGTCATTTTTCCCATGTTCAAATCCTGTTGTGGGAGGAGAACATGGGAAACAATTTTTATCTAACATTGTTTCCTTGTTTTGCAGCTACCTCATACATAAGCATTAAACAAGCAGGACCACAACATGGACAATCCAAAAAGCAGGAGACAAACAGATTCAAGGATACATGGAAAGAAAAAAAAAAAAAGACTTCAATGAGATACCAACAGGAGTGAATCGCACTGAAACCAGCGAAAACAACATAAAAAACAACATGAAAATGTGCATGATATACTCCGAAATCAACATACTCAGCAACTCAAAGCTCATCAACAAAGGCCGAAAGCAACATGAGATGACACTGGCTGAAACTGAGAATTTGCAGAAGATGGAAATTCAACTGGAACAGGAAAATGCATTTGGGCCACGGACTGCTGTGCTCGCTGGCCATTTTCCTGCTACATCGAGACATATTTGCTGCTGCTTTCTTGCCATTTACCGCTGCCCTTCAAGGGCAGAGCATTTTGAGACTGAAAGATGCCATCTTTGAGTCCAAATTGCTGCACTCTTAAGCTGCTACTTGGCTGTTACGTTCGCTATAAACAGCTGCTGAAGCTTCTGAAATATTGCAGCTGGAATTGTTTATACAAAGTAGGCTCAGAAACATGCAACATAGAAGGAGGCAGTGCACTGCTGCTGCTGTTGCTGTACATATAGGAAATGAGCTTGGCTTTGAATGAATTGGTTTTTTGACTTGCAGGTCTTTACATGATAGCACACACATGATCCACTTGATGACTCTACCTCATTGGGTGGTATTAGCACCTAGTGCTCATTCCCTAGAGGGAGGGTCAACATATGGAAAATGTTGTGTTATATTGCCATGTTGGATCTGCTGGATGTGCTATATACATGCTGCAAAGGCAATCATGACTTATGACAATCATGACCTATGTATTGACTAGGTTCCAGTATGCTCATTTCATAAGACATTGGAGCACTTATAGTTGCTTTATTATTTGATTATTGTTTAGTCATCTGTAATATCAACTTAGGATATCTATAAATCCTAAGTTGATCATTAGGTTAATTCTTCATTTCATATTAGCTTTTGGCTACATTTGTAGACTTTTGGGATTTTCTTTTGAAATAAAATAAAATAAAATAATTTAAAAAAAAAAGGAAAACCAAATTCTACAAGTGGCTCCCAATGCACCTCATCTTCACTCCCACCACTATAGGCCCATCCCCAGCAACCCCCACCCCCACCTTCCTCCCATAGTACTTGTCTAGATTATATACAAATGATTTTAGTATAATATTTTTTTCCTTACATACCCAAGATAAGAAAATAGTAAGCAACACATTTATTTTCCTGAAAAATATTTTTAAAATATTTTTTATGAAATTTTCTTCATACCGAACACATCCAAAGAGAAGAATGTGTTTTTTTATTAGTAAGACCTAATAAATGTTTTGATTGGAAATGAAACTTGTGACTCCAAAGTTACATGAATTTTATTAAAATGTATAATAACAAATATAGTACTCCCTTCATTTTATTTTACATCCCCCTTGTTGACTTGGCACTCTCCTTAAAATGTTATTTATGAGGGGTTCATTTTACTAAATTATCCTTATTAATTATGCTTTGAAAATATAATTTTGACTACAATTACTTTATCTATTGAAAGAAAGCAATAAATCTCTCTTGATTTACTAAAATGGACAAGTAAAAGAAAAATCTAATTTTAGTATAAGGGCCAAGTAAAATGAAATGGGAAGAGGGGGGGGGGGGGGGGGGGTTGTAAAAGGTACTCTGTTGGTTCCTTCTTACTTGTCTCTTGTTTACTTGACACTTTCCATAAGAAATCATTTGTTTGGAGTAAAACATACTAAGTTACCCTTATTAATTATGCTTTGGAAATTTAGGTTTGATAAGAGTAATATAAGATGAAGTTAATAAATCTTTCGTGATACACTAAAATAGACAAATAAAAAAAATTAGTTTTAGTATAAGGAATAAGTAAAAAGTAATGGAAGGAGTAATCTGATAAGGGACAAGAAAGTCCCACAAAAAGTTACTACTACTATATATATGGTGTCAATCTAGTCCAATTACAAAATTCCAAGTGGGTATAGTCATAAGAAAATGAATTAGGGCAAAAATAATAAGTAATAGTGAGCAAAAAAACAACCACCACTTGTAGCATCCTCATTGTTCAAAGAATGACGTGAGGACTACAAAAATTTGAAATCCTCCCTTTTATATATAGTTGTAATATGCATATAACAGTACTCTCGGTGGTCCTCCTTAATTGTGCTTTTATTTTGAGGTTTTATTAGTAAAAGTTCACACTAGTTCTATCCTGGGTGGTTTATTTTATTTTTTTATTTTTTTTAAAAGAGTATATAACATTTTCAATCAACAAAATTTAAGTTATTTTATTGAGAAAGTTTTTTTTTTCTCAATAAGATGAAAGGTAGATCCTTTTTATTTTATTTTTTATTTTAAAACCATTACTAGACAGAGATGGCCCGTGCCAGCACATCCCAATGGTGTGGAAGTTGGAGATGTCTTGTATATTATTTTGTCAAAACAACAATAAGGCTTTATAGTCTCAGGAGAAGTGTATGCACAATCACTGCAATGCCAAATTTCAAACAGTTTGATAAAAACAATCAAAGCTTTATTAACCTCAAGTAGGTAGGTGATCCATATGTACATCTTTTGGATTACAAAACATACAAAAAGTGCCAAAACATTGAGGAACTCAATAGATGTTTCTGAGTCGTGTCCATCTTGTTGGTCCAAAAAGCTAGTAGGTACCAACATTTCTATGCTAGTGTGCATGTACACTTCAGTCTGCAGATGCAGTATCTTCGAACCATCAGTTGTTCCTTTCCTCCCAGATTGTCAAGACTATACAGACACATATAGGTACAGATATCCAAATGGCCTTGTGCTTCTTTGTCATCTTCCTACCAGCTGCTGGTAGCACCTCTTAAATCACCAGGCATGGTCGCATGGTCCATTTAACTTCAAACAGAAAGAGGAACATTTTGCCATAGCTGAGATGACACTGGACAAGCTTAAATCAAATAAAATTACTATCATAATATGTTTCTTTACAGTTATCTATTTAATCTGTGAAATCTTCCCGAGAATGAGAGATCAATCGTAGAAAAGCAACCAGGCAATTTTCACTATAAAGATGATTCATCAGAATCAAGTAAAAAGAAATTAAAATCAAAATTTCATAAGTTTCTCAATTGTTATTTACCCCTATTTTCTATGCAAGACTTAGTAGAAAGGAGAGAAATGCAAAGGTGCTCCATGAACAAACAAACAGCGAAATGTGAAAAAAGGTAAAAGAAAATAAAAAAGGCAATAGCCATGAACGTAAAAGTCCATATCTAGATAAAATGTAAAATCAATACTGAAAAACCTTTACCACACGTACCTTTACTATGTCAGCCACATTGACTTCCTCATGGACACTAGTTTCACCAGCTGCGGCCGACGAAGAAAGAATTCTGAGCTGGGAAACCATAAACTTACTTACCCTGTGAGAGATTTTAGGGTTGGAATATCGCAAAATCAGAAATGTATCTTCGCGATAAAACTGGAAGTACACTCGCTTCACCCACTGTAGAAACTTCTTCTCACTACGGGGAGAACTAAACATAGGTAAATTAGCATTCATCCCCCTAAAAGGGGCTATAGAGTACCAAATTTATTTTTTCTCTTGTGAACCACTTTATTTGTTTGCAGTCCCAATATCTAACATAGCAAATATAACATCAAGGTAAATGAACAATTAGCATAGTTTTGTTAAGAGATAAATCATGACTCCGAACACAATTTCTCATGTAGTAACATGATGCACTTTAAAATGTACAGAGCATAGACAAAAATAGTATTGTAAAGCCTAATATATGACAAATAGTAATAGAAGCAAGTCTGTCCTTATTAGCTGAATCAACCATTTTACCTACACTGGATCTCCTCTACTCTTTAACCAAGCTAAGCTTCTTTCTTTTTCCTCACTAATATTCACCCAGAGATTTATCA
Organism: Lycium barbarum; assembly: GCF_019175385.1. Lineage (NCBI taxonomy): Eukaryota > Viridiplantae > Streptophyta > Magnoliopsida > Solanales > Solanaceae > Lycium > Lycium barbarum. The sequence continues at coordinate 96,487,081 of NC_083342.1, forward strand.
CTCTGCAATAGCCTACAATTCTCTCCCGGGATATTTGTTATTCCCCTGTTTTCATTTTTCCTATTTCCTTTTTTATATTTGTTGGTGGAAACTTCACAATTTTTGTACTGATTGTTGACTTTTGTTATAATATAAACGCATACGTAGGATTTTAGCTCCTACTTAAACTTACAAAATGACAGAATATTAGATTGATAAGATGCTATTTAAGCTGGACTAATAACACACCTCAAAGCTTGAAGTATACTTGGTGGATCAGCTCATCGTCAGCACTGTTCGAAATAGATCAAGAAGGAGACAAACTTGTATGTATAAACATGAGATCAGAATTGAATTGTTTAAGGCATATTGTCAAACACCTTGTTTGCATCTAAGCTGCGATTTGTTTCGTCACTATTTTTTGGAAATTCAATATGTACCCATAGAATGTTTACACATATGCAGGAAATTTCAAAACATGCATGTGCTATCAATATACACAATCCAAGAAACCATAGAAAAGACCAGTCAACGGCGTGATATCAACAAATTACTCATTATACCCAAAAAGTTGTGCAACAAACAAAGAAAGGGTGAAGAAAAATTTCACTGAGTGAGAGAAAGAGAAAAAAAAAGCTCTATATGTGCAACATTACCAATACACCAAGCAAGAAGAGAGTCATTTTAAAAGGAAACTCACCAGAGAGAGCAAGAATAGTCGAAGCAACCGGACCAAAGCAGCTGGATTCATTCACGGATAATGAAAATGTACTTCTCTCACAAGCACGACTATGGGTGGCTGCACAAAAAAGAGTAAAGCTATATTAGCGAGCACATTATAATTTGACACGGAGAAGAGGGAGAAAGTGGAGGGAAATCAGATCAAATGAACACAAGGGGAAGCGAAGATGGTGTGCGGAGCTTGAAAGTAGCCGGCTGGAACCTAATTTCACGAATCAAAGATTTGAGTTTCCAGAAATCTAACAAACAAGTGATGAAATCTAGAAATTTCAGAAGATTAGTAGAAAGCGATACGTGGCATCTGAGTGGCAGGGTATTTTACAGGTACACTATATCTGCTTATATACAAAAGGACTAATATGCCCTCTGCTAGAATTTTAATTACAATTAACGGACATGTCGAAACTAAGCCATTTTTCTATAATATAGTAAAGTAAAGTGATGTAATGTGTCTGAAATTACTAATTCAAATTTATGCTATACAAAGCCCATCTTAGTGTTCCTTACGAAAGAGGAAATTATTCCCAAGGTTGTAAATTCAAAACCTTAAAAATTTAGTATACCATTCTATCACATATTTCATGGTGAAAGATTGTCACTCAACAGTGGAGACTAATGCCATCATCCAAAGTAATTTGAAGGTTGGGATGCGTATCATACAATTTCGGTTGGATTACGAAACTTCAGTTTCCATTTTTTGATTTTCAATTTGTTAAAATTGAGACAGGGACGAGAATTTTGAGAGACAAGAATAATAGGACAATACTTTCTGTTTTGTATTCATTATAATGACCTCCTTATATACAAGTAAGGTCCTCCTTCTGCTAGTCTAATAAGATAACTCTATTCTAATAGGACTACATATCTTATATTACCATATTTACAATCTCACTATAATTAAAACTATCACAATTACACTAGAATATGGTATCATACCCCTCAAGTTGGAGCATGAGGTCTCGAATGCCCAACTTGCCTATTAAATATTCATGTTGTGATTTACCAAAGCCTTTGTAAACATATCGGCCAACTACTCACTGATTGACACATGACTGGAAAGTATTATACCGGATTGGAGTGTGTCCCGAACATACAATTGACTTCAATGTGTTTAGTCAGTTCATGACACATCGGATTTCGTGCAATATACAATGCTGCTTAACTATCACAGTACATTTTCACCGAAGATTTATGTTCAACGCCCAAACTATGCAAAATTAACTTTACCATTTCAATTCACCGACTGTCATTGCCATTGATTGGTATTCCGCCTCTGCTGACGAGCGAGAGACAATGTGTTGCTTCTTGGTTTTCCATAATACGGGTAAATTTTCGAGGGAGATAAACCAACCGGTAAGTGATTTTCGAGTCAACGGACATCCGGCCCAGTCCGAATCACACCATCTGTAGAACTGGAGATCACAATCTTTTTTCATCTCAATGCCTTGTCCTGGGTTCTTTTCCAAGTACTGCACCACATGGAAAGCCGCGCTCTAGCGTGCTTCTTTAGGTTGCTGCATGAATTATGACAGAAAATGGACACAACGCGACAACTCAGGTCGTGTAAAACTGAAGTATATCAATTTACCGACCAGACATCGGTATGGTTTCGGGTCTCCCAAATTGGTTGTTTTGGCCAACGCCAAACCGTGATTCTGTTTCATTGGAGTATTGATTGGTTTAGCTCCTAAAAATTCGGACTCCGAGATTATATAAACGCATATTTTCATTGATAGAGAAATAACCCGGTTGGTCCACCTACAACTTCAACTCCCAGAAAATACTTCAGATGGCCTAAATCCTTCATGCAAAAACATGCGCAGAGATAGTCTTTGGAATGCTCAATGGCACTATGATCATTTTCGAAGATAATTAAGTCATCCGCATAGATTAAGACGTTAAGTTACATATCTCTCAGTGCATCATAAAGAGAGAATAATCCAAGTACGACTGTTTGAACCTATATTTCTTCAAAGCACTTGACAATTTTGCAAACCAGCACAGTGGGCTTGTTTCAAACCATACAAAGATTTTCTGAGACGACATACCTCTCTTGAACTAGGAACACGAAATCCCAGTGGCAATTTCATATAAACCTTCTCCGTAAGGTCACCCTGTAAGAAAGCATTATGAAGATCTATCGTATGCAACTCCTAATTTCACGCAGCCGCAACTGCCAGGATGGTTCGAATGGTTACTACCTTAGAGACCTTTCACGTAGCCGCAACTGTCAAGATGGTTCGAACGGTTACTACCTTAGAGACCGAAGCAAAAATTTCATTGTATTCTATTCCATCCTTCTGTTTATTTTCGAAAATGACCAATCAAATTTTATATCGCTCGATTGTGCCGTCAGAGTTGTACTTGATCTTGTACACCCATCTACATCCGAGTTCTTTCTTATCCGGTGGCAATGTTTCTAATGTCCACGTTTCATTATCCTCCATTGCTTGGATCTCTTCTTGCGTGGCTTTTATTTAATGTTTTTTTTTCATTTTCTCTGAGAAGGATTTTGGTTCGCTTCCTGTGGTGATTGCTAGAAGGAAAATTTGGTGTTGCGAGAAAAAATTATCATAAGATATATAGTGAGCTAAAGGAAAGGCGCACCTGAGGGTTGCTAAGGATAGGGCGGACGCGTTGATGAACATTGTTTCCGGAATGTTTCAATGACGTTGTCGCGCAACCAAATCGATTCATTGCTTCTTACCCTGACCCAATTGTTCTTCTTGGGGCATTTCTTTGGTCCGGACGCTTCCGTCTGTACTTTCTACATATTTTCTCTATCTAGATCGGCATTTGTCTGGTAATATTCTGGCTGATCCGTAGGTTCAGTATCTGGTGTTTGTACTTCGTCCATCCGAGTTTCGTTCGTACCTACATTGTCAGTCTAATCTTCTTCTAAGTTGTGTTAGTTTCTTTCTCCCTCTGTTTCACCTGGAATCACTTCTATGTTGTCGACCAAGTTACCTGATCCTACAATAAAGGGGAACTTAGTCTCGTAGAAGTCCATATTTGTAGAAGTCCACATCTTTTGAGACTAAATATTCATCGTTCTCTAAGTCATATAATCTCCAACCCTTGTTTCCGTAGGGGTATCCCAAGAAGACACACCTACGACTCCAACTCTCAAACTTATCCCTTGTTCTTCCCTTTGTGCATGCATAGCATAGTGACCCTATCACTCTTAAATGATCATATGGGCGCCTCCCCGTATAAAATTTCAGAGGGAGTTTTCCCATTCAAAACCGAAGATGGTGCTCTATTGATCAAATACCCCGTATTCAAAACACATTCTCCCCGAAATTTGATCGGAAGATGACCTTAAAATCTCAATGCTCATGCCACTTTAAGAATGTGACGGTGTTTTCTTTTGACTCTTTCGATCTGTTGTGGTGTCCCTATACAAGATGTTTTGGAAAAGAATTCCATGTTTGAAGAAGTAAATCTTCTATCATTGAACTTAGTTTCGTTATCACTTCTAACAATCTTCACCCTCTCACCAAACTTCTTATCCACCAAGGCGAAGAAATTCATCAAGATTTGAGACACTTCTTTCTTGTTGACTAACAGAAAAATCCACACGGCTCGTGAACGATCATCCACAACAGTAAAAGAATATGAAACATTACAAGAGGAGTTCTATACGGTCCCCATAAATCCAATGAATCATTTCAAAAATATCTTAAGCTATATTATCACTTAAGGGACAAACACTTCTTGTTTGCTTTACCCTTTGGCATACATCACATTCTTTAGATGATCTAGTACCACTCTCTTTTAGGCCTAATGCCGTAATAGACTTCGTTACTTATGTTGAAGAATGACCTAACCGTTTGCGCCAAAGATCGAACCAATCAAGTACCTCGGCCTTCATAGATTGTATCCGCGGCACATTCCAAAAATAGTAAAGTCCACCACGATGCTCACTCATTCCAACCTGCTTCCTCGTGGTGGGGTTCTGTATAGCAAATATAATTTTGTTAAGTTTTACATCACAATTAAATGTTACACCTCGTAGTTTTGTACGTTGAGATTCATGTGGTGTTAGTTGTCCTAATCGTGGACACTGGAGTTATCTTCTACGATATATGAGATTATATGTGCCTATCTTATGGTTATGAGGGTTTAAGTTCATTTAATAAGTTATGAAAGGATTAGCGAACAAGCGAATTAAGGAAATTAATTTTGTCGGAACTTTGGGAAAACTGGCAGAATTTTAGACAGGATTTTTGGTCCAACTTGAAAGAGGTATATCTCCTAGAATATGAGGAGTTATGGTGTGCATTACCTATCCAAATTGAAGTTAGTTGAGTCTAGTTTTCAACGCAACAAACCGTTCGTCAATACGATATCAGAGTAGAAAGTTGTGGGTGTTTTAAGACAGACTGCTCGGGCAGTGAAATTCGACGGTTCAGTTTGACGGACCGCAAAACTTTTTGCGGCCCGTCAAATGGAATTTTTCCCACCATAAAACAGTTCCAGTGAGGTCATTTTGGGTGGTCCATTTGGCGGAGCGTCAAATTTTCTGCGATTCGTCAAATTGGCCGCAAAAAGTAAGTCGGTGGCCGACTTTTTGATGTTATAAATTTGTTCCAAGGTTCATTTTTAACCATTTCCACCTTAAAATTAGTCCAAATACTCTCCAAAATCCTCTTCTCAAGTTCATATGCTAATCAAGGCCAAACCGAAGAGGATCAAGAGATTCAAGTTCCGGAAAGCTCACTAGGGTTAGTAAAGTTCAAGTTTCTCTTTGGTGTTGAAGTTGGAGGTTTTATCCTAGTGAAGTAATTTGATCCAAAGCTTGATCTTGTGTGATTAAGGTACGTTTTCACATCTATTACTTGTTGTTAAGGTTGTTTGATTGTTGTACAATTTGATTGAAGGAGGAAAATGAAAAGAGAGTTCAACTATGAATTTGATAATATTTTGAGCTATAAATTAACTTGAGTTATAATTTTTGGCATATTATGAGTATAATCTTGTTATGAGTGGTAATAATGATGATGAGGAAGTGTTGTATACAAGAGTATAAGGGGTTGTGTTGAAGTTGTTGTTATGTGTTGCTTATGAAAAAGAGTTTTGGGATTGAATGGAGCATAACTTGAATGTAATCTCTTGAGTATGGGATTGTTGATGTTGCTATTGTCGTTAGGAGTTGTTTTGGAACTTGGTAGAAGTAGATGAAATAGGGGACATGCTGCCCAATTTTCGCTAGCTCACAAGTTACTCTAGTTTGTCCTTATGAGAGTTTTCAAGGCTTAACTCTAGTATGAATTATCTTGAATGAATATTTGCAAGCTTGGAAGGAAAAATGTTAAGTAGTTAAGGAGATGACAAGGTATGTTAAGGCTGTCCCTTTCTTTCTTATGGCATGATCCTACCAATACAAACCCATACCAATGATATCTATAATGTCTTTATTTCTAGAGATGCTAGAAACTCATGGTTCTTGATGTTCTTATGATATGGTGGACACCTGTCTGATGATTATTGATCTTAATCGTATGATTATTGATTTTATTCATTGATGTTAATCTCATCTTATGGTTATTGTTCCTTCAAGGTGAGATATGCCCATGATGATAGTTCTATAATGACAATCGGAGGTTCACCGACCTTACGCCGGTCCGATAGATTTATAGCTTTTATTTAGGCTCTCATTCATGCTTAATATATATATATGTATGTATTTTCTCACACCGCGCGGTGCTATAGTCGGCTGGGCAGGCACGTAGATGTTCACACCACTGCAGTGGGCAGATTATGATGTTACCCTGGACGCGGGATGATAATGATAACATCGAGCCTAATTGGCCGGGAAGGATACTATATATATGTATTTTTGAAAAATATTTTTCTTTAAAAGCTAAGCATGCATGACATCCGCCTTAAGAGGCATTCAGAGGTACAGATTGATCTCTTTATCTTATATTGTCTTCATACTTTCCTTGTCTTATTACTCATGCCTTACATACTTGGTACATTATTCATACTGACGTCCTTTTATTTGTGGACGTTGCATTCATGCCTACAGGTAGATAGGGAGACGGATCAGACCCCTTGTCACGACCCAACCTGAGGGCCATGACGGGCACCCGGAGCTAGCCTACCGAGCACCACCTAGCATTCTTCTTTAGTCATACCTCGGTGGACCACATATCTAACTCACAATTGGCATAGTCTATACGGGCATAAATTCTCAAATATAAGCTCATTTGTATGATTATCATCAACTCTGCCCCATATATGTATACAAGCCCACAGGGCTACAAAAAAAAAAAACGATATATAAGATATGAACCAATGAGGTTATGAGACGTCTAACTGTACACACACATGTCTGCGAGCCTCTATAACAAATGTTAGAAGTCATAAAGACGGGACAGGACCCTACCATGCCCAAACATGTACACAAAAGAGTAATACCAATAGACTGCAGCTCCGAAGCAAATGGAGAGCTCCTGAGACTCCGTGGATGAGGCTCCTAGGGATATGATCTGTCTCTCTGCCTACCTGCGGGCATGAACGCAGCGTCCATGAGCAAAAGGACTTCAGTACGAATAATGTACTGAGTATGTAAAGCATGAACAACAACATAATAAAGACATGAGGAGCATGAGATAAAAGAGATAACTTGTGCATCTGATTGCCTCTTAAGGCGGATATCACACATGCTTAGCCTTTTTTAAAAAAAAACATCTTATATATACACATATAGTATACTGCCAGACCATATAGGTGCGGTGTTATCATCACATCATCATTATCCTGCGTCCGGGTATCCCGCTTCCGGGACGATATCATAAGTTGCCCACTGCAGTAGTGTGCGCATCTACGTGCCTGTCCGACCGACTATAGCGCGGCATGGTGTGAGAAAATACATACATATATATAAAGCATGCACGAGAGCCCAAATAAAACGTTACTACTCGATCGGAGTGACGTAAGGTCGGTAAACCTCCGATTTCTATTATGGAATCATCATCATCGCCATATCCCACCTTGAAAGAACAATTATTATAAGATGGGATCAACAACAATGAATACAATCGATAATCATGTGACAAACTCAATAGTATCATGAGAACATTAAGAACTTCAAGCTTTGGCATTTCTAGAATTGAAATCATCATCATACCTGTTATCATTATCATCACAAGGATCATTATCAACTATATCATAAGAATCATGAAAATTATGGGCTTCTAGTGTTTCTAGGAATAGGAATGTTGTAGATATCATGTGCAGGTTGACAACTATGGAATCATGCCTTTAGAAAGAAAAGGGTTAGCCTTACATACCTTCACGTCTTCTTAACTACTAACATTTTCCTTCAAAGCCCGTAAAATCTACATTCAAGAGGATTCATAACAAGGTTAAGTCTTGAAAACATGCTTAAGTTCAAACTAGAGCAACTAAAAGGCTAACGGAATTTGGGCAGCACTTCCCCTATTTTATCAATTTCCAACATATTGCAAAACAACTTCCAAACAACAATAACAACATCCATAATATCATAATCAAGAAGTTATATTCAAATTAGTCTCAAATTTAACCAAAGTCCTTTTTTCAAGTTCACCTCGTAGTCATCTTCTTCAACTTAATACCTCACGACTTCTCTATCCCTATTTTCTTGACTTTAAGACTTATTAAACCTCTAAATCAACTCAACATTCGCAATAAGATGAAGAACATACCTTGTATTTGAATAACTTCCACTCACACAACTTATTTCAAGGCCAATTTCACCATAACTCCATATAGAAACAAGAACAAACACCTTTCTATAAACTAGTTGAGGATTTAGGGGTTTGATCCTTTCTTAATTTGATTTGGGGTGCCGGGAAAGACAAAGACGGGATTTCAACATAAAAAGCGGTGGATGAACGGTAATGGCTGGGGAAGGGGGCAAGTATATCCTTTTGTTCTCAGTTCGTGGGAATTGCTTCCATTACTAACCAGAGGGAGCTTAGAGAGACTTTAGGGATTTATTTTGGGTGAAAATTAAAGCCTACGTCATGAAAAAGACTATTTAAAAGCTCAGGAAAAAAAATACCACCGACTCAAATTTCTGAAAATTTCGGGCAAAGCACGGGTTACTATTCATCCCGTACTTAAAAGTACGGGTTACTGTTCATCCCATACTTTGGAGGAAAAAATTTCAATTTTCTGAAAATTTTGGCAAAATACGCCCAAAATGTACGGGACATACATTTTTGTACGGGTCGTACTTCACTCCGTACTTCACAGAAATATGATCTGTCAGTTGCATTGAAAAAAGACTCGTCGAACTTCAATTTACATAGGTTATGCATTCCATAACTCCTCATATCCTAGGAGATATGTCTCTTTGAATTTGGACCAAAAAATCCTGTCCAAAATTCTGCCAAGTTTTTCCAAATTTTAAACAAACCTAATTTCTTCGATTCGCTTGATCCCGCAACCTTTAAATACTTATCTAACAATTATTAAAAGTCGTCCTTAACCTTATAATGGTATCATAGCCTCTTTAGACTCACGTTAGTTTTCTTACGACGACGCGAAAATTTACGAGGCGTAACACTAGTAGGCTGCTTCATCAGCGATTGCACAGGGACGCTCCATTTGTTCCGGAGCTGCGGTTTAGTTGGTACTATTCTTTTCTGTACATATATGGATATGAAGGCGTCCTGTCCCGTCTTTATGATGTTATGCACTCCATGTAGGGGCTCGTAGATGTTATGATGTATATAGTTAGATGCTCTATAAGTTTATCGGTTCATAGTTTGTATATTATTTTTGGTAACTTTGTCGGCTTGTACGTATGAGCATAGTTGATGGTGATTATATAGTTGTGCATATATTTATTGAACTCGTGTCTCTTACAGTTTATGATATTTATGAGTTAGCTATGTAGCCCATCTAGATATGATTATGAGGTAGATGTTAGGAGGTGCTCGGTAGGTTAGCTCCGGGTGCCCTTCGTGGCCCTCTATTTGGGTCGTGGCATTAAATGATCAACAAGTTCTGAAACAAAAATTAAATTTAATGTTAAATCCGGAATGTAAAGGACATCCTTCAACTATATCCTATTATTTAGCCTGGTTATTCCTTCTCTTGTGGCCACCGAGCTACTTCCATCCGGAAGCCCAATCGGACAATTAGGAATGTTGTGCTGATCGCTCAGTTCCTCCAAATTGCCTGTCACATGGTAGGTAGTTCCGAAGTAAATAATCCAGAATGAGTTTTCGGTCTTACTATTCATTTTGCCATTCTGGTTTATTCCTTAAATTCAAAATGTGAATCACAGTCTTCCGGATCTCGTCGCTCAATTATAAGATAATCTCCTGCCTTTGGTCACTAGTCTTGTCTCCGCTTGAGTTCCTTCTTTTGCAACCACGACGTTAGCTCGGTAGTTGCCTTTTCCAAGACCGGATCCCGGTCCACCCCTCTACTGTTATTGCTGTACTTGTCTTCTTCCCCCAATTTTTCATCTGCTTTTTTATTTGTGGGCCACCAATACGGATAATGAATGAGTCGAAAACATTCGTCCACAACGTGTTCGAATCTCTTGCAGTGTTTGCAGAATGCACCATCATTTTTCCCTTCACCTTGATCACGGTAAGGGTTTCTCTTGTATGGCAAAAGTCATGGTTTCACTCTGGTCCTCCATTTTCCGTAATCCTCTCACACACTCTTGCACCAGCTTCGAATAGACCTTGTTTAATGATGGTAATAATTCTTGGGCTAGTATTTTTGACCTCACCGATTCATACATTGCCTCATCCAATCCCATGAGGAAAAGATGCATTTTTTCTTCTTCTCTTTTGTCTTCTAGAACCGTTCTTAGATTGCATGTGAACTTTCCGCACATACAAGTTGGAATCTGTTTGTAATTCATCAATTCCTCCACAATCTTAGTGTGTTTTCCATAGTAATCCACTATAGTCCTTCCCTTCTGCTTGTACTCCGCTAGTTCCACCTTTAGTTGTTGCATCCGAGGGCCGTTAATAACGGCAAACCGCTCTCGGATGCTCGTCCATAATTCTTCCACTTCCTCTTTATGTGAAATCATTGAGCGAAGCGTTGATTCTATGGTGTTGCAAATCCACGACACCAACAGTGAGTTCATAATCCACCAATCTTCCAAGTCCAGCTAGGCTTCATCCGACTTTTTAATTGTAACGTCGACGAAGCCGAACTTCTTTCTTGCTCTTAGGTTTGTCCTTATGGATCTAGCCCATTCTTCACAATTCTCACCCTTTAATTGTACTTGTGTCATCACAATTCCAGGGTTATCATTCGATGTAATGTCGTAAGGAGAGATTGTTTTTCGTTGGATTTTGTTTTCTTCACCAGCAATTCTTTTGCCTTATTGTTGGTTACTTTACAGTCGCCTGCCATTATTTTAGGATTTTGGTGTTCTTTCTAACGTGACTCTGATACCATTTTAAAATCGAGACAGGGACGAGAATTTAGAGAGACAAGAATAATCGGAGAATTCTTTCTGCTTTGTATTCATCATAATGACATTCTTATGTAGAAGGTCCTCCTTCTCCTAGTCTAATAAGGTAAACATATTCTAATAGGACTACACGTCCTATATTACCATAATTAAAATTTCACCATAAATAAAACTATCACAATTAGACTAGACTTGGGTTCCATACAATTTTTAAGAAATTACAATCCAAATTCAAACCAAATCGTTAAGGTTGGCTTAGTTTGAAGTTTGATTTTGGATTAATTAGTTTGGTTTGTTCGATTTCTTGATTTGTGCCTATAAATTGGATGTTTCCTTTTTCTCACTGATATGAACATTCAATTAAATATTTATACACATTATTCTTGATAAGTTCTTGTTCCCAATACAATAATCCAAATAAAGTTTAGCCTTTGTCTCGAGTGTCTCGGTATCTCGATACTAAAGGATAAAGTGATGAGGGTGAGAGAAAACTATCTTTGAAACTTCTATATTTCTTTAAGTGGACTAATATGATATTGAACGATTTAACTTAGAAATGTTGACAAATATATTGCAGTCATGGAAACTATAGACACCGAATTATCCAAGAATTAAGCTTGGTAACTAAAGTTCATCCAAGAATTAAGCTTGGTAACTAAAGTTCATCAAGTCTTTCAAAATAGAAAAAGAAGTACCAAGAGGTGAATATTCTCACTCTGATTTCACTTAATGACTCCTCAATGACTCATAAAGTACTTAACATAATCCTCTATAGCCAGAAAATGGCAAGTCCTCGAAAACTTTTATTTTTGACAAATCTTCTGTCAAAATTAAATTGATTCTACAATCAAATCTAAAGGTACTTTTCTCTTTTTTTTTTTTTTTTTTTTTTGAGTGAGGGTGATTGTAATTAAATTGGAAAACATCTAAACTTTTGAGAAAGATTGAGGGTGAATGTACATCTTAATGCGTATTGTGCCAAATTTCATCCAAACATTTAAGGAAGGTTAGAGGTAAAATTAGATCCCTGATGTAGATCCTCAATGTGTATTTGCCAAACTAATGAGGAATTCAGAGATCACATGATTGTAAATTGCACATTCATTACAGAGTTGTGGTGTAGAAAAATGAATTGGCTTCAAATGCAACCCCATGGGATAAGCAACTGGCAGGCTCATTTGTAATGGTGCATCAAACAAGGTAAAGGAAAGTCTCAGAATGCATAAGTGTTCAAAATGATTTATACAAAACTGATTCATGCCATTTGGTTGGAAAAGAATCAAAGAGTTTCTAAGAAAAGAAAAAAGAATGTAACGCTATAGCTAGGGAAATGGCTTATAATTTAATGTGAGGGCCCCTAATAGGATCAAAAGGAACTACAACCCTTTTGGTTTTGATAAGCTTAGTTTCGGTTTTGATGTAGTTGATTGAGGTGAGAGTGAGTAAAAGAAATCTAGATATCGATGTGATGATTGAGCTATGGTATTGTACAGTTTTACTTGGTAATTAAATAGAATGCTTAGTTACCAAAAAAAAAAAAATGAAGATCGAAGGTGATTTGGACTAGGTTGAAATCAACAAGAAAAATGTCACTTTAATGATGTATATCACATGTTTATTGGTGTATATTGCACGCGAGTTTTCATGGATATACACATATATACATGATATGCAGACATGAATATATAGGAAAGATATACATAGATATACAAGGAGACATGCACGAATAAACAAGTGGATACACACGGATATACACTGACAATAAAACTTATGTCACACATTCTCCGCCGCACTGCCACCATAAAATCACCATAGCAGCCATTCATTCTGCCATAACAATACAAAACACCATTTTAATAAAAAAAAAAAAAAGACATGAGTGATGTTCAAATACTCGTCATCCACGATTTACCTCTTTCTCTTTACCTGAAGTCGTGGCTTATGTTGGGGAGCCAGGTAGAAGAAGGAGAGTCCAACAGTTTCAAGGATGTGCTTTAGTTGAAACAAGGTAGTATTTGCAGGATGTTTTACAATTATATGGTTGTTATAAAATAAAGGCTATAAAGTAAATACATCAAAAACAAGAATATAGAATGAGATTGATATATTATTCAACCTTTAACTTAAGAGAGATTTCATTGTATATATATTTTTTTACAAATGAACTACTATTTATAGGAGAGAAATGCTTGATGGCCGAGCAGTAAGCGTGGCTTGGTGGCTAAGGAATCTTGCCATCCAAGTTTACTGAGGACATCCAATTTACAACACTCCCTCTTGGATGTGCATTAATTAGATGATGTGCCTCATTAAAACCTTATTAGAAAAAATTAGTGGGAAAAGTCTTAATGAAGGGAAAAGAGTACACATATCTAGTAATACGCTTTAAGAGCTGCCTCATTATAAACCTTAACAGGAAAACCCAATGGGATAAAATCTTGGTTAAGGGAAAAAGAGTACAGCGCGTATTTACTCCCCCTGATGAAAACCAAACTTCAGATGTCGAAGTCTTCGCATTCCAATATTGAATATCATCTTCTCAAGAGTTGAAACTGGCAAAGATTTGGTGAACAAATCTACATGATTGCCACTTGAACGGATTTATTGCACATCAATATTACCTTTCTTCTGGAGATTATGTGTGAAGAATAACTTTGGTGAAATGTGCTTCGTTCTATCTCCTTTTATGAAGCCTCCTTTTAATTAAGTTATGCATGCAACATTGTCTTCGTATAATACTGTGGCTATTTTTGTATCATACTTCAAGCCATATCTTTCTCTGATGAAATGTATTATTGATCTCAATCACACACACTCTCTACTTGCTTATAGCTATTATCTCAGCATGATTCGAAGAAGTAGCAACAATTGACTGCTTTGTAGATCGCCATGATATAGCAGTACTTCCGCATGTAAACAGATAGCCTGTTTGAGCTTTATGTGGATCAGATAAATAACCTGCATCTGTATAACAAACAAGATCTGCACTACTATTCTTAGTATAAAACAGACCCATGTCAATAGTTCCCTTCAGATATCGCAGTATATGCTTAATTCAATTCCAATGTCTTCGTGTGGGAGAAGAGCTATATCTTTCTAGCAAATTAACAGAGAATGCTATGTTAGGTCTTATAGCATTAGCAAGATAAATAAGTGCACCAATTGCACTAAGATATGGTACTTCATGACCAAGAAGCTTTTCATTTTCTTCTTGAGGTCAGAATGGATCTTTACTCGTTTCAACTAAGCGAATAACCATTGGAGTACTTAATGAATGCACGTTGTACATGTAAAATCGCTTTAATTTTTTTCCGGTATAAGAAGATTGATGGATAAAGATCCCGTCTGCTAAATTTTCAATCTGCAAACCAAGACAGAGTTTTGTTTTTCTGAGATCTATCATCTCAAATTCTTTCTTTAAATATTCAATCGCCTTTTGGAGCTCTTCTAGAGTTCCAATTAGGTTTATGTCATTAACATAAACAACAAGTATAACAAACTCTGATTTTGTTTTCTTAATAAAAATATATAGACAAATGGCATCATTTATATAACCTTCATTTATCAAGTACTCAGTGAGGCGATTATACCACATGCACCCTGATTGTTTTAAACCATATAATGATCTTTGTAATCTAATTGAATACATCTATCGATACTTTAAACTAATTGTTTCAGGTATTTTAAACCCTTCAGGAATTTTCATATAAAATTCACTATCAAGTGAAACACAAGGTAAGTTGTAACCACATCTATCAGATGTATTTCAAGGTTTTCATGTACAGCTAAACTAACGAGATATCGAAATAATATTCCATCCATAATGGGTCAATATGTTTCTTCATAGTCAATACCGAGTCTTTGAGAGAATTCTTGTGCAACAAGGCGTGCCTTGTATCTCACAATTTCATTTCTATCATTCCTTTTCCGCACAAAGACCCATTTGTGGATAGCTGATTTTACACCATTAGGCGTTTGAATACCGGTCCAAATACCTCACGTTTAGAAAGTGAATTCAATTCTGATTGAACTGCTTCTTTCCATTTTGGCCAATCATAGCATCGTCGATATTCTTCGACAAATTAAGGTTCCTGATCCTCAATGTCTTTCATATTATTCAATGAAACATTAAATGCAAAAACATTATCCACCATAATCTTCGATCGATTCAAAAGAACTTAATTATAGTTCTTTACTTACTTGAGTCTCAGGTTCCCTGTTATCTTCAGGAGTATCAAGATTAATCAGATCTTGAATATCTTCATGATATTCTTTCATAGTGCCATTATGATCATTTTTTGTGTTTCTTTTTCTAGAATTTTTATCCTTGGAACCTAACGGTCTACCATGCTTCAGGCGTGTATGAGATTCAGAAGCTATGGCATTAGTAGATCCCTTTGGGACATCAATTCGGATAGGCATATCTCTGCAGGGATATGTGACTTAGTTATTATTTTCAAATCAATAAATGCGTCTGGCATTTGATTTGCTATGGATGATCTTCTGGATCTCCTGTTCACATATAGGGGCACGTGGATCAAAATGAGCTAGTGATGAAACTCTCCACACAATTTCTCTTTTGATTTCTTCTCTCTCCCCTAATTGTGAGAAATTTGTTTCATCAAATCGAAAATCTGTAAATCGACCAGTGAATAAATCTCCAGTTAATGGCTCAAGGTAGCGAATAGTGGAGGGTGATTCAAACGCAATATATATTCCTAACCTTCTTTGGGGGTCTATCTTAGTGCGCTGTGGTGGTGCTACCAGCACATATACAATACAACCGAAGATTCGGAGATGAGTAATATTTAGTTCAAGGCCAAATACTAATTGTGACGGGGACTATTTATTATAATGAGTAAGTCTGAGACGAATAAGAGATGTTGCATGTAAAACAGCATGACCTCAAAAGATAGTGGGCAACCGTGTTTTCATAACTAGTGGTCTTGTAATCAATTGTAGGCGTTTAATAAATGACTCAACAAGACCATTTTGGGTATGAATATGAGCTACATGATGTTCAACTTTAATCCCAACTGATAAACAATAATCATCAAAAGCTTGAGATGTAAATTCCCTGACATTATCGAGGCGTATAGCCTTAATGGGATAATCTGGGAAATGTGCCCTTAAGCATATTATTTGTGCCAACAATTTCACAAACACCAGGTTGCGAGAAGATATGAGGCACACATGAGACCATCTAAAAGATGTGTCTATTAGGACCATAAAATATTTGAAAAACCCACCAGGTGGATGAATAGGTCCACATATATCCCATGTATATGTTCTAGAAAGACAAGGGATCCAATGTCAACTTTCATTGGTGTCACTACCCAACCAGAGGGCCATGATGGGTACCCGGAACTAACCCACCGAACACCTATTAACATACTTCTCGTAATCATATCTAGGTGGATCACTTGCCTAACTCACATTTATCATAAACCGTAAGAGGTAAGAATTCAATAGATATATGCACGTCTATAATAACATCGTCGACTATGCCCAATTGGACAAGCCGACAAAACTACCAAAATGATATACAAAATGTGAACCGATGAGGTTACATAACATCTAACTATATACATCTGTATGCGAGCCTCTACATGGAGTACGTAATATCATAATAGACGGGACAGGACTCCGCCATGCCTAAGTATGTACACAAAAGGATAATACCAACTAACTGCAACTCCGGATCAAATTGAGCCCTTCTATGCAGTCACTGATGAAACAACCTAGGGGTCTGATCCGTCTCCTTGTCTACCTGCGGCATGAACGCAGCGTCCACAAACAAAAGGATGTCAGTACGAACAATATACTGAGTATGTAAGGCATGAGTAGCAACATAATGAAAATATGAAGATAACATAAGATAAGGAGGACAAGTTATACCTCATAATACCTCTTAAGATGACTGTCATGCATACTGAACCTTTCTCTAACGGAAACATATCATACATATACATACCATGATACCATACCCGGCCATATAGGCTCAGTGTCACCCATACCCGGTCATAATAGGACTCGATGGTGTCCATAACCGGCCATAACAGGGCTCGGTGTTGTCCATACCTAATTGCAGTGCCGCGCGCAATAGATATCATACCCGGCCATATAAGCTCGGTATCACAACATTGTTATGTATATAAGTAAAAGAAACATCACGATCATAAGTAAAAGGAACATCACCATCATCATCACTATATCTCTCCTTAGAAGGTCAACTGCCATAAGACGGGATCAACAATGATGGGCAAAGCTATATATATATATATATATATATATATATATATATATATATATATATATATATATATATATATATATATATATATATATATATATAACATACATGCGTATCCAAATGAGGCATTACAACTCTATCGGGGTGACATAAAGTCGGTAAACCCCCGATTTCATATTATTGAATCATCCTCCTCCTCATTATCATTATCATCAACAATATAGAGAATATTTGTCAACAATATCATAAGAACTTTGAGAATCATGAGCTTCTATCGTTTCTAGGAAATAGAACGTCATGGATATCATAGATGGATTCACTATGAGGAAATCATGCCTTTAGAAAGAAAGGTTAGCCTTAACATACCTTTATGTCTTCTTAACTACTTAAAGTTATCCTCTAAAGCCCGCAAAATCTAAATTCAAGAGGATTCATACTAAGGTAAAGTCTTGAAAACACTCTTAAGTTCAAACTAATGTAGTTAACGAGCTAGTGGAAATTGGGCAGCACTTCCCCTATTTTATCAACTTCCACCAAATTAAAAATCAACTCCCAAACAACAATAATAAAATCCACAATATCACAATCAAGAAATTATATTCAATTTAATCTCAAATTTAACCAAAAGCCCCTTTCAAGTTCATCTCATAGTCATCAACTTCAACTCAACACTTTATGACTCCGCCACTTTAATTCTTTTCCTTTCAAAGGGTTACTAAATTTTCTCATCAACTCAATCATGTACATAATAGGAAGAACATGCCTTATAATGGAGGAACTCCATATTATTCAACTCTTTCCAAGATCAAGTTCATCATCACCTTGAAGAGAAACAAGAACAATCACCTTCCATGGATTATCTTTGAGGTTTTGAAGTTAATCTTCTCTCTTGATGCTAAGGAAAGGTTGGAAGGTTATGGAACCTTCAAGAACTCTCTAGAAGTGTGGGGAAATAAGTGTGGGAGGTTGGCATGAAATGGGATCTTTTGGGATTTAAAAATGTGTCAAAATCGCTCCCCCGCATCACTTTGCGGTGGAGATGCTGCTCAGCATATTGGATATGCGGCCGCATCTCCCCTCCTCTCTTTAGGGAGGAGGTTGGGCAGTGAGGCCAGATATTTGGGTGAGTTTGCGGCCAATATGCTGCACAGAAAACTCAGTTTGCGGCCGCATATTGGTCCACAAACTTCGGTTTTCGCAAAAACGCATTCTTTTCTATTCGTTTGACCTCCAATCCTTATAGAACCTTCTTGGAACTTGCATAAAAATTCATTAACCATATAAGGGGCCCTATATCTCCCCCTCAAGGTAATTCTAAGAAATGTATAACTCAAATGATACGAAATCTTCCCAAAACATGACTCAAATTCCAATTTCTTCAACGAACTTACTTCTGCCAATTTATATGACTCCAAAACCTTAGGGTACACACTTAGAGTTACAAAATGGCCTCCTTAACCTTGTAATGGCCTCATGTACACTTTAGGCTTGCGTTAGTTTGCTCATAATGCAAATGGCACGAAATTTCCAAAGTATAACAGATGGCTTAGCTATCAATTTACTCAGATAACAAGCGGGGTGGGGGGGGGGGGGGGGATATGAAAATTTGCCACTTTCAAGAATCTTTAGGCTCTTAAGTGGATGCCCAATTGAATTTCAATAATTCGTCTCATTATTATTGATCCAGGGTAACCTATTCAGTCATGTCAAAGCACAAAAGTACTTGAATCATTAAACTTCTGATTTACAATTGAGTGTGCTTCAATTGTACTAATTTCTGCATAATACAGGCCAAAAGACAAAGTAAGTAATTTCTCCAAAATATATTTCTGGCCGGAGACATTCTTTGTACTTCCAAGATATCCATTATTTATTTCATTTAATGTCTCAACATGATACCTATTACGGCGAATATCTTTGAAACTTAACAAGTTTCTGGGGGATTTAGAAGAGAATAATGCATCTTCTATAACAAGTTTTCTTCCCTTAGGCAGAAATATAGTAGCTGTTCCAGAGCCTTCAATCAATTTCGAATTGCCAGAAATTGTACTAACATTTCCCCTTTTCCTAAGCAAATGAGAAAAATATTTCTCATCTTTGAATATGGCATGCGTTGTTCCACTATCAATTACACAAATATCTTCATGATTGGTCATTGATCCAAACAGAATTTGAGAAATTTCCATATGTTCTTCAAAATGAAAGAATAGACAAAGTGAACATTGAAGTAGATATTATATTAAACAAAGCATTACATAAACTTTATTTACATAACTATGGAAACAGAACTATATTAGCTAATAGTAACAACATGGATGAAAATATCTAAGTTATTACAGATCCATCACCGATCAGATGATCTAGTTTTTCTTCAGGGAGTTTAAAGAAATCAGCCACATCTAGATGTATGGACTCAACATCATCTTCAGAAATAAAATTTGCTTCGGCATTCTTTTCGGCCTTTTTTAGGGAGGCTTGATAAAGCTCAACTAGATGCTTTGGCGTACGACATGTACGTGACCAGTGCCCCTTTCATCCACATCGGTAGCAATTATTTTTTGAATTTTTCTTTTGCACAACTTCATGCTTTTCATCCTTTTTTTTACACTGTTGGTTGTGAAGGGTACTATTTGGTGCAAGACGGCTATCATGATTAAAATTCTTCCTCGACCACGGCCATGACCACGACCTTTTCCACGCCTAGAATGGTGAAAGTTTGCTTTATTCACTTCAGGCAATGGGACAGTTCCAGTAGGTCGATTATCATGATTTTTCATTAATAGTTCATAATGTTGTTCAGCCGCTAGAAGATGTGAAATTAGTTTAGAATATTTCTTGAGCCTCATTTCTCGATATTGCTACTGCAGGAGCATGCTCAAGGCTGGGAAAGTGGAGAATGTTTTTTCCAGTATATCATGATCATTGATATTTTCACCACATAATTTCAACTGAGAAATAATTTTAAACATGGCAAAATTATACTCATAGATAGATTTAAAATCTTGTAGCCTCAAATGGATCTAATCAAAACGTGTTTGTAGAAGCACGGACATCTTTAGGTGGTCATATCTATCTTTTAAATTATTCCACAACATAAGAGGATCTTTAACAGTGAGATATTCCAGTTTCAAGCTCTCATCAAGGTGCTAGCGGAGGAATATCATTGTCTTCTATCAGTCCTCCCTCAATTATGACTATTCCTAAAATCTTGAATTAATAAATGGTAACGTATTAATTGGAAGTATTCCTTCCCAAAATATCTCTCTCACTCCTAGGCTATCGTGGGGTCACACTATGTAGGAAAGAAAAGCCAAATTTTTATTGATATATATTTTTTCATTTAGAAATGACCTTTATTATAAATAGATACCTTTCAAACTAAAAACTACAGACATATAGGGAATATTAGCAAATGAATATCTAGTATAAACCCTACTGGAAAAAATGATTTTCCCAAAAAACAAAAGTCAGATGCATAGGATTGTTAGCTCGTTTTAAATTTATTTTTTCCCCTCCTTTTGATTTATATTCTTTTACTCTTCACTTTGATGCAATTATCTTTTTGTGACTAAAAGAAAACTATTAAGAAAAATGCATGAATATTCATATTAACTTGTAACTATTATTCGCACTTCAGCATGAAAACTATTCTTGTAACTTTTATACCATAAAAAAAAAATATCAAGTATATTGTAATATTACATATGGTATATAATATCAAGTATATTGTACTATTGTATACTTTATATTATATTAAATATACTATATACAACATATAACATTGGTATAATATTAAGTATTGTGCTATTGTATACATTATAATATTATTATTTTATTTGGACAGTTACATTAATTCTCTCTCATGTCTTTTTCATATTTGAAAGAAAGAGAAAGTAAAAAGTATATGAATTAATAGTAGTAACTCTTAAAAATATGTGTTATAAAGATATTACAGAATCTAAAAAGTTGTAAACTATGTAAATAAATTGAAGAAAAATTTTATGTGATTGAAAAATTGGAATAAATTGAAGATTTTATTTTTCCAATACCAAACCAAATCAAATTAAACCACTAGTCGGTGTACAAAGAAAACCAACAAACCGCACCAAACCGATAATCCGAATCAAACAGAGAAAAAAACCCGACTATTGGTTTGGATTGACTTGGTTTGGTATTGGAAAAAAAAAACCCGACCATAATTGGTTTGATTTGGTTTTAACTAAAAAAACTTAAACCGAACCAAATCAACCCGACATTACATGTATATAATTTTTTAAAGTATTTTATACATAAAAACATTTATTTATAATGTAACTTATATATATCTCTTAAACTTTCATAGTTTTTGTCTTTTATATTATTTCAAGCTTGGACTTAAAATTTGAATGCCCATAAGTTTATATCCCATTGATGTTAGTAACTCAGATCAATACTAATGCTAAAAAAAAAGAAATCAATTCTAACACTAGGAATAACAATAATGTCAGATATTTATTCTTAATTTTGCATTAGTCTAAACAATGAAAATACATAACTTATTTAAGTTTTTCTTTACTATTTGGTCATGTAATTAATACTTATTACTTATTAGCTATACTTATTTTAGCATGACTTGGTATTTTTAGATTATATCATTTTCATAATGATTTCACTATTTTTTTTTGTTGAATATTTTAGTATAATGTCACCACTCATCTCACATTTTGTGTTGTTTTCTTAAGAAAAGAAACACCTTAATTAGATAGTTGTATCTTACTAGGACTAAAGAAATATTTGAAGCACAAGTTATATGTTTTGTATGAAGACTTTACCGCAAAACTCCGAATAACCTGAGAAAACTGCGGTTAAAAACCCGCCTTTTTTTTTTTGCTTGATTTGGTTTATAGATTTAAAAACCCGACAAAATTGGTTTGCTTTAGTATTTCCAAAACTCAAACCAACCCGATCCATGTACACCCCTAATTATGAGTTTTAAATTTGACAGGTGTTATGGAATGGAAAAAACGAGAGATAAAATCGAAGAGAAAAAGAATGAAAAATCTTTGTATTGATTCTTGCATTGAAAATAATAGCTTGTTTAGCCAAGCTTCTAAAAACACATTATTTTAAAAAGTACTTTTTCAAAAGTATTTTTCAAAAAAGTACTTTTGGCTAAAAGCAGTTTGTGTTTGGCCAATTAATTTAAAAAGTACTTTTGAGCAGCAATTAGTGTTTGGTCAAGCTTTTAGAAAGTGCTTCTATATATATTTTTCTCAAAAGTACTTTTCAAAAAAGTGTTTTTGGGCAAAAACTATTTTTTAGCTTCTGAAAAACTGATTCTGCTACTCCCCAAAAGTACTTATTTTCTCCCAAAAGCTTGGCCAAACATCTCATTTTTTTAAAATAAGTACTTTTGGGAAAAAATAAGTTTGGCCAAACAGGCTATAAGAGACTACATCACTATTTATAGAGAACTAAAATAAAAGGAAATATGTTATATTCCTTATAGATACTAAACTAAAAGGAAATTAAATATTATCTAATTAATGTAAATATTAAACTTAGAAGGAAAATAAATATTCTAAAACATTCCTAGACTAAAAGTAAAGTAAAAATTATATCATTAATGTAAACCGTAATATAGAAGGAATGTAAATTTGAACAACAGGTTCATTGATGAATTTCATGGCAATACCTATTTATCAATCATAAGGGCTGAAAATAGTTATTTGTGAATTTACCAGATTTTTTTCGGTCTTAGTAGGAGAAGATATCAATTAGTAAGTGAAATCGGTATTTTGTCGGTAGGAACTTTATTCCCCGGCAATGCCTTTGAAAACAAAAAAGGGAATTTTTGACCGAAGTAAGCTATTATTTAAATCAATAGCCCGTTTGGTTGAGTTTCTAAAATTAGTTTATTTTAAAAAGTGCTTTTCAAAAAAATACTTTGGGTGAGAAGCAGTTTGTATTTGGCCAATAAATTTTAAAAAGCTCTTTTGAGAAGCAATTAGTCTTTTACCAAACTTTTAAAAAGTGCTTTTGGGGAAAATATATTTTTTTTTGCTTCTGAAAAACTATTTCTCCTACTCCCCAAAAGCACTTATTTTCTCTCAAAAATTTGGCGAAACACCTCACTTTTTTTCCTTCAAATAAGCACTTTTTGAGAAAAATAAGTACTTTTGGAGAAAATAAGCTTGGCCAAACAAGCTATAATTCACCAAAGCAATATGTTTTTTTTAAAATTAATAGAAATAGAATAAACGTATTCTGCAACAACGTATTAGACATTATTTTATTAAAAAAAAAATAGAAGGCAAAAAAGTTAGTAGTTGACGGCGTTAAAAGATAACTCGTACTTGTGAAACGTTTTACCTTTAATACGTAACTGATAGTAACATATACTAATTGTCCCCTCATTTAAAAGAACGATGTTGCTTTGGATTTACCCAAGTTTGCTTTGGATTTACCCAGATTTAAAAGTTGTTAATCTGACAAAATTAAAATCAATTTTTGATAAAACTGAAACACATAAATGGATATTTAATATTTAAAACTAAATACTTAAGTGTCTAAAGTGCAAACAGCATACATTCCAGCAAGAATTACTTGAAGGTAAAAGAAAAGTTGAGAACGATCTTCATATGAATAAACGAACAACACCATGGTTGATATTATGTTTGTGTGTTATTACTTCTCCATCTTCGCCCCATTTGGGCTTTCGTACCCTTCTTCCCCTCTTATGTGGCGTTCACAAAGACCCAGCGATTGCGCACAAAAAAATAATTTCATCGCACTTTGTCATGAAATAAGAGACCAAATAGAAGGAACTAAAATCATTGTAGGTAAAGGAATCAAAATCTACTATGACTTTAGGCTAGTGATTTTCCGTGGTATTTTTTCTTATCTTCAATTGCAGTGTTAACTCACATAAAAAAAATAATAATAATAATGAATCAGTGATAATAATAATAATAATAATAATAATAATAATAATAATATCCTACAAGGAGAACCACACAATGGTATGAGTTTTGTCGAAGAAAGCAGGGCTTAAAGCGTTCATGGTTTGGACCGGTCTAAACAGTTTTTAGATCTGATTCTAAATATGACCAATCAGATTTGTTCAGATATGATAAGAGGTACAAAAAACTAAAAAATATATATTTAATGGCCTAAAGACTGATTCATATCTCTATTAAGGGCAAACAAATGAGGGGTTAGAATCGTTACTCTCAGTTACGTATTAAGGGTAAAACGGTACTCACAAGTACGAATTATCTTTTAATGTCATCAATCACTAACTTTTTTGCCCATAAGTTTTTTGGAATAAAATAATGCATAATATGTGAGAAAAGGACATAAATGGTCCCTTAACTATGCACTTAACGGTTTTGGTCCTTTAAGTTTGCCATAAGTTAACAAAAATGGTCCCTCAACTATGAGGGTTGGTTAAAAATAGTCCCTTAAGTATGCACTTAACAGTTTTGGTCTTTTAAGTTCGCCAAATGTTAACACTTTTAGTCTCCGACAAAATATTTATCGAACTCTGTTTGTTAGATTTGACGAGAATTATGAAAAAATTAGCGAGAACTCACATTTGGGTGTACACATTACTAAAGAAAAGGCCAAATACCTCAGGATAAAACCGACGGACATCAGTCGGTTATAGGGAAAAACAGAGGAAAAACCTACAGACTTGATAATGTCAGAAAATAGTGTCTCGGAACACAAAGACCGACGGACTCTGTTGATTAAAACTGAGGTAGTCTATCAGCTAAGTAAAATACACCAGACCTTAGAAATAAATTAGAAATAGCAGAAACTACAAAAATTATCACTACTAAAAACAAGCGAAAAAAACGATGGACGGAAATCGATGGATAAAATCGAGGGACACTATTTTTTATTTTTTTTAGCTTTTATTATTTTTTACGAAAACCAACGAACGTCCGTCGGTTATTTTCAAGGAAAATGCGCAGTTTTTTTTTTTTTTTTTTTTAAAGAATCACTATGATGGAAGATTTTTTTTTCGGGTTTTCAGTACAAATGAGTCTAGTGTATTTTACTTAGCCGATGGAGTCCGTCGGTACAGAGTCTGTCGGTCTTTGTGTTCCGAGACGCTATTTTCTGACATTATCAAGTCTGTAGGTTTTTCCTCTGTTTTTTCCTATAACCGACTGATGTCCGTCGGTTTTATCCTGAGGTATTTGGCCTTTTCTTTAGTAATGCGTACACCCAAATGGGAGTTCTCGCTAATTTTTTTATAGTTCTCATCAAATCTAACAAACAGAGTTCGATGAATATTTTGTCGAAGACTAAACGTGTTAACATTTGGCGAACTTAAAAGACCAAAACTGTTAAGTGCATACTTAAGGGACTATTTTAACCAACCCTCATAATTGAGGGACCATTTTTGTTAACTTGTGGCAAACTTAAAGAACCAAAACCGTTAAGTGCATAGTTAAGGGACTATTTTGAACCTACTCTCACGGTTAAGGGACCATTTATGTCCTTTTCTCCCTAATATGTTACTGTGAAATATATTTATTCTAAATTTTCAAAAAACATATTATTTTGGTGAATTGATTTAAGTAATAGCTTATTTCGGTCAAAAATTCAAAAAAAAATCTTTGTAAAATTTGAGAAAATGTTGAATATACGGTATGGGGTCCTGGTCCAGTAGTCCTAATTCCACCTAGTTGCAGGTCCTCTTCTCCACTATGAACATTTTGATTGTACGTACTTAATAGAATTTTATAGAGGCGTGGGGTATCCTTGAGGCCATTACACTATACTGAATACTGAATAGAGATTAGCATTATGGCTCGTCTCTGAAAGTCAAAAAACAAAATAAACTCTCACAAGTCACAACAATAAATAAATAAAATTAACACAAAACAAAAGCAAACCATTTTTCTAGTGCAAAACACCACTTTTAAGTTTTTAACAGCCTTAAATGAGAGGGTCCGAAACTAACTATGAAATGTAACGGGTTGGACATTTTTATCTCCTTTGTCTGCTAATACGGTACCCAGAGAACAAATTTCCTTAGCACTCGAATGGCAACACTGTCCATACAATTGCTATTTATCTGGACAAACAAGTTCTATTGGAATACAGCCAATTAGGTAGGTACAATGCGCAATATTCTCATCCCTCGTGCCCACTGATACATGGGGCTCTCCAAATTTTTGGCACTAAATTGAAACATGGCTTTGCATCACAACTGCGACCCAACACCTTAGTGGCGATCCTTATAGATTTGAGAGGGTAGGGACCCCCTATAATGCATTCCACACTATAATGCATTCCACACTAGCTAAGGAATACTTAAAAAGGCATGTTAGCAGGGTCCGGGAAAAGGCTGCACCTCAAGAAATGTGATGTAGACAACCAAACCTAATGCAAACATTACTGGCTATTCCCGCGACTCTAACTCGTGATCTATAGGTCATAGAGAGACAATTTTACTGTTACTCCAACTAATAGATATTTCATTTCATAAATGTCCCTGGACTTCCTTTCTTCTTTCTTTGCCAAGTTTTATTGTAGTTTATGTGTACCGACAGTAAATAAAATATTTTATATGTGCAATCATGTAGATTAATTTACAACTATAGGTAACCTTTTTATATTCAAATTATGTGTAACATGAACTCAAAGGTAGATTCGGGATTTAAACTTTAAAGTTCTTAGCACTGATGATGTCATTGCGTCTTTAAACATATGAATTCAGATCTACAATTCATTACAATTTTAATGGATTTTCATTCACAAGTTTATATTCTGCGTCAAAAGTATTGAGTTCATATGAACCCGATACCGTAACACGGCATCCGCCTCTCAATATGGTAAGTTGGTTAATAAAGTGAGAACATGTAAAATCACACCGAGAAATAAGAATGTAAATGATTCTTACTATAACTTTAAGTTATTAGGCTAGTTTGGTAAATGCAGCTCAAGATATGACCAAACCTAAACCACAATATTTTTCGTGTATCAATATATATACATATATATATGCATGTGATCATGCAAACACAAAGACAGTGCTTTGTATTTTTAGCTTACTGATATTGGATAGAATATTTAATATTTATTCTTCCACACTACCCGTTCCAACTAAACTTTAAGCTCATTGGCTGCCACACTTATTGATATCCATGGCATCAGCTTCTTCCACAATTATTCTGCTGCTCTTCCTTTCCGTGCAGCTGCCAGCGAGAAGCTTGTCTTTACAAAACAGGCCACAATTAGAAAAAGATAAGGGGCAGTTAGAGGAATGGATATCTTTAAATGTGAAGCACTACAACATAAAGAGAGCAGCCAGTTTGAAATGGATGCAAGAATCAGTCAGACACAAGAAACAAGAAGTTCCAGCTGATAGTAGCAGCCTGGATCCAAAGCTTAGAAATGCGGAGATGAACAAAATGATAATCGGTGTGAGTCAAGATGGAAGTGGCAATTTCAAGACCATTAAAGAAGCTCTTGCTAGCATTCCGCTCTATAACGAGCGTCGGGTCATACTAGATATCAAACCTGGAGTATATAGGTATCTATCTAGCTATATAATCACCAATGTTTGTAAAAAATATTTACACAATCAAATTACTCAACAATGAAAGATAGGTAGGTACATATGCTAAATTAACATGGTTTAGTAATGTGAAAAGAGTGTATTTTTATATTTGGACTATAAAGAATTTTTACACTATTATAATATTACTCCCTTAAAAGTAACCTACAAAAAATGGTAGTAAGTTACTTGGTCACAGTACAAATAAAAGTATGTTGATGACGAAAAATCTCTTACATTGTCACTGTACATATATAATTTATATTTATCCAAAAAATAATGTAAGTGACTTCTAATGACCTACCACATTAATTAAACTATAATAGCAGCGTGTTTAAAACTTTTACCCACTCTAAAATAAACAAATTATGAAGTATTTCTTGTTTATGGAGGTGAGTCAAGGAATATATGGCTTGGATGGAAATATAGAATATTATTTTGACGACTGTAAGTGAAATTGTAGGGAAAAGATTAATATCCCAAGAAGTTTGGCATTTGTGACATTTCGGGGCGATAGTAGCAACCCGCCACGGATCACAGGCAATACCACAGCTTCGGCCACTGGAACCCACGGCACGCCTTTAAAGACATTCCAAAGTGCTACTGTTTCTGTGAATGCTGATTATTTTGTGGCTATGGACGTCATTTTTGAGGTAAGTTGATTTCTCGTATGCTCACTCAACTAGTAGTTGTTGAAGCAATTAAATAATTTTTTGAGATAATAACTATTAATAGAGTAACTATTTGATAAATCAACCCTTATGTGTTCTTGTCCACTGGTACTGTTTTCGAAAAGTTTTTTTTTTTTTCGATTGGAAAAGTTGTTTACTAGACCAAAAATCACACAATAGTCAATAGGTCCATGACAGTGACACTGTTCTTAACTTTGTTTGTCACATGGGTTTTTTTACAAGTTTTTAGTTGAAAACGAAATACTAGTGACATAAAAAAACTTCCAACGGATAAAACAAAAAATGAAGAAGTGTTAGCATATGGTATTGTTTCTAATTTTTTGAAAAATACACTAGTATCTCAATCAAAGACGAGGGCAAATTGCAGTTTGCAGGTCCACTAACAAAAATGTCCTCTTTTCTTGTTGAACCAGAGGACGTGCTAAATTGTGAATATTTGTAATAGTAGTGCTATAACAATTAAGGAGTAAATAATACCCCTATTGATGGATTCAATTGAATCTCCTTTTTATCAAAAATTGTACTAAGCAATTAGATTAGGTAAAGGCAATTTCTTTAGTATATTTAGAAACTTTTGAATCCCCTCAAGTCCTTGACACAAGAAATTTTTTATTGTAGCGGTAAAGGTAGTTCAGAAATTTCTCTAGATTACCATTTGAATCTTTTGAATTCCCTTGCCAAAATTTCTGATTTTGCTGCTGGTGGCGCATGTAGATAATTAGTTAAGGGTTCAATCCAACTCAACATTTTTTTTCACGGAGGTTATATACACACACACTTGAATTTCAATGACAATTACTTTTACGAACCCATAAAAAATCAAAACTACAATGAATTCAGGGGTACAAATATAAAGATTGAACTCATCATATTTAATTTTGGATCGGCCTCTAGGAATCACAAATGTCAAGGTAGGATTTTGGCAATGTAGTATACCATAAATGAATTAAGGTATGATCTAGCACTTTGGTTTTGTAGAATACAGCACCCCATGTGGTTGGAAAGGTGGGAGAACAAGCAGTGGCACTGAGAATATCGGGGAACAAGGCAGCATTTTACAACTGCAGTTTCTACGGAAGTCAAGACACACTATACGATCACAAGGGTCTTCACTATTTCAACAATTGTTTCATCCAAGGCTCTGTTGATTTTATCTTTGGCTATGGCAGATCCCTCTATGAGGTCAGTTCATCCTTCCTCATTACATTTTATACATCGTATTTACATCTTCGTGCTATCAATTGGAGGGGCAGAAGGATTACTCATTAAGTCATTAAAACGTAACGTTACTAATTACTAGCAGAGAGAAATCCAAAAGGTTTAAGTCAATACTAATTAATTTACATCCGTCCATGGAAATTGTACAATAGAACTGCCAATTGAACTCGGTGGCAAAGAAAGTGGCGTCCCTAACGGCCCAGAAACGTACAAATTCGTCAATATTAAGTGGATTCTCCTTCAAGAACAGCGTCATAACAGGGACCGGTTCGGTCTATTTAGGCAGAGCCTGGGGTGATTATTCCAGAGTGATTTTTTCTTACACTTACATGGACAAGATTGTTCTTCCACTAGGATGGAATGACTGGGGCAAAACAATTCGAGACTCGTAAGTCCTTTCTTTCTATTTTTTTTCTTCCTTTTTTGGTGTTGTTGGTCTCTAAACTTGAAACACAATGTGCAAAATGGATGTAGGAGAGTTTACTATGGGGAGTACAGGTGCAGTGGACCAGGAGCCAACGTGACAGGAAGAGTGTCGTGGGCACGAATACTCACCGATGAAGAGGCCATGCCTTTTATTGGCACCTATTATGTTGATGGCAATTCATGGCTTATACATCCCTATTAGTATTCATTAAATTTGAACAATTTTAAGTACCTATTACCTATATATGTTGTGCATCAAGCATGAACTTTCTTATATAATACCGTTCCACTTTCCTTTGTTGTTGTGCCAAGGCCCAAGCCAAAAGCAGAACAATGTACTATAAGTTACATTTCTTCGATTTAACCGAATAAAGAATACATTGTGTGCCTCATTTTTATTGTAAAAGGTAGTGCAGCTTATAGTTAATTTGATTATTTTCTCCAAAATGTTAGCCTCCGGCACAAAATCCCCTGTTATTCGCATAGTATTTTTCTTCAAAGTTGCTGTAGACAATTGACATAATACAGTTAACAAGTTCAGATTTGGAAAAGGCGGAGACATAAACTGGTGTATAGAGTTGACAAAACGTCGGCCTTTCAATTCTCACATTCAAATTCATATCATAAATATGACTCTGCTTACATGTTTTTTGCAGTTTATGGACTAGGTTGGACACTAGGATCCATCTTCCATTTATTGACAATGACATTAGGTTTGATACTAGGATCAAAGCATGGATATAGAAACAACTTACATAACATATGCTAGTACAGTATACACTTGGAAATGTTTGTGTGAGATTCTTTATATGGGCCAAATACAACACTGAGATATGATCTTCCAGCTAGGGATATTCTCAGCGTCAAATATCCAGCCATAGTAATAGTAAGAGTAATCCTTTTTGCCAGAAACCAAACTCATGTAACTATTGTTATCGCCTGCTTCTAGATCATCAAAAATCAGCCTATCCTCTGTTCCTTCCAAATTGATCATGTCCTTGTGAGATCTGACAAGTGCTTCCAGCAGCAACACAAGCGATGCCATTCTTTAATTTGCGTTTTATTGTTGTATCAAAAGGCAAAAAGAGAGAGAAAGAGGGCACAGTACAAAGAAAAATGAATCTACCACTTTAAAATGTAAGTAGGCCTGCCCTGCAGTACCATATTCATGAGTTGATCATCAGAACTTCAACTACTCATTTTGCAACACGAAAAGAATTTGGACTCCCATAAAATTAAGTTTCTTTACCTACTTAAGTTAAACAAGTGTGGACGTTGCTTTTAACACTCTCTAACCAATTATTAACAAGCTGGTACTTTAATTTGCAAATGCCCCTTTCAGAGTTCAGACTTGGCCCTAGTCCGTTCTTACATGCTCCGTTCATTATATACTTTCACAATGTATATAATTTTTGAACTTTAAATTTGTTACAGGCAAAATACTGTTGCAGTGTGT
Organism: Lycium barbarum; assembly: GCF_019175385.1. Taxonomy (NCBI): domain Eukaryota; kingdom Viridiplantae; phylum Streptophyta; class Magnoliopsida; order Solanales; family Solanaceae; genus Lycium; species Lycium barbarum. Next base: position 96,518,845 of record NC_083342.1, read on the forward strand.
TAAATTACATCGATTGTGAAGTCCCGTATATTTCTCATAGGAACTTAAGAGAGTAAAAGTCCAAAGAATGAACGGAAAAAAATTGGTTTCATGCAAATCTTACCTTTGAAGCAGTAATGGTAGTTTATAAAAGGGTTGGCTTATTCACGTATATAACGTGAGATATATGAGTCAATGGGAGTTGAACAATCCATCACTAAGCTAGCCCAATTACATTAGTCCTTGTGGGAGTAAAGGTATAAAAGAAGTTTCAAAGAATAGTTAGCTATAAGGACAGCCCTGAGACCCAATTCGATCACCTAACGGTAGATTGTTGTACAGACATTATGCCACCGAAGCAAATTATCCATCTGTTGCTATTTAAGTTTCTTTTTTAGAAAAACTAGACCATTAGGCTAGAGGCCAAATGGTATTGTTAAGTTTGATTTAAATAAAATCATTTATTTTTTGTGAAAGGTACTTTTGTCATTTTCAAATCACTTTGTATCATTTTCTTCTGTGCATAAAACTTTACGCTTTTAACTTTAAAAAAAAAACGTTTGAAGGGTTAGTGAGTTCCTCACATTAATTGGCCAGAAGCATTTTCCAAGAGTCCGAGGATACTGCAAATGGGAGGAGAATAAAGTACACGCTTTCTACCCTTTGAAGGATGAGAGTATCACCAGTGGATTGGGTACTCATTCGTCTACACCTCCCCTTTTCCATCCGGTTCAAATTCCCTATGATATTATTGTAGAGGAACATGTTTTTAGAATATTTGACCAACCAAACATAAGAAAAGGGGAAAACACACATTTGATATGGGTAAGTAATATGTATTCTCACGTTAATTTATAACGGCTACTTGAGCTATATACATATAGATGTTGAACCAAAGACGGGGAAGACATGTTTCTCGGATACACATTTATCACTAAATCTATGTTATGTATTCTTACTTTAACTTTTAGATGCTAAAGTTAAATTATTTGATTTGGTGTAAATAGCTCCTGGTCAAGCTCCTAACAGCGTCCCCTCGCGTCTCAATTCTCCCACACTCTAATATCCACAATAAACCCTTGCTTTTATTCCATAAACTAGTAAATTTACCCACATTTTGCATGGTGGAAAAAAAAACTAAATAAATAATGCCATATAAAATAAAATAATTCTCCACCCAACAAATATTTCCTCATAATTTTATCATGAACTATTACAATAAATACAAACAGGTGAAGTGAAAGTACTTTTACACATCAAATTTTCATCAATTCTCTCGCAAATAAAAGCTTAAACTTGAGGCATTATACATGTAGCTTTATCTAAAATTATAAGATTTTTTTTTACATATGCCTCGACAATTCTCACCCTTTACTTCAGTAGGAGTTGCGGGTTCCTCCTATTTTTCATCTTATACTTCAACCATTATTTTCCTCTCCTTCACTGCTTCAATTGTGTCACGTGTTTGGTTTCTCGATTCAGAATCAACCACAACTTTCATCATTTTAACAGTCTCACACCGCAGCCTGAAAAATGACTTCTTCCCCGGATCAATCAGTCCTCACAAATTGATTACTTTCAGTGGTTAAAACTTAAGATTTTTTTTGTTTGTTTGTTTATAACTGGAATAGAAACTCAAATTTATGCTTCCAAAAGGATTTTCTTCAAGGTGTTTGTGCAATTTTTGGTTAATATCTATTATTTAAAATTCAAATGCTACTCTATTAAAAGCTCATGATAATACAAAATGCACGTGAAGAATGAAGAAATGAAGAGAGATAAATAAACCATCCAATTAAGTTTTAAGTTGTCACAATGTAAAACCACAAGATTGAATCATTAAAATTACACTTGGATCAACAATGCAAGAAAATATACTTTTGATAATTATATTTTACTAATTTTAGTCTAAACTCTCAGAAAAAAAAAACCATAAATTTTAATAACTCAAAAATCCAACCGAAATAAAGATCAAACAACAGTTAATAAAGAACAAAGTTCAAGTGACTTTATTTTACTGTAGATACATATTCAAAATGTTTGAATTGCTCCAACATTAGTTTAATAGTTCCCATCTAATTAAAATGAAAAAAGAGAAATTAGATTGGTACATTGAATTAAAAAAACTCATACTGCATGAGCAATGAAAATAAAATGTGGAAACAAACACAAAATTGAGAACAAAATCATGTATAGAGCAAAGTTGAAAGAGATAAATAGGTTTAACTGGTGTCATTTATTTCTTTCATCGGTCATATAGAATACCAAGACGATAATATATTAAAGTTCTATTTCTATTTTTTGTTTCACACGCCAGAGAAAATATAAATAAAAAACAGTTTCTACTTGCTTCCAAGAAAAATAGTAGGAGTAGTACACATTATTTTAGCCAACCATTAAGATACAGAGGACAAAAATATAATGACAGAAATCAAGCAACATCAAAATATGTAGAACAGATAAGTACCTGTTTGATCTTCCAGTACCCAAATTACTCTATCAAGCCCCAATTCCACTCTCATGATAAATACTGTTAAAGCCAAATGGAAAGTAAAAAAGAAGACGAAGAGAAAGAAGTGCACCATAATACTCATGCTTGGACTAACCCGATGGGGAAAAGAAAAAAAGATTTAATAAAGAAATACATGAAATAAAGCACGAAATTTGTACCTTCATATATTTCTCAAGGACGATAAACTTCTTCTCTGATATTATTCAAGAATTCAGCCAATGAAAGTTCAAATATTCAACTTTCTCTGACAAATGCTTTTACCAAAACTCGAAAGATACGTTAAATTTATGAAGGTAAATTCTACTGCTCCTGTGTTATTTCTTTCCCTCCTTGAAAATTCCCTTGCTCGTAGAAAGATTAAATCCTTAAAAAAAATTAAGCTTCATGATTCATATTGATTGAATTATGAATTAATTAATAACATAATATATGAAGAATGAAACTTAATTACCCAAGACAATAATCGAAAATCAAAATTCCTAAACATTAGATGAATAAAAAAAAAAAAGTGTGTAATGCAGTGTGTACAACAACAACATATCCGGTATAATCCCACCAAGTGGGGTCTGGAGAGGATAGAGTGTACGCAAACCTTACATCTACCTTGTAAAGGTAGTGTGTTATGCAATGTAAAGAATAAATAAAAAATATGACAAAGTTCACATCAATAACCAAAAGTTTAGAGTTTGTAACAACTAAGCAAGTTAAATGAGCAACGGGACAGAATTGAACTAAGAGTTCAAGATTATATACACAGGTATACTGACTGTAACAAAAGAGCCTTCAGCCACTGGTATATCTATCCTCCCAGCTATGTTCAACTGAAACATTAAGACCACAAATTTATTATGCTAAATCACTACAATGTCGCAAGCGAGGAGAAAATCTTTTAGTTAAAAGTCTTTTTAGAAACATACATTTTAAACAAAAAGTACCAGGAATATAGTCAATTTGACAATAGAACCTTCAGTTAAGTATCCATTTTGAGCCTTTTTTCTATTATTGTCAATCCCATCTTCCAAAAAGAATACAATAAATAGCCAAAGAATCAACAAACTAAAATGAAAAAAAAAAAAAAGATAAAGAAGACGAATTTTGAGAATATGACACCACCGGTTTGTTTTGCCTGACTTGAAAGGAGTTGGGCCTCTTCTTGCTTCTTTCTCCTAGCAACTCATCTGCTCTTCGCATTTGTTGGCATTTTTTACTTCATCCTTTCTCAAAAATCAGATTAGAGTAATTAACAAATGGATCAGTTTACCAAATATTTTAGAGCCACAATCAGTAAAATATGTGCTTTCGTAAGATACAAGAACATAACATACTGGCAGATATACAGGTGATATGAGAATCTTCCAAAACTTAAGCAAGAACAATTAATAGAGATGCCTTTTAAATATAGTGATATGGAAAAAACAAAGGAAAAAAAAAAGAAGCAAAAAGACCACGAAAAGGATAAATGTAAATACTGACCAAAGAGATTCCCTTCACCTACTCAACGACCAACTTTATATAATATACAAGAGATGTTCAGATCCATGAGAATTAACTGTTTCCAGTAGAATTCTATGCTGTCTTCCACTATGGATCTGAAGAATATCACAACATAAAAAAACATAAAGAGATTGAGACTAATCAAAATGGGTTCTAAGTTGAATTCTAAAAATATTATGAATCAAATATTCAATGGACCTATTTAGAAGAATGAGATCAATTTCTTCTTGAAATCCTAAAGCATCACTTATTTTGAAATAAAATGAAATGCCTAAAACGCAATTTATTTAGAAACGGAGGGAGTACTAAGATTCATTTTATTTTACTTATTTTGAAATAAAATGAAATGCCTAAAACACCAACCTTTAGAGTGAAAGCTTTCAGAGAAATTCCGAAGAACCTAACAGTTCCTGCAATAGGGTTTTCGCTTTCCATAATCTGATTTTTCAAACATTGTTCTGAACTTACTTTCATTTTCCTTGACTCCATTTCTCCATATTCATTTGTAGTAAACTCCATACATCAACAAAGAGTTAATACAATAGACCAGTAAAGAGCACGAAACAAAGTCTTGAAGTAAAAGAAAGAATAAATAATCTGTGGGGATAATTGCAAAAGAAAACAAAGTCTAAAGAATAGATAAAAAACGCTAAACAAATTTGACTAATACTATTAATTTAGTAGTAAGAAGGCAATGAACAGTTAATATATGTTACCTGGCGATGTCCCAGAAGAAGAACTTGATCTTGGAGCAAAGCAACAGTTGAAGACAATACGCAAAGAATCAATTTAATTGTAAACTGACAATAGGGCAAATGTTATAACACCAGCAAAAAAAATTATTAGTTTTCAAGCCGTCTTCCTAATTTCCAAAAATCAAAGAAGGGGAAAAAAAAAAACCGTCAGCTTCTTCGCAGAGGCCGTAAAATGGTCCCTCAAATTTAGATAAAGCAGGAGCAATAAGTGTTGCTGCTAATGGATTTCATGTTCTTGGCGTTACTGATTTCGCACTCGTATAATGCATCGCAGAACTGATCAATTAAGGGGGAAATAGCACTATCCCTAAAAGTAAGAAAAAGGAGGGGCAAATCCTGCACGGCATCTGCACTTCACTGTCTTCAACGCCCATTTGTTGCGATCGTTAGAGTCTAAATCTTGGAAATCTGGAAAATGTCTTGATCAGAATCTTATTCACTGCGGGAAAAAACGTTTTCTTCTCCGGTTATGGCATGGTTAAACAACCCTAATTGAGATGGTTAAACAAAAGCGCCATTTCGGGAGGCAAAAGGAAAATAGTAAGGGAAGAGAAAAACATTTTTTAAGTGGTTGAAAAATGGAAAAAGAGCGAAAATCTGGAGAGAGAAAAAAAAAAAAAAAAAAAAAAAGATAAATGAGTTTCGCATTTGTGTTGCACCACGTCAGCGGGTCTTTTGACTGCATTTATATATATTCATATATATGATATAACGTTTATGAAAATAAACCAATTCTAAAAGTACAAAATCTAAAGCTACCACGTAAGGGCAGAAAGGGAGTTTGCTAAAAGGCCACTCTCAACACTTATTTTGACAAAAGGTCATAAGTCTCAAAGAATGGGCTAAAGGGCTACTATTTATGACATCATCAAATGAAGTCTCCCATGTCATCACCCCTATACCCAAAGTTTTAAAAAATACAAAACAGACCCCTAACCACCAACATTTAACTACCCCAATTTAGCAGCCCAAATTTTTTTGTTCCCTCCAACAGCAGGGATGCTCCCCATTTCTGCACTTTTCCGATCCCGTTTCCGATCAAATTTTCGGCTTTCATCTGAAAATCAGTCCCAAACGACGGATTTCTTCCCTACTTCAGTCATTGTAACTTAAATCTCTTAGAAATCATTGAAAAAAAACTCGAATTATTTTCACCATTGTTGTCAAAGCTCAATTATCAGGTGTCAATTCCATCCGCATCTACTCGTAGTGGAGTTCGTTTTTGTTCTAATCCTCTTGCGGAGTCAATTCTCCATTAAAAGAGTCGTGACCCTGCTTTTTTTTTTTTTTGTCTGAATCTGGTACTGTTCTAAGTCTAGGCATCGACCAATTATAGACCATAGCAATAGTCTATTATATCTTTAGTATGGAGAATATTGGAGAATATATTATAGTAGGTGGTGATTACATGGGTGAATGGGTGGAGACCTCAAAATGTTGGATTTGAAATCTGCGAGCAAGGTGATAGTGTCGATCGCCGTGCGTCAGAGTGGTACGTATAATGATTTGGTTGAGAGTGTAAAGGAAAGTGGGGAGTTAGATTGTGACCCCAGTGACTTGCACATTAGTTATATGATTAATGCTCTGTCCACTAGGGGAAAAGCTTACCCTTCTTTCATAACGAATGATAGGCATGTGGTGTTGTATATGCTTGATGTTGTTGTTGATGGTTGTAGGCCTGTTTTGAGAATAAATGTTGTTGAGAGGTCTCATGCAGCGTCAACATCAGCAACACCACCCAACGCAGCCACAGCAGCCAGTGGATGCAAATTCAATGCAAAATGAGAGCATGGGTGATCATTCAATGGATACGGATGATCATGATGTTGATACGGATGATCGCGATATTGATACGGATGATCATGATATTGATGTTGAAGAGTGTGATGGGTAGCCAAACCAATTTGGAAGGAAGAGAATAAACGTATCCCTAATTGCAAAATCTTTTAAGCCCAAAGGACGTGTAAAAGGGAGGAGAAACAAGTGCTCAATTTGCAAGGGAAGCGGCCACAAGAGAACAACGTGCCGAAATAGAAAGGGATGAACTTGATGTATTTTGCAATATATTTCATTGTGCTTTTCTTGTAATTTGTAGTTTTTGGTTCTTCAATTAAATATGTTTTTCTTGTACTATGCAGTTTTTGGTTCTTAAATTAAATATATCAGTGAATGTATTTCATTGTGTTTTTCTTGAATGTCAGTTCAATATTAATCAACTGTATAACTGCATATAATAAACCACGACTGTGTTTTATATATCTACTAAGTATAGGAAATAATAAACTTAATATCTAGTCTATACTAGATAACGTATATGATATATAATCGCCTTTAAAGCCCATCGATTGCTGAACCGCAAAACGCCACCAATTAAAATTCAAAAAGCCTGCGGTTATGTCTAATCAAACCCAATATTAAACGCTACCTCCATGCGCATTGACACGTGTCGCTCACACATTAGCCGTCGATTCACTAAACTGAGGTCATCAGTCTATAAATCGCCTAAGCCTATTTCAAATACATCATCTCATCTCTCTCATCACAAAAAACTCCTAAAACTTTCTGATAAAAAATGGCGAGAAGGATTAGGAACAGAGCATACCGTCACCCTAATTTCAGAGCACCACGTCCTGAGTTCCTCCTCCTCAGGAACGACTTCCAGAGGCTCTTCAGGGGCCTCGGAGAGGATAAGGAGCGGATGGAAACTGCCATCCGCAGAATCGCACGCATCTTGCGTGTGCTTCTTGATCTGGAGGGTGTGGACCCTGATGCTCTGATAACCGCCCCCCCCCCCCCCCCACCATCCCCCTAGAATATTAGTAGTTTTTAGTATATTTTTGTATAAGCTTTCAGCGATGAAAGTGGTAGATGGAAGTTTTTGGACTTTCATCGCCGAAAGCTTTAGGTGATGTTTTGGGGTTTTATTTTGTTATGTAAAAATCCACCATATTTATGAAACTAGTTTATGTTATGATCTTTGTGTTCTTACTTTATTTTCTGTATACTGTTGATTTAATGTTGTTTGATGAGTCGATTAATAACCAAACAACTACCATATCTATAACAACCACAAGATAAGTTGATTAATAACCAAACAAATACAATATATATAATAACCACAAGCTATAGCCTATTATATACCATCGATATATTATAGACCAAGTAAAGGAGACTGTTTTGGAATGAGAAGTCTGGTGAATGTAAAGCTCATAAAAATAATTTTTTTTTAAAAAAAAGTCAAACCCGAAACCCCAAACTGCGTAAATCTAAAGGACCGTGGATAGGTCTATAATATACCAAAAGTGTATAATAGCCAACGAGTAAAGTATATTATAGATTCTGTAGTTTGTCTATACCTCTACTGCAGTTGATATATAAACCAGACCACTATTTGCCTAAAATGGCTATAATTAAATAAAATAAAATAAATAAAAAGACTTGATGCTATTTTAACACTTTATTACATCATATTAGAGTCCCCATCTATTATACACATAATCCAAAGATATTTAGAACAAGCAATGATCCTTAATCATCGAATATTTGCCTAAAAGGCTATAATTAAATTAAATAAAATAAATAGAAAGACTTGATGCTATTTTAACACTTTATTACATCATATTAAAGTCCCCATCCATTATACACATGACTCAAAGATCTTTAGAACAAGTAATGGTCCTTAATCATCAAATATTTGCCTAAAAAGACTATAATTAAATTAAATAAAATAAATAGAAAGAATGATGCTATCTTAACACTATATTAACACTGTATTACATCATATTAGAGTCCTCATCCATTATACAAATGATCCAAAGATCTTTAAAACAAGTAATGGTCCACCTTGGAACAAGGTTGTGCTTTGAGAACTTTAGCTTATTGTCAGACTTATCGGATAATAGTGTTAGGATTACCATTAATTGTTCTAAAGCTCTTTGGATCATATGTATAATGAATGAGGACTCTAATATGATTTAATAAAGTGTTAATATATTGTTAAAATAGCATCAAGTCTTTTTATTTATTTTATTTAATTTAATTATAGCCTTTTAATTAGGCAAATATTTGATGATTAAGGACCATTGCTTGTTATAAAGCTCTTTGGATCATGTGTATAATAGATGAGGACTCTAATATGATGTAATAAAGTGTTAATATAGTGTTAAAATAGCATTAAGTCTTGTTGACACCTAATTTTTGACCTCCCGTAATTTACTTTAAGTGCTCAGGGCCCTTGGACAATAAATAAAATCAGTTGTGCACCCTAAAGGGTCTAGTTAATTTATATGAAATTATTTGGGATAATATTTTGTCACACCCTAATCTCACTAGGGTGTGATGGGCACCCGACCCTTATTTAGGGCCGAGCGAACCCTCTGACTCTTAGTACACACATAATCCCTTTGGACTTTTAAATCAAATAAGGATGGAACACATAGTAAAGCTTTCAAAAATATTCTTTCTCGTTGTTCTCAAATCAAACAAAATCTGTAATCATATAGAATTTATCACATAACACATAATGATATATAGGCTGATGGAGCCGCTTACAAAACTGACATCCTATACCCACGACTCTGTCTGCAAAGTCTCTAACATCAATCAGAAATCATAGCACATATGCTCTGACTCGGCTACACTCCAGGAGCAAATGGAGCTTGCCATCTCCGCTGGAACATCTTCTATAATAGCTTCAACTCATCTGGGTGTACCTGCGTGGCATGAAACGCAGCCCCCGAAGAAAGGGGGTCAGTACGGAATATGTACTGAGCATGTAAGGCATGGAACACAAAAAAGGGAGATCATAATTGAAGCAGAGATTTACCAGAATCAAGTATGACCTTTTAAAACATCAAAGCACTTGCCTTTTTAAATGAAAATCATGCATATGCACATCATATATCATATATACAGATAACGTGTCCCGGCCCTCCAGTGAGGGACTCGGTGGATAAAATCATACATGTCCACATCATATATCGTATATGCGTAACGTGTCCCGGCCCTCAAGTGAGGGACTCGGTGGATAAGATCATGCATGTCAACATCATATATCATGTATACATATAACGTGTCCCGACCCTCTATTGAGGGACTCGGTGGATAGAATCATGCATGTCAGCATCATGTTTCATATATACATAACGTGTCCCGGCCCTCTATTGCGGGTCTCGGTGAATAAAGTCATCATATGTCATCCTGGCCGCCATCCCCGTATCATCATATCATCATATACATATACATATAACGTGTCCCGGCCCGCAAGTGAGAGGGACTCGGTGAACAAGGCACGATAACATACCCGGCCCGGGACTCGGTGAATAGACATATTGAGACTTGCACGAACAGAGTAGTGCGAAACCACATGCACATAAATCACGACTCGATAGATACGTACACTTACCGACATCTGAAGGCTCAGAAACAAGTTTCGGGTCAATCCGACTTAGTATAAGAAAGTTATGAGCGTTTGAAGTACAGAACCTTCTACGAACGTTTCAGAAGCCATTTTTGGAAAATCAAAGCAACAATCATATCAAGTACCTTTCGGATATCGTTATGGATCAAATCAGATAGAGCTTTTGGAACCATATGTACGTATCAAAATACATCAAGGACTCAGTGGAATAATCAAACGTGCTATCATTTGAAAATCAAAACTTTAGTCATATCAATTATCTTTCGAATGCCATTCGGAAACATATCAAACAGAACTTCGGACATCATAGATACGTATCAAAACCATATGAAATAGCTTATGCAAATCAAGAACGTTAGCCATCCTAGTGGCTCTAAGAATAGGAGTTTCTTTGAAATCATACATATACTTTGTCATGTTGGTTTCACAAAGATCATGCCAAAAGAAAGAAAGGGTAAGCCTTACATACCTGCTCCACATCCTATTAGCTACGCTTATTTATCCAAGCTTGCTAGTCTACATTCAAAAGAATTCACATAATCATTAGATTCATCGGCATATACTTGTCTTAATCTTTCAAATGAATTCATTTATATTCTACCGAAATTTCGGCAGCATTTCCCCTGTAAATACACCATCCCTGAGAATCTAACTCGGCCAAATCATCAATCAACAATCCGAGAATTCAACTCGGCCAAATTATCAACAATAATACCAACAATCATGCCAACAACATCAACAATCAATTCAAGATGCATTCTAACATTAACAACCTTTGTCATACAATTCAACGACGTTTCACTTATATTCAATTCAATTCACATAATATTCAAACAACCCAATCAACATACTACTTTACCCGAAACCTTCCAAATTCAACAAGAACAATAACGACACATTTCCTTCCTTCAATTCATGAACTATACCAATAATTCACACACTAACAACATTATTCTCATAATTACAAGAAACCATATTAGAATCACATTAAATCCTCCAATAATTTCTCAATGATTACGACTTCATTTCAATTCATCCAACCTTCATTTTCATCAGGGAATCCACATCTATAACAATCAAAATACTAAATAAAATTGATTCATTCTCTTCTACACCACACAATAACCACACGGCCACAACACCCCATATACACGGCCATCACTTGCACACACATATTTCATAGTTTTCATCTATTTCCACACACTACAACATGTACAAAACATTCATGACATATGAGAGGGAAGATCAAACCTTACCTTTATTCTTTGACTCTTCTATTCGGCTAGAGCTTCCATCTTGCACCATGAATACTTTGCTTGTTCCAACAACCACTCCATGCTAATTAGGGCCTTAAAATTAGTTGGAATGCTAGAATAAAATAATTTTTCTTGATAAATTTCCATGGCTTAAATTTTTGGTGCCATGGCCGAATACTCTCTCCTTCTTCTTCTCCTTTTGTTTTTTTTCTCCAAGCTTCTTGAAGTTGTATGAGAAATATGACTACTAAGTCATATATATAAGCATAAATAATTCATCCATGTGGGCCAAGCCCACCTTAACTTGGACGGCCACATGGCCAAAATGGTCTATTCAAGAATTTTCTTGAATTGTTGGTGAAATTCCCATTTTGACCCTAGCCTTCCACAATTTTTCCATACTAATAATGTTCATAACTAATATTCATAAACAACTTGTACATTAAAACAATTTTGAAAAATGGTCTTGCCCTTGACTTACCACGACTACCTCGAAATATCCGAGCGTACAAAATACGGGCTATAACATATTTCACCCTTTTAAATTGATAAAGAAATCTCCAAGGTTATTTTTAATTTTTTTGTAGAAATTGGTGATATTCAAGAATATTTTTATCGAAATTAATCAAAGGGGCAAGAAAACCCTTTTGGATAATTATTTGTTTAATTAATTAAATCAAGGAAAAATTAGATTAATAGGTGATTTTATTTCATTTTTTATTGTCCAAGGTATTTTGAGTAATTCAAAGAATCGACCATTTCATCCTTTAAATCTTGATTCAGTGTGCGTTTGCATAGTTATTAATTTTCTTTTATCTGGTTAATTAACTCAGAACGGTATCTGCAAAATGATTTTTTATTTTCATTTATGAGTCGTGTTCTTAAATTATTTAAGTCTTGATGGACAAATAATTAGTTTTTCTTTATTTATTTATTTATTAGTCTATTTTTCCCCGACCCTCTATATTGGTATATACATGGTGTATACACACACACACACACACACATATATGTGTGTGTATATAACAGGCCCAACCTTTAAATAAAAAGGACCAGGCCCAGTCCAACAAAGGACCAAACCCGGTCAATTAAGAGGCTAAAGAGGAGGGGAGTTTATACTCCTTCCCGTTATTTTCTTTTGAGACCCACCCTAGGGGTCTATTGTGCAACGTAAAGAAGGAGCAGGCGACTAGGGGTAAAACCCTAGCGCCGCCTCCTGTTCCACCACCTACCCGCCCCTTTTTTCGGTCATGTCCCATCTATTGGAAGCGTATAATGTGGAGGAGAGGATGAAGCATTAAAATCTTCATCCTTCTCTCACCAGAAAATGGCCAAACAGGCCCTTAAAGGTACACTCCTCCCCCCCCCCCCCCCCAATGTTATATGTATTGCTAGTCTTGAAGTGTTTTGAACCTTTGATTTCATTTTTACTTCAAATCTGGACCGTATATTTGAGTTTGTGAGTGATACTTGCATAAAACTTGTGAGTCCCACATCGTTGGTTGTAGTTCTAAGAGCATTCTAGGGTTTCTATAAATAGAAACCCCCATTTATTCGAAACGAGAGGTTGAAAACGGGAAAAGGGCTGAAAATTATATATTTTGCCTTAAGAGTTCCAAAAGTTCAAAATTTTAGTTTTAAAAATCTAAGGGTTTCAATTCATTTTCATTAGTTCTATGATGTGTTTAGTCAATAAGATTGTTGGAGTTTTTATGATAAAGATTGAGTAGTTTTGTTGTTGTTACATTTAGACTCTATTTGTATTATGCTTAGGTAGTATGGCTGTGTGATTTATGATAGGATTTAAGTTGGTACTTTGGCTCATCACCTTTATATTTTGGTTCCATTTACATTATATCTAGTTGAGGGGTGTGGGGGGGGGGTCAGGATAGGTGTCTGAGTCAATATGATGGTCCATTCTCTTTATTTTCAATTTTATGTTCATACTAGTCCTGGTCAATGTGGTTGTTTGTGGTTCAGGACAAAGCCTAAACCTGGTCCATTCTCTGGATTCTGTCTGCATTATGTTTGTTTAAGGACCTTCATGTGGGTTATATGCGAGTTTCAATTTGATAGGTTGTTTTGACTCAACCTTTTTATTCAGGACTTTTGTTTCATGCTTTGGGACTAGTTGTTCCTTTTTCTTTACATACAATCTAGACAATAACATCAAGTTGATGAACCTGCTTGACTTAGATTTCATTTAGCTTTCCTGTCTGCCCCCAATCCCACATTTGCTTGTTTAGTTGTGATTAAAGGTATATTAAGTGGGGTTTTAGACCATGGTTTTTGAGTTAGAGGATTTTTATCTGGATTTAGGTGTCTTTTCTGTATTTTCTGTTCCATTAGGGTTGTCTAAACACCATTAAATCCCTATGAGAGCGTTTGGAATGTAGTATAAGTTGATATGTTAGCCTGATGAAAGTCCTATGTTTTGATCAGAGTCAAAATAGGTATGTTAAAGCCATAAGTGATCTAGTCCCATGTGATAAGGTTGGGTCATGAGGGGGGTTAGTTTGAAGTCACAAGCTCTTTTGAATGACTTGATTTGCCTTATGTCTTATTATTTACCACTTGGAGGTTTGTCTTGGTCTGGAAGATAATTAAGGGAGGGGTCAAGAGGTCTGCCTGAAGTAAGTTGCCTAATCTAATCATTGCTTATATTAGTTGGAATCATGTATAGTTAAGCTTTGGTCTTGTCTTGTTGTTATTTGATTATTTGTTGCATAGATAACTTAGTTTAGATGACTTAAGGCATAAATTTTATTAAAAGAAAACTAAAGTAGTTACAGTTGTATTAATCTTGGGAATTGTCTGGATTGAATTTTCTGAATGGATTTCTTTATCTCTTACATGACAATCACTGTAAAGTAATGAGTTTTAAAAACGAAGTTGGATCTGTTGAGAGGTTTAAATTAAGGTTCATTACTAATTTTGTTTGTCTTGTCTTAATATAGATTGTGGTCATGAGTTATGATTTTCAGACTTGTTTGGCTTCCATTTTGGTATTAGCAGTAAGTCATTTGGTTTAAGTACTCTAGTGCTTTGTAATTGAAGCAGTTCACAACTTTGCTCTTTTTTTTTTTCAAAAGTGTTTTTTGATAAAAGTTGTCTTGACAGAGTTTAATCTTTAACCATGTGATGTCTCTGTGCTTTGATGAAAAAGAATTTGTAAGTGATTTAACTTGAAAAAGGAATGAGAATCAGTCTCTTTTTGTCACTCTGTTCCAACTGATTTAGATAGAATGAAAATATGTTAATAAAAATTGGATTCAGTTTGAAGAATATAAGAGGTAGGATCAGTCTTGATCTTTTAAAGCTAGCTAGGTATTTCAACTTGGTCTAATTGTTTGTATTGATGCTTGTGTCTTATCTGATTGACTGCTTTATTCAAAGAATCAAATTGGATAGGTTATGTGATCAGTAAAATGTTAAGTTACATTTTGGTCAAGATGATTGTTGTAAAATGGTCTGGATTTTCTCAAAGTGATTTACTCTTCTGTTTTTCCTTAAATCCTTGTGAGTCTGTCCAATAGGGACCTAGTCCGTAAGCTAAGTGTTGTTTCTCTTCTCTGTGTTTATGTGTTTGGTGTGTCCATGTAACTTGATAAAGGCATTTTGTGTGATAAGTTCTATCAATTGTGTCTCTCTTAAAGCTTGTGGCTATTTTTGAGAAGCTAATTGTAAGATTAATAGGTCCAGTTTTCAAAAGGAAACTTTTCTGATGTTTGTTTAAAACTTGAGGTTAAGGATTTACTAGAATATAGTTTGTTACTCCTAAATTTGATTTCAAATTCCTTTTTTCTCAAATTATAAGACACTTGCACACATCTATGGTATAAGTAAAACTCCATCATATTTTAAAACAAAACTTGTAGATTGTTAACTAGTTGCATTATTCATTTCATTTAGAGGGACTTATTATTGTAAATTCATTTCGGTTCTAGGTCAATAACAGAGGATCAACTTCTTCCTCTATCTTATTGATAAAAGTGAGTACAAAAGATCTTTTCTGCTTAATTCCACGGTTAAAATGTTTGCTCTCTTTCTTTGTTCACTTCTGTGTAATCTACTACTGGGATGCTTTGCACCTGGTTCCTCTTTACAAATCCAAGATTTTTTTTTCATGTCCTTGTGTGATAACTGTGACACTTATGGTCTTATGTGTTAAACTTCTAAGTTTTATCTTTAAGATCTTTTCCTGAGGCTATTGTGTGAAGTGCTTGTTTCTCTTCAAAACCATTTATGTAGAGTGTTTGTTTTTCCTTCAAAACTATTTCTGTGAAGTGTTTGTTTCTTTTCAAAACCATTTTTGTGAAGTGTTTGTTTTTCTTTCAAAACCAATTCTGTGAAGTGTTTGTTTCTTTTCAAAACCATTTTTGTGAAGTGTTTATTTCTTTTCAAAACCATTTCTGTGAAGTGTTTATTTTTCCTTTCAAAAACAGTGTGAGGAAGGTTTTGTTTCTATGTCCAACTATTCTATGAAGTGCTTGCTTTCCTTCCTTTTCCTGTCCAACCATTCTGTGAAGGTTTTGCTTTCCTTCCTTTTCCCTTCTCCTCTACTATGCTCAGAATTTCTTGTGACATCCCTTGCTTGTTCTTGGTCTGTTTTACGTCCGGTTGCACTATCTTGTCCACTTTTCATCTCAAGTTGAGTTACAAAAAGCTTTTATGTTATTGAGTTCACTCTTGTTTCACAAAAACCTACAGAATTTGATAAAAAAACACAGAGATGATTTCCTGTTTCTGGTTCTGTAACCTCTGTGATGTATATGTATTGGTCTCCTATTATGTGTTGATTTAGTGAATCATTTTCCTATCCCTAGGCCATGTCTTAGACTAAGTAATGCATGTTTAAGCTTCTTTTGCTTGTCTGAATTTGGTCTCTTTTTCCTTTAGGGAATCACCTTAAGTTTTAGTTGTTGTTTCACTTATTTTACCCCAACATACACCTGAGCAGAAGAGTTAATTGTTTTGGGCATGACTGAAGGCTTCCAGCTCATGTGCGACATGTCTTGCCTGTGTAATACACCATAGACCCTCTTACCAAGATTAGAAGATTAAATAAAACAATAGAATTTCCTATAGCATCGGGTTATAACCAGGTCTAAACTGCACTTAGATGTAATGTGTGCTCCTCAAATCCAATTCCAGACCCTGTATTTCACTTAGTGTTTGTTTTTCTTAACCAAATTACCCTATTCTGCTTTCCTTTGCCATTTCACTTAGCTTGACCTTGTGTTGCCCTCTCAGTTGTGCTTTCTCTATGAAATTGTATGTCCATTTGTTTGTAACATTGGGTGTATATGTGGTATATTGTCGGGATGTTGGGTATGACCATTCACTTTTCCAGAGGCAAGCTGTTATTATGTTAACATGAGGGAGTTAATCTTTAATTCTGTTGATAAGCTTGTAGTTTTTTCTTTTAAAAATTCCTAATTATTATGTGTAAGTCTGCAGTTGGGTTTTATTATAAGATATAAATTGTGTTATCCCTTTTGAGATACTGGAATGAACATGGGCATTAGTTTGGGCTCATCTGCTTGGGCTTGATATTTACAGTTTGGGCCTGGCCCAAAAGAGTTAGTTGTTGTACATTTGAAAAAGATTACCAATTCATATCCATGTAATTCTTTTTCCTGTGACGGTGAATAAGAGGCTGTTTGGATGGGCTTATGCCTATAAGCTGCAAACAGCTTATAAGCTAAAAAAAATAAGTTGGGGCAGTCTAACTTATTTTTTTTGGCTTATAAGCTATTTTCAGCTTATAAGCTGCTTTAGATAAGCTAAGTCAAATGGGCTCAATTATTTTTTTGCGCTTATTTTAAGCACAAAATGACTTTAAGCTGGCTAGCCAAACACTCAAAAAAGCTGAAAACAGCTTATAAGCAACTTATAAGCCAATCCAAACGGGCTCTAAGTTTGAAGTAGTTTTCCCTTTCTTCCTTTTTAGTTACTGTTGGTCTCCATATTTATGTTCATATCGTAATTCCTAAAAAATCTTATACTCTCCATGTATGTTATTCTGCTCGGATCCATTTGAGATTAGGTTTTGGTAATTCGGGGTTGTTCTACTCTCCCCGGTGTTAGCCATGCCTGGGGTTCTCAAAAACCCCATGGAACTTGTGCGACATCGGGAATACGGGGCTAGAACCCAGTCCCCATGCCATACTAGGTCTTAAAATAAATCATTATAACAGTTTTAAGATACAGACGGGCAAGTATAGGATTTGGTATGACTGTTTTTATTTATATATATATATATATATATATACACATATGTGTTTTTAGTTATTTTAGTGATAAGGATGGTTAAATATAAACAAAACGAGTTTCCTTTTTTCTTTTCCTCCTCCACTTTCATGACCATTTCGGGTCAAGACCAGCCTCTTATTGGGCCAAAGGCCTAATAGGACTTCTATTCAAATTAGGATCGAGTCCGCAAAGAAAATAATGGCGAGGCGCGCAAAAGGCCCAGCCATGGGTGAAAATGGCTACTAGGGACTTGGTACGCCCCTAATCTAATTTATTATTTATATTTATTATGTGTATATTTTTATGTATTGGCAAAAGATGTATTCAAACTCATATTATAGTGGAACTTATGGCTTAGACGTCGTAAGATAACGGTTCCTACGCTGTTTAGGCGACCTTAGGTCCCCAACAATTCCCAAAACAACGAGAATTTCTATAACATTTTGTTACTAAGTTAAAACTGGGTTTGCAAATTGTTTTCACTCAAATAAGTTTTAAATCAAACTTTGCATTTTCAAACTAAAAATAGCTATTGAATCTAGTGCAAATGAGTTTTAAAGCTGTTGTGGAAAAAAAATTGCCAAAACTCTCTACCATTTTTTTGAAGAGAGGAAACGTCAACAAAGTTTTAAGTCACAATTCAGTCTAGTACATAAAAAAATGTGCCCAATGCCCACGAGATTTTATTAAATCAGATGACATATCTCTTTTTTGTAAATTTTCCAGAAACATAGCATTTTGAATAAAGATAAGGCAATTAAGTTTTCACCAGAATTGGGCTTGTGATTTTCAATAAAGCAAAAGGATGTTTTGAAAACTCACGATGCCCTCTCTTTTAAAATCAAACCCCTCATCCCCTTAATAAATCTGGCCCAAATAAAAGGCCAAAAGATGAGTATATACAACCAGTATATACCACCTCTTAAAATAGAAAAATGCCTTTTGATATAAAAATTGTCGTAATATAAAGAATTCCGGATAAGACTGAACATATTAAAGACAGATTAACTCGAGTCTGAGTATGAGTACAGCATGAGTAAAAAACATACTACCTTTTTCACTTCGTTTATAAAAACAAACATATATATATATTCCTTATATGTAAAAGGAAACTATTTATATGTCACGCCCCGACAAGGAGTATGACGAGCCCCGACTCATAGGTCGGGAACCACCTGACTTAACAGTTACTTGGAGCATTATATATTGTAACTCAAAGAACATCTGCACGCAGAAAAGGCCCAATATAGAAATATCCGATAATCCAGCACATATGTACATATGCGAACCGACAAAACCGCTACAACACCATGAGTATCATAAAGCCGGCAAGGCTAACAGGAAAGTATCACTGGCCAAAACAAGGCCAACAAGACCATACACAATATTTACATACCCCACTATGTCTATGAGCCTCTAAGAGTGTACATATGAAAATATATTACACTAGCAAAAAAGTACCAAAGACAGCAAGTCCGGAGTAGTGGCACTTGCTGACACCGTTGAAGCTGGAAGTCCTACTGCGGTTGCTCTCCAATAACTCTGTCAGAGCCTGCAACACGAAATGCAGCTTCCCATGCAATGGTACGTCAGTCCGGGTAAAAGTACTGAGTATGTAAGGCTAGAATTAATAACATAAGTAGGACGGAGATAAAAAGATAATAGAGGTAACCTGCTATCTGAGAATGTACAACATATTTTGCATGAGTTTAAAAAAAAATCATATACAAGCATATACATATATATAAACAGTATCATCATCATAACGTACCCGGCCCTTTCGAGACTCGGTGTGTAACGTACTCAGCCCTTTCGGGACTCGGTGTGTAATGTACCCGGCCCTTTCGGGACTCGCTGTGTAACATTAACTGATCAGTGGTTGCACAATAGATGTCGTACCCGGCCAACTATAGCGCGGCTCGGTGTAGTAAAATAGTACATACATACATATATACAATGCATAATGAGCCAATGGAGTAACAACGGCCTTTCAAAGTGACATAAGGTCGATAACCTCCGAACGATTTATGAAATTCGTATCAAATCAACGAAATAACTAAATGACGATAGACATGATAACATTTCCAGAATCAATCATATAATTAAAACATTAAGATTGGAAATACAAAGCATAGGTGTGGAATAAAGTTGTTATAGAACGCTCATGTTCATATTCTAGTTGGATTCGTACCAAAGAAAGAGAAAAATGAACACCTTACATACCTTATTCGCCCAGTTACCAGTTAAAGGATCTTTTACTTTGATGCTTTCCCTTCGCCTGAACCTATATAATGAGAAACACATCTTTAATAATACTTTCCCATCAACTTATTCGTACTAGTTATCGAAGACTAATTTGGGTTACGAAAATTTGGGCAGCATTTCCCCTATATTCTGTACTTCCTCCAAATACCAAAACAGCTCCCAACAATACCAACAACATCAACAATAATATCATCAAGATCCTACATGACAAATATGTATAATTCCATCCAACACTTTCTTCAACCTCAATCCAAAAGCCAACAATATCAACACAACAAACTAAACTCTTATTCTCGTAAATATTCTTAAATCAATGTTAATAAAGAGAGATTCATACCTTAACTTTGATAGAATAGGAAGATATTCAATATTTACTTTGAAACCAAGCCAACTCCAACGCAAGACAAAACTATAATCACGGCTATACGGTACTCGAACCTCGATCAATATTCTGTCACTTGAAATTACTCAAAATCCTCACTTTTGTGTTATATAGAAGCTCTCTAGAATATTTTAGTAAATTATTATGGAGGAAAATGGGGGGTTTTAACCCTTATATAGTGGATTAGAGTCGATTAGAACCGACTCTAAAATCCTTCTGCGCGTTCGCGCTGCCCTGGGGCGCGTTCGCGCAGAGTTGCCCAGTGCTACTCTGTGCGTTCGCGCCACCTTTGGGAACGTTCTTGCAGGGTTAGGCCCTGCACTAGCAGTCCGTCTTAAATTGCTCATAATTCTCTATTTCGATGTCAGATCGACACACGGTTTGTTGCGTTGGAAACTAGACTTCCCGAACTTCAATTTGGGCTTTTGTTTCACTCCAAAACTCCTCATATACTAAAAGATATTCCTTCCTCAAATAGGGCCAAAATTACCCCTCATATTTTCTCAAAAATCCATCAAACTTAATTCGGAAAAGGGCCAAATATACCCCTCGTTATACTTTAAGTCCAAATATACCCCTACCGTTATATTATTGAATCAAATATACCCTTCCTCCATTAAAGTTGTCTACTATGGACATCCTATCCTACGTGGCAGTGACATTTGATGAGGTGGATGCCACGTTGTATTGCCACCTCATCGCACCTAACTCATTTTACTATTCACTCTTCCACCACTAAAATCTCCACCCCTCCGCCACTATTGTTGTATTACCGCTATATAGTACAGCTTTAGGGGAAAAAAACTTGCTATTGAAATAAGCTAATGTAATTAAACATTCATAACAACAACGAGTTAGCCATTATATCATTTTTTTAACTTTTCCCAGAGATCTAATAAAATGAAAACTAGATTAGGCTGACCGTATATTACTGAAAGTTCCTGGGTAACACAAGTGGATTGCGGGATAAGTTTATGTCATGGTTGAGAACTTGATATTAGCTTTGATACACATACTTCAGTTGTCTTCTCCTTATCCTTGATAAATTAAACGGCTTGCTTACTACGTAATTTCAATAGTAGGTCTTTTTTTTGCCCCTAAAGCTGTAGCTGTATAACGGCAATGATGGTGAAGGGATGGATATTTTAGTGGTGGAAGAGAGGAATAGTAAATGGGTTAGGTGTGATGAGGTGACAATGCCATGTGGCATCCACCTCATCAAATATCACTGCCACGTAAGATAGGATGTCTAAGGTGGATAACTTTAACGGTATTTAAGCCAATAGTATAATAGTAGGGTTATATTTGGACCCAAAGTATAACGAGGGGTATATTTGGCCCTTTTTCAATAGTACAGGGGTATATTTGGTCCTTTTCCGAACTTAATTTCCTTGATTCACTTGCCCTCCAATCCTTCCGCAGCTTATTATATGAACTTAAACTCTCACAATCATAAGATAAGTGCATATAATCTCATATACCTCCTGAAAGGTGACTCGAATCTCAACATACAAAACTACGGGGTGTAACATTATATTTGGATATTATAAATCCAAAACTACACTACCCTGTATATAAAAGGGACCAATTTAA
The DNA here is from genome assembly GCF_019175385.1 of Lycium barbarum. Taxonomy (NCBI): domain Eukaryota; kingdom Viridiplantae; phylum Streptophyta; class Magnoliopsida; order Solanales; family Solanaceae; genus Lycium; species Lycium barbarum. The sequence goes on from NC_083342.1 coordinate 96,540,755, forward strand.
TTATTTTTCCAAATGATATGCAATTTACAAAAAATGACAGTTCCTTTAAATGCCAGAATAAACACAAAATAGATAGTTTAGGCAAATACTCATACTTTGGAATTCGAAGGTTATCCTTAATACTATGGTACCTAATACCTTCCCCAGGGGATCATTAGAACCTACCTAGAACTCTGGATTACGAAGGTTTTTTCACGGTATTTGAATAAACCCTTCAAAATCGATTTTCCTAATTTCCTAAAAATTAGGTGCGACTTTTTAAAACAAAGTCCGAAAGAGCATCAACGAGTTCGTAGTAGCCTTTTATGCCCTAACCCCGTGTAAAAAGCAAACCGTTACAAGTCTTTTTATTTATTTTATTATAGCCTTTTTAGGTAAATATTTGATGATTAAGGACCATTACTTGTTCTAAAGATCTTTGGATCATGTGTATAATGGATGGGGACTCTAATATGATGTAATAAAGTGTTAATATAGTGTTAAAATAGCATCAAGTCTTTCTATTTATTTTATTTAATTTAATTATAGCCTTTTTAGGCAAATAATCGATGATTAAGGACCATTGCTTGTTCTAAAGCTCTTTGGATCATGTGTATAATACATAGGGACTCTAATATGATGTAATAAAGTGTTAATATAGTGTTAAAATAGCATCAAGTCATTTTATTTTATTTTATTATAGCCTTTTTAGGCAAATATTTGATGATTAAGGACCATTACTTGTTCTAAAGCTCTTTGGATCATGTGTATAATAGATGGGGACTCTAATATGATGTAAAGAAGTGTTAATATAGTGTTAAAATAGCATCAAGTCTTTTTATTTATTTAATTTAATTTAACTATAGCCTTTTTAGGACAATATTTGATGATTAAGGACCATTACTTGTTCTAAAGATTTTTGGATCATGTGTATAATGGATGAGGACTCTAATAATAATAATCAAGTCTATAATAAACATTCAATACATACTCACAGTCGATAATCATAAACATTAACTCAAGTCTATAATAAACAAAAGCACATTCAAATCGACAAAGCAACAACACAGTTAAATACAAATGTTTTAATGCTCCAAGCTTATCATAAATTACCACTTACAAAAATTTGCTCGTCCAAATTCACAAGGCAACAACACAGTTGTCATAAATTGTTTGTTAAAGTAAAAAACGGTTAAGACTAAGCAATAAAATTGTTTGTTACCATCCACCACACACAAATTAACTGTTTGTTACAACCCAAATATCAAATTACTCCTTGATGAAGCCATTACTTTCCTCGACAACAGTCGACACAGCTTTGTCAGCGTTAAACTCAACATTAGATTCATCATTAGGGACTTCTTTTTCATTCTCAGCTTCATCATTGGGGACTTCTTTTTCTATCTCAACTTCAGCAGCAGAGACTTCTTTTTCCTTCTTTTCTTTAGCGGCAAGGATCTCGACTTTAGCAGCAGGGACTTCTTTTTTCCTTCTCTCCTTCAGCAGCAGGGATCTCGACTTTAGCAGCAGGGGCTTCTTTTTCATTCGCAACTTCAGTAGCAGACTCTTTCTCAACTTCAGCAGCAGACACAATAGCAGGGATATCTTGATCAGTTGGCACAGAGAGATCTTGAGCACTTGACACATGGACATCTTGAGCATTTGGCATATCGACATGTCGAGCAATTGGCTGATCAACATCAACCTCAACCTCACCAACAACTTCATTGAGAGTCTCCTTCTTCTTCTTCTTCTTCTTCTTCTTCTTCTTTGTCTTCTCGCTCTTTCTAATTCGTTCCCCCTCAACATAAGCGACAAGAATATTCAAAGACTCCTCAACCTTCTCCACACGCTACTTCAGTTGCTCATGCTCCACCTGCCCACTTAGTGCAGCACGACCCATAGATGTCCCAACACCAACATTATCTTTTGCGGCTGAATTATCACTAAGATCTTCCGAATGATTATCCTCGGCCTCTTGAGTATAGTCTTCATCAAAATGATCCATGGACTCCTTCCCCTTCCGACTAGAAGCCTTCGAGGAATTTTTTGGTGTAATCAAAACAGTCACGCCTTCAAGTTCAAGCTCCAACTCATCAATGATTGGGTCATTATTTTCATCATCACATGGCAGCAGATTTTTCATGTAATCCTGCTCCAAAACACGCACTATAGGGATGAGGTAAGGGTGCACCATCTACAAATAAAGAAAACATTAACATTAAGCTTATCTTTTTGCTAAAAAATTAATAATAGAGTCCAAATTTATACCTCGATAACTCGAGCTCTCTTAAATGGATCTCCTTCAACAAATCGCTCCATTTTCTTTATGTGCCACCTAAGAAAGAAAGAAACCTCCTCTGATTTCCCAGCATTCCTTCCAAGTGCAAGCCCAAACCTGTAATCACAGAAATAAAAATTGAGTGAAAAATAAACAAGACATAGTCTATACTCTACTGCCCAGTGGTCTATAATATTTACCATGAATGCCCAGGGGAAGCCATAGAGAGTATATGATGCAACCCTTTTCTCCGCGTGCACCTGGTGGTGCTTGCGAATGTCTATCTTATTCTTCAAGTAGTCCAGAGTGAGTTCAAATATTTCCTTTCCCCAAGGATAGCTATTGAAGAACTCCAAATCGTCTGCCATTTTATATCGTGTCATGATCCACACCCCTCGACATATCTTTGGGAAGCAATATTGTGTGTAGAAACCACACTAGACAACATTTGAGATTTTCCTCTTTGGTCAGCCTAGGCCCTCTGATCACCGCCAATAGCTTTTCTGCGGAAATGTTTCTATCGCGACGAACTTTTGTGCAGAATGTTGCCCCTTTCTTAAGTGCCCTTTCCTCTCTAGTTCGGCTGGGATATGATCCACAGTTTAGACCAGTGATCAAAGAAAACTCATCTAAGCCAAAACACACGGGCTTTTCATTCACCAAGAACCACATCTCGCACTTCTTCTTATGAACCACATGACGAAGAACCGTATAGTCCACCAACATTCCATTGAATCTATTGAAGTGTTCTGATATTTTTCTTAAGTGACCAAAACAGGAATGCCTGAACATTTTCCTAAGTTTATGATCTTTTATCAATGTTTTAAAATCAGCAAGCAATGTTAGCCTACTCCTAACCGAAACTTTTACTGGAAACGATTCGTAGTCATCCATCCAATTAATTAGACGACACTTGTCGACATCAATTGTCCTTGCACAATATGGAAACGACAAGGGATCAACATTTTCTTCACCACCAGACTCCTCAAAAACATGGGGATCATCTCTTTCACCTTCCTTGACACTATACATATCATTATTCTCCTCTGAGTACGCTTTATTTTTAGGTTCTATAGTTTTTCTTCTTTTACCTTCTCGGCTAACTTCTCTACCTTTTCTTTTTCTATCGGCAGATGTGGCCCTAGAACGGGTTTGAATTATGTGCCCTCCTCTTCCTCTAGTTCTAACCATTTTTTATAATCTATATACAAAAAACACAGTGACGTTGATCAGCGCCACGACAAAAAAACAAGAATGATCGACCAAAAGTCTATTAATAGACCATACTTTACAAAAAGCAAAAACAGAAAAACAAAGATCGAAACAAGCAAAATAAGAAGAAATAACACATATTTCTAGCAAAAAACAGGCGAAACTTTCAAAATTTTGATGAAAAAAAAATCTCAACTTTATGAACACTAGAGTTCTATCGAGTTCGTAAAATAATAACAACTTTTATGGCAAAATGGAGCTCTAAATGCTCTGGAGGAGTTGCTAAATTAAAGAAAATACCTAAAATGGACGGCAGGAACGTTACCAAGACTGGGAGAGAGGGAGAATTCTGATGGAAACTTCAATTTTTTTAGAGCAGGAGTTGGGAAGAAATGAGGAGAGAGAAGCGGTTTTTGTATATTTTAATAATAAGTGAAAGAGGACTTAAGTGTATAAGTTGTAAACTCTAAAGTTTTTAAAATTATAAAATGACCTCGGGACCACTAACCTTAACCCTAAAATGAAAAAATAAAGGGAAAAGAAAATGAATGCCCTATTGCAAATTAAACTAAGGGAGTGGCTTCAAAGCCAAATACTCCCCAGAAACTTTTCAAACGTTAATTGGAGATCGACTAAACAAGTGTCCACTGTCCGGATCACGAAATCAGAACAATACCAAATTATTTTAAAAGATACAATTATTTTATATCATTGATAGCGTAAGTGGAATTCTCTTACAATTATTTTATATCATTGATAGCGTAAGTGGAATTCTATTACATTCCACTTAATTAATCTTGCACCATATCTCCTAGCTAGGTAACAATCAGTTGAGGTGTAATATACAGTCAAGATAGGATGTGACTTTCAATAAGCATGCGCAAAAGTAATATCCAACAGACTGCTGACAGACAAGATCCCAAATTTCAGCTCAGAGGGTTTGATGCAATGTGGATTCAATAGTTGCGGTTACAATGTTTAATCCAGAATGTGCCACAAGAGCTACATATGTATGAGCTTTAAAAGAAAATTTTGCAAATTAGGATTAACTGGCTTACATTTTTTCTTCTTTTATAAACTTTTATCTTATTAGTTGTCTGAAGATGAAGGGACGGTTTTATTGCAATTTATAAGTTACAAGTTTGAGCTGTGAAAGCGTGACCGTTTTCCGTACCTTGTGCGAACACAAAATGCCTTCTACGTCGATCGAACTGCTATTTTTCTTAATTGTCTGAAGTTCCAAAAAAGAATTGCCATCATTCATCATAATATAGCGGACAGCCGATTGGTACAAGATTATAAAGAGCTAACTTAGCTTCTATATACTGAAAATGTAAACAACAAATTTACTCTATCAATACACCTAACTACGCATATGGAATTACACTTACACCTCCTAGGCCTCCAAAAGATTTTTCCTCACATTAGAGTACGAGCGAGCAAAGGTACTCTCCTGGAGAGCAAATAAAGTTAATGAGGTATCATCTATTGGGTGTGATTCTTGAAATGGTCAAGACGACTATCAGCCAGACGCAAGGAGTATACAGTCTGTTTAAACTCGCCCCATGTGAAAGGCCTGTAGATATTATGAGTCAAAAGAATATTGTTGATTTGAGGAGGAGCATTTATCCAAGCGTTAAGTGCAGGAGCCGCAAAGTACATCATGGACATTCTGGTCTTCCATGAATTCATCGCCAGCACCCTATGCCTCACGCTTGTGAATCTTCCATTCGTCAAAGCCTGCACCATTTGTTCTTCCTATAATTAGTCCTTGAATTCAATAGCTTTAAAAAACTTTTAGTACATGTTATTCTCAGTCCATGTTTCTATTAAAACTTTGAATTCAATGGCAAAGTTTGATTGACCATGAAATTTAATCAAGAAAGATTTTGAAACGATTTAAAATAAATCATAGATATTTATGTGACTACAAATCATCTTATTAAAGTTAAAATAAAAATTTTAAAATTAAATTATTTCTAAATAAACGTATTACTTTCTTTTGAGATATGCTAATTAAAAAGAATAATATATAATTTGGATAGGGAAAGTATTTAATAATCTAGTAAAATTGATAATCAATCTGGTATACAATGTTATATTTAACTAATAGTATTCAAAATTTTGACATTGTTAAGTGTATATAACTTGAACACAAGTAGTAAATAACAGGCACCGACCTGAAAGGTGTCCCCCACAAAAACAAAGAACTCATTGGGGTCAGGAGGAACAGGGATCCAAAATCCGTCATGAGAACAGATTTGGAGGCCACTAACGTCATTTGATCGAAGTATAGTTAATATTTGAGGGTCAGTATGCTCTCCAAATCCAACTCTTGATTTTGATCCAACAGTAGGGAGAGGAGATATGTGGAGTCGTTCTTCTTCTTCTTCCACTTCTCCTTCCACTGATGATGGGTCCCAATGATTGTTAAATTCTTTATGATGATGACTATGATTAGGTGAATTAAATGGGGGATAGTGATTGACCCTGAAGCAAGAGTCGTTCTGTGAATCACTTATGAGCTTGCTAAAAATAGACTTGTCTTCCATCCGTAAACCTTCAGCCACCAATTCAAGAATGTCGCAAGCCAGCTTCCTAACTGCACTTATGTAATCATTTGTGACGCAGCTGCATAATTTACCAGGCAAATTGCACAATGACATCAGCTTGGAGTACCCCAAGAACTAAATTGCTTATTTAAAGATTGTGACGATAAAACATTATAACAATAAAATAGAAAGAAATACAGTTAAAGGCTTTTGACTTATTCCTGTCCGGTACGTGGTCCTAAATGAAAATTGGTTACATTATTCATTGACTTATCCCGTTTGCCGCCGGTAGTTACTAGTTAGTAGTTACTAGTATAATAATACTCACATTTATTATGCTTGTCAACGGCGAAAAATAAAAGTAAAAAAGTATTCCTTCATATGTCCTATATGTCACATTTCTATAATTAGAAAATTTTAACTTTAAAATTCATTTTATCTTTAATAAAATGATTTATAACCTCACAAATGTTTAAGCTTTGTTTTAGATCATAAATTTCAAAAAAAAAAAAAAAAACTTATTTTCTTGCCTTGTGTGTCTAGTCAAACGGTATTACATGAATTGGGACGGATGGAATAGTATATATTGGTAATAAATTTGTTTAGATGTTCTAATAGAAAGCTACAAGTCTAATTATATAAATAAAAAATAAAAAAATAAAAATAAAAGATATGCATCAAGTTTACAGTTGACAGTGCAACTGTTTGGGGATTAAGAAGATGATATATACATCTAAAATTCGAAGACAATTGGGTAGTCTGGTCGTGTCTATAACTTAGCATGCTATTATCTGAAAGGTTTTTCTCATCCAACTATAAGCTCACCATATTGACCTAGAAAGGGGATCCATTCACGGACGTGTAAACATATATTTGACTTGCATTTTAAAAATCCAATATGGCCTTTCGCTGGTCAACAGTCAGCAGCTAGCTAGCTAGAACAAACAAGCATTAGGTAAGTGAGATATACTTTAATACGCGACAACCTATCTTTTTTTCTGAAAAGGAGTTGCCATCCGTATAAATTAAAAAAAGAATATAACTAGTCTGTTTCCAGGTAACCATTTAATTTAATTAGCCTCAAATTAACCACCTTAAGACTATAGTCTTTATATTATACTACTTAACTTTTCGTCAAATTTCCATTATATATTTAATTATCTTTGCGCAACAAGAATTAAATTTGTAGATAATTTTGATGAAACGTTTGGTACAGTTGAGAAGACCCATTAATGCATCTCCTCTAAGAATATCTTCAGGAAAAAAGTAAATATTACTAATTCTTATCTCCCCTACACGTAATTGATGATGTAACCAAACCAAATTGTACAATAATATATTACGTGAATATGAGAGGAACAATACGAATGCGACGTAAATTCATTAATGGCCTACAGGATAATATAATGCCCACTTGATTTTGTTTAAGTGGGGTAGAGCATAATAATCAGAAGAACAAACTGCACTTTGTTTTTATGACCTGAGACTTGGTCCAAATAACAAAGCTGGATTAGCGGAGAGTTTCATCAGCTTGGTTGTGTACATGCACCGCCATTGAATGTTCACATTTTATGTCTAAGTCTTTTTGTAAATCTAAATCAGAAATGTGTCTCATCTCAAGGAAAAAAATAAAACGCAAGTTGTAAAATGAAATGGCTGTCAATCGCCAATGTTCAAGCTAATTATGATGGATCAGAATATCAGATACGATTTCAGGATACATTAACATTGTGATTTTTTTTTTTAACATTGTGATGACCAGGGGCGGATCCACCCTTTAGGTTGCGGGTGACATGGCACCCCCTAGATTAATAAAAAATTTATAAGTAATTTGCTTAAATTAGATTAAATATTTAATCTTGTCACCCCCAGTTGTAAATTAGACAAAGGTGTCACAGCTGGTAGACACAAGTTTGAATCTATCTTGAACATTTTTCGACTCCCGTTTTTCTTTGTGCTTTTTTACTTCCTTTATACCAGTAATTTCCTTTTCGGCTCTCCCAAATTTTCTATTTATCTTTTTATTATTTAGATTGTCTTTCCTCTTTTCTATTATTTTATCTGTGATTTCTAGCGAGAACACACAAATAGAAACTTCAAAATCCCTTAAATTAAGCATTTCTCTTAATCTCAAATCTGTGAGTATTTAAATCGAAAAACTTGGATCTCAATGAGAATTTTGGATTGAGACCAAAATTCAATTTTTTTTTATAATTTCTTTTGTTTATTAATACTCCCTCCGTCCATGTTTACCTGTATAGATTTGACTTAGGACACTCATAATAAGCAATAAATAAAATGAGAAATGAATTGAAATACTTAATAATAAGGATAAAATAGGTATAAAATGGTAAATTATGTCTTGATTTTTCAAACTATATAACTAACAAGTAAAAATGAACAAATAAAATAGATGAAGGGAGTATATTATAAAAATGTATGCTATTCTATAATTGTTAAATTCAATTTAAATCACTTTACTACTTAAATTGTGATGAAAATTTCGCAGCACTGCTTAGAAAAAACATGAAATTTATGATTTATTTTTTAAACTTGTAGTTTATCTAATTCTACATTTACTTATGGGGTGTATTTACCTATTGAAGAGTTTTTTTATTTTATTTTTTATTTTAGTGTTAATGAGTGATTCCTTATTTAAGATGTTAATTGTGTTCGTTTCTTAATTTTTGAGATGTAATTTCCATATTTGTAAATTAAAAAAAAACTTATTAAATTAACCCGAATAAACTAAAAAGAGATGGACCCGATCCAAATACACGTTCCTAATAAGATGTACATTGAAAAAAATTATAACACCCGTCACGTTCAAATCCTCGATGACTACATGTTGTTAATACACCGGCCACCAGCAGCTAGGAAACTCTCATTTCACCTAGCCAACATAATTTAAGAGGAAAATAGAATAGCGACCTACTGGTTAAGGAAAGGATAAAAGAAAACATAATTATGGTAATACGTTTGTTTCTATAGCTGGCTCCTCTCTGCTAAAAACTACCTTTGTTAGGCAAAACACGGACGGTACTTGTTTATCTAGTTCGAGTGCTATAAATTGCACTAACTAACTTCTACTTTGACGCATATTAAGTATTACTACTGTCTTAATTATTTTGCCATTTTTTTTATATTTAAAAATAATTTAATTTTATAATTATCATTTTAGCCTTAATTATATTATTTACAGAGATACAAATATTTAAGGTTTGTTTTAAAATACAAGTTTTAAAAGTCTTTTTTTTTTAATCTCAGTCAAAATGTCACGTAAATGGTGATGAAATGAGTAATATACTTATTCTTTCAACCAATAAAATTTTAAAAAAAAAATGTTACCTGAAAGTAGAAGGGTCATTAGAGATGGTTTTGGCTCGTTGAGAAAGAGAAACAGGATTGGCTTCCAAGAGAATATATTCAAGATCACCCTTGTCCCCATTGAATCCAATGTTCTTGCAACCATACCCAAAAGGAGTCGCAGGTCCAGCGCGTTGCTTCTGCGAAACTGGACGTGAAAAGAAGTCCACAGCTTCCCTCTCCATTCTCGCAATAACCTTTTTTGGAACACCATGGTTTATTATTTTGAAGAAACCATAATCTTCGCATGCTTTCACTATCAGTTCAGACACATTGGACTTGTCATCGGACAAGTCAATTGTGGGAACTCCGAAAGCCGAGGTTTTCTTGTTAGCACGCCGTAGTAGCGGAGTTGGAGTTGCCACGACCATATTAGAATGTATAATCAAGTTATAAGTTGTCTTTGAGGAGTATGTGATTTTCAAGAGTGAAGACTTTAATGGAGGAGTTGAGTTTGCTAGAATGCTCTATTGGTATGAGCTCTCGTCGATGATGCATATAAATAAATAGATTAGAAAGATGGAAACGAGGGAATTAGGACTTGGAGAGGGGCCCTCAAAGGATATATAAAAGGAATAATTTTTATTATAAAAAGAAAAAGCAAACAAGAAAGGGTGCCGTGGGACTGGGGGCAAGGAAGCGTAGGGGTGTTGCCACGATCTTTGACAAACTTATTTACTAATCCTCTCTCAGTTTATATGGTTCTTTTTTATTTTTGAAATTCAAACAGTATGAATTTTAACTATCATTTTAAAATGTATTTTTTCTTCAAATTGATACGAGAAAAGGTGTCATTTGTAGTATTTTTCATGTAATTTTCAAATGTATAAATTTTAATATTAAAATATCGAGTTAATCTAATCTAATTTATCTTTAAAGTTTAGTCAAATTAACTCTCGAAAAACAAAAAGTATCACATAAATTGGGACGGATGAAGTTTACTATTCAACAATTTTTAAAATGAGGTTCCCAGCAAAATTTATGACACCTTCGTTCTAATTAATGGGATATAATTTTAATCGGTTCAGATTTAAAAAAGAAAGAAATTATAATTTAAAATTTTATGCATAATATTTATATGACTATAAAAATTTGGATAAAATAAAAAATGTAGTAACTTATAAGAAAATAATATCTTTTTTTAAATTGGAGAGTAACTTAGTAGGCGTTTGGCCATAAGAATTATTCACTTTATTCCGGAAATATTTTTCACTTTTTAGCGTTTGGTCATAAGAATTACGAATACAACTTGAAGTTCTATTCCGGAATACCAAAAATTCAAAAAAAATATTTTTCAAAAAATTTCACTATTTTCACTTTTTTACAATTACATTTCATCAAAAACTATAACTTTAAAAATTATGGCCAAACACAACTCTAACTCTAACTCCAACTCCAACTTCAAAATTCCCCAAAAAAAGTAAATTTTTTTTTATTTCTATGAACAAACGGGGCTTAGTCTCTTTTTTCTTCATTACTACAAATTTGATGTACTTTTAGCAAACGTTACATCTTTTCAAGACTGGGTTAAAACAGTGACCACAAGTCGACAGATCAGATTCATATGTACTTTAAGACTCGGTAATATTGCACGTGCATCAAATAGTAGAATCAACAGTAGACTGACCACAATCACAGATCAGTCTATTGCTTTGAAAATGAGAATTGCATACCCATGTTTTAATACTCCCTCCGTCGGTGTCTTAGTTTAACTTAGACATTGAATTTAAAAAATAAAGAATTTTTTTTAAAATGTATGATTTAAAATAAACTTTAGATATTTGTATAATTATAAATAATTTTATAAAATTAAATTATTTTTAATTATAAAAATGTGTCAATTTTTTATTAATAAGAAAAATAAGATAATTTTTTTTTTTTGGAACGGAGGGAGTACTAAGTACTACCAGGCGGAATGTTTGAAGTTACAGCACCCTAACGAGTTCGGAGCCAAAATGACATATTTTTGCAACCATTAGCCCAAAATAGGCTGCATTTTTTTTTTATACCACAATGGGTATTTCGTTGGATAACCAACGAAATACCCACACAACACTGTTCCGGTGCCGAACTAATGAGTTGCATTTCGCTACAAGTGTAGCGAAATGCAACAATTTTTTTTTTTTTTTGCACTTCGTGAATATTAGAACGAAATAGGTTTTTTTATTTTTTTTATATTTCGTAAATTTGAACGAAACTGATTTATTTTTTTATTTTTATTTTGTATTTCGTGAATTAATTCACGAAATAGGTTTTTTTTGTATTTCGTGAGTAAAAAAAAGAAATATGGAAAATATAAATTTTTTTTATTTCATCTAAAAACTAAATTGGAAAATATATATGAATTTTTTTTTATTTCGTTCATTTAAAAAAGAAATTGGAATATATATATATATATATATATATATATATATATATATATATATATATATATATATATATATATATATATATATATATATATATTATTTTATTTTATTTTGCATTTCGTTGGTAGATCAACGAAATAGGATAAAATATATTTTTTCTTATTTCGTTGATATACCAACGAAATAGGAAATTATAATTTATTTATTTTTTTGCATTTCGTGTATTAGAAAACGAAATAGGATAAAAAACAATTTGTATTTTTGTATTTCGTTTATATAAAAAAATAGGAAAATAATTTTATTTTCATTTCGTTTATATAAAAACGAAATAGGAATACATATATATATATATATATATATATATATATATATATTAGTTCATTCATATACCAATGAAATAGGATGAATATATATTTTTTTTTGTATTTCATTTATATAAAAACGAAATAGGAAAATAATTTATTTTTTTTCGTTTATATACCAATGAAATGTTTTGTTCCATTTCGCAGGTGGAACAAAACATTTCGTTGGTATATAAACGAAAAAAAAAATTATTCTCCTATTTCGTTTTTTTATAAATGAAATACAAAATATATATATATATTCATCCTATTTCATTGGTATATGAATGAACTAAAAAAAAAAATATATATATATATATATATATATTTTATATAAACGAAATGAAAATAAAATTATTTTCCTATTTTTTTATATAAACGAAATACAAAAATACAAAAAAAAAATTATCCTATTTCGTTTTCTAATGCACGAAATGCAAAAAAAAAAAAAAATATATATAATTTCCTATTTCGTTGGTATATCAACGAAATAAAAAAAATATCCTATTTCGTTGATCTACCAACGAAATGCAATATATATATATATATATATTCCAATTTCATTTTTAGATGAACGAAATAAAAAAAATCATATATATTTTCCAATTTCGTTTTTAGATGAAATAAAAAAAAATCCATATTTCATTTTTTTATTCACGAAATACAAAAAAAAAAAAAAAAAAAACCAATTTCGTTCATTAATTCACGAAATGCAAAAAAAAAATCAGTTATATTTCGTGAATTAATTCACTAAATACAAAAAGAAAAAAAAAAACCTATTTCGTTCTAATATTCACGAAATGCAAAAAAAAAAAAAAATTGTTGCATTTCGCTACACTTGTAGCGAAATGCAACTCATTAGTTCGGCACCGGAATAGTGTTGTGTGGGTATTTCGTTGGTTATCCAACGAAATACCCATTGTGGTATAAAAAAAAAAAAGGCAGCCTATTTTAGACTAATGGCTGCAAAAATATGTCATTTTGGCTCCGGACTCGCACCCTAACGATATGTTTAGATACTGAAATTCTAGTACTGAAAATGGAAAGCTCCTGACATGAAGCATTTTTTTTTTCTCTTTAGACTCATACATGACACAAATTTGAATTAATTAGGTAGTAAATAATTTCGAATACTGAATTATTAAACCATAAAAATACAAAATTCACTCTAGCCAAATCTATTCTCTTTAATTTTTTCTTTGCTAGCTCTAGACTATGGTCGACACTCAAGTCAAACAGATTTTTTTTTAAAAGAAGTCCTATATTAAGGTGTGGCGGCGAGGGAATAGGGGAAAATGTCGACAGGGGCATGGTGGTCCAGAGATAGGGGAGTGGGGAATGTATTGATGGTTAACCTAAGGGAGAAATAGAAAGGTCGGCAAATAGGGACATTAGGTCAAAGGATGACAGTTTGGGGCCAAATTAAAACTGTGTGTCCAGCGGAGATTTGTTTCTTCTCTTGGATTCTAATACTGTTCATTGTTCAACACGTTTATATTAATTGACGCGAAATTGCTTTTCTGAACCAGGCGAAACAAATAATCTACGCGGATTTTGACTTCAGCTTTTCCTGAGTCCCTTCTTCCATTTAAATTTCCCTCTTTATATGTATACTAATAATTTGTTTGGTCAAATTTATTTTTTCTTAAAAGTGTTTATATTTTCTACTAAATGCTTATTTTAAAAAAATGAGGTAATTGGCTAAGATTTTGGGAGAAAATAAGTGTTTAAAGGGAGTAGCAGAAGTTATTTTTCAGAAGCTAAATAATTGTTTGTGCCCAAAAATACTTTTTTGAAAAGCGTTTTTGGAAAAAATACACTTAGAACCAATTTTTAAAAGTTTGGTCAAACATCAATTACTGCTCAAAAGTGTTTTCTTAATTAATTGGTCAAACAAAAACTGTTTTTCGCCAAAAGTACTTTTAGAAAAGCGCTTTTGAAAAAAATATTTTTCAAAATAAGTTGATTTTAGAAGCTTGACCAAATAGGCTATAGGTCTCGTTTGGTACGAGGGATAAGGGACAATTAATCCCGAAATTAGATTTGAGATGAGTTTATCCCACATTCGATTGGTATGAAATCGTGATATAACTAATATTCCTAAATGTATTGTTATTTTTATTCTTGTGGGAGGATGGGATAACAATCACAGAGTAATTAATATGGATAATTGATCCTAAGATAACTTGTTCCCCCACCAAATGACCCCTTAGGGTTGTTTTATGAGCTACTTTCTTGCGAAATTTCACATACACCTTCAGATACTCTGTATATTTAAAGCGTGTTTAGATAAATTAAAATAAAGTAAGCTCAAACACTAAAAAGTTCTTTTAAGTGTTGAACATGATTTATAAATAACTTATTACGTGTTTGAATTCAAGTGCTGAATTTGGTATATAATAGGTATGTACTTGTAATTAATATGTTTGATTTTGGAGATTAAAAAAAATATTACTCGTAGAGTTAAATGGTAAACGATTTAGTCAAATAAAAAATTATAAAAGTTAGGGATAATAAACTTATATTATATGACTGAGTTTGATTTATAAGAAAAACGTTTATTATAAACTGGTCTAACCAGTTCATCATGAGCTTGCCCAATCAGCCTCTTACTCAAACGAATTAAGCAAGTCCTTTGTTGCATTCTGTTAGACAATGAGAATATATTGAGAAACATAGTATATCTGTAACCAAATATGTTTGGTCTGAAAGTAACTTGAGGAAATGTGCGCCTTAGTCACGGATTACCCTCTATATATGCCCTTAAGATTTTATGTGGGGTATAAATTTACCCAATTTCTCCTGAATAGTTTTGACTTTAGGGGTGTTGGTTGAACTGGGGAAGTAACTAATTACTCTTTATTAAAGTCTTGGTGTTGTTAGAGCTTAATCAAAATACTCCGTTCATTCATTTTTACTTGTCATATTTTATTTTTTAGAGTTAATTTGATTAATTTTTGAAACTATTAAATTAGATTAATTTGATAATTTAAACTTAAAATTTAGATTTGAAATCTATACGAAAAATACTATTATAATGTGTAATTTTTCTCATATTAATATGATAAAAAAAAAGATATTTTAAAATGTTATCACACGTGTAATTTGACTCTAGAAAAGTAAAATGTGATAGAATGTAGGGAGTATAAGAATTACTTACTTTGCAATTTAATATTTTACGCAACTGTAGAATTGTCAATTTGTCATGACAAGTTTGTGTTGATAATTAGACTCTGTATATCACAAATACATTTTTTTTCCTTTTCCAAGAAAGAACAAGAATCAATTACTTATGTTATTTGTATTATTATCTACATTGTGATGATTAAATAAAAAAAAAAAGATTCATAACCATGGCTCTAGAAGTAACTAGAAATAAATAAATAAGTCTGAGTTTCCAAATCACTGGACCTAACTCTTTTTATTCTGGAAAATTCTATCAACTTAATTCATCTTATAATTTATATCGAACGGCAAATTACCAATACAATAACCATCTATTTCTGTGATCATCAACTAGATTTGTAGGTTACTAAAGAATGTGCACGGTAATCTTGAACCATCCGTTAATATTTGACAATCAAATTTTGTTGATATTTTTCCTAGAAAAAAAAAAACCTGCTGTAAAGCTTCAATTAGTAGTTACGCAGTTTTGTATTTTATCTTCATATTAATACTATACGTTTTTTCAACGTTTCATACTACTTTTTGAAAAGATGTATTTGAGAAGTCAAAATATAAATATGAAACCACCGAGGTCTCTGTCTAATCCCAACGCTTAGTCTTTGTATTTACTATAATATGGCACCCACTTCACATTTGTTTACGACTAATTTATCAAGCACAGAAAGAAGTACTTAATTAATTACTTGACCTTGCATACTTTTTGATTGGCTGTCTTCTTCAAATCAACCTAAATAATTAAAGAATTCGAGATTTATACTCATCCTTCTTTTATGTAAACAAAGAAAAAAATAGAAAAAGAAAATTCCTAGTGGCATGGGTATAAAGAGGTTTGACGTTAATTAAACAAATTGTAGTTAGTTTTCTAGTCGAAGATGAACGAGAGAATATAATTTATAGGACTAGAATATTATATGCTCAACTAAAGGTACTTTGTTTCTTGGCAAATGGTCAACATAGACAAACTCAAGAAGGAATATGCCTCTATTGGTCATCGATCTTGTTTTAATTTGACTTTGTTCTAACGATGCGTCCTACTTCAGAGGCAAATTACCTGACGAAGCACATTAGAGGCACCTTTATCTGCAGGCCTACCACTAACCACATGCTGTTTTCGCTTTCTGTTGTTAGTATTTAATACCAGATACCAAGTGAGAGAGTACTCATCTTTTAGCATTATAAAAAATCAAGTATGGTTGAAAAGAAGTACTAAGAAGTGAAATGGTTCGATATATTATATGGAAACTCAATTATGCTCTGTTGAAGTATGGAGAAACAAGTAACATGAAGAAAAGCAGGAGTTTAGAATTAAATAATTGATTACGGAGAGACAAATTGGTAGCAGGGTTCAAATGATTCATCATCACAATCACTTTCGATGCTTAGCATCGTTAAACATACAATGAAGGAACTAATTAATCTATTTATAGAGAGACAAGCTGCTGCACTTGGATTCTGTTTTCTCTTCTTACAATAATAGTTATGGTGAAGATACCTTACCCACCTGAAAGCTAATCAACGAATGGCTTCTCAAACATTTAATAATACCAAGGCTAACGTGATTTTGATCTAAATTTAAGACACCTTCTTTCATTCACTAAAGAAGATGCAGTTGATAGATCCATGAATATAATATGATGGCTAATTCTATGAATCAAAATCCCGAGTTGGAGATGAAATAACTTCACTATACGATTGAGTTTCTCAAATCCAAATAAAAATGAAGAATTGCGTAGTAGATAGTTGAACATCAAATGACCTAATTTCAATAATTCATCTTAATATTGAACAAAGCAGAATAGTATAGACCATGAAAAATATGAAGGTAAACCACAATGAAAAACATACTTGCCCCATTAGCATGCATATAACGGAGCAACCACCCCCCTTCAACATCTCTCATAATTTATTCTTCCTCCATGCTTTTAGCTTAGACAATCTCTGAAAAATTCACACTCCCCTAGAAAGTAAGAGATGCCCGCACTAAATAACCCTTAATTAAATAGAGTACCTATTTATTTTGGACTAAATGCAAAAGTTAAAAACAACATATAATATGGACCGGTGGACGAGTAATTGATTTTACTTGCTTGCTCGTACTGCGTGTTAATTTAAGAACAAGTCGGTCTAATTTCTTATTAACGCTTTCACCTTCCAATTTAAATTCACATAGAAGTAAACGTGTCAACCGGTCCGGTTATACCGGTTCCGGTTAACCGTTTATTTCTTACCGGTCCGGTTCTGATTTTTTTGAAACCGGAACCGGACCGGTTAAACCGGTGAAATTAAAAAAATATATATATATATTAGCCGTTGCTGGGCTTATGGACCGTTATTGGACCGTTGGCAACGGTCCATTTGAAAAAATGGCCGTTGCCAAACGGCCATAAATTCATTTTTTGCCCCCCACCCCCCCCCCCCCCCCAACCCTCCAAACTTTTTTTTTAACACTTTAACTCATTCCCCAACCCTATATAAATCCTTCTTCATTTTCATTTTAATCCACACCAATTCACTCTTCTCTTTCTCTCAATTATAGTTACTTTGTAATAATTAGCCACTTTAAATTTCTCTCAAATAAATATTATAGTCTTATTCTAGTTTCAATTATTAATTTTGCAATTATAATATTGTTGGTGATTTTGCAACAATCCGAAGTAGCTTTGGTGGATTTGCAATTCTAGCCGCCTTCACTTTGTTGGAAATTAATCCGGCAATTTGGTACCTTCGTTCCAACTCTATCTTTATTTTTCACAATTTAATTTACGCAATTTAATTCTAGCAATTTAATTTGTTGCAATTTATTTTCTTTTGATTTATTTGATTGTGATTTAAATTAATTCTATTTAATAATGGCAAAGAGATTTAGACGTAGTGCCGGTAGTAGTAGTGGTATTGTTAGGGGTGGGCTTAATGAGGAAACATTTGTGGAAGAAACACCTAATTTATGTATTGATGTTGGTGGAAATAATTCACTTTTAGGTCATGAGGCAATGCAATAACATTTTACCGACACTTTTAATGAAATTGATGATGATGATGAAAACACAACCCCTCGAAATCCCATAGGAGATACATGTCCTGCACAATCACATACACAAGACAAACCGCCTAGAACTCGTAAGCCAACCGCTAAAATTTGGAAATTTATGACTAAGGATAGGGAAAACCAATCAGTTACATGTACACTATGTGGACAGTATTTGCTTTTAGGCAAGGAACTAGTAAGGATGGTGGAACGGGTACACTAAATGGTCATATGAGAAAAAAACATATGGATGTTTGGGGAGAGCAAACGGGGTATTCAAATGACGATAGACCCACGAACTGGTAGAAATTTTAAGTATGATAAGAAAAAAGAGCGTGTAGAAATAGCTAAAATGGTAGCTTATGATTGTTTACCATTTTCCTTTCCCTCGGGTTTGGGGTTTGTTACTTACATTTAACGTTATTATAATCTGTTATTTGAGGGTATTCCTAGAAGTACTTGTAGAGCGGATGTTATAGATTTGTATAAAAAATATAGATTTTATTTGCGCCATGTATTTAATTCTTTAAATTGTAATGTTTCTCTTACCGCTGATTTAGGTCTTAGTCTTAACAAGTTAGATTTTTTTGCTATTACATGTCATTGGGTTGATGATAATTGGATTATGCAAAAAAGAATTATAGCTTTTTTATATGATGAAGAAAAAGGTCGTCACGATGGAAAACTTTTAGCGGATTCAATGTCTACTATAATGAGATTTTTTAATATTTATAAAAAAACACTTTGTATTGCTTTAGATAATGCTTCTAATAATACAAAGGCAATTGGTCTTTTAAAAAGAGAAATAAACCGTCCGCTAAAAAAAAAAATTCATGTAAGATGTAGTTGTCACATTTTAAATTTAATTGTTAAAGATGGTCTTGTGTGTTCTGACGATTCTATTCAAAAAGTTAGAGATGCGGTTGCGTTTCTTTTTTTGTAATGCTAATAGGGCAAGACTTAGAGATTTTAAGAATGCTTGTGTGGAAAATAACCTTAGACCTAGGAAAATTCAAGGAGAAATTGAGACTAGGTGGAACTACACTTACATTATGCTACAACAAGCATATGTGTATAGGATTCCCATACAACAAGTTCACAACAAATATAATACTGATAGTGATGATTGGTTAAATTTTTCGCATTGGGAAGATGTTAAAGAATGTGTTGAACTCTTAGAAATTTTTTATAATGCAACTCTTGCTTTTTCTAGACAATTATATCCCACGGTAACCGGAATTTTAGCCTACTTAGCGGAAATAGCTAGAGTTTTACAAGAGTATAAATATAAACCCGGTTATCAAGCGACTATTTTTGAAATGATAATCAAATTTAAGAAGTATTTTTTTCCCATCCCAACTTTATTTATTTTGGGTTCTCTTTTAAATTCTTGTTTAAAAGTGTCTTATACTAAAGCATTGGTTGGTCAAATTTATACATTTTTAGAAATTGAACCGGGAGTTCAACCATCTTTAGCTGAAGCTGAACTCGCTATTGATGACGAGTTTAGAAAAGTTTTTACTTATTATTCTAATTTGGAAGAACGTGCTACACCCGTTGCTCCACACCCTACTACTTTTCAAAGTAGCAAAAAGGGCTTGTCGGGTTTGTCGCATTTAAAAGTTTTACATTCACAGCCAACTTCTTCTTGTAATGCAAACTTTGATGAATATAACTTTTATTTGATGCAGCCAAATGTGGATATCAAGGAACTGGATGAATTGGACGTCTTAGCATGGTGGAAGAAGTACAAGGCAAGTCATCCCATACTCTCAAGAATGACTCGAGATATCCTTACGGTTCAAGTATCAACTGTGGCTTCGGAGAGCGCATTTAGCCAAGGAAGACAGCAAATTGGAGACCATAGACATTCATTATCCGACTTTAGCTTGCAAGTACTAGTGTGCATTCGCGATTGGATTAGATCGGAGCGACGCAACCAAAACTCAGAAGCGGAGGAAGGCGAAGAGGAAGAAATTGAAGATTTGATAGCAAGTGGACCGGACCAAATGGAAGACTTTGAAGATATTTCCATGGCCAAATACGATATGGGGGAAATTAAAGAAATGATTCAGAATTGGTGATTTTATTATTCTACTATTTCTTTACAACTCATGTATTATTTGCAAGTTAAAAAAAACTACAACTTGCAAATAACTGTTATCCAAGAATGAATAAAATATATGGCTCATTGAGCTTTCTTCTATTTAGTTGTGTTTATAATTTTACTTTTATTAAGTTAGGAATATACCTAAAATATACTAAGAATATACTTATAATATACATCTACTTAAATTAAAAACTAGAAAGTTATATACTTGATAACTAACTAAAATATATTAAGAATATATATTATAGTATACATATAATATATATTAAGGATATATAGTGTACATAAAATATATTTGGAATATACTTATAATATATAGTATACATATATTATACATATAAGTATAACTTATATATATGTTTAAGTTATACTTATAGTATACATATAAGTATAGTATACATATAATATATATTAAGGATATATAGTATACATAAAATATATTTGGAATATACTAATAATATATAGTATACATATAGTATACATATAACTATATAAGTATAACTTAAACATATATATATATATATATATATATATATATATATATATATATATATATATATATATATATATATGTTTAAGTTGTACTTATAGTATACATATAATTGTTAAAGATGGTCTTGTGTGTTTTGACGATTCTATTCAAAAAGTTAGAGATGCGGTTGCGTTTCTTTTTTATAATGCTAATAGGGGAAGACTTAGAGATTTTAAGAATGCTTGTGTGAAAAATAACCTTAGACCTTGAAGAGTGGTTGAGAACTTGAGATGGACACAATATTGCGGCCAATGGAGAGACCAAACATAAACGCCATGTTATGCTTTGACAATATTACCTATCACTTCTCCGCTAGTTTTCTAACTAAATCTGCTGAAGAATATGTCAATATTGATACTACCACTATTACTACTACTATGCGAGTATGTAGTATCTCAACCTTTTTCACTTACTGTCATCAACTAAGAGGGGCATATGTTAATGTCATTGACCACTACCGCAAACAAATTCTTCCTCGTCTTCGGTTAAAATGTTTTAAATAACAATATAATGATACTGAATTTGTGCATATTGCATAAAGAGATAATGATTGCAGTCGTATTATTCACTAAGTGATTTGAAAATTGGAAAAAGTATTTCTGTGTTATCATGAGAAGCAAAGACGTTCTAACCGCTCTAACCACGGAAAGTTAATACCCGGGAGAACAAAAGAAATCACCAAAAAGGAATGAAGGGGAAAGCAAATTATATATTTAGTAAAATGTAATAATGCATCCAGACAAGTACGAAACAAACCACATAAAAAATTATATTTGTCATTATTCTGTTGATTCCTTAATTTAAGGATTGAACATGGAAGCTTAATTGCCGGCCTTACCTTCTAATTCTCCCCATAGTCCGCAATTTTGTAGAATAAAAGCTATACGCCTGCAGAAACATTAAATAAAGGTTCCTTAAATAAAAGGGAAGAAGGGGCAAAAGGTAAGGAATTTGGTAGTTGATTAGTTTGGCGGGTAAGGTAGTTGGTCCTCTAACTACTTCCCCAACCAGTCATCGCCGCACTAACAATTTTGCAATTTGTAAAGACAGAAAGAATAAATAAATAAATAAATAGACTAGTTGCGCCAAGTTCTATTTTTGATTCCCCAACTTCACGAAATTCTGTCCAAATACCTGAACATGTTTAAATCACTATATTAAATACCTTTGATCGTGCTTATCGACAAAAAATTAATTGTGAGTTCAACTCAACCTCAAAAAGTTAACTCATGAGTTAGAATTGCTCAAGATAAGAAATCAAATTCTTATCCCTTAAACTGTGCTAAAAACTTAACTCCCCCCCCCCCCCCCCCCCCCACAACAAAAAAATATGACCGGGCCTATCAATTGGAGCACACACAATATAATATGGAGGGTCAATATCGGGGTAAATCGAGAATTGGGATAAACTTGCTTCTGATATCATTATAGGAAATGGACCTCAGACCTAAATCAACCCCTCAAAAGATAGCTCAAGGGGTGAGAATTGTCTAATACCACATATGGAAACCAATCGCATCCGGCATCCGGTTTGAGACAACTCGACATATATCCATCGATCCCTTTGATGTAGATAACACTAGGGGTGTACATGGATCGGGTTGGTTCGGATTTCTTAAACACCAAATCAAACCAATTGCGTCGGGCTTTTAAATTTATACACCAAACCAAACCAATAAAATTCGGGTTTTTCAACCTTGAGTTTTCTCGGGTTATTCGGGGTTTTTTTTTCCCGGAATAATCTTGATACAAAACATATAACTTTTACGTCAAATATTTCTTTAGTCCTAGTATGATACAACTATGTAATTAAGGTGTTTCATAAGAAAATAACACAAAATGTGAGAAGAGTGATGACATTGTATTAAAATATTCAACAAAAGATAATAAAATCGGTTAAAATAAATATTGCTAATTAATAAGCCATAAAGAAAATGACCATAATCTAAAAATACTAAGTCATACTAAAATAAGTACGACTAATAAGTATTAATTACATGACAAGAAAAAAAAACTTAAGTTATGTATTTTCACTCTCTAAACCAATTATGCAAAATTAAAGAATAAATATCCAACATTATTGTCATTTCTATGGGTAAATTGAAATTCTTTTATTAGTACTAGTGTTGAGTTGGTTTTGGTTTGGACTTTATATGAGTTACTAACATCCATAGGATATAAAACTTATTCACATTCAAAATCCTAAATTCAAGCTTGAATAATATGATAATAGATGAAAAACTATGAAAAAAATTAAGAAATATTTATAAATTACATTACAAATAAATATTTTTATGTATAAAATATTTTAATAATTGAATACATGTAATGTCGGGTTGGTTTGGTTCGGTTTGACTTTTTTTAGCTAAAACCAAACCAAACCAATTATGGTCGGGTTTTTTTCTCGGTTTGACTCGGTTTATCGGTTTGGTGCGGTTTATCGGTTTACTTTGTACACCCCTAGATAACACATTAGAATCCACATATCAGATAAGAATATGTCACATCTGTAACACCCTGTACCTTTAACCTAAGCTTTGATCATGATCCTAGACTTAGAAAATCAGATAAAGAATGTGCGAATTGGAATTTCCCTGTTCAGTTGTAAGATAGGGGTTTACGCCCATGAACAGTGACCGTATTTCAGTATACGGCCCGTAATTCAAGTCGTAAACTGTTACCAAGGATTTCTGAGCATTCTGGAATTTGGCAGTTGGATGTCATATGGTTAAATACGGACCGTATTTCAAAATACGGCCCGTATTTCAAAACTTATTTGGAATTTGGGAAAGCTTCCTTGACGAAAGTTGTAGATCTTTGAAATACCTTTCCAACGGTATATTATGGGGGTCAAACGGACATCTGTGCAAAGAGTTATGACCATTTTAGTGAAGAGACGCAGTGCAGTCCGTATTTCAAAATACGGACCGTATTTCAAAATACGGCCAGTATTTAACAGGGCCGAAAATCCAATTTTTCCAGAACAGTATATATTCGTCCATATCAGTTCAAATCATTACTTTTCATTCCTTCAAGCTCTAGAACGACCTCCTACCCTCTTCCATCATCAAGAACACCAAGGTAAGCCTACTCTAATTATTCCAAGTCAATTCTAATACATATCCTTGTAATCTAAACAAGAAATCATCATTTCTAATCTAGGGTTTTCAAGAAAACCCATCTCAAGGTTCAAGAATCAAGATTTGGGAAATCTTCTTCAAACCTCAAGTCTCTAATTCAAGTTTTGGAGCAATTAAGGTATGTAGAACTTCCATCCACATATGGGAATCTCTACGTTCTTCCCCATGCTCCGTTTCTTGATATCCATGAAGTTCAAACCCTAGGGCATTAAACCCAACATATTGGTAGCCCGTAATTATGTATTTATGTACATGAATTTTGTATCTATATTCATTATTGTATTCCTAATCTTCCATTACGGTTATTAGGAACCCTAGCTTAATCCATGAATCATGAATTCTTCCTCATGTGTTCTTATTATGTTTATACGAAACTTTATGATTTTATGTAGCAAGTTACAAGCATGTTTTCAAGTCAATTATATATATATATATGATTTTGAACTATTGTTATTACTCATGAATCAAGAACATGTTTGCAAGACTAAGATAAGTTATCTCATGAAACCATATTATAAGATATTTCATGAAACCATGTTACAAGTTATTTCGTGAAATCATGATTACAAGTTATTTCACGAAGATCATGGGCTTCTTAGCCAACTATATCATGTTCATGTTTTTGGGAATTGCTTAGTTAATCGAGAAGGCTCAGATAGCCTGAAACTACGTTGCCACCGTAGGATAAGGGTTGTCAGCAAGGAGGCAACACCTTTATTATGCAGTTTGGATCCTTACATGCTTATTATTACTTAAATCTCATATCCCTGGCAAGGTGTGAGTGTTCTGCTGGTAGGACGCAAGTACCAGAATCATGTTGTCGGTTATACTATAGCGTTCCCCACGTTACAAGCAGTTTTACCTACATGTATTTCCATTGATTTACTGTTTTCAGACTTTACTCACGTTTCATGCTCATGTTCAAGTTACATTCAGTTTCAGTTCATGTCCCATACCTATGTTGTGCCATGTTCTTTATCTCAGCAGGTTTTACATACTAGTACTATTCACCATGTACTAATGTCCCTTTTTCCCGGGGCCTGCACTTCATGGTGCAGATACCTATTTTTAGGAGCATACGTCTGCGCAGTAGGATCACTTCAGTATCAGCCGATTGGTGAGCCCCACTCCTCTCGGGGTTCAACATGGAGTCTGCATTAGTAGTCAGTTTATGGTAGTCCAGGGCCATGTCCTAGTAGTTAGTATTCAGACATGTTTTAGAGGTTTCATAGACATATATTAGTTCACAGAGTCCGTTATGCTTTCATATTTGCAGACTATTATGTTTTCATGATATTTCATGCTATGAGATAATTCCAAGACTTTATTCCGCAAATTACTTTTTTCATGATTCATTTAAATTGCATCATATAGAGTACATTGTTTTGATGCCCATGTTGACAAGCAAGCCATGAGGTTCGCTTGGACACATGCAAGCAAGGCCCGAGTGCCGTGTTACGCCCAGGCCATGGTTCGGGGCGTGACAACATCACTCTTTATTTTTTATAAAAATAATATTAAAACAATTCTTAAAATATCCCATTTCCCCTTAATTACATTTCGTAACTGACCTTTGTCTACATCAAGTTCCATTTCTTTCTCTTCGATTCACAACTTGTTAGAAAAATAGGAAAATATAATGGAAGAAGATAATGGCTTCGAGGCATGAAGAATCGACTTTCCTTAAAATGATATTGCCTGTATAAATATTGGAAAAAATACGAGAGCAATTTCCTTGAGGATACAACAAAGCGTGTGTTATACCTGCAGATTTTTCACAGCCACTTCATGAAGGAAAACCTTATTTATAGAGTTAGAAAAGTGACTATTCTGAATAGTCATCTTGGTTCATGAACAGACATGTCCATTAAGTTCAAATTTTAAATAAAATTTGAAAATACAAAGGCTTTTAATATTTAAAGCCTTCAAACTCATTCTGTCTTTGGTCGTGAGTCAATCTCACTTCATATATATTACAAACTATCTAACAATCCCTCACTAGTTTGTAATATTCTTATGACACTATGCATACTGTCACGACCCAGCTAGGGGCCGCGACGGGTACCCGGAGCAATTACCGAGCACCGCTTACTCTACTGCTTGTCTTGCTCATTTGATACTCTTTTATCAATTTTACATACCAATTGTAGGAAAATCATATTTAATTAAAACCTAAATACTTTATATACATTTGCCTCTTGGCCATCAAAATATACATACATATGAAAACATCTTGTGAGACCATCTAACCCACACTGCGTATCTACGAGCCTCTATTAACATAATGAATACATAGACGGAACAAGACTCCGTCATGCCCCAAAATATGCATATATGAATGTACATCAAAAGAATAGCCATAAGCACTTCCGAACAATGGAGTGCTATCTATCAGCTAACAGCTACTGAGGACCCGGGCCAAGCTCTCCTCCCTGTCTACCTGTGGGCATGAACACATCGTCCGAAGAAAGGACGTCAGTACGAATATTGTACCGAGTATGAGAGGCATACATAATGAAAGGAGACATCAATAATATGGGGATAACATCAACATGAGACATCTGGATCTGACTGATAATCATAAATGAAGTAATGCATGCTATCTTACTCATACTCATCATCATAACATGTATGCATCATATGCAAGCTGCCCGTCCATGTCGGAACGGTGTGATAATCAATAATATTAGCCCGCGTCCAGGCCTCCCGCGTCCGGGGTACTATCTCATGCCGCCCACTAGTGGTGTCTGCCCACGCCCGTAGGTCGTGGTGTATCCGTATCGCCGCCCGCCGAAGCGGTGTCTGCCCGGCCAACTAGGCCCGGTGTGAATGCAATCATAACATGCTTATGAAAATGCTCATAGTAATATGCTTATCATAAAATACTTATCTTATCATAATGCGTATATAATACTCATGATCAACTTTACTCTATCGGGATGACGAAAGGTCGTGATCCCCCGATTACATTATGGAACCATCATGGATATTCTGCCTCACCTTGAAAGGACTAGTACATAAGGTGAGTGTAGGCAAGGAATAACATCATCATCATTCTAGTGTCATCATATCGTGTAACTTATCTCATATAGACATTCATAGGTATAATCTTTTAACTTCTTAGAATGTAAGAATTCATGAAAGGAGTAGGGATTCAAGCTAAAAGATTCATGCCATTAGAAATAAGGACTAGCCTCATATACCTTGGTCGTTTAGCTAAGATATCGCTCACTTGTTCTCCGTCGATATCACGTTGTTACCTTCATAAGAGAATTCGTATCAACATTAGTAACTGACTATAAGAACGCGTCGCTAATTCTAGGAGAAGTCGGGCAACGCTTCCTTCGCTCATACCACTTTTCTCATGTTTTATATTAACTCCCAACATTCATAATATTACTCGCAATATCATGATCGACAATCGTCATTTACGTACATTTGGCAAAATCCACCATTTTCCTCCAATTTTCCCTTATTTCTACTTCTAGCTCATCCTTGCGTTTTCATGCATTTAATGCTTGTTTCATGATATAAACATCATTTATAACGTATTTGTACTCACAACACTTCAATATTCATAGTTCTATTCCACTATCATTCATTTATGTCACTATTCATGCAATAATTACCCATTTTTATGTTATTCTATATTTCAAGTGTCTAAGCTTTCCAATACTTCAAACAAGATGGAAAAATCATGAAACTTACCTTGGATGATGGTTGAACAATCCTTAAGTTGAAATACTTCAATTAGCTAAAACCCTAGTTCCACCCTTTGTGTGATTTCTTGACTTAGACCTTTGATATGTTCTTACACTTATTTTCATGAATTTAGTGGTGATGATCTTGATATTCCCTTTGATTCTCTTGAATTCTTGTGGAGGAAATATTTGGAGAGTTCTACAATGTTCTTGAGTTGTATGGATGAATAATGAAATGAATTGAAGTCCAAGTCCCTTTTAATAATCACAAAACTGATTTTTAATGAATTCTTGTCGGGATGAACAGTGGTCATAAACCACCATATACGGACCGTATTTTGATTTACGGTCCGTCCTCCATGGCCGTATTTAATCATTTCAAAGACAGAAAGTTTTGGCTGATGGACATGGCAGTTTACGACTGAGGTTTACGGGCCGTCCTCCAAGTCGTATTTAACCATTTTCACAATTTACAGAAAGTTGAGATTTTTGACAAGCTGGAGGACGATTGCACTATACGGTCCGTAAACCACTTTACGGGTCGTATAGTGCCATATACGACCACTGGGCTGAAAATTTTTCCGCGACTTTCTTATTTCCAAAAATTCTTAATTAGCCATTCCCGACTTAACAAAACATCATACACTCAAACTCTTCCTCGTTCCACTCATCATACAAGTACGGAGAATTTCCGAGGTGTAACATTCTTTCCCCCTTTTGGAACATTCATCCTCGAATGTTCGACACTCGGGGATCCTGGAAAAATTTCGCCAGAGTTTCCTTTGTAATTTGGACACTACCTTTCCATTACAACAACCCACAATATCTTCGCCTCACAGGGCTATATCACAATATCAACACATTTATGGCCACGCACGACCAAAACCATAAAATTAAAACATACATACCTTACACCATCGACGTCTCATCTTGAATCTCTTCTGGGGATTGGAACAAATGAGGGTATATGGATTTCATCTTCTCCTCTCCTTCCCAAGTCATTTCTTCCCGATTATTGTTCCGCCATAGAACTTTGACTGAAGCAACCTCTTTATTCCGAAGCCTTCGTACTTGTCTATCCAAAATGGCAATGGGCATTTCCTCGTATGTTAGCTTCTCTGTTACTTGCACATCATCAACCGGAATTATTCTTGTTGGGTCTCCAATACACTTGCGGAGCATCGAAACATGGAATACTGGATGTACGGATTCGAGCTCTGAAGGCAAGTCCAATTCGTAGGCTACTCGACCCACCTTGCGGATAATTTTATAAGGTCCGATGTATCTTGGACTCAATTTCCCCTTTTTACCAAATCTCATCACTCCCCTCATCGGCGATACCTTCAGGAACACCCAATCGCCCACTTGAAATTCTAAGTTTCGTCGGCGATTATCTGCATAAGACTTTTGGCGACTTTGAGCTGTTAACAGTCGGTCTCGAATCACTTTTACCTTTTCAACTGCTTGTTGGATCAAGTCGGGGCCTATCAATTGTACTTCTCCGGTTTCAAACCATCCAATTGGAGATCTGCATTTTCTTCCATATAAGGCTTCATACGGGGCCATTTGAATACTGGAATGATAGCTGTTATTATAGGCAAATTATATAAGAGGCAAATGCTCATCCCAAATACCACCAAAGTCCAGCACACACGCTCGTAGCATATCTTCCAAGGTCTGAATAGTACGCTCGTTTGTCCGTCGGTCTGCGGATGGAACGTCGTGCTGAGCTTAACTTGTGTACCTAGACCTTCTTGAAAGGACTTCCAGAACTTGGCTGTGAACTGTGCCCCTCTGTCTGTGATAATGGCCAAAGGAATACCGTGAAGTCGTACAATCTCCTTGAGATACAATTTAGCATAATCTTCCGCTGAATATGTGGTTCTAACGGGGAGAAAATGAGCTACTTTCGTGAGTCTATCCACGATCAACCATATAGAATCATACTTCCCTCGCGTACGGGGTAATCCTACCACAAAATCCATGTTAATTTCTTCCCATTTCCACGTAGGAATTTCCATTTCTTGCAATAAGCCTCCTGGCGTTTGATGCTCGGCCTTCACTTGCTGGCAACTTGGGCACTGTGCTACAAATTCTGCTATGTCTCGCTTGATGCCATCCCACCAATATATCGATTTAAGATCATGGTACATCTTAGTTGCACCTGGATGAATAGAATACTGGGAATAATGTGCTTCCTCTAAAATCCGTTGGCGCAAGTTTGCCACATTCGATACACATAACAGGCCTTGATATCTAAGAACCCCTTCTATGGAAACTTCGAATGGAGACTTTTCCTTTTCCTGAGATAGATCTCGATAGTGGCTTAACTGAGGATCTTCATATTGCCGTTCCTTCACTTCTAGATTCAATGATGAAACTGTGGGGTCATTGACGCTAATACCTGCATCTCCTGAATCAATTGGCCGTACGCCGAGACTTGCTAACCGATGGACCTCACGAACCATTTCTCGCTTTTCCGAAAGAACTCCACATAAACTACCCATCGATCGGCGGCTAAGTGCATCTGCTACTACATTCGCCTTCCCTGGATGATATAGAATGTTCACATCGTAATCCTTCAGTAATTCTAACCATCGCCTTTGCCGCAGGTTCAACTCCTTCTGTTTGAAAATATATTGAAGGCTTTTGTGATCCGTATAGATGCCCACGTGCACACCATATAAGTACTGTCTCCACATTTTTAATACATGAATGACCGCAGCTAGCTCAAGATCATGAGTGGGATAATTTTGTTCATGTTTTCGCAACTGTCTCGAAGCATATGCAATAACTTTTCCATTCTGCATCAATACACATACTAATCCCACACCTGAGGCGTCACAATATACTACATAGCCATCTGATCCTTCCGGAAGTGTTAGCACTGGCGTTGAGGTCAACCTGTTTTTCAACTCTTGAAAGCTACGCTCACAGGCATCACTCCACTGGAATTTAACCGACTTGTAGGTTAACTTTGTCAATGGGGCTGAAATAGATGAGAAGCCCTCTACGAATCTTCTATAATAACCTGCCAAACCCAGAAAACTACGAACTTCTGTAGGCATCGTAGGTCTTGGCCAAGTCTTCACAGCTTCTATTTTCTGAGTGTCGACTCGGATACCATCATCTGAAATAACATGGCCTAGAAATGCCACTGAGTTTAGCCAAAACTCGCACTTCGAAAACTTTGCATACAATTCCCGATCTCGAAGAACGCCAAGAACAATTCTTATATGATCTGCATGTTCTGATTCTGTGCGAGAATATACCAGGATATCGTCGATGAACACTATCACAAAAAGGTCCAAAAACGGCCTGAACACATTATTCATTAAATTCATGAACACCGCCGGGGCATTTGTCAACCCAAACGACATTACTCGAAACTCGTAGTGACCATATCTTGTCCTGAAGGCAGTCTTGGGAATATCTGTTTCCCTAATTCTCACCTGATGATAACCCGATCTCAGATCTATCTTGGAGAACCATTTAGCGCCCTGTAATTGATCAAACAAATCGTCGATTCTGGGAAGAGGGTATTTATTCTTTATTGTCACCTTGTTCAACTGCCTGTAGTCGATGCACATTCGTAGAGATCCGTCTTTCTTCTTTACGAACAGGACTGGTGCTCCCCACGGCGAAGAACTAGGCCTTATAAACCCCTTCTCAAGTAAATCTTTTAGCTGTGGCTTTAGCTCCTTCAACTCTGCTGGAGCCATTCGATAAGGAGGAATAGAGATAGGCTCGGTGTTTGGCAATACATCAATGGCGAAATCAATCTCCCTTTCTGGAGGAAGGCCTGGTACCTCGTCGGGAAACACATCTGGGAATTCATTCACTACCGGGACAGACTGGAAAATTGGCACTTCCGCCTCCGTGTCATGAACCCGAACTAGATGACAAATATAACCTTTAGCTATCATCTTTCTCGCCTTAAGGTAGGAAATAAACCTACCCTTTGGAGAAACTGTATTACCCTTCCACTCGAGTATGGGCTCTCCCGGAAATTGGAATCGAACTACCTTGATCTGGCAACAAACATTAGCATAGCACAATGCCAACCAGTCCATACCCATAATTACGTCAAAATCTATCATCTCAAGTTCAATCAAATCAGCCCTTGTCTGACGATCACATATAATGACTACACAGTTCTTATAAACTTGCCTCGCTATTACAGGATCACCAATCGGAGTGAATACCTCGAAAGGTTTAATCGGCTCGGGTCTCACCCCGACACAATCAGCGATATACGGAGTAATATATGAGAAGGTAGAACCCCGATCAATCAGAGCATATACGTCACGGGAAAATATAGTCAAGGTACCTGTGACAACATCTGGGGAAGACTCAAGATCCTGTCGCCCAGCTAAAGCATACACACGGGGCTGAATAGCACCTGAAGTGGATGCGCCCCCTCTACCTCTGCCTCTGCCTGCTATAGCCTGAGGAGTCTGTGCTGTCGAGCGAGCTGACAAAGAACCCGCTGCTGAACCTGTGGGCTGAGTCCCCGCTCTATCTCTCACTGAAGGGCAATCTATCATCATATGACCAACCTGCCCGCAAGCATAACAAGCATCCGAACCCTGACGACACTGTCCGGAATGTAATTTGCCACACTGGCTACACCGCGGTACTGAAGGTCTCCTCTGGCTAAAGTCTCCCCTAGACTGCGAATCTGAGGCCCTCGAACTCTGCCCCTGGCCTGACTGAGAAGAACTGTCGAATCTCCTATCCGAGAATCTGGGAGGTGCACTGGTCGCTGACTGACCTGAGTGCCTAGAATGCGTCTGTCTCGGTCCCCTTCGGTACTCACTGCTCTCCCCCATAGATCTAGCCCTCTTACCTTGTCTTCTGTCACCCTCACGATCACTTCTCTGCTATCGTTGTCGTTCCTCGAGGTTCTGAGCATGGGCCTGTATTCGGGAAATATCCATCCCGTCTTGCAAAGAGGCTGTCAAACAATCTCTGTACAGATATGGCCCCAAACCACTCACAAATCTATAGACTCGGTCTCCCATGTCAGCCACCATAGTCGGAGCATACCGGGCCAATGAGTTGAATTGCATACTATACTCTCGGGCACTCATGCTTCCCTATTTCAAATTCAAGAACCTGTCCGCTCTAGCTCGGCGGACTTCAGGTGGCAAGTAATGACGAATAAAGGTATCCACAAATTCTTTCCACACGGGAGGTGGTGCATTCTCTCCTCTTGTTATCACCCAATTCTTATACCATAATACCGCCACATCGCGGAGTCTATAAGAGGCCAACTCCACAGATTCGGTCTCAGAAGCATGCATAAGTCTCAACGCCCGCAACATCTCATCGATAAAACCTTGTGGGTCCTCATCCGGCTTCGACCCGAAAAATTCTAGAGGGTTTAGAGTAAGGAAATCACGGGCTCTTGTACTAGCCGAACAATCACTTGGGCCTGCATTCTATCGTTGTGCCTGAGCGGCAACCGACTGCGTCAATAAATGTATGGCCTCGGACACTTGTTGACCCGAAGCACCCGGTGGAGGAATCGGAGCTGAGGCTCCTCCCTGCTCTTCTACATTAGGCGCGGCCTCACTTTGCGATTCACTTCCCTCTACATTTGTCGGAGGCTCTCTTTCCGCCTGCCTCTTTATCGTAGCTTTGCCTTTCTGGGCAGCTGTAGCTTTTCCTTTCGGCGGCATGTTTCTGAAACCATAACGCACTTTTAGGAATGATATAATCCTAGACATGGCTCTATCGCACGATCTTATGAGAAGAAAGATGGTCATTTTCCTAAATGCCCTGTAGCCTCTTGTTTATTAGCGTGGCGCGCAACACACCATAAACAAGACTCTACTAGACACGGCTCGTAGACACTTCCTAGGGCGAACTGCTCTGATACCACTTCTGTCGCGGCCCCTAGTCGAATCGTGACACATACCATAGAGTAACTTATAATAGATTTAAACTTTCCATTGGTGTAAATACTTTAAAGTTCTGATGAAGTTATTGGTATCTTTAAAGATTTGAACCACAACTTCATGTGTCAAAACCGAAAATATCACACCCATAATATTATTTAGTATCTTAGAAAATCCAGTATTTGCTTTAGCACGTTTATGGTCATATGCTCATCCTGATTCCATGCATAATTACAAGATCAACCCACTAAATCTTGCTTTGAAGCGACACCACTTTAATATTCATATAAGTGAACTTAGTTACTATGTCCCTGTTACTGCAGACATTTACTAATTTCATTAAGAATAAATTCACACTCTTCTCGTAACAGTTTGCACTACGGAGTTTGTCACTATGCCCCTGTTATTTCAGGCATTTAACAACTCCTTAACTCCTCACATAACAATATGCAGTACAGTGGAATCGAGGCTCCAAATGAGGAGACTGGCGCTTTAACAACACAAGTGACTTGTTATTACCAGTTGAACTTGTATTGTTAGAGTGTATACTAACTCAAAGTTGGGTTCCCATCACTTGTGTTTAGTTTAAGGATTTTAGCCTTATTCCCTCACAATTTATTTGTACTACATTTTCTTTAATAAATCTTAAAAGATTAATATAAATCATTGTCGCGACAAATTGAAAGCAAATCTTTCACATAGACATGTCATAAACTAAAAAGTCTAGACTTTTCATTACATATGAAATTATCAACTACACAGTTTTAATGTAGCATCATTAATATAACAATAAATGGGAATGGTTGCATCAGTTATGGCCACAACCTTTAAAATATTTTTTTCAACCAATCTCCTTCTTTTAAAGCATTTGTATGCTAAATATCCTCTGCTTCCATAATAGAATACAAGTCTATTTTGATGCTCTTGTAACCAATCCATCTTATACGGATTTTTATCGTTATCATCAGTTGGTTCTTCGCTTTATAGATCAAGACCCATGAAACGTCTTTGTCTTTACGAAGGGTTGTCTTTCAACAAACACATCTTATCATAAAAAGTCACAACCTTTCAAGTGACTTCCTTTTTATAAAAGAACATATAATTTCATAAGTGACACTCTTTCACGAAATAACACAATTTTTCTTAAAAGACGTATAGTTAGATTTCAAATTAGTTTTCTCATCAACTTGCTGGCATCAGGATAGACTAAATTCTCAATTCATTCATTGTCATGTCAATATCCACCTAAGGATGTTGTGGGAGTTGAAGAACTATATAATTTCTATCTCAAGTTCTTCAAAATTATACTAAACATTAAATTCAATATTGACTTTTAATCATAAGTCAAACACCCCGCACTTTAAATATTTCAAATGCCTTTTTCAAAATTCATAGGGACCATCTAACATCAACAAATCATTTTGTTCTAACACATAAATATTTTAATATCAACATTTCATAATCCTAAGCAATTTACTAATAAAATTATCATTCTCTTTAGATTTTCTCAAATTGTTATAACAAATTTCAAGTATAAATATGATCCATCCAAATAGACCACTTCATATATATCATTTTATAACTTGAAAGTAAATTCCAAATGATCTTTATGCATTTTAGTTATATCAATAGATTATGGCATTTTATTTAATTTTGCATGGAATAAAAATCATAATATACATATAAGACATCTCATTCCATACTTAAAATGCATTCTAAGATCATCCCAAATGGAATTATCTACCCTAATATTTTATGATAATAAATTTCACACAAGATCACAAAGGGTAGAAACTTACAAATAATAATAAGTAGAGTTAAGAAAGAATTCGATTTGAGTTATTTCCTCATTGATCCATTATTTTGACGAGAAGACATGTGATTTTCGTTCATGTCTTGGCATTGATGATAAAATTGTCGACTGATAATCAAAAGAGGTATTGCAATTGCCCCGCCGAAGCAATGAATTTACTTTTATTTCATTCAAAAGGCTTCTTTGTTAAAAGAAGAAACGCATACCCCTTCTGCTTAGGTAAATTGAATCGGCAGTATTCTGCCTAAACAGCCTTTTATGATACACTTTCCTTCTTCTCTGAATACACTGTAAACAATACAAATGGCTTTGCATGAGAACGATATCTTCACATGCTTGACGGCACACAAATGACCCTGTTCCACAGCAGCCGCAAAAGTTCTTCCTTTCACTTTCAGTTATCAGTAACACGTTAACAATATCGTCCAAACCTGATCTAATATAAATCTGTGGCTGAGGCAAAACTTTGCAAACTCATGTATATCCAAGAAAGACGGATTTGCTCATCATCTTTTCTTACTATATGATTTGCTTATTGACTTGACAAGAATAATACATCGAATTCAAGTTCGACTCTACAACAATAGTAGTATCACGCAGTCACCGTTTTGAATTCTTCATAACGAATATCTTCTTCATGATTCAATATCCCTTTAAGATTGTTAGAAAAATAGGTAAAATATAATCGAAGAAGATAATGACTTTGAAGTGTGAAGAATCGACTTTATTTAAAGAGATATTGCCCGTATACAGATTGGGAAAATACAAGCAATTCCCTTCAGGATACAACAAAACTCATGTTATACCTGCAGATTTTTCATAGCCACTTCATGAAGGAAGGCGTTATTTATAGAGTTAGAAAAGTGACTATTTTGAATAGTCATCTTATTTCATGAACAGACATGTCCATTAAGTTCAAATTTTAAATAAAATCTGAAAATACGAAGGCTTTTAATATTTAAAGCCCTCAAACTCATTTTTCCTTCGGTTGTGGGTCAATTCCACTTCATATATATTGCAAACTATCCAACTCAACCATCACACCTTCATTGACTTTCTCGCTAATCAAGACTCGCAACTCTCCTTATGGCTTTGAACTTTCAAATAGTAAATCCATTTGAGGATTTCACACTAACATCCCAATTTCTAGGATTTCACACTAACGTCCCAATTTCTTTCTTATCAGCAGTTTTGAATTAGGAGAATTCAGGTAGCAACAAGCGACGGAGAATAATGATTATCGCTAGGAAAAGAAGTAAAAGTTTTGAATTTCTTATCAGCTAGAGGTGTGCCACAAGATAGGAAATAACAGAAATAATGAAAAAGAGTAAAAGAAGTGTGGAAGTGATTGAGGTAAGGAAGGAAGTAGGAGAAGTGGGTGAAATGATAGAGGAAGAGTAGTAGAATGTGGCATCAAAGATAAGAGAGGTGATCGGATCAAGGTAATCATGGGAGGTGAAGAAGATTTGATATCATTGACCAGAATGATTGGTCATTGTTTACCTAAGAGGGAGGAATGAGAATGATAGTCCATTTTGCCGAAGACAACTAATGCAGCCACCGACAACAATAGCAACAAAGCCACTTCAAATTGGATGACAAGAGATGGGTGGAGAAAGATAAATCTTATTTTGAGTTTCACACAAACGACACTATTTGTGTGATGTCCTTTATGCTTTTGACAGTTGAAAATTGCGTCCACAATATTATATTTTCAAAATTAGTCAAACTAAACCTTCTTGCGTCGTCTCACGTCTATGTTAACCAACTCCAAAAAATTTCAAACTTGTACCTCATTTAACTGCCATTAATCAAGCTCGAAGCTTCTCTTTGTCTGACGGGTTATATCAAGAGAAAATAAATAAGTGTGAATACTTCCTCACATTAACCACTAATATCTCTCATTCAACCCTTCTCTCTCAACATCCCTTCGCAATACAAAAAAAATTCAATCTATATTAAACCAAATAAATTGAAAAAGAGCTCTACATCAATTAGTTAGAGTAATGGGGAATTTATTGTACTGGTAGTGTCAGGATACTAGAATATTTTGAGATGATTTTATTCTTTAAAGGTGAAGACACAAATGGAGACTTTATATGTGATCCTACTTCCTAATATATATCTCTCAATCATAATTTACGTATTTTCTTGGATTAATTTATTAGAGGTGAAAGAAGTTTCATTGTTTTTTCCACAAAAATTGCAGCTAGTTCAAATGGTTCTCATAGAAAATTCTTTAAAAAATGTTGGAAGAGATTGTGCATAGCATATATATGATAGTTCTCTTATTTTCAATATATCATGGTAACATTTCCTAAAATTTTGCAGATGAACCATCGGTCTTTCGATATAGAAAAGTCGATAAAGTAAACTTGAGCAAGTTTAAAAGTTTGCTACTTACAAAGTGGGACTCAAGTTTTCACTTGTCAAATGTTTGAAGGGATGTTACACAAATAATATTGGTTGTGTGATATTCAAAATAAATTTCTTTTAATGGAACAATTACAACAAAGAAGCAATAAGCTTC
The DNA here is from genome assembly GCF_019175385.1 of Lycium barbarum. Classification (NCBI taxonomy): domain Eukaryota; kingdom Viridiplantae; phylum Streptophyta; class Magnoliopsida; order Solanales; family Solanaceae; genus Lycium; species Lycium barbarum. Next base: position 96,578,795 of record NC_083342.1, read on the forward strand.
ACTATCAAGCTACTTCTTTTTGTTAGCTTTTGCTTAAACTTTCGTGCTTTTTTTTTTTTATATTTCTAAAATTAAACTTGTCACATATATGCTCCTAATACGCGTGTAACTCGCACACTTTGTCCAACTTAGTGCTAATAAACTTAGTTTTTGTATTCTCAGTCACACTTAAAGTTTATTACCAAATTGGGTCATGTTTTCAGTCCTTATGCGGATTGGTCATATAGTATATATTTGAAAGATAGGTCACTTCCCTTATTTCTCTTCTTCAATCCAGCTGCCTCTTAATTTTTAGTTGACAAAATATGTTGTCTTTTTTGAGCTCAAACTGTGGTTATAGTACTTTGTTATATTAAATTTGGTGGTGAAAAATATTTTCGCCACCATTATTGAACAAGTTTGGAGAAGTGGGTTTGAATTTCGAACTTGATTTTTGCTATAATTTTGGAGTGTCATTTAGAATTGTGTTGGAAATAGTCTAATGAGGTTGTTTGTAAAATTTGAAGTCATTTTGTGAAGATTTAGAAAGGTTTTGAACAAGTATTGCAACTGAAAATAGCAAAAAAAGTTTGTCTTTGTAGCTAATTATGTGTTATACATTTTTGTACATTGTCATACACGTTTATATATTTTATACACTATCATACAAGGTGAATACATGGTTTATATGGGTATAAAAGTATTGTATAATGTTCTATAAGGATGTATAAATACTATTGCGAAAAGAAATATTGACTATGTAGGTGCAAACTGAAAAGTATGATTACGCTGGTGCAAAATATTGTGTTGCGTTGTATATTTTCTCATGTACAACTCTAAAGAGCAACTGCCAACATATTTAGCCAACAATTGGCATTGACATCTGTAGTCCAAAAAATTAGCAATAGATAGTACCTATAGTTTTGTCTCCCTTTCTTCACATTTTTCTCAACCCACCCGCGATCTCTTCATCAAAAACCCCTCAATAACTCATAAAATGTTTAAGGTATTCCTCTGTAGTCGGGAAAAATGGTGATCGCCCAAGTTTCATTTCCAGCCGATTTTCAGACAGGTTTATCATGTTGTATATTGTGTATATTACTCCCTCTATTTTAATTTTGTTTGTCTTACTTTTCTTTTTAGTCCGTTTAAAAAAGAATGTCACTTTTATATTTAATAACTATTACCCCCAACATCCTACATGCATATGGCATATTTAACACCACAAGATTTAAAAGTCTTCTTTATTTTCTTAAACTTCGTGCTAAGTCAAACTAAGACAAACGAATTGAAAAAAAAGAGTATTGTATATCATACATAGATATATATTATATACATAGAAAATGACTTCACTTCAGACACAAGTTCCGATAATGTATATTCTGTGTCGTGTGTATCACTATAGAACACACAAATTTTTCTGAATATACATGAGATACACAGCTATACATGGTAGATATACACGGATATTCAAGGGGTCTACATAGATATTCACCGCCTCAATTATTTGTCCCAATTCTCACTCATCCTCCACCGCATTACAACCACAAAACTACCATAACCATCAGTCATTCCATATCAATATTATAATACACTTTTTCAATAAAAAAATAAAAAAAATGAAAGCAAAAGAAACTCGAAATATGTCGCATGAAACTTTGTCCCTTTTTTAATATCCGTGGTGATAACACTTCTATTAAAATAAATCTTGGTCTAAATCAATACATTCACAACTGGATATATACTATGACATGGAAATATGGAGAAGGCTCTTTGCTTATATCCGAAAGATTACTTTTCATAAAATTTAGTTATTGACAGGTTAGGGATTATGACATGTTGGATTATCAAAGGAAAAAAAGAAGAAAAATTGATAAAAGCAAAAGAGGAGAGTGGAAGGAGTTGTTCACTTTGGCGTAAGATTATTTTAGGTGAGCTAATCTAAGGAAGAAGCGTTGAGAAAGAAACACATTGTAGGATTGGTTATAGTTTGCCAAGTAGCAGCAGTTTGGTAGTAACAAGAAGTTGAGCTATTTTCTACCAATTTCTTGAAGTATGGAGATATTAGATAACCTATTTATATATTTTATTACTAGAACCAGGAGATTAGGTGTAAATCATTGAAATTGGATTGAAGCTTATACAGATTCACAAGTTTTTTTTTTCTATGACAATATTATGTTACGCTTCATTATAATAATAGTCTGAAACTAACTCGTCTATTTAGACTAATTAGTAAAGTTGAATCACACCCTATGCTGAATGTTATTTTATCCCTAGCAAATAATTCCAATAAGAAAATCATATAATCAAGTTCATCCCCTTCAATAAAAGCATTAAAAATAAGAGGCTAAACCCCAATACTTTCTTTAATAAATATGCAATTACATTAAAATTTTCTTACTAGCACAAAAAAATCACATAAGTCAGAGCCTGAAAAGCATACAAGAGCCCGAAATAACGTTGAAAGGACATCATTTCGAGACCAATGCATTTCAATAAGGGCAAATTACATATTTAGCCGGTCGGCAATAATTACATTCGCTAGACAAATATACATAACACTATTATGTATAAAGCATGTGCATTTTATGTATATGGGAAAATAACACTCTATGTATATTTGGAGAAAATATTTACCCGAAATGGCCCATATTTCTAATATTACCCGAAATGGCCGGTCGGCCAGAAATAATTATATTCGCTAGACAAATATACATAACACTATTATGTATAAAGCATGTGCATTTTATGTATATGGGAAAATAACACTCAATGTACATTAATATACACTTTTATGCAAGGTTTATACATTATCTACAGTAAGTGTATAATGTTGTATATCATGTGTATAAACACCATTGCAAAAACGAGTTGACTATGCGGATGTAAAATAAAAATACGGCCACAACAACAACAACGACATACCTAGTGAAATCCCACAATGTGGGGTCTGGAAAGGGTAAAGTGTACGCAGACCTTACCCCTATTTCGAAAGATAGGGAGGCTGTTTCCGAAAGACCCTCGGCTCAAGAAAAAAAAAGCATGACGAGAAAAGATCAGATAGGCACAAATAGCTCAAAGCAATATGAAAATGCAACTAACGAAAGCGAAAGAAAACCCTGGTAAAGCAATCTGAGAAAAAAGAAGCAGTGACTACCACAGATAAATAAGATATTCAAGGTACAAGAAACAAAATATAGTAGCAAGAATCAAAGGACAATAAACTGTAGATCAAAACTGCAACTACTAGTACGATGGGATACGCGGGACAACCTACTAGCCTTCTATCCTAATCTGAATCATCCATAAACTCCTATTTAAGGTCATGTCTTCGGATAAAAATATGGCCATGTGGATGTAATATGTTATGCTAGATTGTATATTATTGAAATTGTCCTTATTTTTTATTAATATACAAAAAAAAAAAAAAAAAATTGGTGCTATTATTTTGATAGGTGGCTATTTATATCTTCAACAAATGAGCCATTGGCGCATGCCCAATCCTGAGGGGGGGAAGGGGCCCGGTGAGACCAGTCCACTACTGTTAATGTTGGAACAAGTTGAGGCCCAATTTAGTGGGCCTGGATCAGTCCTGACCGACCCGGATACTTGCCCGGTCCTGGCAAAAATGTAAATCGTCTTCTTCGATTTCGCGCTCAAAAAGGATGGTTACTCTTCCTTGTTCCTTCAATTCACGTGGAAACTAATTCTCTCAAAAAAAGAAAACCTAATTCCTTCAAATTTTGTACTAATTTATGAGAATTGTGCTTTAATAATAGTATCACAGGGTGTTGGAGCAAACCCTAATTTTGCAGAAAACAAGTGAAATATGGATGCGAAAGACATCTTAGGATTGCCCAAAAATGGGCCGCTGATGTCCCAAGAAAAGAAATCGAGGCCTCAAAAAGAGTCTCAAAGGAAACCTGATGGCATTTCCCGAGAGGTTTGTTCTCCTCATAATAATATACTGTTGCAAATTGCAGTATCCAGAAATTATTTTACTAATTTCCTTTCTTCCAGGTTTATGCCCTTACAGGTGGCATTGCACCTCTTATGCCTTCTATTGATATCAATCAATTGAAACGAAAAGCTCTTTCTGAGTCCGAAAAGGTTATTTTTCCCTAATTCTCTTTCTTTTCAAAGTAATACTTTTGCTGTTGGTAGTTGGAACTCCGGCATTGTAAAATAGTCAGACTTTGATGAATGCTATAACGAATGCTCTGAATATTGAACCTGAATTAATGCAAGTGGATCCGTGTTTCTCGCCCTAATTGAATTGGGATTGAGATTTAATTGGTTGATTCTGAATATTTGGTGGAAATGAGATTGACATATCTGTCCATGATTGTTGGATTCACGATACCTGTGCTTCTACCTGCCCACTTTTTTGTTTTTTCAAAGCATTTGGTTTCGCTTCGACGAGTAATTTTCATAGCTGGTTTCATAAAAAAACTAGTTGTAGCTGTGATATTCCATTTTCTTTTGTTTCGGAGTGGGTGAGTCATTACATGACCGCTGTCATCCATGGAGCTTTGTGTCACGGAATTCTTCTTTTGTCTCTGTTGAAATTCCTTGCTAATGTGTTATGTTATGAACTCAGAGTAGCATGAAAACAGCTACGAACTCTAGAATATTTAGCTAAAAACTATGTAAAAGGAAAAATAGAAGAAAGTTGGACCAAAATGTAAAGCAATTTTATTCATTCGATAGTCATGTAAATCTTTCTCCTCAGCATAATATAACATAGCAGAAAGAGCTTTTTATCTTCTCTCCGGAATGGAGTAGCGACGTGACAATGAGCAAACTAGCATAATTTCTAACTGTTATAATTGATTATGGAACTAAGTTGATGTGCTGTTCCAGCCAATTGCAAATCCTCAGAACTTCTTTACAATAGTAGGTCATCTGGATGTCTTCTTTGTTTAATACATTACCAAAGTTTTTGTTTCGCTAGTGGATGTTTCTTAGTGGTGCTTCTTCTTGATGTTAACGGAAGCTAATACACTCTTCTTATTTGCTGTTCAGATTACGTGGCAATGGCTTCCTTTCACAAGTTCTGCTAGAAAAGATAACTTACAGCTTTATCATTGGGTATGTGTCCCTACTGATATAGAATCTGCTTAAAGTAACTGACAAACCATCCACTCATGAAACTCATTTGGCTTCGATAACTCCCAGGTTAGAGTTGTTAATGGTGTTCCGCCTACAGGTGACTATTCATTTGCCAAGTATAATAAGGTATATCAAGGGTTCTTCTTGTTCCTGAGGGTTCTTCTATATATGCTGTTAAATCTGCTCTGTCTGATGGATGCAGTCGGTGGATGTGCTCGAGTACACTGACGAGGAGTATGAGAAGTACTTGTCCAATCCTGTAAGTATCAAACTAGTATCCAAAGTAGATGTATATCTGCTTGGAAGGCAATATTATGAATCATTAGCTTTATCTATTCTTTGAGTTGAACTTTAAACTCTATTAGAATCTTGTAACAACACCCTCACTGTAGTCATTTATTGAATGACTGTTGATATCCTGTAGTGGTTTATTGAATGACTGTTAACATCATGTAATGTAATTACCCAATGGCGACATGTATTTTGTAGCCTTTGCAGAAATCTTTCAATTGCCTGACGTGATATGAAGTATCTTGCTACCAATAATCATATTTTATCTTTGTTGAGATCCTTCAGCATCTTGCAAATAATCAGTTTTAACTTTGTTGAGAACTGGTCCTGGATTATGCTTGAAATTTCCATGCATTCCCCTTTGTCCGTACAGATGTTTATGTCATTGGAAGGAATAATTATTGTTTCTTCAATTTCTTATATCTTTGTGAACTCACTTGCTTATTCTCATATGTTAGTCATGGACCAAGGAAGAGACAGATCAATTATTTGATCTGTGCAAGAGGTTTGATCTCCGCTTTGTTATCATAGCTGATAGGTTCCCTTCAAATCGTACAGTTGAGGAACTGAAGGACCGCTACTACAGTGGTATTCTACAATTTCTCGTTGTTTATCAATTGCTTAAACTAATTTAGTTTGTCCACTCTATATGATCAATAACTCCAAATATCTTTTGATTTTCATGATGGTTTTGGACCTTGTCGTATGTAGTATCTCGTGCTATCACAATTGCTAGGGCTCCATCTCCTACCGATGTTGCCGTACATCCCCTTGTTAAGGTCAGTTAACAATTATGGTTTTATCAACTGAGGACTTTTTTTCTTTCTGATTCACTACTTTTGGAGCAACACCACTTCCTAAACACCCCCCCCCCCCAAAAAAAACACACACACACCCACTCCTCTTTATTCGCCAAGTTTATCTTCTCTAACTGGCATTTTATTCTATAAATTTCTTGTGGTATTTCTAACTTTTTTTCTTACAATACTAAAGGAGCCTTACAATGTCTCTCAAGAGATTGAGCGAAAACGTGCACTGTCGATGGTGCTCTCACAAACAAAGCTGCAAGAGCGTAGAGATGCAGAGGTTGGTGCATATTGTTGCTTATTGTCGTAGTTTCTCTTTAACATTTGAATTCCCTCCTTGATGAAATTTAGAGATCATCCCATGTGTAACAGCACATCTTAGTTCTTAAATGGAGCCTCCAGATAATCCAGATAACCTATGTGCATAATTACAGTTTTTTGTGCCAGTTATTCTTTCTAAATCAGTAACCTGCCTTTCGGACCTTGGTCTTAGGTTCTTGCTGAAGCAAAAAGAATATCCGAGTCGAGAAAAGCTGCTAAGGTAAGAGTTGTAGGGCTCTTTTTACCCGCTTTTATTGGAAGCGTTCTTCCAGGGAAGATATAGTTATTGGATGTCTGTCACCCTGTTTATTATTCTTGAAAACCAACACTAACCAGATTATTGCATGTTCTCAGGCAGCTGAAGAGACAGAAATTCCAGATGTGTCAGATGCTGGTCCGGAAGGTGCTGAAAAGGCTGCTGGAATTGATGTAACATCAACCTCCCCAAGTGCTCAATTACCCTCTGGGATTGCTGCACCTGCAGTGTCAGAAACTGCTTCCACTTTGGCTTCTCTTCGCATGGTATGTTTGAGAATAAGATTTCTACTGTCCTTTTCTGTGATTCTGTCCTGCTTATGGTACACTTCAAAGTTCTCCTTTAACTTGGACAATCTAGTCAAACTTTCATTGATAAGTAGTCTTTTCATAGGTCATGTATACATTGTATTGTTAGGATTTTTTTGTAGTTTGCAGTGTATGTAATCTTTATATAGTCTGTAGAATGTCAAAAAGTGGAGATGTGAGGTCACTAGGAGCCTGTTTGGATGGGCTTATGGCTTATAAGCATAAGCCATAAGTTAGGAATCGTAACTTATGGCTTTTGGCTTATTTTTGTTATTTTGGTTTATAAACATATGAAGGCACTTTTTTGTCTTATCCAAACACTACAAAAGTGCTTAAAAACTATTTTGGCTTTAAAGCACCCAAACTAAGCCGATCTAAACAGGCTCTAGGATTTTAGGCACGTGCAGGGAGCTATTTTAGTAAGTATTGGGTCCATTTTTTATAGAAACTTTTTTCCTTCTGGGAGAAACTGATCTTTAGAAGTTCCTAGTTAGCTCAAACCATATTTATGGAGAAAGTAAAAATACTTAAAATCATATCTGCATAATATCAAATACCAATCTTACTGACCGAAAACTTTCAGCTGCGCGTGTACTTGAGAACATATGGACTAGAGCAAATGGTTCAAGCTGCGAGCTCTTCAGCTGGACTTCGGACAATCAAACGGGTCGAGCAAACTTTACAAGACCTTGGGGTTTGTTTTCTACTCTTTAATACATTTGTTTTGTCGTATATGTACTTCAAACCACTGCGGCGTTAACCTGGCACAGATTCTTAACTTATCATCAGAGGTGCAATCTCTGTTGTCTAGTGATCAGGACTGATGCTGTTGAGGTGCCATTTTACCTGGCACAAGTTCTATTACATTGTGCAAACTCAGTTATCTAATTATCCATACTTGTGCTGTTGAGTTACCATTTCACGTGTGCCACAAGCTCTGTTATATTTTCTCCCACCAATTCTGCTGTTCCTTGGCACCTTTCTTTTCTTTCTTGTCCCTCCTGGTTTAACTATCTTATAGCATGAGAAATATTTCCACTAATTTGACTGGGAAGAATATGGTTTTCTTTCATCTGTAGGTTAATTTGAAGCCAAAGGTCCCAACAAAACTTGTCTGTGCGGAGCATCTTGAACTGAGGAAAGAGATACTAACGCTGTTAAATCTTCAAAAGCAGGTATTTGACATTTTATATTATTATGTATGCTTTCCATAATTTTCTTGATCGTGAGTTGTATTGAGCTTTAGACTAAAGAACATTTTGAGATTGCAATTTTTGTACTGTTTGAATATCATAAAAGTTTGTGTCTTCTTTGGGTTGCCCCGTGTTCTGTTCATGCAACATTGGTTAGATGTCATTGTCTGCCAAAGGCAACCCCTGGAGTTGTGGGGTCAAGTGAAGAGTGGCTGGGTAGAATACTGGGTGCATTTCAACTCACACAGACCATAGTTTGCTGCATACATCAAATGATTACTTAGCAATAATTAGAAACCATTCAATTTCAATTAGTAGCTGGTGAAGAAGTAAACTATCTAGGAAACAGAAACATTGTATGTGACCCTTCTGAAAGAAAAGAACCATTATATATGAAGATCAAAAAAAGAGTTTTGAGATTTATCTGACCAATTTGTCTCCTATGCTTTTGCAGTATATCATTTTCCGTCATTTCTGATTAGATGAACCTTCTTTTTCGTCTCTCTCTCTCTCTCCCCCCTCTCTCTCATTTTGGTTCAAAACCACATCTCCCTTCTCTGTGTATGTATTGTTTTCATATGTGTTTGGAGATGCTTTAGTTGCAAGGTTAGAGCTTCAAGGACGACAGTTTTCACTTCTTTCCTATCAGAAGAGGCCAATGGCCCAATTTCACTAATGCTTGTCTTGAAAATCAGGTACAATACAAGGAGGCAGAAGGCTCATCTTATCGTGAAGGTTCATATTCTGAAACACCTGGTACACCTCCTAAGGTGAGGATGCTGCTTCTAACTCTGTACCCGGCCTTTGCCCTTTTATTTATTTATTTTTATTTTTATTTATTTTACAAAAACTTTATTCGTTTTAATTTTTGGTGCTCCACGAGATGATTAGATAAAGATATATCTTTTTGTTTGTGTGTAACTTGTCGACAGCGTACGCAACGTGCTACTGACCAAGATAGAACATTCGTCCCCGACTCTGCAATTTTTGGAGGTAAGTGAATGACAGAAGTACTTAGTCTGTCTGTTAAAGGTGTACTCCATAATGATCGAACTGTTCTCTCTATTTCATTCAAACTCACACTTCATCTTTTGGTGCCAATACATTTCATGTTCTATAGGTGAAAGAGCTGGTAAAAAGGACCAGAAACGCAAGGTAGTGTCATTAGCCTTTTTAATGAATCTCTAAATTAGTTCAAACAGTTCTACTAGTCTAATATGTTAATTTGGGGATCCAGGGGCCTGGACGATTATCAGAAGTTCCGTCTTCGCCAGCACAGTCAAAACGGCCGCGCAAGTTAAAGACTTCAGATGGATGAATGGGAGGGTTAGTGCATTATTCATCTCACTGCCTTTATTTGGAGTGGTGTTTGAGAATTTAGCCATATGATAGTGCCTAATAGCGTAAATCTTGCAAGTTCTTAGTAAAAAATTTGCTTAATTTCATCTACATCTTTACTTACCTCTGTTGTGTACAGCAGGACTAAAGCTACAAGAAGCTGTATAAGCTGCTTGAATCAAGGCAAATCGCCTCAATGGAAGAATTTCTTGTGCCATTGTGATGTGTTCTACGCCTTTTTGAATTTCCTCCAGCATGAAACATGACTGAGCCTTGCAAAATTTCAAATGTGGCTGTCTCATTTGGGTGACACAAGAAATGTGAGATGCCCCTCTAATGCCTTTCTATGTAGATTGGGTCCTCCTTTGCTTCAGAGTACAGTCCATGCAGTCTGTAAATATATCTGTATCTTAAAGTTGTGATTAGCATGTTAGCCTCGCCTTTCTACCATATCTGTTTGGCATGTCAGTAAATTATTGAGCCTTGTTTGCTGTTTTTGTATTAACAAATCAAAGTAGTTGTGCTTTAGTTGCGTCTAGATTGCTTATCAGGATGGATGGATATGAGTTGGCACTGCATAGAAGATGAAACGGAAAGTGTCAGTGATTCTTTGGGCCCTCATTGCGAACCATAATAGCTTTGGTGCAGCTGTTTCTCTCTCTGTATTGTCTTCTTTTCCGATATATAGATATGGTTATTGTATTCGATGGATGTAAAACTACATAGTACTGTAGTTACATATAATGAGTGTCCGAGACGTATATTAATTTCTGCACTCAAATGTGTGATATCTCCTCCTTGTGCTTGTCAACTGCAAGAAAGAATTTCATCAATTTCCATTATGCATAGACAATTTTGCTGGTTCCAGACAGCAGGAAAGCAGTCTGACGCTGCCCAAATCCCAATGATCAAAAAAGCATATGTACATCAACGGATACAAAAAGAGCAATAAAGGAGTTTTATCTTTGTTAGATGTTTGTCATGCTTAATTGCTTTGTCGCTGGGTTGCACTGCGTGGGTGTCATGAACTAAATTTCCAAAAGAGAATAAATACTAGGGATACAAATTAGAACGAATTATTGAGGGTTGAATGTGCAAGGATGTCAGCCAAAGTTCCGTCTAGTTTGCAGGACCGCAACACATCGTTTATGTTGGATAGATTAACACTCGGATTTGCATTACCGCTGTTTTGGAGTGAGAAATCTGCTATTTTCCACTTAGACTATGCATATTTCGGTCTGGTATGTCTATCGAACCTACATGGCAAAGTCAAAGGATGGTGGGCATTATGCACAAGCAACCATAAAGATCTCTAGCCAGGTAATTGAGGTGGCATGGGAAGCAAAACTCTACCATTCCTCCTGATACCTTAGAACATAAAGAAATGTATTTCTTAACTCTTCTACCTTTTAATCACTTGCTACTTCGTCCAAACACCCTTCTCGATTTAACCTCACTTTGGCTGTCTACTCTTTCAGCTGATTTGTGGAAACACATAACTTCAGATCAGATTTTTGCCAATTCCTCCATTCACAGAATGTCCTTTATTGATCAAGCTTATACCAACCAACCATAAGAGGAAACAAGATCAAGTTGAAGACGGAGTTCAGATGTTCTGCATAATTGATTCTCGAACCATGACTTACAGTAATATGAACAGCATAATTGAAATGTAAAAATACTGCTTTTAACAATCCTATCATTATCAATACAAAATGGTGAAGGCAGTAAGAAACTTGTCCACTTCATCCATACTGTTATTTCTTTACATAGTGAGCACTTCTGTAAGTTTGCCCGTAAAGGTTGGGATCATACATCTTTCCTACATAACAGACAATAATAGTATAGGCGTTTAACCTTACACAATATGTTACAAGAACTTCTCAAAATCGCGAAGCAATCTAGCCAGTAAACACTACATTGACAATATCCGGGAACTTCTCTTTAATTGCGGCTTTGACTCCTGATCCAATAGACTCAGGCCCTACATACTTCACATTGCAATTGCCTTCCTCAACAGATAAAACTTCCACGCTACCGCCGAAATTTTTGATAGCAGGTCTTAATATATCAAGGTGAGCATTCACAGCCTGCAGGAGCATGAGTTCTTAGTTAGACATCTCTAAAACCAAATGACTGCAATATTATCCATTAACAACTAATTTCGCAAATATTCACCTCAGCAGTTGTGTCAACTACTTGTTGATCATATACTTGGCGAATATCCTTGATGGCTTCTCCAAACTTTTCCTTGAGTACCCTTTCAATCCCCATCTTCATTGTGGTTGTTGAGCTAGGACAACTCTCGCATGCTCCTATATCCATTGTGTACAAAACATTAAGCCTTCCAGTTATGAAATAAAAGGTCACCATAGATGTATCAGAAATTTTTTAAGCAACCTCATAAGCACATTTAAGGAGAAATATTATGGTAGTTGACAACCATTGTTTCTTTTTTTTAAAAAAAAATTGTGGAACAGCTTTGTTGCTCAAAACATGTTCCAAACGGGGGTGGCCCACCATTAACCTCTCACTCTAGCAGCGCACAACAAACGGCACCTCTCTCCTTACTCCATGTCTCCATGAAACAACTACTGTTCATTCACATGAAATCGACATAGTGGCTAACAATGCAATTCCTGATTCAAATCTATTGGCTTTCATGAATAACTAATGATTGGCATGTAATGAAACTTCTGATTCTCTCCACACTCGCTCTCCCTATACTTATAAGCTAAGTTACTCGGACTCTTCACTTTCGGTGCCGCACCCGTGTCGACACGACATGGGTATGGGTGTGGGTGTGGGATCCGTACCCGATCTAGTCAACCGCTTTTGGGTACTTTGACCAAAATCAACGGAGAAATTCCGGACAGATCCAATGATTTTTATAATCAAAACAAAAGCTGAGATGGACTTAAAGAAAATGGAATAACTTGTATATTGAAATTTCTATGTCACTCCTTTTCCTTTTATCTCCTTCCGGAATTCTCCGCTTGATCAATATTTTCTCCTCTTATTTTCCACATAATATCTCATAATTTAGGTTTTATAGTTCTATTTTTAGATATTTCAATTATTTTTAGCCGAATCCCCGCACCCGTATCCATACCTGGATCCGTATCCCCGAATCTTAGAATTTAGATCATGAAGGATCCGACCTCTAGATCCGCACCCGTATCGGACACCTCCACCCGAGTCCGAGTAACTTAGCTTATAAGTTATAATTCTGTCCACTCTCTTCCTTACTCCTTCTCTGTTATCTTCTTTGGCATTTAGAGGAATATGGTTTTTAGGTCTGAGCCATGAATAGTAATCTCATGATTTGTTAGGAAAATGTGTACTCTGTCTATCTTTTAAAAAAAAAAAAAAACTGGTAACTGTATGTTGACTGTGTCTATCTTCTTCTTCTATTTTAAAATGTAGGGTTTAACCTTCTTCCGTAGCCTTGGTATTTGCATGAACTTTAGAAGATTACCCTATGTTACAGTATTCCTCTCTCCAGGTTTTGTCAAAAGTTGGAAATTTGAGATTATAGAATTGTAAACCACCTCGACCATTGAAAAGTTTAAACTGTGAGAGACGACACTAAGGAGTGAACCATGGGGACAAATCTACAGGGCTATCACCTTCTTTGGCCAGATCTTCCAATCTTTTTTCAAAAAAAAAAAAAAATTAGTTTTAAGTAAAATAACTGGCCCAAGTACTATTTTTACCCAAGGCTTTGCTACTATTTATTTATTTAGGTCAACAACAAATCCTCTACAATTGCGGCCTAACTTTCTTGTTAACGGGAACTTGTAATTATTTACTAACCATGACTCAATAAAAACAACAACAAAATATGCTCATAGAGAAGTATACCCTAAAACAAGAAATAAAAACAGACACTTGATCTTTGAACAAATGTTGCAATCTTATCTTAAATATTTCAGTTCTACGTGAGCTAATCAAGTCCCACTTAGTAACTCTAGTGAAGTATACTAGGAGATAAAAAGACAAGGAGAGGCATGAAGAAATAAAGATCTCTTATCCCATCATCTTTACCTTGTTTATGGGGCTACTACAGCATGTGTAGGCTTCGGAAGTTTTCAACAGAAATAAGAGAGAAGAATACATTGTTAACCAGTATAAATACCTGAAAATTAATTATTTACAAAAAGTATTTCAGTGAACATTAATTGGTAGATGTCCAATGAACTCCATTTGGCCTACATAATTTGCATAAAATATTTCTGCAGGCTTAGGCTGGTTTGGAACGGTTGGGCCTCGGAGACTCATTCACGATTCCCTATTAGGGAAAACTCAACGTTATCCAATCTATTATGTCTTTTACAGAAAATAAACTACATGACATCCAAGGAGTACGTAGCAGTGGCCTTATAAGTACAACATACTTTTGTTCTTCCAACTGCATTTCCCCTTTTAAAATAGTTACTCACCCCGTTTCACTTTGTTTGTCATAGTTTGACTTGGCAAAAAGCTAATTAAAGAAAAAAATAAATATGTTATAACATTTGTGTGGTTAAAAAACTTTCAAAAATTGTGATATTAAAGATGCCATAACATTTATGTGGCTATAAAAAGCTTCTCATTAAGAAAATATAGGAATGTATCATTCTTTTTTAAACATACTAACAAGGAAATAGTGTCAAACATAGTGGAATGGAGGAAGTAGAGTGTACTACGTAAAAATTTCAGATGTGTTTTGCTTATTTTATTAAATCTCAAACTCAGTAAATAGGAACTCCGGGGCTAGTTTCTTGAGTTTACCTCTCTTCAGCATGCACAATGTTAACTCTAATCCCTGTGTTTAGTCAAAACCAAGACTATTGAATCAGGACACGACTACTTTTTTCCCAACGTCGCTGCATATATCCATGATCACTCCCAAGATAGCCATCTTGGATTTGGAAGCTTGGCAACAACCTTCAAGACCTTAAGGAGCATTAGGAGATCAAGACAAGAAGTCTTGAAGGTTCACAATAGGCTATAGTGGATATTCAAGTGGGGCATTTTCAAGAGACAACCTAATTACGCTCTTTAGCCATAGTTTAATTGGATATTGGCTATTTTTGTAAGTAGGAGCTACACCTTGCTAGAAATAGTAGAGATTCGGGTTCATTTCTAGAGACTTTAGGTGAATATTGTGATGACTTTTGAGGGTGTGGGTGAACCTTTGATTGCCTTGCTTACTCTGTCCTTGGATTTGCAAGAGGAAGCTTTCCTCTTGAGTCTTGAGGATTCAAATAGTATAGGTGCTTGTTCTTGAACTCTAATAGAAGGTACTTAGGTCTTTATCCATCTAATTATTGTTCACTATTTCATACCTGGTGACAGCTTCTATCTCTTTTATTTCTTTCCTATTTCAATTTCTTGTTATTGAATTTGGTTGATATCATTAAAGTTATTAATGTACATTCAAGAAGTGGGGACCATAGCTCTCCAGAGTCCAGAGCTTATACTTTGCATTTACTAGGAGATGGAGCATCATATATTTATGCATTACACCATCCTCCTAAAGTTTTCAACTATAACTTTGTAAGCCCCTCCAACCCTGGCAGGAAGAACATAATTCACTAAAACTACTACCCTGAATGGACTCATCGTGAACTGTTGATCACACCAAGATACTAGGTAGCATAGCACATAAGTACAGAGGCGGATCTAGGATTTCTAGAACATGGATGCACAATAGGGAAAAAAGGATGTATTAAGAGGGAATTGATCCTTGTTCCTCTAGGTAAATAACACAGCATTCAACCAAGTGCACCATTCAGCCCATTTGGAGCATGGGTGCCATCAGACAAAATTAGATCAATTCTAGGAAATATGTACATAAAATAACTAGTTTCGCGGAGAGACCATGGGTTCACGTTACCACTATTTCTAGAGTAGATACGCCCCTGCACATAACCGCATGCTTTAGACTAGACGCATCTTTGCCAGATTTCCGAGCCGTGTCCTGGACGAACATCACAATCTGTCATCAGCATCATCTAAACCTAAAGTCCATTGGTAACTAAGTCCTATAGTGGCTTTGTGATGCACTAAGATGGATAGAATCAAATAAGTTCGCGACAATATGGTCCTTTTGCCTCATTCTAACTTTTCATCTTCACATCAAATTAAGTCCAGTACCATCCACCACTGGAGTGATTTGCTTAAAAGAGTATCACAGCAGGAAGAAAACACACAAATGTGCACACGCCAAAAATATCATTGACATGCCTTATTTTGCTGCAGACTTGCAAAGCCAAAGAAAGTTTACAATTTTGCAGACTTAGAAATAACTTCCAAGAGTGGAAGGTGATCAGTCATGATAAAATTATTCAATTTCTTGTCTAAAGAAGTGCAAGTATCAATTTTAATAGGAAAGAGGGATGGATATCCATATCCGTATTGGTCCAACTCAAGCCTAGAGTATAGAGTTAATCTTTATCCAAATGTTTGTGTCGTGACAATTCTTTCCTCTACAAGAACAAAACACTAAAGAACTTGAGTTTGAACTGACTTAGACAGCAACTTGATGCCTGCTACAAATGACCCTCAGTTGACTAATGAATTCCGTGGACTAAACCTGAACAAAACACAAAGAACTTGAGTTCAATTTGAACCAGAAAGCAAATCAACTTGATCGCTTCCGATAAATGATCCCTCAATTCACTAATGAATTCTTTGCTATGAATCTGTACTTCCTGCTGACACTGTTCTTTCTGTCTTACCAAGTTGAACATTAAACTTCTATACTAGAATGAGACAGTAATTCAATAACTTAAACCTTATCGTGATCATATGTACTTCTTTAACCATAACGACCGAATTATCGCCAGTATATGTAATAAGTATCTGAACTTGGTAGCTCTCCGTCCCAATCCACACTCTTTCCATTTTGAAACATCTTTATCTCAACTTAATAAGTATATCGTTGATCAATTGTTTGAATCATTCAAAGAAAAAATAAGCATTCAAATGTCTAAATATCATTCCATACCTACTCAACTTTTGCAACATTCAATAATTCAAATTTATGAATATTTATCTCCAATTCTGCGTGCAGTCTAATACTGCCACATAAAATGGTACTCCACCCGTCCAAATTTATGTTTCACCATTTGACTTGGCATAAAATTTAAGAAAGAAAGAAATACTTTTAAAAATTATGGTCTAAAACAAACTTTTAAAGCCAGTTTATTTCTAATTATGGAAAGGTGTGCGACATACTAAAAAGAAAAGGGTCCCACCTAACTTGGGACGGAGGGAGTAATGTTAAAGTACCAGTAAGAAATCAATAAAATTGGATTCTTGAAAAATAAAACAAAAAACCTTGAAGCTGGAGTAAAACGACACCATCTTCGACAGAAACGACATCGACATTTCCACCATCAGAAATGAGATAAGGACGAACATCTTCAAGAACCATATCCACGTTTTCAAGAGTGAGTTCAAATTGCTTGGCAGAGTAAAGACCTGGTGGGGACCCATCCACGCTACTAGCTCTAACAAGGTTTAATCTTTGATGAGGTACTACTACCTTTATTCTTTTGAGGAAAAGGGATGAGGGTTCTGGATTACGGCACTTGAGTACTGGGAGTTCCGGCATGAATATCGAGGAGGAAATTTGAGGGACGCTCATTGTTGCTATATACGCCATTGCTCTTGCTTAACACGGATTTTTTATAATATTGTTGTGGTTATAAATAAGGATTTGTAATAGATCATGGGTACGACCCAATTGGGAGGTCTTTATTTGAAATGTTAATTTTTTACGTGTATGATGCTCTACTTTTCGTACATATGACAACTAAAATGGACGGGTTGAAAACTTCAATAAATTATTATTAGTTGCACAACTTTTAAAGTATGCTTGATTTAATTTTAATTATTAGATGATTTAGTAATAATTAGGGCGATATAGTAAAAAATTATGATTCTGTTTATAGTTTCTTGAGGGGTGTGTGGGTGGAGGGAGTAGTAAGGATAAAACAGGTATAGAATGGTAAATTATCTCTTGATTTTTCAAAGAAAAAGAATCTGAAGCATGATATTAAGAAAAATCCAACAACAAAATATCAAGATTAAAAGCAAATGGTGCACTACGCGACTACTAGTAACACTATTAATAAGGAGAACACACAGCTACCTACTAACGTTCTGCCCTAATCCTCGACCTCCTCACCTTACTGACACGTCCACATATGTCCGAATCATCTCAATCTCGCTTCCCTCATCTTGTTTGCCACGGGTGCCACTATCACCTTGCCCCGTATAACTTCGTTTCTGATCATATCCCTTCTAGTATGCCCACACATCCATCTGAGCATCCTCATATCCGCTACACTCATCTTCTGAACGTAGGCATTTTTACTGTCCAACACTCTTCCACATACAACAAGTTCAGTCTAACCACCACATTGTAGAATTTGCCTTTAAGCCCTAGCGACACATCCTTGTCGCACAGCACCCCGGATGCAAGCCTCCAATACGATGCGCGACATCCTTATCAATCTCCCCGTCTCCTTGTATTATGGATTCAAGATACTTGAAACTACCTTTCTTGGGTAGGATTTGTGCATCGATCTTCACTTCTACCTCAACCTCTTGCGTTGCGCCACTGAACTTGCACTCTGCTTAACCTGAAACCTTTAGACTTTAGAGGTCGTCGCTAAACTTTCAGCCTATTGTTAACTTAATCACACGCCTCATCAATCAAAACTATGTAACACCACGACACCTCTCCCTGAATATGTCGTGTCAATTCGCACATCACTAGTGCGAATAAAACGGGCTAAAAGCCCTGGTGCAACCCCATTATGATCGGAAAGTGCTCTAAGTCGCCACCCACTATTCTAACCCGGGTCTTAACTCTATTGTAAGTGTCCTTCATTGCCCTAATGTATGCCACAGACACACCTTTAGACTCCAAACACCTCCAGAGAACCTCCCTAGGGACTTTATTATATGCTCTTTTTAGATCAATGAACATGTTATATCCCGTATTTTTTTTTGTCAGATTATTTGTAAGCTGAGGTGGGGCCCACACATCGAGATTTTTTTTGGACATCTGAAAAGTCATATGAATCACATATGTGAAGTTAAACACAACTCAAGAAGGACCCTTGGGCCAAATCAAAGTGGAAGTCCTCCAAACGAATATTTTTAAGAAAACGTTTTCGGGTGATCTGACTTCTAGGGGCAAAAACGGTATTATAAGTTTGGAATTTGGAAAATACCAAGAAATAGAAGTTGTAGATAATTGAATTAGCTTTCCAACCATAGGTCTTGGGTTCCCAGGTGACATCGGTACAAGGAGATATGGACGTTTTAAGGTCGAAAGGTCAGTGGGCTAGGCCCAACTCGGGATTAACCGAGTTGGCCCAAAAAAAATGAAGAGAAAAATCAGGCCCAATAGGGGACATCCGGCCATGGTCCATAAAAAGGACCCAAGCCCAAGTGAATTATCCATGTGATAATTAAATAAAAGGGACCATTTAATTGTCTTGAAACATATAGAAGTTTCAAGACAAATTGAGAAAGAGTGAACAAAAGAAACAAGAGCAAAAGAACTAAAGGCCATACGGCCATGGAGAAAAAAAATTGACCCTTTGAAATTTTATCCCAAAAATTATTTTCTTGTGGTATTTCTCCTAATTCAAGGGTCCTTTACAACTTGGTGTAATTATTTTGGAAGAAAGAACACTTGTTTCTTCAAGTTGACAACTTGGTCAAGTGAAGAAGATTGTAGAAAAAGGTAAGAATTAATCCCTTTTTATTATGTTATGAAGGTTGGTTTATGTTGTAGTATGTAGAAATGAGTAGAATTTATGGAAATATGGAAGTTTACAAAGTGGGTGTGCATATATGTAAGTGGACATATATGTATATTGTTGTATAAATAATATGAGTTGAATTTTATGTTGTATTCTAGTTGTGGTTATGGTGAAATTTATATTGGAAATGGAAGAAAATGGTTCAAGTTGGCATGGAAAATTATTGGGAATAGTTATAGGAAATTATATGATTTTAATGAAGTTTTTATGTAATTATAGAAGTGGAGTTTTAAATGTGAATTATTATGTTAGTTGGTGAATTTGGAAGGATAATAGTCCATATTGGCATGAAAGATTGGTTGCTAAGTGGTTATGAGAAGTTTTGTGATTTTATGGTAGATTTATGTAATTATGAAAATGAAATTATTAAGGTGCAAATTATGATTATGGTTGATGAAATTGGAAGATGGAAATATGTTATGAATATGTAGATTGAAGATTAGAAGTTTTGGATGGATTATGATTTTGGTGGAAAGTTTGTATATTTTGTATATCTTGTGAATATTTGGTAGAAATGATACGAAATGCTTCCGAATTATATTGTAATGATCTTGATTAGTAATGAATGTAAAAACATTGAGATTGGTTTTGGAAATGTGAAGTTGGAATGAAAGCTATTGCATTATGTTGGAAAGAAGACTAGTTGTGTTATATTGTGTTTTGTAGTCATGGTTGTTGTCATTATGTTGATAGTTTGGCCGGGTTGAATTCCCGGATTGTTGTTGATAAAAAATTGGCTAAGTTGAATTTTGGGGATGGTGTATTTATAGGGGAGATGCTGCCCAAATTTTTGTAGACAAGTATTGGTTAAGATTGAAATCTTAAAGCCTTACAATTAACATTTGGTAATTGTGACCAAATTGTAGATTTTGGCGAACTTGAAACTTGATTTTGGAGACGTGTATGAATCGGAAAAGGTATGTAAGGCTTCACCCTTCCTTCTATGGCATGCCTTAAACGTAATAAGTTGGATACGAGCCTCGGGGACAACTCTATTCTCCGAAATCCGCACCCAAAGTTTCCCCTTTTTCATTCAGTAGAATTGAATTAAATATTGTATGAAATGTTGAAAAATTGCCTAAACATCTAGAACTTGCACAAATAGGACCCGACTACCTTAAAACCCACACAAGTGACGTCATGAAATATAATGTACGTAAATTTGGTACGCCGCCTCATTTGACCCGAGGTGGGCCCATTGTTCCCGGATTTTCCCTATTGCTCCGTTTGACTTATTTTGGAATAGAATCCAAAGGAAACTTTTGATCCTCGTTCCGATTATCAAACGATAAGTACTGTACCATTCTAATGGAAATATGTATATGTATATAAAATATGTATATGTATATAAGATATATATATGTTTATAAAATATGTACATGATATACGTATATGTATACGATGAAAGATCCAGAGCGCTATAGACGCTGATATATGTACGTGATACACGTATATGTATATGATAAAAGATCCAGAGCGCTATAGTCGCTGATATACGTACATGATACCAGTATATGTATATGATAAAAGATTCAGAGCGCTATAGACGCTGATATATGTACATGATGTATGCATATGTATACGGGGAAGATGGGAATAAGGGCAGAGCGTTATACACGCATATCCACCTGATCAGTTGGCATTACATGACATGATATCGTCCCGGACGCGGGATGTGTATTTATGGCTAAATGGATCGGCTGCCGACGCCTCGACAATATGACATGTTCTATTTTTATATATATATGAACAAAAAAAGATTTTCAACGGAAAGCTAAGCTATGATATGATATGCTATGATACGCTATGCCATGATATGATACGCTACGACAAGCTATGCTATGTTATGATAAGCTATGCTATGATATGACAAGTTACGCTATGGCATGATACACTATGACACACTATACTATGACATTGACATGATATAACACGACATGACATTACACGATATAATATGCCATGATAAGACACGATAGGATACGACCTGATATGCCACGATAGGATACGACCTGATATGCCACGATAGGATACGATAGGGCACGATAGGACACGATACGACAAGATACGACATAATATAAGTTCTATTTTCTACGTTCATGGAGGGGAAACGTTTTTAAAAGGGAAAGACAAGCCATGCATGATAGCCGCCCAAAAAGGGGCCTTCCTATGTACAGGTTACTTTCTTGCCTCGTTATATGTCCTGTGACTCCATGATATTATTAATCGCACTCTATGTTATTTCTTGCATTGTCTTCCATGCCTTACATACTCGGTACACTATTCGTACTGACGTCCCTTCTTGTGGACGCTGCGTTTCATGCCGCGCAGGTCAGCAGACAGGTGGACTTGATCCTTAGGAGCTCTACCAGCGGTACTCTATAGTGCTCCAGTTGTTCTGGAGCCTCACTTCCGCGGTACTATTTTGTGTATGTATATTCGGGCACGGCAGTACCCGGCCCTTTCTATGTATAAGTGTACTATGTCTAGAGGCTCGTAGACAGATACGTACAGTCAGTCAGGTACAGATATATGTATAGTGTTTTGGCATGTTAATATTGTTGTACAAGGTAATAACGGAGTTTATTAGTTTATGTTCAAGGAAAAAAAAATGGCTCGGTTTACACGGCTTGCTAAGAGGTACAGGTAATACGATAGATAAGGGGTGCTCGGTACAAGTATCGGGTACTCATCACGGCCCCTAGTCGGGTCGTGACAGAAGACCATGTGTAAGTCTCTCTTCATGTCCCTATACTGTTCTAGCAATCTCCTTACAAGATGAATGGCTTCCGTAATTGATCTCTCCGGCATGAATCCAAATTGGTTCTTGGATATAGACACACCCCTCCTTATCCTCATCTCGACTACTATTTTCCAAACTTTCATAGTATGACTTAGTAGCTTGATAGCCCTATAGTTGTTGCAATTTTCAATATCACTCTTGTTCTTGTACAAGGGAACCATTTTACTCCACCTACATTTTTCTGGCATCTTAGTCATCCTAAAATTGACATTAAACAATCCAGTCAGCCACTTCATACCTGCCTCATCTGCGCTCTTCCAAAAATACACCAGGATCTCGTCTGGCCCGGTCGCTCTTCCCTTTCTCATCTTACGAATTTTCCTCTTTACCTCCGCAACCTTTATTCACCTACAATACCAAAAATCTCGACGATTCTCAAACTGCTCGAACTTCCCCAACACGATATCTATGTCTTCTTCTTCATTTAAGAGCTTGTGGAAGTATGTTTGTCATATATGTCTAATGTGTGTGTCTTCTACCAACACATCTCTATTTCACCCTTGATGCACTTCACTTGGTTCATGCTGCCAACCCTCCTCTCTAGCCTTTGCGAGCCTATACAACTTTTTATCTCCTCGTTTGCGCTCGAGTTGTTCATACAAGTGCTCAAAAGCTGCTGTTTTAGTCGTCGTGACCGCTAGTTTCGCTTCCTATATACTAAAAATAGATGTCCAACTGGACAAGTAAAAATAGACATCTATTTTTAGTATACAAAACAAGTAAAAAATGGACCAAGGGAGTACTATAGTTAAGACACACGTATTTCATATTCACTAGTTCTCGAACACGTGCGTTGCACGTGTATTCCACACTAATTAGAACCAACATTTCACAAATACTATAATAAGTGTGCAATGAATTGCACTTAAATTGTATGACTTCAATTACACAATTCTTATAAAATATAGAGTATTCAACTTGACAGTACTTCCTTTTCTTTATATATCAACAACACATAGTTAAATATGAATTTGAGCAACATCGACTATGGATACAATTGTTTCATGTCCTAAAATTTTTGGCTTGTTTTTAAGAAAATGTAGCCTCATATATACTTTCTTACTGTCGCTTACTTCTTTGTGCATTAATATTAAACTTTAGCTTTTGTTAATACACAAATTTAGAATTTTCTATATTTGATGATGTATATCTCTTTGGCCGATTAGAAGCTGTAAACTCTACCATATTGAGTATCGCGAAATATTTAGGCGCTGTTTGATTGGGAGTAGAAGATATTTATTAATCTTCATAAAACGTTTGACATTGTTAATACAATATTTGGTTTCACTTTTTCTTTCTTAGCAAAATTTAGCATTATTAGTATAATGTTTGGTTCTACTTTTCTTTTCCGCATAAGCAATATGTGTACTATATTATTTTAAAAAATTAGTTTTGTTAGATGAAAATGATAATGAACATATTAGACGTGAAGAGATATCATTTTATAGCACAACAATGAAAAAAAATAGATTAGAAAAATGAGAGAGCCAATCAATTTCAAAATCACAGGTTATTTGAATTATTTCTCACGTATAAATTTCACGTTATTATCATATCTACTAGTACAAAAGTACAATATTTTTTTGTGTTCAATCTTTCTCAACTTGGGTCTTGTTAATTCTATGCTCGTTCAACTTAATTATAAAATATACTCACATGATTCGCATAAGTTGAAAGAAAATAGTTACTTACAAATAAAATGGAGAAATCATATTTCCTGTTCTAGCTAGGGGAAACTCTATAGGTCTACATCAATAAGCAAGATGGTTGCCTCCAACACAATTAATTTTTTCTACTTTCCAGCCTAACTATGATAAAAAGAGTAAACTGAAAGCCATTGATGACACAAAAATTGGCGTCGAAGAGCTTGTTGATGTGAAGTTTGAGGATAGTGAAAGTTGAATCTAGTGACGACTCCGATTCCAGCATCAAACGATTCTATGTACTTCTCCATATCTTTTCTGCAAACTATTTGAGACCTAAAAAGGAAAAAAATTAAAGATTAAATAGGATCTGCTAAAAAAACATTCCAGATGGCAGAGTCTATAAAGACAGAGAAAAAGAGTGTAAGACTTGAGGGAAATGAAGCCCCTTTCTTGCTTTTATATTGTTTTTGCTGACTGGCATTGCTTGAAATAAGCACATCTGTTAATTGAATTAATTTATATCTAATTATTCAATCCAACCTCTCAAATTCTCTAGACTTTATGTAGCAATGAAGAGGAGGCTATTGTTTAATAACTGTAGAACGTGGAAGAAATGCATGGGCTTCAGTAACATAAATGACGGGAATTATTATTTATAGAAGCATGGGTTAGGAGAATGGATCGACATGTTTGTTATTTGTAAATAAAACTAAAGTTAAGGGCAGTTCGGTCATTTAATGCATCCTATCCATAATTGTCTTATAATGAAACAATTCTATTGGTTGCAAAAGTAATTTATTGTAGCTCCAATACAAACTTGAGTCTCTGGACCAATTCGCCCCTTTCCTTCTATCAGTAGTCATTGACATTTGTCTCACAAATAATTTTCCACGTGGATCCCTTCCTCTAGCTGCATGCAAATGGTTCACCTCTCTATTTGTATTCTCCAGCAAATTAAAGTGTCTTAATAATTTTTGTAAACTTTTATATCAAGATTTGTCCTCCTTTAATGGTTTTCAGATTAGTATAGTTATTAAAAATATCTGAATTATAATGATTTGACTATTTTTTATAGTAAAATTCTCACCAAATAACTACAAATAGCAAAATATAAATAGCATTAGCTTCTACAATAGTTAGTTTGGTATTTTTGTGCCATGCTTTTTATCCATCATAATTATTTCTTAATATGAAAATTTTAAATGATAAGTAGCAGAGATTAGTATTTTAAGATCAAAGTATTACCATCGTTATGTGGATTACTTGCGCTAATCACAATCAAATTTGTGATTATAATAATAGGTTATTACATCAGTTGTATTAGGATAAATTTTGAATTTATGTTAGAAGAATTCCCCGATAGATAAAAAATAAGAGAAGATTCCCAATAGTTTATGACTTAAATTATGTTAATAAGTTCATATAATGGTAAAGTTAAACATAGAGAAAACTAACATAAGAAATTAAGAGAAATGGGAGGATTCAGATTGTACCAAAAAAACACTATGAATATTTTTATAGATAATTCTTTTTAAAAAATCGATATAATCAAATTGTCTTTTCTCTTTAAAATTCTTTGTACTACACTTGGAGAGAAGGTGGAGGGAGAATAAGGGCAAGGAATGCTACGCTATTAATGGGGTTTGAACTCTTCACTTCAATCGTGGAAGGAAAGGAATATTGCGTTATTAATGGGATTTGAACTCTTCAATTCCATCATGGAAGATAGGGAGCTCAGCAATTAAGCTAATGCTCAATTCTTTACTCCGGACCTAAAAATATAGGGGTATAACAATTGTTATCTGGATAATGAATTATACATATTTTTATTTAATAAAATTTATAAACTGACTCATTGTTCGTGTTGGGCCTGCGCCAGTGGCACCAGACAACTACTTGTTCTACCAAGTGCCACTTTATATATTTATACTATTTTCCATATATTAACTAACTAAATATTTAAGAAAGTTAATACAATTTCAGTAAATTCATAACTAAATGTATAAAATTTTATGTTCTAAGGCACACATTTTAAAACTACTTGAAAATTACTCAACATTGATGGAAGAAATTTATAATTGTAAATTTTTCGTAGATTCCAATCTCTTAGTGGTGATACAACGCTTGAATTGATATTGGTAATCATAGATATTCTATTTTTATAAAGATAATTAATTATTATATTACCAAAAAAGAAAGATAGCTGTTATCGGGGGAGGGGGGGGGGGGTAATTTTACAAAGAGAGTACTTTTAACAAGATGATTGTTGTTGTTATAGGTAAAATGTTGTTGTAGATAAGTAGAGTAAAATATAACATAAAAAATCGGTTCTTAAAAAACTTAACTATTATAGAGAAGTGTTGTTACATGATGTTATTATCGAGAGGTACTATATTTTTCCCCTCCTAACCCTTGCAATCTGTATTTTACTCCTTTTCAATTCTCATCCATGTAATACATTTCTATAGTATATATAATATTTTATTTTTGTATTTGTGTGTTTCACCTAATTTAATAATTTTATATCATCTTCTTGTAGATTTTAATTTGAATTCATTAACATCAACTTTATTTCTTATGATTGTTATTTTACTAAAAGAATTATGATTTTTTTTTAAATGTGGGCTGGTCTGGCCAGGCCCGCAGCCCACGTAGTGACAAGTTGAACTTGTTGTTTTAAAGCCCATTAAAATGGTGGGCCAGCCCAATCTGGCTCGTCAAATTTCAAAGCCCGCATGGCCTTAGTCTGAATGGGCTGGGCTAGGCCATTTTGACAGCTCTAATTGTAAGAAGCTCGATTGAACGTAACTCATTTGGGCTCAGCTTGATCCTAGGCCTGTGTGGAGGTAATGATACTCTACCAGGTGACAACTTCAATAGATATATTTTTAATTTTTATAATTGTGTACACATAAATTTTGTCATTTTTTTTTATATAATTTAAATTTTTAAAAATATACATTCAGACCTCTATATAAATGATATTACTTGTTCGGATACTTTTTGTTTGCTTTAGTGATCGAGGTAATTTTACGAAAAAGTTTACCACAATAATAAGTTATAAGTAAAATGCTGTTATAAAAGGAAAATTTAATATGAAACACTGATTTCAAGAAAAATTCAATTATAATAGTAACATATTTTTTATAAAATATGATTCTTTTATACATCAGTCTGACAGAAGATAACACAAAATTAAGCACATCATTTTTTTTTATTTCATCATAATAGGTGTGTTGTGTTCAAAGTAATAATTTTGAGAATTAAAATTTTGTTACATCTATCTAATATAGAAAATTTATCAATTTTATTGTTGTCAAAAGAAATTTTATTGTTGGAAAAATACTTAATTTTTCTCAACATGGTATTTGGTTTTTTGATGGAAAAAAAAAATCAACAAAAAAGAGGGAACATATCAACATTAATTATTTATGAGAAATCTCCATGTATTGGGAAAAAGTAAAATTGAATGATGAAAGAGAAATTTTTGAATTAAGATGAAATTTGAAGGAAAGGATAGCAATGTCATTAACATAGCATAAGTGACCATGCTAACACAGTTTGGGTCATTGTGGCCAACTTAATATGGTAGAAATACCTTATTGATGCAAAGATATGTTTCATCTAAATTAATAATATTACAGTTCCAAGATAAAAAGCAACTAATTGTAAAAAGAGAATAATGGAATCTTGTTGGTTCTTGAAATGAGCACCTTGAAAGTATCAAAAATATATCTCCCAAAGGAAAAAGTTTAAAGACACTTTAACTTTAACTCTTTGTGTTTTGATTTTCAATTTGATAGCACTCGATATCTACTAGTATTAGCCTATTAGATTGCTAGCTAGCTATTAGCAGAATGGCTTGAAAACTCAGTACTAAGTAGGTGTTTGGCCATAAGATTTGAGACCTCGTTTTTAAGTTTTGATTTGAAATTAATATTTGTCTATAAAATCTACATAAAAATTTCAATTTTAATTTCAAATACCAAATTCTCTAAAAATGAGGATTTCAAATTCTAAGTTGTGATTTCAAAATTTTAAAATGTAGAACTTGATCCATAAGTTTATATTTTGTAAAAGAGACCCATCATTTTAAATTTCACAAAAAATGACTCATGCTCGACATGAAGAGATTGTTTGTACCACGTGAAAGAATTATATTAAAGAATAGCTAGTTGCTACTATTGTTGATTTTTTGGACTACTGGATCTTTGTAAAATTATGTGTATTTGAAAGTTTGTAATAGAAAGAGTGTACTCACAAATATTTATTTATAAAAGGAACATGGAGATACACAATTTATTAATGTGTCACCTTAGGATAAGATACCTTATTTATGAATTATGATTTGCTCATTTGGTAAGATTATATAAGAGTGGGGAAGTTTTGATAGTTTTCACAAATTGCGTGATTTTCATGTTTATGAGAAGAAGTATAACTTAAGAAATTCATATTGAATGTCCAAATAAAATTTCAGTTCTAAATCAACCTGATTTCAAATCATGATTTGGAATCATATCCAAACAAGCGCTAAATGAAAAGTAAAGGGCTTATTTGAGTTCAAGAAACTTTGAGGGTTTCATTGAACCTAAAATAAGTTTAAGCTTCGAGATTTTGTAAGTGTTTTCTAATTAGTAGTCTATGCAAGATTTACATTTATTTTGAAGTTTATAAAATCTTCAATATTGAGTAACTTGTATGTTTCTTTTAAATTCTTTATACGGCAATAATCTCTCCATTAATTATTTTCTTTAGGTAGTCTAAGGGTGGTAACCGGTTTGGTCTTACCGGTTTTAACCGGTAACTGGACCGGTTAAACCGGAACCGGAACCGGTAGAACCGGTTAACCGTTTAATGGTTTACCGGTCCGGTTCCAATATTTTGGAAACCGGAACCGGAACCGGTTAAACCGGTAAAAAATTAAAAAAAAAAAAAAAACTAAAGTATATAAGTAAGTATATATATATATATATATATATATATATATATATTAAGTTATACATATATATACATATATATAGTATATATATTAAGTTATACATATATTTAGTATATAGTACATATATATTAAATATATGTATAACTTAATATATATACTATATATACATATCTACTATATAGTATATATAGTAGATATGTATATATAGTATATATATTAAGTTATACATATATATAAGTATATGTAAGTTATACATATATATGTATACAAAAAGCACTATTCTGTATTGCTGACTTGCTGTTAGGCTGTTAGTCAGTAAATATTTAAATTTTAATTATAAAGTTGTATAACATATGAAAATATAGCTACAATATACAAATAAATACTATAATATATATATATATATATAATACAAAAAACAAAAAAAAAAGATTTTAATCACTCCAAACCGGACCGGTTCCGGTTTGAGGTTTAAAACCGGTAAACCGGAACCGGTTAGGCGGTTCCGGTTTTGGAACCGGAACCGGCCGGTTTCCTAACCGGTTCCATAACCGGTTCCGGTTCCAACCGGTTAACACCTTTAAGGTAGTCCTATTTTGTCGTTTTTATTTCATGCATCATTGGGACGTATATGTTTGTTGGACGAATTAAATGGTGCCCAAGAGCACTTGATTAGTCGAGCATTACTGCTTCAAATGAGCAACATGATGCATAAAACTTTAATCTTCACGTAGGGTTAGGAGAAAAGCTACACTCAAAAGATTAAATGTAGGCAGACTACTTGATTAAATGTAGGCAGACTACTTGCCGCATACATTGATCACTAATTTCATGATTCGAACTTATGATCTACAAATCAAGTTCAATTTCTTCAGGATATAACCTTTAGGGCTTGTTTGGTTGGGAAACAATTTATTCTGGGATAATTAATCCTGAGATAAGTTATCTCGGGATTAGTTATTCCACCCTCAATGTGGGATAAAATAAGGCTACAATCTCGGGAGTTAGTTATTTCGGATTTTGATTCCAACCAAACATGGGATAAGGAGACAATAAATTTTATTCCAAGACTATTTTTACTTATCCTTCACACCAAACGACTCCTTATTGTTGCCCTAAGTTTCACTTCCATTACAATTTCAAATGCTAAAAAGCCTATTTCGATTGACTTATTTTAGGCATTTTTAAGCCAAACTAGCTTTTAAGCATTTTTGTTGTGTTTGGTAGAATAAAAAAGTGCTTTTAAACACTTGTTTTTAAGCGAAAATAACTAAAATAAGCCAAAAGTCATGAGTTAGGATGCTTATAAGTCATAAGTTATAAACCCATTCAAACAAGCTCAAAACCAATTTAGAAAGTTGATTTTGGACACGAGGAGTGTTATGAGTAGGTGTTTCGCCATAGAAACCAAATTTTCACTTTATTTGAAATTTTTGAAGTTGGAGTTGTGTTCAGTTATAGTTTTTGCAAAAAATATTAGTTGTTTGAATGTACTGAAAGTGAAAACAAGGTTTTATGTGTTTTTCAAACTTTTGTATTTGGAATTTTCACGGTCAAACAGTGATTTTCAATAAAGTGAAATAAATCTTCGGAAAAGAGCGAATAATTCTCATAAACGGTCCTAGTTGTGTTGTACTTTAATCATAACTTATCGCATATTAGATCATCCTGAGCCCATTTGGATTGGCTTATAAGTTGGTCAAACCAGCTTATAAGGTATTTTAAACTTATTTGGATGTTTGGTAAAATTGAAAATAACTTAAATTAAGTTAAAAAGTGCTTAAAATAAGCCAAAATCAAGAAGTTGTTTATCCCAACTTATTTTTTTGGCTTAAAAGTCATTTTGGTTTGACCAACAACTGCACTTTTTTATCCCTTATATTTTCTGTTAATTCCAATGCTACCATTACTTCCAAAAACCCTTTAAGCACTTTTATCCAAACACGTAACTGCTTATTTATAAAATAACTTTCAGCTCTTAAAAAGTACTTTGAACACTTATGCTTAAAAGCCTTTTTGGTAAGCTAATCCAAACGATCTACTAATATTGCGTGGATCTTTTTCAATTCTATCACATAC
Organism: Lycium barbarum; assembly: GCF_019175385.1. Taxonomy (NCBI): domain Eukaryota; kingdom Viridiplantae; phylum Streptophyta; class Magnoliopsida; order Solanales; family Solanaceae; genus Lycium; species Lycium barbarum. The sequence goes on from NC_083342.1 coordinate 96,609,699, forward strand.
TATATGGGTCTGGCCATCCATCAAGCTTCAAGAATCCGCCGGATGCAAGATTTGCTGCCACCATCAAATT